>NW_027468630.1:18324267-19031767 GCF_046254945.1 Alosa pseudoharengus | reverse complement strand
AGCCACATCCAGAGCCAGAGAGCGGTCCTGTGAGCGAGCGTATCATCGGGAGGGAGTGTATGGGAGTAGGAGGCAGGGGAATGTCATGGAGATGGAATTAGACGACGAGTAGAATTAGCTGGTGTTGTGGCCTCGGCTCAGAGGTGCAGGAATGCCACGCGGCATTACAGTGAATGTAAATGGGATCTAGCTAGAGGTGAGTCAGAGGAATGAACAAAAACAGTGTGCCCACTTTCTTTACATATTCCCCTCTGCTCAAAGTGCAGTGTGGGGGCAGTAATCTTTTTAAGACTGTAGCGATTTAACAGATTAACGGTACAGGTTCCTAGTACAGATATCTGGAGACTCGGTGAGGATGATGGTCAATCAGGAAATAGGCTCTATTCTGTTAGTGATGCATCACCCAAAAGATTCACCCGTATCTCTAACTAGACAAAGAGGTCTTACAACAAAAAAAAGGGGGGGGGGGGGAGGTGAAAACTGTGAGTGAAAGCTGATGTGAAAGGTGTGAAAGTCACCCATTTCTGCAAACCCAGGCCACGTCTACACAAAAACGTCAGGCATATTTTTTCTTACCGCTTTCACACCTTTATTGTTTATTACTGATATTCTCCTTAATGTAGTCTTACCATGTCATTGTTTTTATATTATTGATTGAATGAACATTATTGTTTTATTATTACTTTTTCCCTCATTTTCATTGCTTATTTTATTAGGCTATTGATTGAATTGATATTGTTGTTTATTATTACTATTCTCCTTATTATATTTGACCAACATTCTATTCTGTTCCCTGTTTAATGTTAAATATTATGTTGTTTTGTATTTGTGTGTCGCTTTGGACAAAGGCGTCTGCCAAATCCATAACCATAACCATAACCATTAATGACAGACGTGAAGAATCTTCGAAGAGGTGAAAACGAGCAATCTATAGACAAAGATCGCTCTTTATCTATAGACAAAGAGTCTCACCTGGAAGTAAGCAGAGGTGTCCTAAATCTAAACCTACAGAATGTATAGACAAGCGATACAAATGGGCACAAAATCATGAATGAACATAAGAGATACTAATATGACTGTACTCAAATACTGTACATACAAAGGAAGGATTCTGATTCACAACCCTTTCAGTCCACAGAAGTCAAAGATGTGCGTGTGTCTATGTTTTCCCTCCTCAGGAATTGTTGTGTGCAACTGGCTGGTGATCTTCAGCGTGTGCTTCACCCTCATGTGTACATTTGACCCCACGGGGCGTACCTTTGTCAAACTGAAAGCCACCCGGCGTCGGCAGCGCAACCTGACCACCTACACGCTCAGGTACCGTACCTTGACTTCACAAAGCCTCAGCCATAGAGAAGAATTGCCGTGGGGCTGTGTAATGACACAGTAGAGCTCCTTATTGGTTGTTCTCTATGGCAGAGCAGTAATGTATGGAGCAATGATTAATCCAGGATCAAGTGGACTTGTGACTGTTGACACCATTGGGTTGACACGTGTACACTGAAACAATTTCTATTTCTCTCTCTCTCACTCTCTGCTCCCCACCAACCCTCTTTCTCTCTCTCTGCCCCCACCCTCTCTCTGTCTCTCTCTCTCTCTCTCTCTTTCTCTCTCTCTCTCTTTTTCTCTCTCTCTGTACTTCAGACATAGGTTGGAGGAAGGTCAGGCCAGCAGCTGGAGTAGGAGACTCAAGTTTATCATGTGCTGTGCCAGAGCCCAAGACACTCAATCTGTAAGCAACTAACTTGCACTTACAAACAGGAAAGGAATGCATATAAATATGTTTACCTAGCCTGACGTAGTCATATTCAATTCTAGTCAGAATATGAGTCTGATACTGCTCTATTGGGACATAATTATGGGGCGTGTTTCAACCGATACAGGGAGGGAATGCCTCTGCACTCAATTGGATAGACCTAACCAATCAGAGCAACTAAATAATTTACCGTGAGGTGTAGGAAGAAAACACACAAACCATCCTTCTTCTCCACAAATGCCTTAAAATAGTTTTCTGGTCTTTTGTAAAAGTTAGTGCCGTCAATAACTCCTAGCCTACAACACTCATTAGCAAAGAGATATGTAGGCCTAGTAGGTAGGCTATTAGGAAAAAACTGATAGCCTATATCCCCTCCGTTTTTAAAAATAATTCTGTTGAACACTGATATGCTACAAACATGTTAAACAGCTGAAAAAAGGCTGTCGCAATTCCCTCGAACAGGTGGTCAATCAGAGATTTCAAACGAACAAGGGAACATGTGGCAATGCAACAGCGCTGTTTTCCCTTGATGAAAGTCCTTCTAGCCACAGCGTTTTTGCGTGCTCAGATGACGTGATAGACCAGGTGCTGTTGCTCACCTGTCCATCATTGTAAAGCCCGATTTGATTGGTCCGCCCGATCTAGGGCGAGCATACTTGCTCCACAATGGAGCAATGCCAGACCAAACTTCCCGACTTCAAATGTTGTGGGCGGGACTAAGTTCGGAATGGCACCCAGGCTAATGTTTACCATGTCGGCATGGAGGAAACCTACAGTCGGCAGTCAATGCACAATGCAATGCAATGCCCAATGCACAAAATAGTGTTCTTTTCAGCTGCATATTTTCTCCTTTATCAAAAGCAGGGCAAGGCAGTTTTGTTTCTATATCACATTCGATACATGAAGTAAATTCAATGTGCTTTAGACCATCACAAAACAGAGAAAAGCAAACAATAATAAATAAAGGCAAAGAAAATTCAAACACTATCATCATCTGCCTTTGTGCTGCATTCTGTATCTGGCTCAATGTGGTCTCTGCAAAAGAACAACTACAAGCGCAGAGCGTTATCAACCACAAGCACGTGTTCGTCCAGATATATGTCTCCTCCCTGACCCATTTTTGGTCTTCTCTTCCCTGCCCTAGGACGCTTACTCTGAAGTGGCCAGCCTGTTTGCCGAGTTCTTCCGAGACCTGGACATTGTGCCCAGTGACATCATTGCTGGACTGGTTCTCCTCAGACAGCGGCAAAGATCCAAACGCTCCGCCATATTGGACCAGGTATGAGACACTAATGGTGACGGGGACAGGATGAAAGTTAAGAAGAGAGATGGACAGAGGGATAGGATGGAAGTGAAAAAGAGAGATAAAGAGGGATAGAATGGAAGTGAAGAGGGATAGGATGAAAGTGCAGAAGAGAGATGGAGAGAGGGATAGGATGAAGGTGAAGAAGAGAGATGGAGAGAGGGATAAAATGGAAGTGAAAAAGAGAGATGGAGAGGGATAGGATGAAAGTGCAGAAGAGAGATGGAGAGAGGGATAGGATGAAAGTTAAGAATAGTAATGGAGAGAGGGATAAAATGGAAGTGAAGAAGAGGGATAGGATGAAAGTACAGAAGAGAGATGGAGAGAGGGATAGGATGGAAGTGAAGAACAGATGGAGAGAGGGAAAGTGAAGAACAGAGATGGAGAGAGGGATAGATCGAAAGTGCAGAAGAGAGATGGACAGAGGAGAATGGAAGTAAAGAAGAGAGATGAAGAGCGGGATAAGATGAAAGTGAAGAGGAGAGATGGACAGAGGAGGATAGGGTCAGTTTAGCTGCTAATGAGTAACTGCAGACCGGGTCAAGCAGAGTGACGCACACAGATAGGTGTGAAATGAAACCGCTCCATTTCCCCCATCATTTCCTAGTGATGAATCATTGTTGTGTCTCTCTGGTCGTAGCGATTACATTCACTTATGGAAGGAAAGAAGAACAGAGAAAGGGAGAAAGAGGGAGGGAGGGAGAGAGGAAGGGAGGGAGGATGTGGGACTAGAAGAGTGACCTTGTCAGGATGTCAGCTTTCATCTTTCATAAAGGGTGTTAATGGGAGTTGTCTTTCCTCCTCAGGCAAACAATGACATTATAGCCTTCTTATCCGGAATGCCTGTCACTCGCAACACAAAATACCTGGACCTTAAAAACTCTGTGAGTATGGTGTGTGTGTGTGTGTGTGTTTGTATATGTATTTGTTGATGTGCATGCATATGCATTTGCATAAATGCCTTAGCCCATCTAAATGTCTAATAATTTGCATTCATGTGTGTGTGTGTGTGTGTGTGTATGTGCATGCATGCGTGTGTGTGTGTGTGAATGTGTGTGTGTGTGTGTGTGTGTGTGTGTGTGTGTGTGTGAATGTGCCTCCTCTCTCTGTCTGGCCAGGTTGAGATGAGCATGTACAAGGAGGTATGCTACTACATGCTGTTTGCTCTGGCGGCGTACGGCTGGCCCATGTATCTGCTGAGGAAGCCGGCCTGTGGGCTGTGCAGGCTCGCCAGCTCCTGCTCGTGAGTCACGCTTCCGCTCCACACCACACTGAGCCACACACCGAATTAGCCACTCCAGCTCCTCGATTCACAAAAGCCCTCCACGAGCAGCCAATCACACCTCCACACTCCTGCCTGCGCCGGGAGCCAGGGGTCGACTATTCTTATCCCGCACCCGAATTGGATTTTTTTAGGGGAATATCATTCAGTAAATTGGGTCACACTTTTATTTTATTTCACTTTATTTTCTCTTGCCATGCATCTCATTTCCTGTGTTCCTCCTTCTCTTATTTCTGTCTCTATCCCCCTCTCTCTTCATTCTCTTTAACTTTCTCTCTCTCCTGTCTCTATCCCTCTCTCCCTTCATTCTCTTTGACCCTCTCTTTCTCCTGTCTTTATCCCCCTTTGTTAGATGCACATCTGGATCCGCCTCACGTTTGACCCACGCCGTGACCGTGGAGGAGGATAACTGCTGTGGCTGTAACGTCCTGGCTGTCCGCCGCCAATTCCTGGACCAAGACCTTAAGCAAGTCCAGATTGTCTACATGTCCTGCCATGATGCGGTAAGTGGGGTGCTTGGACAGAGGCAAAGGCTAAGGTTAAGGTGTACTTTATTGTCCCCAAAGGGAAATTAAGTCTTGGGCTTCTGCCACTGCGTCACATAACTTACAGTATTACTCAACATACACGACACACAACATCAATTATACGTGTACTTCACTTCAAGACACTGCATCACACATTTCCCAACAGGGCAACACAGATATCTACATGTTGCAGCTCATACAAAAGTGTGCTCAAACCTCACATGGGTACATTAAAAAAATGTAGAATGGGGATAAAAAAAGTTGGCGTGGGGACTGTAGAGTAGAGCCCGCACACCGCTGTTCGGCAGAGCTGCAGAAACTCCGGTACAGAGAGCAAAGGGTACTTCCTGCCTTACCTCCACCCACTGATTAGTGACCACGTGCTGGTTTAAACATGTTATGTTGTGTTCTTACCCTATATGTTTGAAATACAAGGGAGAAATTGTACCTACAGAAAAGTTTTTTTCCCTAGTGCTACAAGATGTCATGTTTCTTTTTTTTTTTTTGGATTGTAAACTCTGATGTATTACTGACAAGGAAAAAATAATGAGTCTGCCATGTATGGATATGAAACTTAAATGAATATGACAAAAATGTATTTGCACATCATTGTGTTGTCCCAGGTGTACGAGACTCCGTTTTTCGTAGCAGTCGATCATGGGAAGAAAAAAGTGGTCATCAGTATTCGAGGAACTCTGTCCCTTAAAGTGAGTAAGCCGGTCATCACCCATGTTGCACACCAGGATAACTGCCCTGACATACACACACCAGGATAACTGCCCTGACATACACACACTAGGGGCCCGTTGCACAAAACTAGGATAAGGGATTAAGCCGGGATACCGGTATCTTGGTTATCCTGGCTCAATTTATCCGTGATCCGGTTGTGCAAAAGCGGGATAGGGGGCAGTAGGATAGATATGTTATGGTATAAGTAACCATGGAGATTTATTCTGTGGAGCTAGCCTGCTCCAGACCAGGCTGTAAGTTCCAGGATCTATTTAATCTCATCCCTTATCTCAGTCAGCAGTCACCACAAACGGAAACCAATAGTTATTCCACTGCCCACTTCACATTGTTATCACATATAACTAGACCCACTGCCATTATTTAAACATTTGTGATCATTAATTTCAATCATTTTGGATAAATGATGATTTTTAGATGATGCTGCAATCATTAAATAATTTACAGTTTCCCATATATAAGGCTATATATAAAATGAAGGAATATCAGTGCCACAGAGAAAGAAAAAAATCCAAATTCCTCTGCCACTGCAGGACATATTTAACTTAAATTTAAAGCACGCATATTAACTAATTTAACACATATTGGTCCCTCACCAGCCGACCACTGTCGTCATCAGGGAAGATTTCTTTGCTTTATCACTGTGGTGGTGTTGTCTTTCCTTTTAATTATGTCTTTTATATACTCGCCATTCCCGACCTGCCGTGCGACAATGTGACATCACGGGAGCGCTGTAACCATTTATGGTCTTTGTGCAACCAATTAAGCCTGGACGCTCTTGTTTTGGATTCATTGAACTCAGCTCAGTCACTTATCCTGGATGTCTTGATCCTACTTTTTTGCAACGGGCACCAGGATAACTGCCCTGACATACACACACCAGGATAACTGCCCTGACAAACACACACCAGGATAACTGCCCTGACATACACACACCAGAATAACTGCCCTGACATACACACACACCAGGATAACTGCCCTGACATACACACAAAGCTGTGTCCACTCCTCCCACCCTCTCGACCAACCTCTCTATCTTTCCCCCTCCCTTGCTCTCTTCCCCTTATTATTTGCCCCACTTTCTCTCTCTATCTCTCTTTCTTTCTCTCTCTCTCTTTCTCTCTCTCTTTCTCTCTTTCTCTCCTTTCTCTCTCCCCTGCTTCCCCTGCTTTTCCTTGTCCTCCTTTCTTATTGCTCTAGGATGCACTGACTGATCTCACAGGGGACTCTGAACGTTTGCCTGTAGAGGGACAGCATGGCACCTGGCTTGGGCACAAGGTAAGACCACACACACACACACACACGCACACACACACACACACACATGCACACACACACACACACACACACACACACACACACACACACATCCAAACACACACATGCAAACACACACACACACACACACACATACTTGCTGGAATGCAAAATATTTGCACTCTCAACAACACACATGCAAGGCTATGGGTCACTTTCTCAGACTCTCTCTTTCTTCTCACTCTCTCACTCTCACCCTCTCTCTCTCTCTCTCTAAGAGTCGTTTATACACAAACATTCCTTTTTAGCTCTTGAAAGCACAGAGAGACCTCTACACAGGGTCTATGTTACTTGACATCCTTCCTGTCTGTGTTTCTTCCTTAGGGCATGGTTTACTCAGCAGAGTACATCAAGAAGAAACTGGAGCAGGAGATGATATTATCCCAGGCCTTTGGGAGAGATCTGGTAAAAGAGTGTGACACTCTGCATTGCTATGCCCTCTTCTCTCTCTCTCTCTCTCTCGCTCTCTCTCTCTCTCTGTGTGTGTGTGTGTGTGTGTGTGACTATAAGAGGGACAATTAAATTTCAGTCTGCTTAGCTAGCAAATGCGTATATGTAGCATTAGTGTTCATTGATTTTCCTCTCTCTGCTCTCATTGGTGTGTGTGTGTGTGTGTGTGTGTGTGTGTGTGTGTGTGTGTGTGTGTGTGTGTGTGTGTGTGTGTGTGTGTGTGTGTGTGTGTGTGTGTGTGTGTGGATGCCTGCACTTCACAGAACAAAGGCACAATGCATTATGGCCTGGTGATCGTGGGCCACTCCTTGGGCGCGGGCACTGCAGCCATCTTGTCCTTCCTGCTGCGACCCCACTACCCGTCCCTGCACTGCTACGCCTACTCCCCCCCAGGTGGCCTTCTCAGGTGAGCAGACCTGGCCGCTGCTTCTGTGGACGGCCTCAGGACATGTCCGTCCTGCACAGCCGCACTGGGAGGGGGGAAAGGAATGAGCGTGATTTGGCCTGCTCTCCTGGAGAGGGATAGGGGAAACAACAGTGTTGTCTGGGACCATGTTTGATGACTCGAGTGGAGGAGATCCAGTCACAATATATTTATTTTAGGTCTGGGCTTTAGCACAAATCCTGTCTGGCAAAAAGAGTCCTTTAATCTCCCAGACAGGCAAACATTTGGACTTAACAGGTGTTTACACAATGAAAAAGGAGGGTGAGAGCAAGACTGAATGTAAAAAAAAAATACTTAAGAAGTGGACAGGGCTAGTTGTTGGCTGGACCGGGGCATAGTTACTCACAGCGTATTGAGTCACGCAAAGGCTCTCTTGTAGATTGACTCACTGAACCCGTTCACCTTAGTCCTCAGTGTGGAACTGCATTTGCAAGGTAAATTAGCCTGCAGCTAGGTAAGACCAGATAATGGTGTATGTGGAAAAGCTACACAGCGGCCCTGCAGTAGCGCAGATTGGGTTGTGCTGTGTGTCTGTGAGTCAAAAGGGCCTGAGGCTGTTGGTTTTGATTCATAGTAGCAACCAGGCGCGCTCTACTTTGAATTCTGCACTTAAATTAGGGCACGGGCTCCATGAACCTCTTCCCAAGGACCCCTGTGGATGTAGGCTGGGACGTTATCACTCGGCTGACAATAACCCAGCTCCACAGAGCCCCTCCGTCATCAAACATGCCCACGAACCCAACACAACGATGTGCCAATCGATCACCTACACAGTACTGTATCACTTCATAGTGGACAAACCCAACAAAATGACATGCCAAACGATCACCTACACAGTACTTTATGACTTCATAGTGGACAAACCCAACAAAATGACATGCCAAAGGATTACCTACTCGGTACTGTATGACTTCACAGTGGTATATAACAAATCCAACAAAATGACATGCCAAAGGATCACCTACGCAGTACTGTATGACTTCACAGTGGTATATAACAAACCCAACAAAATGACATGCCAAAGGATCACTTACGCAGTACTGTATGACTTCACAGTGGTATATAACAAACCCAACAAAATGACATGCCAAAGGATCACCTACGCAGTACTGTATGACTTCACAGTGGTAGATATTTGTATAAAGACCCGGTGGCTCATGAGGGAAATGTAGCCTACAAAATGGCGCTCATCCACAAAGCCACATACTTTACCCAGGAGGCCGTTCACACATTGCATAGGTCAGACCCTGTTGGTGTTGGTTTCTATCCTGCATTTCCAGATGTCTGGCTGGAGTTTAGCACAGTGTGTGTTTACTGAACATGACTCTCTGCTGTGTTTGTTTACGTTAGCAGTGCATAAGACCATGGATCATGCAGAAGCCCTTGGCAGCTCTGTGCTGCTGTAGTTGTTTGGTCTGCTGTGTGTGAATATGCTGCTGCTGCTGTTAATTGCAGCGATCCCCCACCAGCCTCTTACATGCTTGCTTTTGCTTGTTTCCTTCTCTGTCTCAGTGAGGATGCGATGGAGTACTCAAAGGAGTTCTGCACCTCAGTCGTGTTGGGGAAGGATCTGGTCCCAAGGTGAGATGCCTGGTTTGTTTAACTGCTTCCTCTTTGTTGGTGCGCATGGGAATATGTATGCTTTTGTGGAGTTCCATGGAATGTATAAAGTAGTGGAAACACATCTTTATTGTTTCTATGTTTTCTCAGGATCGGTCTATTCCAGCTAGAAGGGTTCCGTCGTCACCTTCTGGAAGTCTTACAAAAGAGCGACAAGCCAAAGGTGAGCTGAACATGGAAACTATGCCGTTCCCTGGGTACCCACTGTGATTGTACACAGCCAGTGTGTTCATGTTTATGTGCTGTAGAAATATGACGCCTGGCCACTCCAGACCAATGGTGCGGTTACTGTTGCCAGCCCCTTTCCTCTCACTGTCACTGTTGCCAGCCCCTTACCTCTCACTGTTCTCATTTGTGTCCGAGTGTCGGCTCTCCATTTCATTTGAACTACCAGCACAAATGACTTTTGTTATTCCATTTGTTGGAGTTTATTTTATTTCTGGTATTCTTCTGCTACATGCAACATGAGTTAAACTTATGATGAAATGAATGTCAATGTATACTGATTTTAATATGGAATGAAATAGACTCTTGGTTGTAACTTGTGTACATGTGCGCACGTTTATAGATCCTTATAGATATTTTTTTGACCGTGTCAGTTGTTTTTCCCATAGTTGTCCTCCAGGCCGGTAAGAGGCTTGAGACCGTAACCATAACATTTATGATTTATTGTTCTTCTGTAGCCATGTTGTCTGTTTCCTCTCCCCTTTCGTTCACCTTTTATATCCTCTCTTGTTTGGTAGGCCATAGGTTAAGGCATGGTCCCTGGTTATTTGGGAAAGTAAAGAGCTGTTCTTTATGGGGCTGATGAAATCTTTAGTCTAGAATGATTGGAATTATATTATCTTTTATAGTGATGTTTAATTTTAGGATAAATGTGTTACACATCCTGATTACAGTCAATGATCCTGGTGCAGATGATCCTCTATTTTGTGACCCACCCTCTTTGCACATGCAGTTCCAGTGATAACAGACAAATAATTGTGTTTTACCTGTGTTTACCTGTGTTTTGGTAGGGGAGTTTACACAGTACAGTACTCCCTCAGATTAATTAAGTATTGCCGGCATGCATTGATAATGTCTCTACTGGAACTGCAGACTTGACAAACACCCTCTCATCCCGTTGATAGCTGAATATATTACTGTATCTTATCCTTATCTTAATTACTTTAACACTAACAGTAATTGCCTTAATCCTTAATTACATTCCGTAATCTAAACTCATTCCAGACCTCCTCTCATGTGAATTAAACTACCCAATACCCAGCCGCATGCCTCTCTCCTCCCTCTCTGTCACTGCGTCTGTTCACACTCCCCATTTAGACTAGCCTACTGCACATGTATACATCACTGAATAAATCTGCTGATTGGTATAATTCATTGTGTATATAATAGCTGGTTAGAGAGATGATCTTATGAAAAGTACCCCATGCCAATCGTGAGATATGGTGAAGGGTATGTGATGATGTGGGGCTATTTTAATTCCAAAGGCCAAGGGATCTTTATCAGGATGCATAGTATCCTGGATCCAAGAAATAACTGGCCTTTAAAAATAAACAATCTGCCTGCCTCCATGGGAATTTAACATAGGGGTGTGAATACTTACGATCCCTGTATTTTAAGGAAGAACATTTATTTATTTACGATACATTATTCATTCACAAAGAAAATTGGTGTCCTTAAAGGTTGGATATTTCCTCATTTTTTTTACTTAAGGCATTAAGATCAATTTCCAAAAGATGATTTTATATTGCTCTTTTTAGTCAATTTTAGCATGGGTTCAAAAACTTATGAGCCTATCTGTATCTGCTAATAGTGTATGTGAAGTATGTGTTTGTCAGTGTGTTGTGTGTGTGTCTGCTCTGCGTTGTCACAGTGGAGGATCATCGCAGGCGGCACCAAGTGCATTCCCAAATCGGAGTTCCCGTCGGAGGAGGACGGTCCCCAGCCCCAGGGCTCGGCTCCGCCCAGCTCCCGCCTCTGGCTGCACCCCAGTGACTTAAGCATCGCCCTGTCTGCCTCCACCCCGCTCTACCCGCCTGGCAGGGTGATCCACGTGGTGCACAACCACCCCCCAGAGTCGTGGTGAGACAACACTGTCACTGCCCACTGCCTCACAAAGGGAGGGAAAGAGAGTTGTAGTGAGTGAAGGGGAGGAGTTGTGTGTGGATGTTAGATTAAATCAAGGGGAAGGGGAGAAGGGAAAACAACAGATGAATTCAGTGCTGCAGAATACAAACTCAAGTGCTATCATGGAATGGGTTCTTAAAGCATGCAGCAAAAAACCTTGAATGTACTGATGTATAGGATAGTAATACTAATTTTTATATTCACAGTGTCTTCTCGTTATAATCTCAAAGCACTTCTGAATAAATTATAATGGAAATGGTAGGTTGGGAATTTCTGTGAAACAAAGTAACCCTTTTTGCCATGACTGCAATAACTCCACTCGGCCAGTAGAGGGTTGAATAACCTTAGGTTAGTCGCATAGGTGCTTTAATGATGCATCTGCTTGAGCAGCTTTTTTTACACACTATTTTCACAAATGATGAACTCAAGTGATTTTTTGATCATTTGCTCAGATTCAGCTTTTAACACCAACAGTTTCATCACGAGCAAGTACATTTAAAAAAAATATATATATGGACTAACCTTACAGATGTACCAAGCACAGTTGATCATGTTTATATGGAGATTTATGCCTGTGGTGTGTGAGTGGTGTTTTGGAGAATGTGAACTCTCCTCTCCCTTCCTGTGGACAGTTGTGGTCAGGAAGAGCCCACATACTCCGCCCTGTGGGGGGACAACAAGGCCTTCGATGAAGTCATCATCTCCCCTGCCATGCTGAATGAACACATGCCACATATGGTGATGGAGGGTCTCCACAAGGTCTGTGTGTGTGTGTTTGTGTGTGTGTGAGTGTGTGTCCGTGTGTGTGTGTGTCTGTGTGTGTGTGTCTGTGTGTGTGTTTGTGTGTGTGTTTGTGTGTGTGTGTGTGTGTGTGTGTGTGTGTGTGTGTGTGTCTGTGTCTGTGTGTGTGTGTCCGTGTGTATCTGTATTGTGGTTGTTCATGTAAAAGGCCCTGTTGGTAAGGTGGTGAGTGGTCAATCTGTATGGTCACCATGGTCAGTACTAAAGGATATTGGAGTGTTATTGTAAAACACTTCAGTGTCCGTCATGACACACTTCAGTTTGTGAGCATAGGTACTGTACTTCTCAGCATTAAACAGGAGCTGTGATTGTCAGTACATGTGTTTGTTTACCGGTATATTTGTATTTGTGTGGATCTGTTTATGATGTTAATGTGTTTTATGTGTCTGTGCTGATATATGTCGTGGTCTGTGTGTCTTTGTGATAGATTGGTCTGGTAGTTATGTGTTAGTTTGTGTGAGTTAGTTAGTATGTTGTAACATCTACTGATATTTCTGCAGGTGCTGGAAGCCAATGTTGCCATTTCAGAACAGAGTGATGCAGAGTCTGGAGAATCAGTGGCTATCAGTCTTCAGGCAGAACTTCCCACTAGTCCCCTGCTGCCAGACTGTCTTCCTACTCTGTCAAATACACCAAACATTCTGCCTTCCCCTTCACATCCCAGTACCCCCTCTCCCTGTTCATCACCAAACATGCCAAAAAACTCTGCAGTGCCTTCACATTCTAGCACCCAAAGCCTTGTTTTGTCCGATAGCTCTGCTATGCCAGTAGGCGATAGCCTATCAAGCCTCCTGAATGCAGATGCACCACTTCTCTTGCCTGTGGAAAATGCACATTCAGTTACTCAGGTGTCTGATACACTGCCAACCCCAGCTCATACCACTCTCGCAGAACCAACCACCACCCCTCAGGTATCCGACCCACCCACAACCCCTCAAGTATCCGACCCACCCACTCTAGTACTTACCACTCTCACAGACACTCCCAACACCCCTGAGATATCCAACACACCCATAACCTCTCAGATATCCAACCTACCCACCATAACCTCTCAGATATCCAACACACCCATAACCTCTCAGATATCCAACCTACCCACCATAACCTCTCAGATATCCAACCCACCCATAACCTCTCAGATATCCAACCCACCCACCATAACCTCTCAGATATCCAACCCACCCATAACCTCTCAGATATCCAACCCACCCACCATAACCTCTCAGATATCCAACCCACCCATAACCTCTCAGATATCCAACCCACCCACCATAACCTCTCAGATATCCAACCCACCCACCATAACCTCTCAGATATCCAACCCACCCATAACCTCTCAGATATCCAACCCACCCACCATAACCTCTCAGATATCCAACACACCCATAACCTCTCAGATATCCAACACACCCATAACCTCTCAGATATCCAACCCACCCACATCCCCTCAGGCTGCCAATTCGCCCCCAAACTCCGGTACTTTAGATGCTCCCTCTACACCTAACACCCCAGACACCATAGAAGCCAATTCCACCAATCCCTCAGAGTTGCGTGCCTCTGCAGCGGAGAACAGCCCATCTGCCCCTGCGCCCCCAGACTCCCCAGACTCCCCATCTACCCCCCCTGCCCCAGACTCCACATCTACCCCCCCTGCCCCAGACTCCCCATCTACCCCCCCTGCCCCAGAGGCCTCCTCTGCCCCTCCAGTGTCTCCAATCTTTTACATCTCCTGTGTGTAGCTTCATCTGCTCTCTAAAATCGCTCTGACCCCCTTTCCCACCTGTGCTGTCCTGATTTGAAGCTCTCAACGTCCCTGTGTACTAAAGTGATTTTCTCCCCCCTCCTCTTTTCTCTCTCGTCTATTTCGTAGCGTACTGCTGCTCTTTCGGCTGCTGCTGCTGCATGATCGCCTTGGGCACCGTCTCTGACCTCTTCTCCCCTCATTTATTTCTACCGGTTTCCGTTTGACAGCTCCTGATGTCCTGGGGTGTCCATTCTCCCCTCTCCACACTGGGCTCGAGCTCAGAAATAATCTCCCTTTCTCATACGAGGCACTGTTTAGAGAGACATGGCAAATGTGCTGTTTTTCAGTAATCCTTCTTCCCAGTGGGCTCAAAGTGTCTAATATCTTTAATTTATCTTGCGATTTCGCTCCAGGGATATGTTTGAGCCTGTTTGCATATTAAGCTGTTTGCATATGTTCTAAATAGTACAGTTTTAGAGGAATTGACTGCAAGTATTACTAGAAGACAAACTTTATTAAACGTCGTTGTTAATCATATAATATTCAAAAATCCAAGTCTTGCTGTGAACTCTGTGCACCTTGTCACTCTGTTTCAGGTGTTTTAATATAGTTGTTTACATTTCTCAGGCTCTGAAACATATAAACAAATGCATAAAACACCAGCACAGAATGTACAGAAATGTTTTGGAACTGCTGTCTTTTTCTCATGCCTCTACGCATTTTTTGTTTTTGTTGACAAAGGCTACACACTGCCTTGTTCAATTTAGTGTATTTCTATTTGAAGCGGCATGTGTATCGTGCCTGCAGAAGAGGAGTGAAGTTTGGGTCTATCTAAACAGACCAATCTGACCTCAGTCCGTCAGGCTCACTCACCCCCTCTCTCTGGTGCACCTGACCTGTGTGCATTGCCTCACATGGTTCCTCTGTCTCTCCTCTGCCTGGCGTTTGTATTTGTCTTTCGGGTTTCGGTGCTGTCTACCCTTTGCATCCTATGGCGTCCTGGCTGGGTTAATTGTTAAGGACTGGTAGCCCCCTAGCCGTGTGGTGTTTACCACTGTGAACTGACTGCTTCAGTCAGCCTGTATGTTACCGGTGGGTCGTGGTTTACTACTTTTGTTGCCTATTGTGAGTCTGTGTGCCATATTCCTGTTTATATTTCACTTCAAGGAGACCCCCCCCCCCTCCCCATCCCAACCTAGCCAATGGTGTGTCTTATGACTACATTTGTATGTGCTGGTTTTAAGCATGCAGAGAACCCAGCAGTTAGACTCTACGTACAGTCATGAGACACACACATACACATACACATACACATACACATACATACACACGTGCACAATCACACTTTCTACTCACACATTTTGCACTTATTTGTCTTTCTGAATATTCTGTCTAAGCCATATTTATTACTCTTGTCTTTCTTAACCATCATCATGATCACCATCATTCTGTATGTCTCTTTGTTTTTGATGTTAACATTATTAATTAATCATGCTGTTACTCAATGTATTGCCTAGCCTCATTGCATGTACTGTATCATGGATGTTTACAATTGTTGTTATGAAAACATGTGATGCTTGACTCATGTTTTAACTTGCCACCATGTTTTAACTCATTAAAGGAGAAAACAAACATTGTGCTGTGTGTAGGAGTGATTGCTGAATGCTGTGCGCTCACCCCTGTCTGTCAGCCTAATGGCTCATGTCTCATCCGTCTCCACTGACTCTCTTGTGTCCTTCTAGCTGTCTCTTGTCTGTCCTTGTTGACATTTCCTCCTAGTCACATGCTGCTGTCTCATTTCTGTGCCATCTTGGTCATTTTATGGATGATGCAGATGAAAATGACATTTAAAGTGAGCTTATCGGTATAACAAGCATTGCTGCTCTGTGTTCCTCTTGGCTTGACTCTTTTGTCATTGTTGTCAAAAATCTTCCTATCTGTTAGTGTCTAGCACTGATCATTGTTTTGTCAATTTTTCCTTATTTGTGTTTGTTGTTCGTACATGTTGCCAGCAGACACAGCTGCGCGTCCATCTGTTTAAGCAACAATTTACAACAGTCATCTCCCAGTCTCCGAGAGGGTGTTTTCACAGTGGAGGAACACAAGCCATGAAACACTTTATTTACAGTGAACAGGCTGTAAGCAGGAGTCCTAGCATAATGATCCTGTTATTTTAAATGGGAATCGTCTAGCACTTTCAGGAAAGCACACTTATCACAAAGCACATCTTAGTTCTTACATAATGTCCTCACCATGATGCACAGGGACTGTGTGCGACATTTTTTTTTTTACTCATTGTCAGAAGAAAATGCTCACCACAGTGGTCAGGGAAGGGGGGGAAAAGCCTGCTCAAGTGTTTATTTTCTGGCAGGACATTTTGCTTGTGTGTCCTGTGGCAGAGTGACTGGAAACTAAATCTCCATCCTCATTAGCTGCTTTACGTCATCCAAATGTTTTACATCTTGACCCAGCCGTGGCCACACGCTAATGGAGGACATGAATAATTGAATAGCATGGGCCAGACTGACCGTGATGCTCGCACGGCCAACCCAGCAGTGAGATTTGGACCACTACCTTTTGGCAGGCTGCCTGAGAGAGAGAGAGAGAGAAAGAAAGTGCCCCCAACTGGCATACCGGTGTCCATCCATCCAGCCCAGCCCAGCTTCTGTGTGGGGATGAGGCCTACAGCTGGGACTTCGCTGAGAGATCCAGCTGTTCCTCGGCCCATCTGTGCCCGACTGAAATATGATTTTGGCCACCGGCGCATGGATCAGCCTGCTGCCAAGCGTCGTACACAGTGGTCTTAAAATCTAATGGTCCATTAGAAGTCATTAAAATTTAACCGCTTTAAAAGCTTATATCAGGCCACTCCTGTCAGGCAGAATTCGATCTGTGAACGCACATAGCATGACGCAGTATTATAAGAGCTGATTGTGTGTTTACATAAACTGTCAGACCCTGTGGAGATTCTATGATAATTATTTAGTCATACATATCTGTTAAATTAACCTGATAGAATTTTTGAATTGAGATTATTGCCTTCATAGTTCCGCCATAACAAGTGTCATCAATCAGTGGTTTCAATGATGATGACAATCTGGTGAAAACAGCAGAGCGTTGATAAACACAGAGTATCCAACAATAACAATCTAGTTCAAAATGATGAATCTTAATCTCGTAATGTTGTACTCTAAGTAATCTCAGAAAAGAACTGCCTCATCATGAACATTTTCCTCACATCGTTTTTCTTCCCATGAGTTTGGAAGCATGTGCAGGTTCACCTCCAAAGCGGTATGGACTGACTCCACTGAATGTTTATGAAGCTTTAATGAATTGTCAGTTGTGGCTGGAGGGGAGTGCCAGTTGCCCTATAAAACAGAGCTTGGAGTCGGGGCTGCGTGTGGTAGAATGTTTGGATAGATTCTCTGTGGAACATAGTGATGCTGTGTCAGCCAGTCTGTCTGCATACCAATAACTTCTTTGCCAATATATCAATGAGATGTGTCGCTGTCCATACAAAGATATGTATTCTCAATGTCAGCTTGTTTCTCTCTCTCTCTCTCTCTCTCTCTCTCTCTCTCTCTCTCTCTCTTTCTCTCTATCTTTCTATGTCTTCCCCTCTCTCTTGATATCTGTATGCTGTGATGTGGCTAGAAATAGAGAACCTAATTTCTTGCCTGTCGCTCTCTGATAGGTACTGGAGAATTACAACAAAGGGAAGACTGCTCTGCTGTCGGCTGCTAAGATCATGGTGAGCCCAACTGAGGTGGACCTGAACCCTGAGACCATTTTCCTGGGGGCATCTACTTCCCACCAGCCCAGTCCTGTCACACATCACCGCAGGAACAGCAGTGTTCGGTAAGTCCAGCAGAGGGCACACAAGAGACACGGCCTGCATTGTGGCAGACAGAAAAAAAACAAACCTGTGGCTATAGCTCATTGGCTGTATAGTTAAGGCTTATTATACATTTTTAATGATAATATATATATTGCCTTTCAGAGGAAATGTGCTGCCTTCATGAGCCTGTGTGTGTGTATGTGTGTGTGTGTGTTTGTTGTTGGTGGTATGTGTGTTTCTGTCTGTCTCTCTCTTTCTGTGTGTGTGTGCGTGTTGTTGGTGGTGGTGTGTGTGTTTCTGTCTGTCTGTCTGTCTCTGTGTGTGTGTGTGTTTGTTGGTGGTGTGTGTGTTTCTGTCTGTCTGTCTGGCTCTGTGTATGTGTTTGTGTGTGTATGTGTGTGTGTGTGAGTGTCTACGTTCTGGACTCTCATTAAAAGTCTAAACCACTCTCCCCTCTCTCTCACTCACACGGACTGCAGTGCGACGACGTATGGTAGTATACAGTTCCCCCCACGGCCCCTGTGGTTCAGCAGAGATGCTTGGACGATGTAGTGCCCTGTTAGTTTGCTGACTAACCCTTGCTCTTACCCCTCCCATCCCCTGTTCTTCCTCCCTGTTTTGTTGGATTTGGGTTACCATTCCTGTTTTATGTGTTGTCATACTCCTTACTTTGAATCCCCTTGGTAAAACCACTTTTATGTTTTATTGTTTTCTTATTGTTCTTTATCCACTGATTGCCATCCCTTCCTTATGATTACTTTTGTTTGAGCCTTTGTGATCCTCCTCATTGTTCCCTCATCCCATCCTCCCTCCCTCTCCCTCTCTCTCTTTCTCCCTGCCCTTTATCCCTCTCTCCCCGTAGCTCTTGTGCCCGCTCGGAGATCTCTCTGGACGGCTTCGCCGAGTGCCCCCCTCCCCCGGTGCCCATTGTGCTGACGGGTGCCCGCGAGCGCCTCGCCGTGGAGCTGTGCGAGCGTCGTGCCCCGCTGGCCGTGATGGAGAGCCTGTCGGATGCTGAGTCCCTGTACAGCCTGGAGTCGCGGCGCTCCTCTGCGGCCCTCCGCGGCTCCCCCTGCCTGGGCAGCTTTCCCTTCTCCATGGACGCCCCCATCCCCGAGGAGAACCCCTCCCTCAGCTCCCGCACCGAGCTGCTGGCCGCTGACGGCCTCCAGCCGACCACCCCTGAGCACGAGCTGGGCGAGCCGGGGCCCTACTGCCCCACTCCGCCCCTGGAGGAGTACGCCCCACGCCTCTCCCCTGACACCCCCCGATACAGTGCCCACATCCCACCGGTCCTGGGGCAGACGGTGATCGGACAGCCTCTCTACCTGGAGGATTCCCCCCAGCAGGCTAAAGCAGCGGAGACTGTAAACGTTTACCTGCAGTCTGGGCCCCCCAGCCCAGAAATGCCCCCCAGCCCAGAAATGCCCCCCTCTGTGCCCCACAGTCCACGGGGCAGCAGCACCCCGCTGGAGCGAGGCAGCCAGGAATCCATTGTGGAGATGGGAGAGACGCCCGCGAGAGAGCAGCCTCCGGCGGCCAAGGCCGAGAGCGAGCCCCTAGCAGATGCAGCTTCCCAGCAGGCCCCACTCTCCAACGGTAACCCCAGCCAGGTGGTGCTGGAGTTCGCCCAATACCTGGACTCTCTCTTCAAGCTGGATGGCAGCAGCTCTCCCCCAATGGAGCTGTCGGACGGCGAGTCGGAGTCGGGCCGCAGCTCCTACAGCCAGAGCGAGAGCCAGAAGCCAGGCCAGCAGCTGGAAGACAGGGACAAGCAACTTCTGGCTCGGGCCACCCTGGAGCCCAACCTGGTGCCCAAGCCCCCACGCACCTTTGCTGGCTCGGCAGATCCCTCCTCTGGCATCTCTCTATCCCCCTCCTACCCCCTCTCCTCGTCCGGGGAACTGAATGACCTCTCGCCCGCAGATGGGACTCCGGCTGCCAATCACATACGAACTTCTACTCCCTTGCCCTACAACGAGGAGAATGCACTCTCATCTATGGTGTAGGGCAGGACTGTATTAATCTCTCTCTCTCTCTTTCTCTCTTTCTCTATCTTATTCTCTAACTGTTACTCTCTCTTGAAGTCTCTATCACATACAGTTGGTGCATTCATTGGATAATCTGAACGGATTGTGCAACATGCATGTGTAGCAATGCAATCTGACTTCCAGGACAGCTGGCGATCAAAAACTCACTGAACAGCAACCTCATTTTGTAGTTGTTTTTTTCGTCTGCTGTCCATACTGAATGCTAAATTTGTCTCTCACTGTCCTGCTCACACTTAGCATTCCAAGCGTCCAGCGTATCACCCCGAGCTCGTTGGGCGAATAACGCCCCACCCTAAGTCTGTCTCGCCCCGACAATGTTGTGGGCAGCAACACTAATGGCATCACTGCCATTCACTATGAAGACTTGCACAAGATAATGAAAAACAAATCACTTCATGTACTATAATTCTTGTTTACATTTGCATTAATTATTTGAGCATGTACACATTAAAGGGAGCCTTCTATGAGTGCAGGAAGTGCCAGGTTAGGGTACATTTAACTACGTATGGCACAATGTCCGATATGAATGCCATACACTGAATGTTATTGCACACATCAAGCATTTTCTCATGGAAGTTCCCTTTTTAGTATGGCATACACGTACAGTAGAGTGCAGAGATAATATGGAGAACTGAACCATGGCGCCAGTGCAGGGACTCGGATGAAATAAAAAAGGAATTGGGAAGGAGCTAGAAATAAGGGAAGGAAGAGAGAGTGTTTTGGAGTTATGGCACACACACATTCCTCAGGTTTATATGTATGGATAGAGCAAATTACCAAACAGAGAAAGCCACATTTGAACATGAGTTGACGTTACACACCAGGTTTTTAGTAGTGATTATGAAAATGTATGTATGTTGAACAGGAGGAGCCCTGATAGGCCTTTTTTGTAGGGTGTGGGAAGCTATGATTGTGCTTTGATATGCATGAAAAGAGAATATTCCCCCAAGCATATCGTTCACATAAACCCATACACATAAAGTCCGCCCTAATCTCCATTACTCCTTCACCCACATTAACATACTCATTTTATCCCCTTGCCAAAAAAAGATTACATATATTTTACAATTGCCAAATATATTTTAAGAGATGTCATTTGTCAGCATAATAGATGTGTAACAATCCATGGCAAATGCAAACACTAAACAGCAGGATATGAAAGGGATGACTCTGGGCAGTAGTTGCAAGCACTGCCAAGCACGGGCCAACACAACGGAGAGCTCCCAGAGAGACGATGATGCCATCTCTGCTATACTGCCAAGATATAGATAGCATGTATGTGGGTCTCAGGGCCATGGTGCTTTCACACAAAGCATGGGAATCAATGTACGGGTGAGCCCCCTCTCACCTGAGGGCACAGTTACCTTTAAACCAGTTCATCTCAAGCACACTTGGGCTCGGACTGGAAGACATGGGGCCTCAGGGTGACCCCTTGTCCCGTGTCCGTCATCTTCTGAAAGAACAAATGAGCAGCAAAACAAGCTTCATGTCTGTGGGAATTTAAACCCCCCAACCCTCTATTTCTTATCTTTCTTGGAATGTGATGTCATTCACATCTGATCATTATTTATTATCATTACTGTTATTATTATTACTACTCTTACAATAATTGGTGTTATTATGATCCATTAAGACACTTATTATTATAATTATTATTATGGTTATTGCTTCAGAATGGTTTGCCTTTTATATAATTTAAAATGAATTTAAATACATGAATTGTATTGAGTTGAGTTAGGGATTTGCTGTGAGATCACAGCAATTTCAAAGTAAAGAAATTTCTCCTATTTGACCCTGTGAAAAAGTACTCCTGGTGGTCAGCAACTTTTGAAATAATGTTGCATAAAAGGCACAGAAAAAGGTGTGTGTGTGTGTGTATGTGTGTGTGTGTGCATTTCAATTGTGTGTATGTATGTACACATTTGTTGAATCGCTTAACGAGGTCCTCGCAGACATTTGACCCTGAGGAAAACTCAACATTGAAATCTGCCAACAAAGCCTTCGTGCAGCTTTAGGGTGACATTTTATCTTTTTTAAATAAAATCTTAGTTCCCATTTGATGATGATACATCTGCTGACCTCAGGAGGAAGTAGCACAGAATCCCAAATTCTACTTGTGCAGTAATCCAATGCAAACTTGATGGGCACTGGATCATTAGAAACGCCATGGGAGACCCTGGGGTACTTTTTCACAGCGGCTGTGTATAGCACTGTCTTCATTGTGTATTTATATGCAAGTATATTTGTCTTGTTTCCCGTCTTTGAGAAAAGAGGACTAAGAAAAACTAAACCCAATAGGACATGATCTAGATTAAAAAAAAATACTGTACAAAATATAAATGGTAATGACTTTATCACAGATATATTAATATTGACAGATATAAAAAGAATATATTTAGCAAGAGAAACACCGGCCGATTTAAGAGGATATAAATATATATATATATCTATAAATATGTATACGACAGTTGTAGGATTTGGTTTTAATGTCAAATGATGGAAAAAGTAATTGATGTCTATGTTTACCAGGTACCCTGCCCCAATCCCTTGAATGAGAATGTAAACCTTCCCTCCTACCCTGCCTGTAATAGAATAATACTAAGCCAATTTCAGAGAAAATAAAAGTCTCCAAACGTATACCTTCTTGCTTATCATACAGAGCCTACTGTTTGTTGTCTGCATGCAAATACGACTTGCACCTGGCACAGATAACAACAAAAAAGCAGAATGCAATGCAGATCACCAAAATGTGCCTACAGTATAAATAGCTAGCTAAATAAAATGCTCGATAAGAATACTTAATTATTCTACTTTATGAAATGTCTTCCTTGAATGTTATATTTTATATTATCCATGCAATATCATTCAGCATTAATCATAATAAAAATGCATGAACTGTACACTGTTTTATTTTCAATAGCAAAGCATTGCAAATGTAAGGATAATGGTTAAAAACATAACATTGGTTTAGTATGATCTACTTACTACCATCACCTCAGGGGATTGTGTTTACCAGGGTCACCAGAATTTGCCAAGACTTTTTCCAAATTTCGTTTTTTATTATTACCAGAACTTAATGATTTAAGCATTACCTTGGATGTACTGATTCGCCTGTATATGAATACTTTATACTGTATGTCACTTGAGAATTAACTAATGATTTCAGTATAGGACAAGATGCCAAGCTGTAATTGTTTTTTAGGCAACCATGATACCTAGCCAAGCCAAATAAAAAATATGCTCAAACTGTGGAAAGATGATTTAAAGTTTATGGGGGCTACGTTGTAAATGCCATCCAACATGTTAATGGTAAGTTAATACTATCGGGCCTAGGTATCATTTCATGAGGCACAAGTAACTTTTAAGGTCATGATTGCAGCCACTTAGATTAATGTCAAAACACTAGGCTATATAATCTGAATTTGAAAATTAAATGACTTTTCCCCAAAAATCTGTATTTGAGTTTGTAGAAGCACAAATGCCGTACAAATGTAATTGTGAGCTCATTCATCCAAGGCAACCTGGCACACAGATTCATTTTTTCCCACTTTAAAATGTTTCATATAAAAATGTTATGAAACTTAGAATACAAAATATAAATGAAAACTGGAATAGATCGATCAGCCATACTGTCTCAAATGTATATCCATTTCCTTTCACACAGAGCTTTGACTTTTTTGAAAGTCATGTAAACGTACTGACTGACTGAGCAGTCATTCAACTGCTCACAGTTTGCAGTCCATCAGTCAAGAACTTCCTAGTTCGGCACGGGAATCCATTCTGGCTCTGTCCACAGCATGGTCTCAGTGAATCCTGATGGCTCCATGCTGTCTCCCGTCAAAACAGTTTCACACAGTGACCCACTGGTCATTCATAACTGACGTGACCGCGCAAAGGCCTCGCGCAGCCAAGGGGAGTCCTTATAGAGCCGTGGGTCTCCCAGATACTCAGCCGTCCGCTTGTAGAAGTAATAGTACAACACAGCAGCTGCAAGCAAATGCACATGGCACTTAGGAGGGTGATTATGATGACAGACATTCTGAATGCACTCGCGGCATGCATCATTCTCTAGAGCAAGGGGAAAAACGACAACAGCAACTTGCAGACAATTAATCCTCTTAACATCCAATTAGGAGCTCAGCGGAATGAATATCACTCCCATATGTCCTTCTGTCAGGCCTGAGCATGTGACTAGTGTGCTCTCCTTGATAAAAAAGGAGAGGACAGACTGCAATATTTTAACATTTTCAGTAGGCCTAGAATAATAATAATTGAGTGATGATAATTTTGTAATTTAAAGAAAGCGTAAATATACCTGACAAAGAATCTCACCATACGGTATGAAGTACTACAACTGGGCCGTGAGTCTAGCTGTCCTATGTAACTGCATTGTGTTTCACCAACCACAAGGTATTGTATATTGCACCCACCCACACTCGAACTTGAAGGGTAAAGAACTCCACTGTTGCTTTAAACTTACTTATGATATTGCATATTTCTGTTTCCATATTGATATTGCATATAAAGATATCTCACCTGTTCTCTGGAGGACAAATAGAACAAGTAGCCCATCCGTCCACACATAATTATCAGATTTCATCCAGCGCAAATTCTGTGGAGAACCACTCTATTAACCTCCAATAATGACGCCACATTGTACTAGCAGTGTTACAGTCATAGAGATATGTTACATGAGAAGTTCATGTTTTAAACTAACAGTCATGTAAATATATGACATATATTTGACATGTTTCACAGTGTACAAACACACACACGTGTATGTACATTTTGCAAATTGGCCTCACCATCATCCAGGAATGGAGAGAGACGCTGGAAAGCAGATAGAGCACAGAGAGCAAGATGAGCGCCCTGAACCGCTCTAAAAGCAGGGACATGAGTCCCACCTGGAACACGTAGGTGTTAAACAGCATCAGCAGAAAGATGAACAGGTTGAACAGCATGCTGATGTCTTGAACGCTAGAGGAGAGGAGAAGCACAATTAAGTCAAAAAGACAATGGCTGCATCCGAATAGTCAGTGTGTATTAACGTTGGTTAAGTACCTACTACTTAACCGTTAATGTAGTATGTTCTATTGTGTGTGTGCTAGTAGTATACTAAATGCTCCTTAGCTCAAGTGCAAGCAGGCACCATGTATTTAACTGTGACTAAACGTTACTGAGGGTGCAAACACAATACATTCTCACTCCCTCTTTTGGATTCCACAAGTTAAGATGCATAATTATCAATTAGGCCTATTCCAATGCAAATCTTGGTGGAAGCCTCAGGTTCTAACTCTAAAATCCCCTGTAGAAACTCTTACATTCTGTTTGCACGACATTAAACAACTTACTGACAACAGCATTCTGTCTTGAAATATCTTCGGCATAATCTAATATGAGGTAAATCAAATTTGATAATCTAGGCCTTTGAAAAAAAAGAGAGAGAGAAATTATAGCACAGAATGCTATATGGAAACTGACAGGTCATCAGTTACCATATTTGACTTGATTTTTGTTCTTAATGTGCCACGTATTCTGAAAAACCTTTAGATGCTTTGAAGTTTAAGGTTCTATCACGGCCATTTATTCCAAAATGTCTACTTCTCACAGCAGCCCTTCTGACTAGACATACTGATTGCAATGTCCTTCAAGTGTCAGTGTTCTCCCTGTACAACTACTGCTCCTGTTGTCTCCCCATTCTTATTTTTCCCATCCTTTCTCACTCTCAACTCTTTTCCATTTCCTTATTTCAACCCTCTGTCTCAATTTTACCCTTGTTTTATATATCTCCACAATGCACTTTTTAAGTTAACCTTTTTTATATTCAAGAAACACACTAGGTTCACCTCAGAGTTGGCTTTTTGGTTCTGAAACTTTTATGAAAACGTATAACTCAGTAAATCTATGAGGACAGGGGGCCCTGACCAGACTACCGCACTCACATGAAAAGCACTAGCTGGATTACGGGTGAGGTCCTCAACAGCTCACTGAAGGAGTTCACAAAGAGGTCAAAGGAGAGCAGCGTCAGCTGGATCAGCAGCACCACTGAGTAATTGTTGGCCTGAAGCATCTCCAGACAGAGCACAGAGTCACTTTAGGGGATTTCCTTTTGCAAGAGCCCCCCAAACAAGTTACCGCAGACTTCCAGTCCTAGGGGGATCCATTTAAACAAATAAAGGGTCAGTGGTTTGTCCTTGGGTCCTGTCACAGCTGTTTACTGAAAATACTTTTTCCTCTGATTGACATGGAGGTTCAAAGACATGCCAAGTCTGTACATAACAGACCATGTTATTTCAGTTAAAGCTGACACTTTTGGAGTCCAGGAGTCCATTTGTCTCTTTGCTCCACAGAACCACATAGCCCGGAAGAATGTTCATTGGTGAGGCAGTGCTGGAGCTGTTGAAGCTGTTGCTGTTTTCCTGAGTGTACTTATGCTCATGATTATCTTATTTGTCGGGAATGAATCCTTTCAGCATCAGTGTTCACTGCAGGATCTGTCAAAACAAAGAGAACCAGTGATGGGTGATGGATACAGGCAAGGTTATAAATTATGCAAATCCCTCAGGATAAACGATGAGTCAGCAACTGGATTATATATTTAAAATCACAAAGAGGAGAATCCTCTGCTGTCAGTAATCTTCATAAATAGCATCTAATTCAGACACTTTTTAGAGTAGGCTTCACCAGTAGCCTGAGTTAGCAAGATACGGAAGTGCACAAACCTTGTGTGTGTGTGTTTTATTAATCCTCACAAAAAATCACAAGCCCTTTGAGAAAAAGTGTACAGTCTTGTATTTCAATTAAAAAACATTCATACATTCATTCATATCATTATTATTAATTAATTTGCTTCCTGTTAAAAACCATTGCCAAAAGACTTAACCTCCATTGGACTACTATAACATGATGTGACCCTTTGTCGGCATAGCCAATTTAATCTGATCCTGTCCTCGGCCATCCAGTTATACACTGCCTCATCTGCACCCAGCAAATGAGATCTGAACATCTCCACTTGGGCCTGTTGTCTGAATGCAATGGCAGTTTCTTTCCCTGTCACCCGTAGAGTCCCTTTCACACACGCTACAGATAAGATTTAGGTAATCCTTTGCAGCCATGCCAAGAGAATGGCCAGTCATACAAGAGTACTTAGGGCTGCAAGCACCTGAAGGATTATCGACTGATGAAGCCAAAGCAGGTCAGAGGCAGCGCTGGCAAGGGTAGAAAGCACTGAAGGGGTTGTAAATATTAAGTACATTTGGTATACAGTCAAAACACAATATAGCAGAGGTTTCATGGAATACATTTTGTGGTTTGCCTACAAGGAATATTAATGCAGTAGCTATTACTTGCACAGTTTTTAAATGTTAAGTAATCTCACCTTCAAAGTCAGCCACACAAATGTCAATATAATACTCCCAATCCTTGCCTGATCTAGTGCAGATTTGCTACTTGCCACCTGGGAAGGATTATTCAGAATAAACCTTTAAATTAGCTCAGTTATATAACTTATGAAATTCTGGTTCAAGGGTTATGCTACTGTTTATGAACATGTTATATGATTGTCCATCAGCATATCAAGCTGGAGTTTCAGTTCAGTTAGCTAACAAAGAGTAACTCAATTCAAAAGGAGGGGAAACTAGGTTTAGGCCAATGCATGCAGTTCCAGTTAAGGAGGGTGGGATAGCAGCCTTTTATCCACAGCTTCTTTGGGTGAATAATAACAAAAATTCAGTAGGCCCACATTTTTTGGTACTCATAGCTCAATATTTATTTTAGCCTACTGGCTAGGCCCATTCTTCTAAAGAATAAAAAACATATGTATAAGTAAGTATAAGTATATATACTCTTTTGAGGGAAATTTGGTCTCTGTATTTATCCCAATCCGTGAATTAGTGAAACACACTCAGCACACAGTGAGGTGAACTAATCCCGGCGCAGTGAGCAGCCTGCTACAACAGCGGCGTTCGGGGAGCAGTGAGGGGTTAGGCGCCTTGCTCAAGGGCACTTCAGCCGTTCCCACTGGTCGGGGCTCGAACCGGCAACCCTCCGGTTACAGGTACAGAGTGCTAACCAGTGGGCCACGGCTGCCCCAAAAATGTCCATCTTAGGCATCAAATTCTGACTGAAGGATTTAAAACAACATGCATTTCCCTCAAAACACCTTTTACCTGGTCTGGTGTGATCATAGAGAGAGTGTTTCGTAAAATCAAAAGATGAGAAGAACCAGGATGCCGCCCCTTCAACCACCGCGCGGCAGTTAAAGGACAATTCCGGCGCAAAATGAACCTAGGGGTTAATAACTCATGTGTACCGAGTTCGACCTTTCGCTGGGATTTGTTTTCATGCTAGTCGAATGTGATCAGTTTTATTGCAAACCGCTTATTAGCGTTTAACGCTAGCCTTCGGGGCACACGTACAGTAGAAAGAAATCGCTATTTCTATACCACTAACAAGGCTCAAAATAGCACACTTACACAGTAGCATAATGAGGGTCTCTACATGTAAACCGATGCATTGAGAACTTTGTAAGTGTACAGGCAGTTTATTAAAAAAGAAACACATTACCGTTCACGTCTGGTTCACATATACAGGCAGGCGATGTGAACTAAAATCAAACGTAATTTGCTCAATATAGGCCTATCAGAAATAATAGCTCCGATGTAACATAACTTGTATAGTGTACTTACTTAGTGGATGTCCTGGTCCCTCTGGTATGGATCGCCGCCGCCTGTGTGGCATTGACTACAGTAGCTTCTAGCTCTCTCTCTCATAGCCCTTTCACAGAGCTCCCGCAGCTCTTCGTTGGTATATTCCAACTCGAAAAGATAAGGACGTCCAATAAGGGTTCATCCTCAATGTCTTCAAATTCGTTCGAATAACCTGCCATCTCTTATGTCTCCTGTTGCATTCAGTGCTTCTCTTTTGCACAGTCCTTCTGCAACAACGTTTCACCCAAGATTCACTTCACATCCCAGAGTTCTGTTTAACCAAGGCGCCTGCCTGTATGTGAACCAGACGTGAACGGCAATGTGTTTCTTTTTAATAAACTGCCTGTACACTTACAAAGTTCTCAATGCTCAAGGATTAAAGTTCACCGTCATAGGACGGATTTCCGTCAATTTGATTTTAGAAATGTCATATTTGAGATCGATGCAGAAAAAAAATAGGAGGGGGGGGGACTATCACCTTTGCTTTTTCCAAAGAACATGTATGGAGGACTATAACGGTCTAAAAGTTGGATTATAGTGACACATTAGATACAGCTGATGAGGTTGGCCAATCTGTTTAACTTTTTTGGATATGATATTGTGAGCTCTATGTGCGAATTCGGAGAAGAAGCGTAGGTTGTGTTCTTTTCGTGCATCAATGTAGACAATTTCTTACGCGAACTCTTGTCAGGTGAGGTCATTCATTTTGGGTGTCACCTATGACTTGAACAGATAGCCTTCTATGCCACCCGATGTAGTAGGCTACTATTATTGTTACAGTTTTTAATCAATGCAACTAACATTATGTGTAAAGCGACGCAATATAAACCGTAGCCTATGCAATTTATTATCCCATCTGTTATGACATGTACAACAATGTTTTTCACAATTTGCGACGGAAGGTTTTGACTGAGCGTGTTAGCATAAAAAGAAAATAATATCAGTCATCATTGCGAACTGTTGAGTAAGGGGCTCAGTCTGTTTGTGACGCACAGACAGCCTTGTAGCCTATTTTGCTTAGGCCTCACTTTTAACGACAGTAGGTTGTGAGTGTATGTTGACAAAAAATAACCATACAATTAAAATAGTCAACTTAAAACTTTGCTATAAAATATTATTAATTTATAGCACAAAACCATAACCAGTAGGCCTACCAGAACCTCGCATATTAGCGTCATGATTTGTGTGCGTCTATTTGGCAAGGCCACTAGCTGTCATGGATGCGTTGTTGCTAAAGGAAGGCAGGCGTCAAAAGTTAAAAAATAAATGGAGATGGGCAGCTGTTGGAAACGGGGGAGAACTAACAAGCCATGGTGTAAAGAAATTAAAGTGCCAGGGGTTTGCTTTTGCGCGGTTCGCTGCAAGAAAATTGTTTATGGATGCAATAGGAAAACGTTTTGCACGCCACCAATCAGAAGACCGCCATAAGGTTAACGTTTGTGCACTTCAGGACACCTGGTGCAACTAGCCACCACGAGTCCACGACAGAGGTAGGCTACATTTATCTATGGCTGACCGTTTTTACGTTTAGAAAGTAGGCTACGCATGTTCTTTCATAGCGCAACACGACCTGTCCCTCACCATATCGCAACCTCTTGTCAACCTTATACACTCTTTTTTTGTTGAAGACAAAAGCACCGTCTCCAGATTGTCGTTATCAAATGCGCAGACCTCCTGCATGAGCACACACAGTATTGCTGCTCATTGGAAAACTGAGTTGTCTGTAAAACTCAAAATGACCATGTTTTCATTAAATGCGGATGAGGCAACAAATGGAAATATGAACAATATCTAGAATGTTCGGATTCGTTACTTTGATGAGGAAATGGGAAGTCTTGCAAACTTGAATTTATAGATTTTACTTGGTGTTGAATTGCATATTAACAAGAAAAAAATCTCCCCTTTAAACACTTTTGGCCTGAAGTGATTAAATAAGAGTGTGTTAAAGCCTTTCTACAATATTGCTGCAGTAGAAAAGAACAGCAATGGCTAATCAGCAATGGTCAGGGATGGTACTAAAATATATTTTTGTTCATCAGGAAAACTCAATCTCAATCAAGAACACTCTCAATTAGCCTTATTCACATGGCGGCCATTGGCGGCTAAAACGAGGCTACAGGGTACACAAACCATAGGATTGTTATGTTCTATGCATTCACCTGTAGGTGGCATTAATTATATAGTAAGTGTACCCCGTAGCCTCGTTTTGGTTTAAACAATGGCCGCCGTGTGAATAAGGCGAATACTCCCTTTACTTTGCTGTTTGCATCTTTTTGTACATTAAAAACCAATAGGTTTTCTCTATAGGTAGATAAGAACAACGTATGACTTATGGCCTGAAAAAAGTTCAGTCAAACGATTTTTTTTTCACTTTAATCCCTGAATGCTTCGGTTTACATGTAGAGACCCTCATTATGCTACTGTGTAAGTGTGGTGCTGTTTTGAGCCTTGTTAGTGGTATAGAAATAGCGATTTCTTTCTACTGTACGTGTGCCCCGAAGGCTAGCGTTAAACGCTAATAAGCGGTTTGCAATAAAACTGGTCACATTCGACTAGCATGAAAACGGTCGAACTCCATACACGTGTTATTAACCCCTAGGTTCATTTTGCGCCGGAATTGTCCTTTAACTGAGGAACATAGCTTTCACTAGCCTACATTTATTTGATGTAGTGGAAAATATCATGAAATATAATTTATATGAGGTTATCATACGGCTCTTCACAATGCAAGTAGAACGCTCCATTGACTTGAATGGGATTTCCGAAAGTTCTAGCAGTCATTATTTCTTGGGAAAGGACCTCTGAAAACCCGCTGGTGCGTCGGGGTCCGGTTCGCCCTGTCGGGACTTATTTTTTCCATAATGACCGGCGTTCTATACATTATCCCTTACATAAGACAAGTCCCACGTGAGTAGTTCAATATATTTTCTGCAAATAACTATGAACATCTTGGGTATTTCATCATCTACCCTGGCCACTATTTTCTGCCAGCTAGAACCATAAGTTAAGAAGTGAAGGATTGGTTGCACTTTATCCACAGCCAACTCAGTCTAAACCAGAGGGATTTATTTCGTTAAAACTTCGATAGTTTGTATAATGTTGTGTAACATTAACTAACCATGGACTTAAAGATAACGAATAGCTTTGGCATTAAATGTAGGCTATTATCTTGTAATTGTGGCTAATGCTTACATCTTCTGGCTAACCTAGCTAAAGTTAACAAAATGTCCAAACTTAACAGCAATGTTACCTTGAATTCGAATACCATTGTAGACCAGGTCTAGCTCGGGAAATGTTTGTTTTCTTGTCAGTGTCTTTATCTTTAACATTAGCTAATGCTAAGGTTTCTTAATATATCATGTATTTTCAACCAATAAAGAATTTATTACAGAGAACCAAGTCGTTTGCGCAACTACTAGCCTGACTCCTGGCCATGTGCATATTTACAAAGTGAATATGGCCTTACATAAATGAGGAACATACATCTATGATTGGGCAAGTGTATGGATAGTATATGGACATCTAATACATAGATATCCATGTTTTGGATCTACTTTCAGAAACCTGAAGAAGCTCCAGACTCCAGACAAGAAGAGAGAAAGAGAGATAAAACAGTCCTACTGCTAGGTGGGTAGAGCATGTGTATCTTACATGAATCTCACTTAGTTTAGTTGCCAAAGTATAGAAAGTATCTCTAAATAACATATTTTATGACAGGACATTTTTGAAAGACTCAACACGATGCCACACATAAGCAGTCCTAATAATCACAATTACACTTTACTATCATTGTCATTATGATAGGGTGCTATACATAGTAGCACACCAGTGCAGGCTATAGAGGATGTCCATTAACAACACTCAAGAATAAAACTGTCATTGTGTGATATCAAATCAAATATTAGTCTATTTTTCTTGCCTCCTGGAGAGTGACTTACTGCAAGGGCTCAGGTTATAGTTAGGGTCACAGTTAGGATTAGGGTTAAAATCCACGGTCAAGAATAGCACACCATCACAATGCTAGACACTGATCGCCAGAGAAACAGCAGCACATAATACTGCTGATATTTAATTTATTTACAATAATGGGGGAGATACAATTCCTTAAAAAATATAATGTCATTGGTAAATGTTTGGATTTTTTAACTGTAGTGCTTACCTTGATCTAGGTCCATTACAATGCAAATAGACAAACTGGTCACATGTCCCTTGTTTTGCCCAAAGTCAGTATCTTGCCATAGATTCCATTTGTAGTGCATGCCACACTGCATCTGAATGCATAAAACATATATTTACTGCATGAATATTCCCGTGTCCAGTCTGCAAGATGCCGATCTATACTGGAGCTCTTAGCCAACACCACGCCCTTCTCAGTGTTAGCATAACCTAGGAGCTAAATCCAAGAAACATGTTTACAAGCTTGATAATCTCCTTAGGAAGCAGCCAACCGTGGTTGATAGTAACGCCCCAGTCATATGCTTTGTGTCCAGTCATAGGTGTTGCCATTTAAAAGAATTTGGAAACCAATGTTTAAACCTATTGTGAATCATTTCTCTGGATATGCAATCCAACCCCTTGATATAGGGTAAATGCACATCATGTGATGTTAGTATGTGCCATTTATATATTTATCTTTAGAACTTGGCAAGTCCTGTTGGATTTCACAGTATTTTTGCCTCACAGTCAAATTATCCATGTCTCATGTTGAACTCAACCTTTCAGTTGTTATTTGGCCTGTACTGCAGTATTTGTTAAAACGTAATTTACATCATAGCAGTGAAACTGATATTAGCAGCATAAGCAGTAAAACGCAGGAGATCGGAAAGAAGTAGAACTTGACAATTTAAACATGTACAGTACGGTTCTACATATTACAGCCCACTAATGAAAGGAGTAGAGGGAAGACATCCTATATTTTCAAGGGTTTTTATGGAGGTAAAAAAAACACATTTTACTAATGAACTAGTGATACAGACCTGTAGGAACAGTGCCAATCTTATTGTTATAGTCTCCAGCTCTCCATTGTAATATAGTCACTTGGTTTTGTTCAACTTAAAACCTTGATTTTTACTTTCTGTAGGCCTGCACACGTGTACATGGGGAGGAAAAGCATAGAAAATGTTACAATGTTACAAGAGTCCATCCTGGTCACCACCTGTGACAATCAGCTCAACCTCAAAGTTCTGGGTCAGAGAAACACATATAGTGTTCACTACTTTGTTCACTGAGCACCTGATGTCATGGCGTACAGATCAGTGACGGCAAAAAGATGCCTCTTAGGAGCATGTCCATCCATGTGAGAGCTGACACTTCTGTACGTTCTCACTAAGTATAGAATGTTTTTTGCCTGGCAAAGTACCGTGAGCTCTCAGATTCAGACTCCCACATTGAGACAAGGGAATGCAAGTGATGCAAAAAAAAAAACCTTTAGCCAGCCAAAACTAATACAATTCTGTCAACTTTCATACCATGCTTGAACAAGTCCCTGTAGAGACATAATCTATGTGAAACTGTTTTAGGGGGATGTTGTTATGATGGGCCCTGTGTGGTTATGGCCCAAGGCTATAAATACTTAGGATTTATAGCTGATTACTGGGTGTTATATTAGTTGCCAAACAGTACAAAGAGGTCAGGGAGATTGAGAAAATCACAAGCCACTCGTAAATTTGATGTCCTTGTCAAGGAAAAAGTCATGCTTTATCAAGGCAGAATTTTAAACGGAGTGATAAAGCTGTCCAACGTACAGTAGTCCAGCCATCTCCACCAGTTTCCTTAAAACTAATATGTTCTTTGAGGCTATGATTGGATCATTTATTTTATTTTATTTTTTTATCCATTAACCATGGAATTTTGGGGTGATGAGAAACAGCAGAATGTCATTGTTATAGATGTCACTTGAAACATTTGCTTCAAAGAGTATCCTACAACCTCTGAAATACTGACCTTCAATTTTTACCTTTTTGTCCTCATCTGTGATCCCGGTCAATCTTTTGTGCTCATAAAACGGATAGGGTAGGAGTTTTCCTCTACACTCAAAAGCCACTTCAAACACAACCCAATCTACTCTATTCTGTCTTTTCTTATCTCTTTGCTCCAACTGACCAAGTTGTTCCATAGTCTGTCTCTGCAACTCCAATCATTTCTTCATACTTTTCTGTTTGCTGTGTTTGTTTCATATCATATCCCTTAGCCTTTTGTGTATTTCCTCTCCTTGTTGCTCCCTCACATGGTCAGATCCCTGACCTGTGCTCATCAGCTAGCATGTCTTCTGTTGTTTCCAGTCTTAATCCTCTACTTGAAGCAATATTGAAATAAACAGAAAGCAAGCATCCTATATTCCAAATCCAAATCCATCCATATTCATATGTGTAGGGTTATTTCCAGTCAGATCTAATGCCATATTTACAGTTATTCAAAGATTTATCTCCTCACAGAAATGTTAGTTATTATGGTGCTCTTTTGAGGCTGAAATGTAATTCCATTTAATCAAGTGTAATGTCATCCAATGATAATTCAGTAGACCTATTTACTGGTAAATGGCTATAGCAGTTGGTCATTGCTTTTGTTTGACATTGTTGTTAAGGAATGATTTAAAAGGTAGTTTATACATGATGCATGGTGATGTGAGGGACAGGTAAACATACCTGGTTTTACCACTAGCTGCCCAAGTTATTCACTATCTCATATTTGGTGTGTCTGCAGGCAAACCCAGAACAAGAAGGCAGTTACAGCTATCTATGTTTAGACAAAAAACTGTAATACCTCTTCAAATTTGTAAGTATAATGAAAATATAGTAGTTGAAGTATTGAGTCTGTGGTATTGAATATATATATTTGTATAATATTATTTATTGTTATATATTTTTCATTACTTTATAGTTAGTTACTTTATAAACTTATGGTTATAGTTATGGAATTTGGCAGACACTTTTGTCCAAAGTAACAAATAAAACAATACAATACTTAAATTAACACTTTGAGTGCCTAAAACGCAATATTGCGTTTTTTGTTCCCATGCGTTGAGTGCCAAAAACGCAATAAAACGCAGTATAGCTTTATTTAAATTACAAAAATAGACACTCTAACACACCTTATGTGTGATTTTGGGAACTCTATGATGATTAGAACTGAAATAGATCGAAAACTCATGAAAACGCACGATATTGGATATTTTATCTGGACATTTTATCATAACTCTGCTTTTGATGGTTGCCGCTTTGGGTCGAATCAGTGACTCGTGCATGTCAGGTCAAAACCAGGTAATTTCTGTGGGTTTATCACTAGGTGGCAGTCTCGCCAGGTCTCGCTAGGTCACTTCCCGGAAACTTTACAGGCAACACTTCATATTTCATGAAAGACGCTATATCTCCATTTCTAGAAAAAAAAAAACAGGGATTTTGATGAAAACTAGCCACTGTTTAGTTTGGGATTTCTCAGGAACAGAGGCATGTAGAAATAAATGTACCCACTGAGAGCTTAAAGTCTCACCTTTCCAACAAGCCATAGTATCTGTCCATAGCTATAACCATATCGTCAACAATGATCTAGATTGCTGGCAATCTGGGCCAAAGCTTCGGAAAGAAAACAGTGCGGCATTCAAAATGTGTTAACAGTGAACAGTTTTCAAAAGAACTTTATATAACTTTATAGAGTTTCCAGACACCATTTCCTATTAAACCAGACATTGTTCAGTCATTACAGACATGGAAACACTTGGAAATACCAGAATCACAACCAAGCACCCTTCTTCAGATTTTAAACCAATTGGACCTTTCTCCTCACCATTCCTCCTACACAAGTCAAATGTATATTTTTTTCTGGCAAGATACAGATGCAGACTACATGAGCGTGAACACACATTGAACACAACCCGGTAGCCTAGCTGTATGTAGAGCACTGGAAATGCTTTAGGAGGTTCACAATTCTTAGAAGTTTTTTTTTTTTTTTTAAGTATTTTTTTTGGGCTTTTTTTATGCCTTTAATTAGATAGGATAGTGGAGATTGACAGGAAGTGAGTGGGAGAGAGAGTCGGGGTGGGATCCGGAAAGGACCACGGGGCGGGAATCGAACCCGGGTCGCCGGCGTACGGTGCAGGTGCCCCAGCCAGTCGTGCCACTGCTGGGGCAGAAGTTCACAATTCTTACAGCACCTGAAACCTCCTAAAGGGTTTGTAGCTGTGCGCTACAACCAATGAACTTCTTAAAAGACATCCGCTAGAGATAGTCAACAGGTTTTACTCAAGGTATTTAATGTGCAGACCACAATTCTGGTGAAGGATTATTGATATTGGAGCCAATCAAATCATACTCTTTCGTCATGATCCAATTTGCTGATTGTTTGGAATGGCTCAGTCTAAGCCATCTTGTTTGCTTCCCTTTATGGAGCCAGGACTCTATAAGAGTATCTCCATTTTTGTAGTATGGAAGCCAGCCCGAATTTACCTCACCCACAAAATTTGAGGTTTTATACAAAGACGGACAGATGAGCAGAGCCTAGTCAGAGCCTAGTCATTCATGTCACCTAAGCCTGCTTTAGTTGATTTTGTCTGTGCCTAGAGAAGTGAGATGTTTAGATTTCGCTATCATGTCTGTTGTATAAGATGTTGACAGTGCAATAACTTAAAAAAATTAACAGAAAACAGTAATTAAAGGCACAAGATTTTCACCTTTATGAAGCCAATTTGATGGTAAACGAACTTGTAATACATACAGTCGGCATCTAGTCATAATCGTCGTTACCGCCCCAGTTGCCGTGGTTACCGTGGCTGAAACGCCCCCAAGGGGGAAAATATTAGTTTCAATTGCATGTAATCTAATGGAGGTGCACCGACTTGAGTACAGAAAACACCTATAAAAATATTAAATCTTTTAGCAAACATCAATAAACGGCACAAACACGTTTGAACTGAGAGTTATCTGTGTGTCAACAAGGTTAAGGGTAACATTAAGTTCCCTCATTTAGCTAATTCCAGTTAAACGGCCAGAACTGTCTCGAGTGTACTCATTGTAGAACTGCTTTCAATGGCCGGACTGTGTAGCTCGGTTTAGCAAGCTAAGCCTTTTGCCGTAACACCACATACTCATAAGTTGCATCTTAATTTATTCTCACATGAATGCACATTCCCTACAATGTCTGTGGGAATAGTTTTAACAAGTAATGTGTACCAGTTGGTTATGTTACACTGACGATATAAAGTTAGCCAGTTAGCAACCTAATGATGCTACCATCGTATATAGCAAATACAGAGAAATATGTCGTCAACATTGGGCAATCGAGGGTGAATTAGGTTGTTAGCATACACTGGGCAGTTAAGTAAACAAAATTCCTTTAAATTATTGTGTTCAGAAACAAGCAGAACTCCACCTGAATGTAAAAGGAATGTATAAAGTCTAAATGCTAGTGAGTTCGCCCATTGACTTCCATTGTGTGATGTTAGCATGCTTTCCCCCTCATGGGGGGCGGTAACATTTCCGAACGTCTTAACCGACTGTATACTGTATTCATTGCATGCAGAGGCAATTTTTTCCCTGTATCGGTTAAAACAGACTATAATCGAAACCAAATCACATATTACCAGACTCAAATTCTGAACAGATTCAAGTTTGGCTATGCCACACTACCTTTGTTGGGTATGCGCACGAAAACAAGAGGACCATGAGGAGTGATTATCTGAATTTAAATTATGTTGGATTAGAATTGCAGACATTATGATTCTATTACATTATATTTTCAGAGAAACTGGTCTAGACAAGAGAGAACTTTGCAAGGTTACAAGTTGAAATGTGCAAGCGGTCAACATTTTATGCAAGTAATTAACCTTGCACAGCCATTTTTATGCGTAATGCTTATCTTCAATCACTGCTAAGGCTTGAGCTTTTATATTTCTAATGCCAGCGTCACAGTAAGACTGCACAGTGACAGTGACGGGCTTCAAGCTTTTCCCCGTAATATAAGGACTCTTAGTCTCTCACAGGGGATGCAGTCCTGCTGTGATCAAACATGGATTTTGTTCCACTGTAGTTTTGTTTGCCAAAACCCAATGAAGGCATTGCATTTACTTAGAAGATTTACTGTAGGCTTCAGAGTTAAAGCAATGTTAATATGATGGAATATAATTCATTATTAGTTTTAGAGGTTGTATAATTGTATGCTTGTATGCTTAATGGATAATTTTATAAATGCATTGATGTGTACAACGTGATTGCAGTGTGCCACTTGGTCCTTAGGGTCTCTATGCTCTTTAGATTGTTGAGACACTATGTTTTGATAGCAGTTTCAGGGCAGGAGCCATCGTAAAACATAGCTAATTGGCATATGGTTTCTTGTCTGAGTGAGAACCCTCTTGTTTTCAGTATTTTTTCTGTAAGGTCTGAACAATCAATCAATCACTGCTTGTGCTGCAGTCAAATCCAAATTCAAAATATGTAATCCAATTATTCCAAGACATCCTTCCTGATCTAGTTTGTCGATCACAATGAAACCTCTTAGGGCTGAAATGTGTTCTGTTATGCCTAATATAATTAGGTGAGGGCTGAATGGGAAATTCTCAGTTTCACAAGGAATATAAATGAATTGTGGCATAGGCTGCATGATAAGAAAGATGACTCCCTAGTTCCCACCCATGATCACTTTTGTGTCTAATTATTCCCTGTTAAAACAGAAACACACGATTAATGGATTTGAAGGGAGAAGTGTATTTTCATATAATTTGGAACCCCAATAGTATTAATGTCAAAATCAGTTATTACATTTGAATACTGAGAAGGTGTGATGCCTGAAACAACCGGCTGCTAGCTTCATCTTTACAGTAACGTGTCTTATGAAGATGTCCTTGTAGACAATGAAAGAGCACCTGCAGGGGGCGCCAAAGTACTATTCATTCCCATCATTCTCCATCTTTTGAGTTACTCTACCTTAAACATACTAGAAGGCAAACAAACAAAACTATCACACAGATAAATAAACTCAGTAATGACTTTGTGACTGACAGGACATTCTGAAATTCTCTGTTTGAAACATGTCAGCCAACCATCAAACATGGGGGGGGGGGGCTTACCTGCTGGGGGAATATTGCACAGATGAGAGCTCAGAGAACAATCAACCTCCCTGGAGTGCCTTCAGTGGAAAATGAGTAATCATCTCCCAAGCCCCTCCACATTCCCAATCCCTCTGCTCCCAATCATAAGACCAGCTTTTCCACTGGCAAATTGTCTCAGATTTAACCTGCAAAAATGTCAAAGTAAGGTCTTTTCACAACAAACAACTATGTTAAAGAGAAAAAAAATCACTTCAATTGAATATTTTTGACCTTCTTTGCAAAGTGTACTGCCGAGCTCAGTATTGCAGTGCCATATTGCACTACTGCACTTATTTAAATCTGGTGAAAGGGCTATTCTAGTTTGGAGAGAAGTCGGAATACAACTAGGTTCTAGCAATGTTATTAATGGCAGCACCATTAATGATTCATAGTCCAGACTATGTAGGCTGAGGAGCCATGACAACCTTGAGGTACAAAATGAAAAATGTCAATGATAAAGTAATGCAATAGGTGAATTTATATTTTTCTTTTCCAGTCTCTATTTAACATACTGTTAAACATAAAGAAGTCAGGCTATTGACAGGGTTTTGATATTTGGAACGGAAATGCCACTGAGATGGGTGCGAGGGCCAAAGGTGTGATTAGCTGTAATCAGGTAATACGACCCATGAACGTCTTTATTAAACTAATGCGACTAGGCCTTTAAACTGTATCCAGCATCTACTTGATCGTGTGTCTGTGAATGCCATTGACCAAATAAATAACACAATAGGATAAAACAGTTATACATGTATTTGTATGAAATAATGACAACATATTACAGCTGACCTTGAAGACCATGTGTTAGCTGTATTTCTCATTATATTAATTAATGTATTGTTATCTTAATTATACTCCACAAATGGGACCTTGAATGCAAAGAGAATCTCGCAGATTCTACATTACAAAGAGGATCTTGGTAATGTCAGATGAAGAAAATGTAGACTCTGTTTTGCTTCGGAAGCAAACAAATCAGGTAGTACAGCAAATCATGTTGCAAAGCTACAAACCCGAACCTCATTGGACAACCACTTTGTCTGCACCGATGTGCAAATGAAAATGAGAAGCCCATTTACAAACACCAGGTACACACCAAGGTTCTGTATTCGACTGCTTCAGAAAATGGTAGTCCGGGGTTTGGTTCACCTGGACAGCAGTGTGATCCGCACTAGTGTTAAAGCTGTTTGATCTAAACCAAGAAGTCAAGGCTGTTTATGGCCACTGATGGATCGTATTTCTCCCAAAACAAATAAATCACCTTCAACCATGAAATTATTATCTAAGAAGTGATTTTCATATACAATTAGTGACAGGCAGCTGTGTGACAACTGGATGTAAGAATGCTCTGTAATAAGCAAAGCAGCAAATTCATTGAGCATCCCCCAAAACCTCCTTATCTGAGCAGGTAGCATCATTAATGGCAAAGCAAAAACAACTAAATTAACAAAATGATGAAGAAAAAACAGAGAAATAGAGTGTGGCCAGGGCCCAGCTATTTAGCACAGGTTTTAATTTGTCCCTCATTTGGCATTTGTCTCGGAATCATTGCCTGCCGTGAATGAAAACTGCATGTTCCACACGTTCCATGTGGATGACATGATCGCATCGTGATTCACAACCAAAAATGTGGAGACCATTAGAGGCAGGAGGAGCAGGTGTTAAAGATTGACACTGTTTACAGGGACTAACTACAGAAATAAATGTGAATGTATGCACAAATAGCCATAGCCATCAGTGTTAAAATCATTATGCCAAGTTAAGTTAGACTGTATGGTCATGTAGGAAGTTCCTACTAGACATTAGTTCTCTGCATTTTACCCATCCAGGGGGGCACACACACTCACAGCAGTGAGCTCAGTACGAGCATACCGACACTAGGAGCACACATACACACCCGGATACCTTTCCCTTGCCCAGTTGAGTATCTTAGGTGAACCCAGACAAACCTTGACGAAATTTGAATTTGCTCTGCAGGTCCATCTGGAATAGATCTCACTGAAATCCATTTCTGAATCACCAAAAACCCAGGATCCAATCACAATTGCATGGGGCAGGCTTTATATGATGACAGTTAGAGCAGTGCATTCAACACAACCAATGGCTGCACTGATTGTGACAGGGTTAAACATATATGGACATGTATTTTCTTTGTAATTCAGTAAACAACTGCATTTAAAACCTCAGTTTAAAATAAATGTGTGTTTGTTGCACTTCTGAAGCGATTTGGTAAAAGTTAAATGCATCAATCTAAGCTTTACTGCTGGTTTTGGCCCTCTAAGTAGTAAAATGGGAAGTTCGGAATGGGATCATTTGCTAACAGGTTTGTCTGGGTTCACCCAGGCTACCAACTGAGAAATTCCACTACCTTCTGTAGTTATTTTTACAAAAATATTTATTCATTTAGCAGACAATTTTATCAAAAGTGACTTGCAAAATAAGGAATAACATTCAAGATACAATGCACATGAGACCTTGGGTAACAATAAATACTACAATGCAGATGAGACCTTAGGTAACAATAAATACTACAATGCAGATGAGACCTTAGGTAACAATAAATACTACAATGCAGATGAGACCTTAGGTAACAATAAATACTACAATGCAGATGAGACCTTAGGTAACAATAAATACTACAATGCAGATGAGACCTTAGGTAACAATAAATACTACAACAACAAATACTACTAAGCAGAGGAGACCTTAGGTAACAAATACTAAGATATACTCTAGTCTCTCACTTGTGCCTTGCTGTTTTCATCTTTTTCCTCCTCAGAAAAAAACTTCTTAAAAAACTTAAGCTTAGGTAGCTCTGTGAACAGGTGAACTTTGTCATGTCTACAGTATGTGTATGTTAATTGTTGTCACTGTGTACTTTGTGTGTCATTTAAAATAATAATAATAATAAAAAAACTTCTTATAGCTTATCCATAGCCTTATTCTTGTCTTGTCTTAAATAGTAAATAGGCTAACATTTACTATCTAGGTACGAGTTGCCAACAACGACAAGCCCTGTAACCGGTTCGTAATCTCTTTTGTACTCTCTCCTGTACAAAATATGTGTATGCCAACAATTAGATTTTTTTTTTTTTGTATACGTAAACAATGGGGTCAATACATGGCTTTGTTTTCATAAAAATGTATAGCATAGCTTTGAGTCATGCCATTAAAATACAGTGCAGTTAATAGTTGTGAAATTATGATAGACCCAGTTTGGAGTGAATGGACACAAGACAAAGGTGCAAATGTCAGCGTTTACCTTTCAAGCAAGAAATCAGGTTTCTTTGGTTTTGCACCCCAACAAATATGTTTTTTTTTTAACATTACTTTTTATTATTGATGTGTATATTTACTATCTGTCTTCTGCTTCATTTGGCAGGCATGTCAATTGAAGATACATTTTAAAATAGTCACAAATCCTGGAAGCAAGCAAATGCCTATTGTCCCCGACTGAAGGAGTTGGTCAAACAAGTGAAGATAACACATATCTGCAGTGTACATCTTTTGCAAAGGTACTCATGGCTGTTAAAGATAAAGTCTTGAAAAGAGAACCATAATTAGTTAAGGTCAGGTCAGAAATCACTGCAAGTAAATATTGCCTTTGGCCAATGAATGATTTCCAATAATGATTTGCAGGCAAAGTATAATTTCACAACTCTTGCAGCAAATGAGATAAAAGTGACACAGGTGCATAATTAAATTATTACATATGCCTTCTGTATAACCCTATTTAAGTAAATTATTTTATTTATGCCCTCTGAGTCTTAACACGGTTAGACCATGATGAATATCATACATATTCTTATACTGTACGTCTGTTTGGCAACACACATACAGTGGCATGGCCTCTGTGTGGGGGTGCCTGAGGGGTGGAGGATTGGCCGAGTGTGCAGAGCCCTCGCAGCACAGCTCAGCACCCCTGCGTGGCGATGACAAAGTGAAAAATGACGGGGCAATGCACCACAAACCCACTGGGGAAAATGTAGAGCAAGCGTAATCAATTATCACACCTTCCACTGCGTTCCGATTGCAGAGCTCCTTAATTATGTAAGTGAATTAGCTATCGATCAGCAAAGTGAGTCAGCAGGGCAGCTACCCGTTTGCCAGACAGCTACGAGTTGTGGCCTAGCTACCTCAGCAGGGTATCACAGGTAAACACTGCCAGGGGTCGTATTGAGGCAGGGTGGAGGAGTGATTGTAGTGTGGTGTATGGCAGACCAAATCTGTTAGAACATAGCATAGAGAAACACAGTGAAGACTTAAGTTTGGAGAGCTGTATTGGGCGTAAACTTAATTTCTCAGAGATACATTTCCCTTCTGTTCCATTTTGACTTATGAGTTGTTTTTTCTCTTGTGCCTGGTGGCCTGTCATGCCTCAATGAAGTTTGTTGACTAACAGTACTGAAGAGTATTGAGACACATATTGTCATCAGTATCATCACAATTGCAGTCAAAAAATGTTGCAGACTGTAAACAGTTGTAGAAAATGTATTGTATGCTGATCTGTGTTAATGGCTTTCAAGGGAAACATTACTCATGATTACAACTCCTACTTGCACTGTATCTCACTTTCAAATGTGGAGCACCCCGTGGAGTGTTTGCAGCTGAACTGCAGGCTTCTTTGCGTCATTGATTTTGCTCATTGAAATGAAGATGACCCGGCCTCAGCAGAGATGGACTCAGATGCTATTCCTACCACACCACAGCAATAAGTTGAAATCATATAGTAACTTCTAGTATAGGTAGAGTTTATGGGCTTGTTTACATTAGTTTTTAGAGCGAGTCTTGGGTGATCCGATCACAAGTAGTCAGCCGAGACACATTGCTATTTAAACATGTTTCCAAGAGTAGTTGCTGACCACTTGTGTTTAGATTCCATAACTGCCAACGTCACACGCATTAGAACTCCCATTGTCCGGGAACGCATAGCGTAGCATTTACTCTACAGAAGATATGTGGTCAAAAGCGTCTCAGACCACAAATGAAAATGGGGTCTAGGTGACCCCATAAAGTGAGGTAAATAGAAATGGAATAGGCTTCACTATAGATAATTTATTTGTACAGAAGGCTACACTGTAGTAGCATGTTCATTGGGCTTTATGTCGGCTTTTTGGCAAATACTGTATCTTGTCTTGCAAAATTGGTCCAAATATTTGTGATGATATAACTTAGACCGTGTAATGTCTTGCAACTCATTTCTCTGAGGGACTTTTAGCATAAATGTTTTTAAGGGCCCTGAGAGCGTGTGAAAGTGGAATGCAACTCGGGATTTTTAGTTTTTCCTCTTGCTGTTCTATGTGAAGCATTAGCAGTCGCTGATTAAAATTTGCAGCAGCATCTGACAGTTATGAGAGGATCTGAGAGCCACTTAAATCTGATCCTGTCCCAATAAAACGTTGTCATCAAAACCAATTTTACAGTTTCATGCCATTTTGGCCATTCATCTCAGACAAAGGGAAAGGCTTTCTAAAGCTTCATAGATGTAAGATGTCAGATTGTGATGCAACTAGATAGGTTTATCCATTGTAAAACCAAAAATGTACTGTATGAATGAACACAGATTTGTTTGACATTATAATACATTGTCAGATGTTTGTGGAATCTAGATACATTTACTATATATATTTTATTGGCACATAAAACCCGGATAGTTAAAAAAAATCCGCCAAATGTGTAGAGTCACAGATTAACTGACTACTGCAAAACACAGAAAGTGTGAAGTTTGTGCCGGCAGCACCCATACTTCAATGTTGATGGCAGCAATAGCATGAATCTTTATTAAAGTAAATTAGTGACCGATCACCCTCCTGCGTGAATCATACATTGAAATAGGTTGTGCATGGTCTATAATGATGATAATGATTCAGAAAACTGGAAACCTGATAAAATAGCATGTTGTCAATGTTTTATAGATCCCCAACATTTTACAAATCATGTTTTCAGAGGAATCCATGACTTTTCAAAAGTCTCCCACGATCAGTTAATTTTGATCATATTTAACAGCAAAGGTAAGCTACTGTATGTGCTTGAGTATAGAAGACCTGTGAAACCTGTAAAAGTGCCTGCTAAATACCAAGGTCATAGAAGGTCAGGGCCCAGTTTCCCGATAACGACGGAGACACGCTCTTAAGAGGGTTTTCTACGATTCATCTTACGATCGTTCGTTTGGTTTTTCAGACTGTTTCCCGAACATGCTCGTAGTGTGAACGCGCGTGCACTGCTTTTAAGATGCTCTTAAGGGGAGCTGTCCACGTTAATAGTTCTGAAATATCCTCTGATTTGATGGTGATGTCAGGTGACTGCACGTCACAGCTATAGGCCTACCGTTTAAACTTCGGATCTACACATTAATTCACATCAATACGAAAATAGAAACACTTTAACATCTGCATGTAAGCATTCCAAGTAGGTTATATACCATACACAGACATACATTATTGTAATTATTTAAGATTAGATTGTTGCACCATGCAATAATTTTTCGCTGTGTCACTTAAGAACATGTTTGAAGATAAGAAAGAAGTCGAGTAAGAAAGTGAGGAAATGTGTAGGCTTAGATTTTGATGCAGTACTAGGCCTACAGACTAAACCACATGTTCCTTTCTCTGCTTTTACCTCATAGGCCTAATAAAATATATCCCTCACTTAGCAAAGATAATGGCAAACTATTCTGGCAACGTCTCGTTTCATAACTGGATTGCATTTTTGTCCGCTTTTCATCACATTATAATGACCATTAAATGTAGGCTATACTATTTTGCATGCTAAAATCTGATTCTTCAGGTAAACACAATAAAGAATGGGAAAATAAATTGGATTATGTATTCTAAGTATTAATTCCTCTGTATGTCCTGTTGGTGACCTCAGTGAGAAGTACTGTTAACGAGAACTCTGGAGCACTCGTAGATCTACGAGTGTTTTCACGACGTTCTTAAGCTATGATGGTTTTGGGAAACAGTCGGCAAATCTTAAGACGTTCGTAAGAGGGACTTTACGACGCTCTTAGGCTTAAGATGCTTTCGGGAAACTGGGCCCAGGAGAGTTGTATTAAATGTCTTTCAAATTAGTACATTAATTGGATTTGTGTTATTGGTGTGGTAAAGTAAAAATGGCATTAATGAGGAAAATACCATATTTTCCGGACTATAAGTCACACTTTTTTTCATAGTTTGGCTGCGACTTATAGTCAGGTGCGACTTATATAGTAGAATCTCTCCATGAACCAAGGTAACATTACCGTCTACAGCCGCGAGAGGCAGCTCTAGGCTTGTGACTCGCTGACTTGTTATGTTAATTTAGCCTATTCAGCTTCGCAGGCATTTCCCATGTTCAACACAGCCAACCGCTAGCATTTCGCTAATCACTAGCATCTAGCTAACAAATTGCAACGCAAAGTACAATGACAGTTCAAACGAGGGTAAGCAAACAAACGTCTAGTCATTGTTAATATTCCACATCTGGCAGAAAGGAGACATCATCACAGCAAACTGCAACCAGGAACTGACATCTTAATTTCCTTATCACCAAGCTAACCAACATCATGCTGGCCAATTAGTGTAGCTGAATAACTGTGTTATTACCGGACACCTATTCAGCCTGTTGTTCTGTGTGCTATTGTGTAGTTGAATAACTTGCCTTTCCAGATTAAATGTCTGTTCTTGGTCTTGGATTTTGTGAAATAAATTTCTAAATGCGACTTATAGTCCAGTGCGACTTATATTTTTTTTCCTCTTCATGACACATTTTTTGACTGAAGCTAAGATGGAGTGCCAACTTTTGAAACAACAAATACAGAGTTTCTTTTAAGGATCTTTTCATGTATATACATAATCTTATTAAATTCTACTCTTCATGTAAACATTTACCCTTTCATTTTGATAGGGACACATATTACAATCAGTATTGTCTGGTATTGTAATTCTTGTGTCCGCTTAACAGAGGCATCCTTCTGAAGAGTGTCAGAACACTGAAAAAGGCAGAACACAACAGACATCAGATAGATGCCACAGTTCATTTCGTAGCCTTTTGCAATTACATTATGTCAGATGTTGTCAAAATAATTGCCATCAAGCTGACCCCACTGTTACCTTAACATAGAATTTGCATCTTCATTTCAGTAAAACATTTTAAGACTGGGTCAATTATACTAGTCTACAGAAAAAGAAATGCCAATCTGCGAGTATATCTGCACCATGGCAATGAGATGCTGTGAGATTAGATGTCATGATGCTGCTCAGCCTATTGATATTGTGATGTAATGTCACCCTCCCGTGCAATCTAGTTGACCACAGTGTCATGCTCTTTTCCTCGTTCGTCACCTGAGCCCTCTGCCACACTTCACTCAATTTATATATTTTTTTTATGTTCAGTGCATGACCACAAGTTCAACATGCTCTAGTTAGTGCAACGATTAACCCCAACCTATTAATCTCTGGGAGAATCCTCATAGGTTTATTTCCAGCACATACCATTCAGCATTTAGGGCTCAGGATGTATTGTTAGAATGTGAGAGAATGAACCAATTCATAGCATGATTGTATTGTAGTTTTTGGTTCAGATTTTGTCTGAAATATATCTTTGTATTTAGTTTCAGTTCTATTGCTCTGCATTTTACTCCCAATTGTGAAACAAGCAGTCTTTAAGAAATGGCTTCTTTCTTTCAATCCAAGTCATGAGCAGCTCAATATTCCAATCATGGAATCTGCTGTGTTTCGCTGTTTTGGAACACTACCCAAGAACCTCCTAAATCTATGGTGGGATTAAGTTCATGCTTTGAATAGCTAAATAGCTAGATCTCTTAGAGCTGACAGTTGTTAAGGGACTGCCTGACTTCTGAAATCAATAGAGACATCAAAGACGACAGCTATCCGTTAAACAACTCATACTTCAGAAAAGAAACTTTGGCTCTTTATTTTTCCTCCTTGGTGGGAGTTTGAATTGAATCATATTGACTCAAATGCCAGTGCACCAGCAACTCATTCCTCGCAAAATCCTGATTGCAGCCTTTTTGAAATGATCAGCAACCGTGGCACTTACAGCGTCCTGGAATATGCATGTAGCACTTAGTTAAAAAAATAAACACGTAACCCATTGGAATGCTCTTTCAAATTGCTCTCTCTCCAAACTTGAATAATCTGATAATAAATAAGGCAAGAGGAGGAAGTCTAGTCTTCAGGGAAGAGAATGCTGAGGCTGCTGGTGGAATTTCACAGATCCATTATCTCAAACCTTGTTGATTTACTAAGCACTTGGGGGACAGTTCTGTATTAAATCTATCCTGTTTGTAATGAGAATCTGCTTAAATTATGACAGTCCTATCAGAACCCCCCCCCCACCCACCCCATCCACTGAATCTAGATTGGGTGGCATAGAACCAAATAAAGCATCACTGGTAATGTATCACAAATTCCATTGTAAGAATATGAAATAAGTAAGAATTTCTGGTGCTTATATTTTGCTGAGTTTTAATAAAGGCACAAGAGTACATTTTGATTATAGTATTGCATAATATACTTATGAGTGGACACTAATGAAAATGTAAAAAAAGAAATATAACCAAAACAACAAAAAAGTTTGACTGCAAAACCAGCCGACAAAAGTGGTCTATTACGCTGAGTGGATTGTCTTAAACTCCAGCAATATCTTTTTTAAAGGCATCTAATACAGTTTCAGGTTCTAGGGCTCCCTCTTGAGTCGTGGAGTATTTATATTTGGCCATGCCGTTGTAAACACTTCTTACAGCCCTTACCTCTGGACACCGGTACATGTACATATAATGTTTTGGAGTCGAAAGACTGGTAACAGGAAAATACAATCTCTAAATAGCCATATCAAATGACCAACTAATGTTTCAAGATTCTCGCAAGATGTCACCTGGTTGATTCTATGCTTGCGGGGCGCTGCCAGCTATGCTAGGTGTGTGATTCCCCTTGTTACAAGTTTGTTTACCATCAAAATTACTTTGAAGCTGTTACATTAAGGTAAAAATACTTGCATAGTATGCCTTTAAAGTTTTTGTGGGCCTTTTTTGCCTTTAATCAGCTAGGACAGTGAAAAGAGAGGAAGCAAGTGGGAAAGAGAGATGGGATAGGGAGATGACTATGGGTCGGATTTGTGAAATGTTGTCTCATTCTTGGCCAATGTAGGTTTTCAGCTGCTCTGCTCTAGGGTCTTCATAATCATGTTTTGTGTTCCTTGATGCACCAGTATGACATGTCTGGACTGCAGACAGGCCATTTTAGGATCTGGAGTTCTTTACTATTGAGCCATGCGGTTGTAATATGGGCAGAAAGAGTTTTGGCATTGTTTTCCTGAAATATTCAAGGTCTTCCCTGAAATACATGTCTTCTTGATTACAGCACATGTTCAAAACCTGTATCATTCACCATTAATTGTGCCTTTCCATATGTGTAAGCTACCAATGCTATTGGCACTAATGCACCCCCATACCATTATAAATGCTGGCTTTTGAACTGTGCACTAATAAGTTGGATTGTCCCTCTCCTCTTTAGCCCAGAGGATAAAGAGTCCACAATTTCCAAAGAGAATGACACATTTTGATTTGTCTAACCACAGGACAGCTTTGCACTTTGTCTCAGCCTATGTTAAATGAGCTCGGGCCCAGATAAGATGGCGACATATCTGGATCATGTCTAATTATGGTTTTGTCTCTACATGGTTGAGTTTTAATTAGCATTTGTGGATGAAGCATTAAACTGTGTTCATAGACAATGTCCAGAGTCCAGAGTCCATACAATGATTTTATTTACAGAAACAGGTCTGTTTTTAATGCAGTGCCATCTGAGGCCCTGAAGATCATGCCCATCAAATATTGTTTTTCAGTCCTGTCCCTTATTTACAAAATTTTTTCTGAAGTCCTTAAATATTTGTAGTGATATTATGTACTATTGATGACGAAATCCCCAAATACTTTGTCTTGTTGCATTATTTTTCCCCACATGTTTTCACATAGTAATGAATACCTCTGCATCTTTCCTTTTGAGAGACACTTCCTCTCTGGGATGCTCTTTTTATACCCACTTGTTATAACCTGACATAATTTGTTGTTAAATGTTGTGTTTTGTTGTTGTGTTTTCTGTAGCATTACACAACTTTTTCAGTCCCTGTCCCATCTTCTCTTAGACATGTAGCTTGTATCAATTTCAAAATAAGCATACAAGTTTCATGAAATAGTCAAATTGGTCAGTTTTAATATTTGATATGTTGTCTATGTCTTTTTTTGCGCCTAAATAGGGGTTTACAAGATTTGTGGATTATAACACTCTTTTTTTTTGTTTTTACATTTTACACAGCATTTCAACCTTTTTTGGAAACGGGGTTGTACAGCAAAGCTGGTAACCTTCCAAATCTTTTGCATTCTCCCATCAATATTGGATACCCATAGTTAACCTAAAAAGCTGTTGAAGTAAAAGCTTAAGATCATTCTTTTTCTTCCTTGTGTGCACTCAAAACTAGGGCTTATAGTCTAACACCAGCACTTCCTGGCTTTATGTTCTCGCTGGCCAGCATCTTGATGTATTTTGGCCAATTCCTCCATACTTAAATGTGCCAGTGATTTGCCTTCAGCTTGGCTGGGCAAACTCCCATCAAGTGAGTGCACAGGCAGCAGTGCTGGGCTTCTTTGCTTTGATTGCCTCTCATAGCTGCTATGTGGTTGTTGGATAGTGATGAATTTGCAATCCGTAATATGCCTTCTGTTGTCTCTAACTACTGTTTGATTGAGATTGAGACAAACCCTTCTCCCTGATGTATTTTTTTTTATTTTTGTTTACTACTATGACTTCACTCTATCCATTTGTAAAGGCCTCGTACAAAAGACAAATTAAAGGGATTGTAGCCTTTAAGCAAACCCACAGCTATGGAATTATTTTAATGTTGCCCTTCCAAATCAGACATTCTCCACCCTACCCTTTGGCAGATTAGACACTCTCCAGATTGACTGTATTTTCTTGCAAATAACTGTGTGCATTTGTAGAGGCACACACTTGCTGATTGAAAAGCTAACCCCAGTTGAGCCAGTATTCACATAAATAATCCACCCCAAGACACGAAAGCCCCACAGGCCCCAACTTCTAGGTCTGAATGAGTTGCGACTACATTGCTTTCAGGTCCATATATTTAACCAGATTTCATCTGCTGAATATCAAAAGGGATGGGTTGGCTCCAGTAATTGCTTGGCTCTCAGAAGCAGCATCAGCCAACAATGAATCAGAGAGTCTAACATGCTGCCTCTCCTGCAGGATGCCTGGAAAAAGAGGCTGCTGTGCTGAACCCGTGCTGCCCATTGAGCTGCCACTGTCTACTGCATACTGATGTGTGGGGACTGGGCTTCCACAGAACAGAACAAGCGACACCTCATTTGTGTAGACAGGTGCAGAACAGGTAGGGACTTAATGAAACATGGTTTCCCAAGTAAAATAATCTAAATGTCTTTTTGAGAAAGATTTTGGGCCCTAATTTAAATGGAGGACAAAGTCCAAAGTCTGTCATCAAGCAAAGTTCCTATGCAGGAATTATAGATATTGTGTGTCATGTGGGATTTAGTCCCACTTTTGGTCTTGCCCATGGTGTTAAATTAGCAAATCGATTTTGCCTAGTTAGTAAATCAGCTTTATTTGGACATTGCACTTTGGCCACAATTCAAACAAGGGCACTTTGTGCATTTTTGTCAGCCTTTACAAAAATGTGATACTTTATTTTTGTTCAGTTTAGTTGGACATTTGCCGATGTGATTTCTTCTAAACATGCAATGTAGCCTTTAGGCTAAACACTTAACACTGCTGGGCTTTTGTAGTTGGTGTTTGGGGTGAGCTCAGAGAAAAGATTACAAGGATATTGATCTAATCAATGTACTTCATGTAGCAGTTACAGTTGCAGTGTCACCCTCTTAAAGTATCAAGTTTTACAATAAATGATCAGTCCTTTAGAAAGATGTCTGTATTTCCAAAAAGACAATTCATCATTTCAGGAAATCACCAGCCTCAGTCTGCTAAAAGCTTTGCAACGGACAGGCTGATAGCATTTTAACCCTTTAAATATTAACAACAGGCAATTCGGTGAAATACTGTTTGTCAACAAAGAAAGACACCCTATCTGTACTTTGCACTTGCAGGCAAATTTCCCAGGTGGTGTATTTTAATATACTCCACTACCTTAACCCCCCGTCCACTAAAAAGTAACTAACCCTCAAGCCTATTTTTCCTTCTGTGGAATTAAACAACTTTTTTGTCCCTTTGCTCAGTGTATGTCACAGAAGCACTGTGTAGATCAGACAAGTAGCCTATACTAAATATACTATATTATATATTCAAATATGATGGAAAGATCTGCATACATTCTCATAGTATCAGTGTATTGAGCGGTGCGGTGGTAGCGTAGTGGCTAAAGAGCTGGGCGAGCATGCAGTAGTCTAAAAAGCTGTGCATTATATTCCCGGTTCTCACTGTTGTGCCGTGCAGATCATGATTAGATTAATGTGGCTGTACTGACGTAATTAAGTAATTATCAATACATGTATTTAAAAGAGATTCTTTCCAGCAAGGGTATAACATAACCAAAGTACACATTCCTTTAAACTAGTCCGCTTTAACTTCATCTGGTTTATGCCCCCGACATTGCACGTGCCTACTTCTGAGGGCACTGTTCCACCTATTTTTGTCTACCATTAAATGTTTGACCCCTGAGACCCTGTAGTTTCTTAGGAAACAAGCAGAATAATTGTGTGAATTACTGGCAGAGGCTAGAATATTGTTTCTCTGAAAAATGTTGTCATGTATGGATTCCCAAGAGTTCAAGCTTCCAAATGGTATATAATATTACTATGCTACATAGCAATATGGTGCATACAATTGATTTAGAATGTTGGGGAGAGGTGGGGGAGGGGGGTAGGAGTTTCGTGGGCAGTACATGTGTTGGTGCATGCCAAAATATGCTCTGAACCTGATTCATACCACTATCGCCAACTATTATCTGTAAACCCACATTCAATACAAGTACCGTTGCAAATGCATGGCATTATGATCACAAAACAAGTGTGATAGAAATGCAACGTACATGCTTGTGAATTAGTATACATGATGTGCTGCACACTAGTTAAAGGTTACACAGTTCTTCTCTCCCAAGAACAGAGGTTGTTTCCCTTCGCCACATGCTCTTTGTTTGGAAGACTGTGCGGCTCAGTGGTCACCAGATTTGTGTCTGACTTGATCTATTGATCTCCATGCACTTCCTGTCAGCCCTGCTTGGCTCTAGCATCTTCAGCGTCCAGACAAAAGAGGCAAGATCAGTGAGACACATGCTGGATATATCTTGTCAGATTAGCAGACAACTGCTGTTTGTGCTCCCGTGGAGACATTCAGCCTGACATTGGGCAGTTTGATTTCAGTGTGACCTTAGGAATTGTCACAGGGGCAATAAAAATCGCAATAGGACGTTTTTGAAAAAAGGTAGTGTTAAATATCACTTGTTTGTATTGCAACAAAAAACTCTCCTCATAGCCGGAATTCCATGTCCATTTTAAACAATGTCTCTGTGACTGATTTGGACTAATGTGACACTCTGAAAATAAGCTTTTTATCAGGATGACTAAGTGATAAGGTGTTAATATCACTCAGCTCCGTTCAAGACTTTTCTTTTACATCACAACTAACAAAAAGGTGAGGATGTTTGCCCGAGAAGAGGGTGTCTGCTTTGCCATTACTACTGTATGTACATGGATAACTCTTTTACATTGAATTTGCATCCTTCTATACAGTGGGGGGAAAAGTTTTGAACACATCAACATTTTTTTCAGTAAATATATTTCCAATGAGGCTATTAACATAAATTAGCTATTTTCACTAGACATCAGTATAACTCAGAAAATCCACAAATATAAAGAATTCACAACATACGCAGTGTTCATAAGTAAAGTTATGTGTTATAAAGTGAAATGAGACAGTGTTACACAAGAAACATCTCATGATGGGTAAAAAGAGCTCTCCCAAGACCTTATTGTTGCAAAACATATAAACGGAACTGGATACAGATGTATTTCAAAACTTCAGAATCTTCTAGTAAGCACCATAGGGGCCATTATCTGCAAATAGACTCTATCATCAACTGGCCACGCACACGCATTTCCGACCAGGGAGTCAGAAGGATAGTCAGAAGAGTTGCCCAAGAGCCAAGGACCAGACTGAAAAAGCTCCAGAAAGAGTTAGAGGCAGCAGGTACAGAGAAAATAATAGGCAATCCACCTCCATACACGCTCACCCCGCAAGACTCCATTCCTGAAGAAAAAGCATGTCAAAGCTCATATAAAGTTTGATACACAATTTCGATTTGGACAAGTCTATGAAATACTGGGAGAATGTAGTCTGGTCAGACGAGAGCAAAATGTAATGTTTTGGCTGTCATACTACAGTATACGCCATGTTTGGAGGAGAAATGGCACTGTACATCACCCTAAAATACTATACCAACAGTGAAGTTTGGAGGTGGGAGCATCATGGTGTGGGGCTGTTTTTCATCTCGTGGTACTTCAGACTTCATACAGTTGAAGAAACGATGAATGGAGCCATTTTTTTCTGGTAGATTTTTGCAATCCACTAGGATGATGAGAATTAAATGTAGCCTACCAGCAGGACAACAATCCAAAGAATATAGCAAAGGAAACTCTCAATTAGTTTCAGAAAAAGAAACTGAAGGCCCAGTCAATCACCTGACTTAAATCCAATTGAACATTTGTGGAAGAACCTCAAGATCAAGATTCACACAAGGGCCCCCCAGAATCTGTTTAGAAGTTTAGAAAATCACACCTGAATACTACGACTCATTTGTTTCTTCATGCACAAAATGTCTTGAAGCTGTCATTACAAACAAAGGATTTTCCACAAAGTGTTTAAGAAATTTCAGTTGGCATGATAAACACTTTTTTCCTATGTCATTCCATTTTATTACACATAACTTTATTTATGGACGTTAATGTTTCTTTATATGTGTGCATTTTTTGGGTTAATACCAAAGTCTGGTGAAAATTTCCAAAAATATTTTCTCCATTGTCTGTGTATGATTTAGGAAAATATAAACACACACCCACAAACTCGCCTTGTCAAGCCTTGATGGTAATCCAAATAGATTTAAATTAGTCTAGAAAGGGTAGCTAATTAACATGAAAGTGCAGTTGCTTAAACTTCTACTCAAGTACTCAAGAGGCAGATATTTATTTTGGTCCTGACATAAATTATGTGGGGACAGAACTCTCCCATGTACACATGCAAACTGCATATTTTGACCTGTCAGATCATCCTTTTAGAGGAAAATATAAACATTTGACAGCGCCAATTTAAAGTTTTAAATGTTTTAAACTTTGTTTTGTTTACATCAGGAGGCAAAATATAATTTTCTGCCCACGCCTGCTGACGGCTCAGCTGTCATTAATGATAAATTATATAAATAATAATAAAAATAGTACAATTTACATGAAAATGTGCATCAACAGGGAATATATTTTTCACTGTAAGATATTTTAAAATTCTTTGTCATGCTGAGCTTAGTTTGCATGTGTAGCGCCCCTTCACTTCCATCGTTGCCATGGTAACAGGAAACAGCAGGTATACAATGTGCTGTAACCTTCAACTAACAAAGCTTGTCCTTGTTTGCAAGGACTAGAAGGCTTTATTGCCTTTGATGGGGTGAGAAACACTTTCAACACTGTACATTTCTGTGACCCAGAATGGATTACTCATGCTCATCATTTACATGTAAAGGATCATCAAAGAATAGTATATAAATGATCATTTTTCAAACAGTTATCTGTTCTTCTGAAAAGGTGAAAAAAATCTAAGCCAAATGCATGAGGAGCACCAGTTTTGACATACAGTAGTAAATCAGGGTGGGATAAGGATCTTCTTACTTAGCTTATCCATTTTGACATTATGGGCATGTTTATCTAAAACTTCAAATAATTAACACTAACCACCTGAACCTTTTGGCCCATATATTAGGACAATGGGAATAATGTTGCACTGCTTACAGCTCCCATGTGCAACCCTGATATACGCAGTGTTTTGATTGAATTGTACTCTGTTACATCTTTGCACGTGAAATGTGTTTAATGAACATAACGCCATTACCAGGTTTTGACAGGTACAACATTGTATTTCAGTTCTGCGCAGTGTTTTAATGAGTGGCGTAGCACAAAATGTGTCAGCTGTAATTTAAGATCTTAAGATATAGATTGTAAAGGATATTCACCTTGTTACTCACTGAAAAAAAAAAAAAAAAACTCCAGTTGCTGTTCAGCACCCTCCAAAGTGACTGACCTCGAGGTCATTAGAAGCCACATTTGAATTAGGCTCTGGAACCACATCTGCCTTTATCTAATTATATAACCGCTGCAGGGATCGCTCCCCACTGCTGTTGCTGTCTTCATCAGGCCTCATATCAAATTCCTTTTCATATTCATTTTTATTCAGAGCAGCCTTCAAAGTCGGTGTCATCATCCGCAGTACAGGGGAGATGTCCCTGAGATGCTGTAAAGCATGAAAACAACGCTTACTCTAATCTTACATTCATCAAATGAAATGTCAGTATGCTTGCATCATTTCCCTAATTATGTATAGAAGAAAATACAGAATATTGACCATTTCGTCTTTTCCAGTTTGGGCACCCCAGTCAAAATTTCTGTTCCTCTGAATAGCTAAATGAGCATGAAATGACCCGATTTCCAAGTGTGAAAGATGGTACATACCTTTATATTTTAAGGAAATTCTCATTTAGTATTTCCTGCTTTCAGTTTCAGAAAAATAAAAAAAGCAATAATTTGGGTACCGTGCATGGTCAGTATTTACTTACACCTCCTCTGGCAAAGCTTGTAAACACTTTTTGTAGCTAAGAGCCTGTCGATTTTTGTTTTAGGGGATTTCAAACCTTCTGTTTGAGGTTGTCCTCTGTCAATTTTGAGGTCCCTTCAGTACGGTTACCACATTTGTGAAAATCCGGGACCCCCCCCCAAAAAAAAATAAAAAAAAATAAAATAAAATAATAATAATAATAATTATTATTATTAGGTCGCTCAGTCTAAGCTTTCTCATAAAACTCTTTCACCAGCTCTTGTAGGATATAAGGCTAATCCATAAATAGCCTTGTTTGTTTGTGCCACATTGATAACACAATATTAACAATAGTACTGTATGCTTGTTGTTAGTTGTTACAAGCAGTTATAAGTTTCATATATTAAAAGGGGATATCAACAATGACACCTGGAACCTGCCAGTCTATCTCTCTCTCTGGTGTGCACTCAAGATGGGTTTCCCAATTAATTAGAGTAATTAACGTTCAAGTTAGATGCTGCTGCATGATCATCCTTGCATGTAACACGAAGTTGGTGCATTTTGACATCGTAAACATTCTTGAAGAGAGAAAAGCAGTTAGCAGTAAAGCTATTTATTGGCTACATTTTGGTACCCCCTTTGTCCCTTAGTGCCCTTGTGCGTGATGCGCGTGGTGAATACAATATTAAAACATTTCCTATAGTTTCTTACCTATATTTGCCCTCATGCACTCGTTGACGCAGACACAAGTGCGCACTTTGGACTTAATCCCGTGAAATGTGGCAACCCTAGTCTTCAGGCCCATTAACTTTTTCACAGACATTGCGATGCTTGTCTCCAATTTGCATGTATTTTATTCAGATTCATTATTTCTTTTACTACACCAGTGGAATGCTTCCTGTGCTACAGCTTGCAACACAAACCCGAATCATGATCAATCCATCCATGCGCTTAACGTTGGACAGGTGTTGTTTTCGGCACCCTTTTTGGAGAGGAGTTGAAAATCGGCACACTATTCCTCCAAGCATGCAGAACAATCCACCCCCATATCTTCTTCTCAATCTCTTTGAAGGCCTTTTTCAGCCAAACAGGGGTTTTGATTAGCCTTTCTAGCAATCCTTCAAGGAGTTCTCTGTTAAAGTTTTCTCTTCAAGTAGTTCTCTGTTCAAGCTTGACTTTCACAGTGTATGTTAACTACCATTTCTTAATTGCACTGTGAACTGAGGAAGCAGCTAAAAAAATGCTTTTCTATCTTCCTATAGCCTTCTGCTGCTTTGTCGGCATCAATTATTTTAATTTTCAGAATGCCAGGCAGCTTCTTAGAAGAGCTGCCTGCTGATAGTTGGGGCAAGGTCTGAGGAGTTTGGTACTTACAGAGCTTGGCTCCACCTGCCCTTAACCAGTGATGATTTTGAATAAGGCATAGCCACAACAAGCTAATTAAGGTCTGAAATCTTGGTAAACATTATTTGAGTTATTCTCTTGGGTGCTCAACTTCTGTGAAGTGCTCTTTTATTTTCTCACTCAACAAACAAAACAAACATTACACAAAACAAAGACACTAATGTGCCTTAAAACGATGAAAGGATATTAAAAACGATTTTCATCTTTAACTTGATGCCTTTTGGATATTTGTTAATCTTTCTCTGTTCATATAGTTACACTCCAAGCCCTATGATTAAACATAATTTGAAAAGCCAAATGACAATTATGAAAAGCCAGACAAAATGTGGTACATGACAGGCATTTGGCTATACTCCTGTCATTTAATGAGGGTAACTTCAATGTGATAAAGCCAGAGTGATGGATGGGCAAACAAAAAGGTCACTTGAGCTTCTCCAAAAGCCCAATTTCACGTTGCTCAGACAGATGCATCATTGGGCCTCATTTAGGCAAAACATCTCTCTTAAACTGATAAGAACGATGCACTGATGCTATCTATTAGTATGTGTTGTTTTTTTATTTAGTAATAGTGACTTGCTGCTAATGCTCTATGATCTTTGATATGTGATGGCTGGCAGTTTGGCAATTATATATGCTTTGTTGTCACAAAGAGATTTAATTACTGGTATTTTCAAAGTGTATTTGTGTTGGTTGTTTGGAAGAAACATATAAGGAACATAATTCCATAGACACTGAGGTACAAAGTAACACAGATATGGTAGGAAAGTTAAAGTAACACAGCAACACAGCTTGAAAAATCAAGTCTATAGATGAAACTGAGCAACTGAGTGCACTTGTGTAATCTTTGCAATTATATATTATGGATGTACAAAAATACAATACATTTGTGGTCATTGGTTTTCCATCAGTTCATGGGGTCGATGTGGAGGTGTTTGTACTGGGCAAATGTCCTGGCAGTACTGATTTAGTTTGGTTGTGTCTGGCATTCTTTCTATGTAGTAATCCTCACCAAACAGGACTGCGATTGCAGATGCAGACATACAAACACATGTTGTCAATCTCAGGCAGACATACAAACTGTTGTCAATCTCAGGTGTTTGTGTCTCGGAAACCAGAAAGGCTGCAATGTATGTTGTGTAAATATTGTGTTTTTCTAGCCTAAGTTATTGACAGGAGAGTGAAACATAGACAGAACATTTTCCTACATTTTTCTCCCAGCCCAGTTGGCTGCTATTGTTTTCTTACATGAGAACACGATGAGAATTACAAGGAATTTGGGAGTCTATTTAACACTAGGCAGTTAAATGAGATTTAATAAAGTGAGTGCAATTTGGTCCCCATTTTTTTAGGTCAGTTTATTTGCAGAAAGTTTGCAGACTTACATTACAGTTTGATTGAAAGCAATGGGATTGCGTTTGGTCACAGTCAGTGTGAGTGAATTCTCTTTGTAATATCCTGTTTAGATGATGCAGTACTGATGTAAACACCTGACATAGAGCGGCCCATGATGTTTCCAAAATACAACTCCCAGGGTGAGAGCTAAAAAGAGATGCATACAGAGGTTACACAAGGTGCCTGCACACACAGTTCTGGAAAAAATGGATGTGGGTTTGAAAAGGATGAATAGAGTACAACATGGTGGAGGACCTGACATTTAAATGTTACCTGAAAGAAAGGTGAAACACATCACCTAAACAACAGAAATTGAGAGAAAGATTACCGCAGAAATTTAAAAAACACAAAAAATAAATTATGTGAGAATATTATTATATTTTATGGATGTCAGGCAATGTCATCATGTCCTGGCATATTTAGCACAAGAGCTAAAAGACCTCAAAGCCATTTTTGTGTTACCATATTGTCTTGCATTAATAACCCTTTAAATTTAACTTGAGAGCAAACCAATTTATCCTTTTGAAGTTTTGCATTCTTGCTGGCAGTATTTGATGCTGTGCAGTTCAGTTTGTGTTCATTGTACAATTAGGAGGGATGATGTCATTGCCACCTATTCTCCTTGATGTGTGTGTGTGTGTGTCGGTGTGTGTGTGTGTGTGTGTGTGTGTGTGTGTGTGTGTGTAGGGGTGGGTGGGCGGGTTGTCTTAATTCTGGCACTAAAAATAATACTCCTGATGCTTAGATAATTATCTTAATGAAATGCCCCAAAGATGCCCTTGTGGTGGAAATGGCAGCGTTACACTTGTTCATCCACTAAGGTAACTTGATGGTGAGGTGTGAAAAAAATACGTCCCAGCAGTTCACTATACTCATACCTGCCAGGTACCCAACCTACAGTATAGGCACACACACTCCACTGCTGTTTTCCTCCACACCATAGCAGCCAATTACTAACATGATAGTGATCTTGAATTGTCAGGGACAAACCAGTTAGTGTGGCTAGTTAGAATGGTTATTGTGGGCAGACTGTGAATGTGTCCTATTTACAATTGGGGGTTTGTAGTTATTCATATATTCTTATATTCTAATAATTGCACAGTGCCATTTTTGCAATGGAGTGCAGAGAACAAAGCTGTACCTTACTCAGCTGGAGGAAATAAAAAACTTGAAGATGTGCCCTGAAAATCATAATACTGATTGGAGAACAGTTAAACCTTGCTAAAGAAGCACAGAACAGAAGAAGGCACGAAGCGTAAGAGTAGTGTATCTTGATATGAGATTATGGTTGAAATGCAATCGTGCCTTGCAGCAGTGCTATATACAATTTCTGAAAATCAGTTTATGTGATATTTATTTTAAATTGAGGCAGAAAAAGGTTTATTGTGAAACAAATTATCAGTACAGTACGTCAGGTTTCCTCCTTTAGAGCATGAAAGTGGTTTATTGAGAGGATTTGCCCAGTGCAATCACCAGCCTTGGTTTCATGGCTGTGACTTATTGCTATGCATATAGGCTCTTCATATCGAGCTTGCTGTTCAGGACAAAGATAGTGTATTTTCATCTAAGCGTATATAATCCTCCAGCTTTGAGTCCTGTCTCGGGAGACAGTATATCTAATGAATGCATTACTGGATTCTACTGTCAGAATCTAACCTCCAGATCTCTGATTAAATGACTACATGCCACTCAACTGGCTTTCATCTCGGCACCATCGGTCTGCCACAAAAGCTACAGGAGATTGCCCAAAGCATTGAATGCATCAGTCCTAAATCAGTGAGAGGTTTTGGACCACAGAATGTCTGAAACATATTCTTTTGAATTGTGGTCTTTTTATGTCACTGTATTAAAATGTGGGGCTCGTCACAACAAAAGCAGTCCAGTTGGGTCAACATAATTTAACATTTCTATATCAGATATGTTATGATTGCATTTGATCTTTTAAAAAAAATGAGTTTTGGGGCAAGCAAATCCAAAAATATTGGCGAAAATGTGTATCTTAAGTGTATGCTATGTATAATTTGTGATGCATTCTAACCAGATCATTCAAACGTATTGTGCGAAGATAGATTGACACCCATATGAGTAACATATGTAAAATAATTTCCATTAAAGGAGAATTCCTTTGTGATATTGACCTAAAGTGTGTTGAAACATGATACAGAGTGTGAACGTATGTCTCATAGCTCATCTCGGCTTATCCCCTGCAGTCAGAAATCTGGTTCTAGTTAGCCGATGCTACCAACAGTTTTTCGATGGGGGTGCCTCGGGCATCGGCCTAGCCATCAGGGTTGTGCACAATTCGAATTGCAATTCTGCTTCCTGTTTGCTACCTCAATTGAAATGCAAGTGAAATTCAAGGATTGAATTGGAATTTAAGAGCCAGTTTCAACTCAATTCTGGAATTTTGCACAAACCTGCTAGCAATGCAAATAAATCACTGTTTTACACCATTTACAAGGCTCAAAGTAGCTCCATACTTCATTGGTAGGACTTCCGAGGGCCTTGACATTTAAAACGAGACATTGAGAACTTTGAAAAAGCACTGGTAGTTTATTTACAAGACGATTACAGGAAGTTTACCGTTCGCCGCCATCTTGAATTTAGTCATGATAAGTCGAGCGACAAGTACGAATGAACAGGTATGATAAGGGATGACGTCCACGGCGTCAGCCAATAGAAATCCCTATGGTTTGATACTAGACGTACAGGCTGAGCAAATTAATTTGCCGCCGCTAGGGTGCGTCTAGATTTCTAGGCTAGTGAAACATTACCTTGTCACTAGATATAGCTCTTTGGATATAGTGTTGGTAATCCTTCACCTCCACAACAAAAGCATTTTCATTGTGTACATGGGGATTAGTCACGAGAAGTTTGCTATTTACAACAGCAGAGTAAAATATAAATATATATCGTGACTCTAGAGGGAGCTCTACAGTCACAAAAAATGACCTAAACCAAAAAAAAATCAATCAAAAAATATGTGTGTATGTGCAAAACATTTAAAATAATGAGAATTCTGCTTCATGCATGCAATGGGCATGCAACTGTAATCTGTAATAGGCTTACTATCAAAGAAAAAACAATATCAGTGACTGATGGGGAAAATAAAAACATGCGTTTGGCCAGATACAGGTGGGGGCCCAGCTTACCCACTGGCTCATCTTGCTCCCCTCCCCATGAATGCACACTTTGTTGTGGCAAATATCGTCTTAAAAGACAAGCCTGTGATTGACTGGACAGTGTTCAGTAGAGTGAAGACATTCCACCCATTTAAATGAAATATGTATATACTTGTTTCTGGTTTCAGCCATCTTCCACCACAAATTCAGCATTCCATATAAGTACAGTCTTCGGGGCACTATAGCTCACAATGCTTGCTCGGTTTTGCAGTTTCCCTGAGGCGTCACCTTTCATACTGTTTTTATCCATTTATTTAGCTTGAATCTAGCCTGGATGAACCCAGACGAACCCGTTAGCAAATTTCAATTTGCCGTCTGACACCCCCACCCCTCCACCCTGACCACCACACACACACACCCACACTCCCACACACACACACAAACACGGCCACACAACATGAAAGTTGTCAAGGACACAAATTTTGTTTCCAGTGTTTACATACGTTGATGGACAAAATCCTATTCATGTCAGAAGGAACCATAAAGTAATTGTGCAGAGTTCAGAAATGCCATGGAGGGATATATCCGTGTGGACAACACTCCCTTGTAGATTCACGTATAGTGAATTAGGAGAGGATATGGATACATGGGAAATTGTTGACACAGGGGAAGAGAGAAGTGTACAGTAGATTAACTCTTTTTTTATGGAGTGAAGGAGGGGGAAGCACATCTATTAGCATTTGTATTGAAATGCCATACAGTTTGCCAAATAGATTGTCTGAACAAAATGGACAAAGCATACCCTGGAAATTACAGAGTTCTCGCGAAAGCACAATTGAATTGTCTCTGCGAGACACTCTGGCAATGAATAATAATGCACGTTACTTTTACCCCTTGCATCGCAGCTAAACAGATGACGACAGCGCTGCAACGAATCAGTCTGTAAACATTGGTCGTAGTTGCGTTGAAGTCTGGAATCAGTCAGTAAACATTGGTTGTAGTGTGATCCAATTGTGTGCAGTGAGATTTTCAAATGCATGCTTGGTGCCGCCCATTGAGTTGGGCCATATTCATTATTCATGGCCAGACCCTTAATCTTTCTAGATTACCAGGGTCTGGATTTTCCAGACTAGACAAAGCATGCATCTGTAACACAATCACTACAATACATTTACATTGCATATTTACATCACTTCAATATCTGACAAAAGGACCCAGAATAAACTAATCAACATATATATATGAGTTTTATATAGTTTTTTTTATCTTACCTTGCCTACTGCCTACCTGGTCTCTAGACTTTATTCTTGCACTGTTGCACTGTTGGACTTACTCATTTGCACCATCACCATGCAATGCTGGTGACTGTGCACAGAGAATCACAGGCTCAGTCCCTATAAAGGTATATTTGGTGCAAAAGTGACTCACAGGATAGGATTTGTGTACCCGTAGCCCCTATTTTGTTTTAACAAGATATAAAAAAAAATATGTACAACTTCACATTTGGGTTTACAAATGCACGAATGTTGTGCATGTTCTCAGATTATGAAACACGGATGTGCAAATGTGTTTCGCACCAACTGCGCTGCAACGATTGGAGCAAAAGTGTCGAGTGCATGACTCTTGAAAGTTGTGACTCACAGGATAGGATTTGTGTACCTGTAACAAGGATTTGTGAACCCGTAGCCCCTATTTTGTGTTAACAAGATATAAAAAAATATGTACAACTTCAACTTTACTGTTACACATTTATGACTTTAGTGTGCGCATGCAAAATCTGCAGTTAAATGTGCTCGCCACTTTTGCACCAAATATACCTTCATAAGTCCCTGCCTCAGTCATTGCAAGCGCCTCATGCCTAATCACCCATCTATCTATCTATCTACCTACCTACCTACCTTAAGCATATAGAATAAAGTTCCACAGAATCATGTTATATAGACCATTAGTGTTGACATCAGAAGTGACATTTAAGTACATTGCAAAATTCTTTTAACCTTTCTCAGAACTTTCACACAAGGAAACGATTTGGCTTATAATGTTTACGTAATATGATCATAGTTCCTCATCACCATTTTTTTTTAACCCGGATTCAGTGTAGAGATTTTGTTTCTGGAAGATGAGATTGTGGGGAAAAGACCAAAACTCAATGAAGTTTTAATTTCAACCAATCAGTGTCAGCTTCAAATTCACTTGCAAATCTGGTACTGCACCGTGTTCAGTTTATTCCGAACCATTAATGGTAACCCTTTCTTTAATTGGAACCCTGTTAAAAAAAACAAAAAAAAACAGGGACTGTCATCAGTATTCTATCTGCATTTCTCTTTGCCTGGAGGAGTTTCCCTTGCATTTTTTTGTATGTGGACACGGGTCCACACTTGTTAAGGATGCATTTCTTTGTATGAGCTGTCATTAAAATACTCTTTCTATGCCATTTCTCAGCTGCGGCTGTGTGATGTTTAGAGACTGCAAGGCCTGTCGTTGTCTGGGGTAGTACATATTTAATGGCAACCCGCCTTGGAATCGAACATCTGCTAAGCCCTTCATGTTCTGACGAAGCCTTTTGACATGAAGGGAAAGGGTAAAGTATTTGTGAGTTTTCATTGACCTCCACTTTTCTAGAATCCTCCTTTGTGCCCTACACACTAATGCATATTAATTTTTACCTGAAAAGGCTTGATTTGCATTGCTCTATTTATAAAAGGTGGTTATACTGTCTCCTCTTTCTTTCAGGCTTCTATACAGCACTTTGATTCTCGGTGCAGATTAGAGTGTGACTTTCCTGCATACCTGTGCATTATTTTCAGTCCCTTGGTTGTTCGTAACTTAACGAGAGCTGTTTCGTATTTCAAAGTCACGTACACCATTGGTTTGACTCAGCTCTTCTCTGAAATCCATTCAACCCTTTGTGTTTGACATCTCATCATCCAAGACTTAGATTAAAAGCCTGTTAATGCTGCTTAAGACGCCCTCTCCCTATTTTTAGCCAGTTCTCACTTTGCTCACATGGGGATTAGACCGGACAGGAAGTGTAAATGCTACAAAAGGTATTCACCTCTAATGGGATTTAATTCTCCATTAGAGTTTTTAGATTGCATGTCAAGAAAGAACAATACTCAGCATAATGGCAAGCCCTTTATTATTAATTTTCATGTTAAATGCTTCAGTAATGTAAAAGCACTTACTGTTACCTTAAATTACCTATTACCTTGTGTAATTGTAAGAGGGATGCGAACAGACAGGGAAACTTTTCTTCTCAAATAAAATACTTTTAAACTTTAGTTAAGGATGAACCAAAGGATAAAAGTAGAATCAGTTTATCAGGCCTCTATGAATTTTCTGATGTGGTAAAAGTGCTGCACTTTCTAATGTGCACTGCAAAAAGTGATACATAAGTAAAATGAAATAATCTTAAACAAGCTAGATAGATAGATACAGTAAGGACAGTAACAAGACAATGATGGTACAGTACGATGTACAACGTACAACAAGACAACAATACAAGTAGAGTACAATATACAACATAAATCATACAACGATATAGTCTCGCTATCACCAGACCAAGCCCAATCTTTTAAGATTGAACATTGGTCTGGGTAGTCTGCTATGTATTTTCTACTGCACAAGAGGTGTGATCAACGGGCATAGTTCAAATGACTCTACGCAATTGGATAGTCATTCACCAATCTGACCAACGAACTGGGTGAAACTTGCTGAAAACAAGCGTATTGTAAAAGCACCAATTTCCGCCTCTTTCGTTCAAAAATTCTATGATTTTTAATACTTTAAAATAACATTTGATAAATGAACCTTACATTTTTCAGTAGCCATGGGTGTGTAGATTTGAACAAAATCTCGTTTGGTTCTTAACGGGAGCATTTACTGCCTTAAAAATCCGATTTTGTTTACCATGCTTGGAGTTGGTGCTGTGCTGGTGGGAGCCTTATTTCCGCCCGGCGAAAGAGAACTTGTTGCAAAATCAAAATTCCACTGGAGCTCCAAGCGGATTTGTACACGCAGCTTGTACTGTTTATATCATTTTTGGTACATAGATAATTTAGATACACTTATGGGGTGGGGGCTTGCGTTTCTTTAGAGATCCGCAGTCTTGGTTTGTATAGAAATTAATATTAAGTGACACATACACGTAAAAGGGTGTGCATAGCAATTATCAGCGGTCTGTAGAAGCAGCAATGGCATCGAGCGATTTTTGCAGGTTGTGCAAAAAAAAAACATGAAAGTGAATGGTATTTACACCCACTCGATCGATTTGTTTGCTAAACTAAAAATGACATTGAGCATCGTCGAGAGGTTAAAGGGAATTGGATTGACGGTCGTGAGATAGACTTTGCCGTCGCTTCTCCATCGTCATCGTGTTAAACCTGCCAATAGCGAGCCAAAATTGCAATTGAAAGATGCACAGGTTTCCAGCCTGAGCTGCGAAAAAAAAATCGCCACCAGATCACGCTGGGTTTACCCAGTCTAACAACGATAAATATATAAGGGCAGTATTGCATCAGAGCAGTTGAGTATTTTCACTGGTTTCAAGCACTGATTTCCTGCTCTGTTGGTTCATACCACTGTTATATACTTAAAATAAGCAAAAATATTTCCAATAGAAAAGGAAATTTTCCACTTCAACTATTTTCCTTTCAAGGATAAAAAAGCTTGAAACAAATTAAATGTGCTGGCAATAGAGACAAAAATGTTTGATTTACCTAGAGAAAAAATTCTGAAACTGAAAGTTAAAATGCAGTGACAAAGACATTCAATGTCACCATGGCAACAAGCTCTCACTATTGTTGTAGAATGGCTTGACTATTCTGTTTCTTTTTTCAGTCTCACTCAGCATTTGTCTTAGCGTGTGTTAAGGATTAACCTATTCCTGTGTGTTCAAATGGCCATTTAACCTTTTGTTCAGTTGATCAATGGCCTATCATGCCCTACACTGCAGAAATACCTGTCTGTCTAGCTCACATTGTCTAAAATTGTGGGCAGAGAGGGTTATTGCAAGCACAGAAAAGAGAAGGGAAGGGTATGCATCCGCTTATCTAACTCTGGGGTAGAAGGCCAATAAGCTAATTACCCAAAAAGTTGTCATGTTCCTATATTAACCACACACCTCGTCAGAGATTTACCTTCTCTCTTAGTAAATCAGACCTGCAGTGCAGTATAATTTATATGAATTAGCACTTAATTGATGTCACAATTAAATGAATTGTCTTACACTTTGAAATAGTGTATGGAATTATTTGTCTATCCAGGCAACCTCCATTTTAATAGATACTCTGGAAAATCCACTGTCTCCCTTTCAATGACCATCTCAGGCTCTAAGATTGGAGAAGTGTATTTTTAAATCTCAGCAATGAGCATTAACAGATGTCAAGTGCAGTAAAGAGTGCAGTAAAGAGTGGGTTACATACCACTTGCAAATTGATAGTTTCATACTGTATTTCAGCACTGTTGACAGAAGCCTTTTGAAAGGCTATTTCTATCTTGGTTTCTCTTCGCCTCTCATTTTTACCTTGAAGTACATCTTAATCTTTCAACTTCCTCTTCTTACTGAGCACACCCTTGAGATCACTTAATATGAAAATTTAGATTAATTTCTGTATTTAGGGTGAATTGTTTTAACTGTTTCCCACTTGCTCTAGCATTGCCATCTCTAGTATTGCAATTGCCACTATTACTAGTATTGCACCATTAGCCTACCAAGCAATAGTCTCTTGTCTTATATATTTAATATTACATAAGCACAACACTCATAACATCCAACCAAAATCACCACTTTAAATTTAGCAAGCATAAGCTTGCACTAGCGGGAGAAAAGCTGCTCTGTCTGATGCCTTGTCAGTTCCAAAAAATAAACCCTTAAATACCAGGATGGTTTGCACTTCGTTCTTTCATTAACTGGCTCATCAGAGTCATATCCAATGTTGTAACTCATGTGGACAATATCTTGACAATGTTCAGGATCTATTTGTCTGCACAACAAATTACCTTCCTTTAGAAATGCAGGAACAGATTATTAAGATAAAGAGTCATAGCAGGTTAAAGCATGTTTCTGCCACTTGCTCCCTTTAGACCTTCGGGGTAGCATTGGAGTACCCCAATTCATGGATGTGGCTTGAACAATTTTGGGAAAAGTTTGAGATCTCCTGGAGTTCTAGAGAACATTTAACCAGTAAGACATTACATGTTTTCATTTACTGGACAACAGGATGGATGTTTATGGCCAGAAAACTAAATCTTATTTTGCTGTAAGGAACAGCAGTCTGCTTATTCTTCTTGTATTGCAAGCTTGTCAACCTAATGATTAAACATGTGGGTACAAAATAAGCTGCACTTGGGATTTTTTTCCCTGCACCTCTGTCATTTCACATAAGTTCAGCTTTTGACAGAAATACCTATTTCACAATGGCAGCCAGTGGTTACCTCATCACCAAGTAAACACTCCATGGTGCTTGTTTTGTATTAGGTCATTCATGTCATCTTAATTTCCCTTGCCTCCAGCTGTTTTGAACTAGAAGGTTAAGTTGTGCGAAGCTACGTAGGCACCCATTGTGTTTGTACTTTTTCTTCCCTATTATTATTATTATTATTATTATTATTATTCCGTCATGAAAGTCTATGGCAGCCCATAGAACTGTCTGGTAAAAAGTTATGAAATCTGGCACACTGATTGGGGACAGTCCCATGATAGTCCCATGATCAATTTCATGTCGGCACCTCAAGCACTCTAACGCCATCAACAGGCCAAAGTTGACGTGTGTAACTTTTGACCTGTATCCCTGATTTTCATAAATGACTTATCGTTGGAATCCTTGGACATAGCCAATTTCCGCCATGATAGATTCTCTGTCATATTGTATTTTTTCAGAACTGAAACAAATTTTATACAGGTCACACATTTTGTCTGATCGACACCAAACATGACACACATGATCTTCAAACCAAGCCTCACAAAATGTTTGGCGAAGCTGCCAAACAGGAAGTGAGCTCATATCGCAGAAATGTGGTGACCTTTAACCTCTAGGGGGCGCTGCAATCACTAAAAATGCATTTTGGCTTGTACCTGTTGATGTGTTTGGAATTAAAACTTACTAGGGATGTCTGTTAGTTAAGGGTGTCACGATTTCAATTTTATATCAAAATCGATCGAAATTACATCTCAATCTCGAACTTCGAACTTAAAAGTAGAATCGACGATGCAGCCACACCCCCAATGTCACGTCCAGCATGTATGCCAAGACGCACACACACAACACACACGGACGTGCTAAACTGCAGCGTCAACACTCCTCTAATTTTAGGCTGCAGCCAGTTAAAATATACACATCAACCTACCGAAATCAAAGCCCCTCGTGCTACTTTGAAATCCCCGGTGTGGAAGTATTCATTCATTCACGTCAATTAAAACTAACTTAGCCTACTCAACTTAGCAAGTGAAAAGGTGATCTAGTTACAGTCCAAAGTTACTAAGGCTTAAAATGCACATTAATAAGTACATATTTCATGAACACTAACCTTGGGTCTCTTCGGAGTGTGCTGAAACAATCAAATTATCATTCTGTGTTGTTTCATTTCACTTTGTTCACGTCTCTGTTTTAGCCTAATGTTAGTTCTGTTTACATTACAACCTCGCGGTTGGAACGGTTTCAAAATAAAAAGCGGTTTCAAAATAAAAGCCCCCCGAAACAGAAAAGGAAAAGGTCAATTGGGATTTTAAGATCTTAAGTCTGAAACTTGGCAACTTGTGAAGTCAACATAATCGATCCGGCCGCCATATTGGATTCCATCAAAAGCAAAAACATTTTGTTCACAAGTTACAAATTTTTCTCCGATCTTCACAAAACTCAACACCGATGATCTTCAGACCAAACCTCACAACAGTCATGCTTTTTGTAGCCATATCTAAAACCGTTCACCTGTAACAGCCAATCGAAATTGGCGCCAAACAGGAAGTGAGCTCATATCTCAGCAACCCTTGCATGTATCATAATCTAACTTGAAACATGGACTCATGATCCTATAAGGAGGACACTTAAGAAATTTGGTGACCTTTGACCTCTAGGGGTCGCTTCAATTAGCAAAAATGCATTTTGGCTTGTAACTGTTGACGTGATTGGAATTAAAACTTACTAGTAGTGTCTTATAATACTGTTCAGACTGAGCCTTAGATATGTCTTGATTTGTGAAGCCATATTCACAAGCGTTTGCCCAACACAGCCAATCGAAATCCGCTGCGATGCCGCCAAACAGAAAGTGACCTTATATCTCAGGCAATCTGTGGTGGCTAGACATGAAACTTACTTTGACAGCTTACGGCCATATGTCTGATGTACTGTAACAGCATTGAGTTGCCATGGCAACTCCAGCCTATCTGCTTGGTCCCCTCATTGCTGCTTGCAGCTATATGTGTTTTTATTTATTTTCTTTTATCTACAACCACCTCTGTTTGTTCAAGTGTAAATATGCCAGATTATCTGTAGTAGTTGTCTTCAAGTAATCTCTTTAATTGTCTTTAATGTCCTTAACATTTATACAACAGTTAGGCCTCTAAATGTCTCAGAGTCCTTTGGGATAGGTAATGATATTGTATCCGTGTGGGCCTAATGCAAGCAAGCATGTACACAAACACACACACACACACACACACAAGTTTTTTCAAGTTTGTACTTGTATTAGATTGTCCTCTTGGCCGTAATCCCCCCACGCCCCCCCCCCCTCCAGTTTTACAGGATGTATTTTAAATTATTTTTTTATAGATCCCAGCATATTTGAATGGAAACAGTGTGTTACTCTGTGATTAGAAAGAGATTTGAAATCAAATTATATGAGTAATTACTTAACTGCATAAACTAAAGCTTTGAAATGATTTGTTGAAATGATTAAATTTAAATATTTGGCATCATTAGTGAATATGACAATCCTCTTTTGGAAAGCCATACTAGAATCTGAGATAGGTGATTGTCTGTCACAGTCAAGGAAAGGCCAGGTTTTTAATAAAATGTCAGACAGCAGTACTAACCCTTTGATCCTTCAAAGCTAGGCTTGCTTTTTTGGAATCCATCTCCACAAGCTGAGGAAAAAAACAGCTCTGTTGCCTAAGTAAATACTGTTAAATTGACTTGGGTAAATCATGTCGGGTTCATTAAAACCCAGAGGTGGAAAGTAACAAAATACATTTACTCACGTTACTGTATTGAGTAGTTTTTCTGTGTATTTTGTATTTTTTAAGTAGTTTATAAAATCTGTATTTTAAATTTTACTTGATTACATTTTGAGTGAAGTATTGTACTTCGCTACATCAAAAATCCCATCCGTTACTTGAGTAAAAAAAAAAGTTAAGACTAACGAAAACAGAAAGGGAGAGAAAAAAAATCGTGCCCTAAACCACTAGCCTAGTGATAATGATCAGCATGTAGGCTAGCCTACATCAGGACCTGAATCAAGCTGGCGCCATGCAGTCTTTCTGAAAGTGATGGAGATGGAGCTGGATCACCAGATGCATCAAATTACATGTCTAGGCTATGTATTTTCCGCTATTTCAATAGGTTGTCTCAGTTTGATTTAGCACTAATGATTGCGGAGATATTCAAGCAAACAACATGGGATTTCGTGTTTTGACGTTTGTGCTCACCTTTCTTTGGAAAGAAGTTGATTGGCTAATGTCTCTCTTTTTCCTGTTTTGGCCTTTTTTTTTGGTAACCTAACTTGGCTTTCTTGGAGAAAGACATTGCACCAGCAGCACAACAATTAGCGGTCCACTCCCATGCTGCTTACTGGAGGATTCTGAAGTTTTGAAATGCATCTGTAACCAGTTTCATTGATATGTTTTGCAACAATAAGGTTGCAAAGGTCTTGGGAGAGCTTTTTGCTTTTATCCATCATGAAATGTTTCCTGTGTGACACCTTGGTAATGAAAAACCTTTTTATAGCCCATCAATATGTAGGCTACTAAATAAGCTTATATTAATTTGCACAGATAGAAAGGATAACTACTCTCTAACTACTTACAGATTCCAGCTCGTTCCTTCCCCTTAGTGCTTTTTCTTAGCGTGTTCAATACTTTTTCCCTGTGTTATTCCACTTCATTACACATGACTACTTATGGAGTTGTTTGGATTTTTTATGTGTGGATTACCTGAGTTATTACTAATGCCTGGTGAAAATGTTGTGCCCCCCGTATTCCACTTTTCAAGGGCCCTCTCCTCCATTGGGGTCCTAGTACTTCCCACTTTTCCCCCGAGTTCAACACCCTTTAATCTGCTGAACCTTCTGCTCGTTTCCAAATATAAAAAAAACTCTGCAACTCAACATTGGCCTGCCTGCCTCAGCTGCCTGTGAGGGGCTTTTCAGTTGTGCTGGATTACTGTTCACTGCAAAGTGACCAAGGATGAGTGCAACTAACTTTGAAAATCAACTACTGCTCAAACTTAAAGGAGAACTCTGATTTTTCACATTTTTGACATTTCTCAACGTCACCGAGTACTGTCGGTATGAACAAAACTGAAACAATCGGTTTTACCTAGCTCGAGTTGCTGCAGCTACAGCGCTACACACTGGGAGCATGAACATGGCTGCCTTAGCTGCTGGCTGCAGCAACTCGAGCTAGGACCAAAGTCCTTTTAGGCAAGTACCTCCACTCGGCGGCCATATTGCAACGCTTTTTGGGCACTTATCGGGCATCTATTTCTGCAGAAATGCGTGTGCGTAAGGCTTCACGACACCAATCTTGCTCCAGGGGCGAGATCACAACAGATGATTGGCACGATGTCTTCACAGCACACCACATGATTGGCTTAATGTATTCACAACACACCACATGATTGGCTCAATGTATTCACATGTCGACGTTTTGCCGCATTTTACAACAGTTGAGTGCTGTATCTCCTCATTAGAAAGTCTCTGGTAAAACTGGTTGTTCTGGTACCCCCCCCCCCAAAAAAAAAAAGTAACTAAGTAACTTTTACTTAAAGTACTTTTTAAATGAACTACTTTTTACTTTTAATTGAGTACATTTTCAGATCGGTATTTTAACTTGTACTTGAGTAATATTTCATCAAAGTATTGGTACTTTTACTTGAGTACAATATTTTCGTACTTTTTCCACCTCTGTTAAAATCCAACTTCCAATTTTGACAGAATGTATTGACACTCTTGCTATTTTTAGGATACCTCATGGAGAATCAAAATGAACTAAAGTCTTCTATGAGTACTTCAGTCCCACCCCTCCCCCGTGTCTTATGTATGTGTGATGTTACTCAGAATTAAATCACACTTGTTGGGTTATTGACATACATATGCCAAACCTGTCAACTCCAAACACTGGCAAAACTATTGTTCAACAAAAGTAAAACAATAGTATTGTCCCAAGAATGCATTTGACTGGGAATGTAGGGGGAAAGTTAGCTGTGAGATACATACATTTTGGAGAAACTTGCACATTCTCTAGTAATAAGGCTGTTTGACCAGCAGCTTTTGGGGATATTTAAACCTCCAGCCTCTAAACATTGACAAACACATTTTTCACCACCTTCTCTAGACAGAGAGTGTAGTTTACTGGAATGCGAAGGCGCCACCGGTTTAATTACACCCCTCTGAGGACTTCAGGGATCCTCCAAGTCACACTCTCTCATGAATTAATGATGGCCCACCCTTCACTTACTATTTAAGCACCAGCTTCTGAGGACAAGCTGCTTCAAGTCAATTTAGGATTTCTCTGTTGAAGTGCACCTGAACAAGAGCTGAAGTCATTCCAGGGAGATTTCTGTCCTGCAGATTTACTGTGCCTTGCCCCTTTTGCCTTCTCTAGTGATCATGCACTATTTATTTGTTATATATTATACATTAACATTATATTTATATTAGATGTCAACTTATATACCTTTTAATGCTTTGACTATTCTGTTTTTACGACAGTAGTTGGGAAATTTGTTTTGACGATTTTTCGATATCTGTGTTATCCGTCTCCAAACATATATTTTTATTCTGTATCTTCATATTGCATACACTCTATCTTCCTTTTATGCCAATGGTGCAGGCAACTATCATAAGTCTTGCAGATTGCTCAGTTCACTGATTTTCTTTCTAGTCATGTACTCATCGCTAGTCTACTGTCTTCCTGGGCTTTTTGTCTTTCCATCAGTGTGGTGAATAACCTCAGTGTCAGAGACGAAGGAGAAACTTAAAATTCATACAGTAAGTCTTTAGAGGGGAGAACTGATTGAAATTGTGATGACATCTTTTCCTAACTTATTCATTTAGAAAAAAAGAAGCATACTATACTCCCTACTGCTTAAGCAGTGAAAATGCTGTTCTTGTGACTATGCTATGACTTGACAACACAGTGCCTAATACTGTGCTTGCTTTTCTCCCTGGTAACCACCTTTATATGTCTGACAGTCCACAGTTGTAAACAATACAATTATCCCGTCACCTTGGGAATAAAACTGAGACGCCCTAAGTGTTTCACCCTCTGCACTGTGATGTGCTTTCTGTTTGTGTTGCCCAAGCCGTTCAATAAGGTATCAAACCAAGCTTTGGCTATGAAATGTAAAAAAAAAAGCAGTTTGTTACTCATCTTTGTGTGGTATAACTAATTCACATGACTGATTTGGTTCCTGTGCATTTCTGGTACCTATTCTGTTAGTTGTATTATGTTTAAACTTAAATTCATAGCATGTAAACCCCTTTTAATGAATCAGTTTCATGTGTAGTCACACTAGTACCAGTACTCTTAAGTTTTATATAGAGTTCAACTGAATTGTATGAAATTAACTTTCCAGGGTCTGCTTACATGAGTACACAAATGAGAATGTGGGAAGTGGTAAGACTAAAATCAAGATGCTCAAATACTGCTTGGAACACCAACAGCTTTCTGCTAGGTCCTCTCTTTTCATTACACACACGTCTGCTGCATCCTGACTGTATGCAACGCTGAACAGCTCTGTACATATCCATTTCATATTGTTGTGATTTGCCACCTGTTGCACAAGTGATTCACTCTTTTAGGACATCACACTGTTGTAGGCTATGATGTAAGTTATTGGACAGAGAACTGTCCATAAGAATTGGTTGAAGGGCAATTACTTTCTCTCCAAAGGGAAGTAGAAACTAATTTGCCCCCAGTTGTTGCCATTATAAAGACTTAAATAGAGCCTAAAGATAGTTGCAATATTGGAGTGAAAATAGATCAGAAGTGAATGTCAATGCAAATATCTTAGCTGCATATTTATAGCATATTTGTCAGAATTTATTCTCTGTGAATAGCTTCAGTTTAGACATCTAACGGGAGTCACTATTGAGTAAAAGACCGTCGGGATTCTACCATCACTTTCACAGCACATTTCACACTATCAGGACTGCCTCGGGGCACGATATTGAAAATGGCAGACTAGTAAAGCTCTTATGGAGCTAAGAGAGGAACATGAGTCTAAAACAGTGTGTGGAGGGCATGCTGATATGCAGTGACTTTCTCTTGACACACGACAAGACCCAAATTGCCTCTGGGCTCAGCGGCAGGTTCATCTTTGCGTCGGCGTTGCCACTGCCAAAACCACTGCTTTGTGAATTCACAACATTTAGTGTAATCTTACCCACATCTCAAAGTAAAAAGATACTTCTCTAGTCATTATGCAGGATTGCGTGCAAATTATTTGCACTGACTGATGAAGCAATACATACAGTATCCACCTGGTGTGTTTTAATACATTTGTCAACAAAGTATAGTATGTGGTGAGATGGAGATTTCTAGTTTATTAGAGGTAAACATGCAAATGAGTACATGCCTTGAGCTAAGATAAGGTTCTTTCACAATCTCTGCAGATAAAAAAAATATTCATTTGTGACGTCCCAGATGTCATCTACACTGGGGTAATGCCCCCATCACTTTCCACTTCCACCAATTTAGTACCCTTTACATAACAATAACTTTTGGGAATATGTGTACATAGAAAACAGGACTTCTCATATTTAGTCACCTACTGTATATTGATAGATGCCTTAATGTTAAAGGAATAGTATGTGTGCGCTGTAAAAAAAGACTTTGGTTTCCCTACAAAGCCATGGCTTTGTAAATACAGAATGTGCACCCACACACACACTATTGTTGCAACCAACAAGAAACAGCTTAGTGCGCACCCACAGAGCCATTGAGCACTGAAGGGAGGGGTCTATTTGTTTGGCTGTTGAGTTCAAATATCAACAATCTTTTGCCAGTATCACCAGCCCTACATTTAAGGGTTTCTTGATTGACTGATTGATTGATTGATTGATTAAATAAAAAGAACAACTATGGTCGATAAATAAATGAATAAATAAAGTGGGAATGTGTATGACATAGATACGTATCCCACTTGTTGGCATTAACAGTTTTGAATAAACAAAATCCCTGCAGCCTAATGTGATTTGTTACATTTGGGTTGTGAGTACAGTATGCATTGAAATTTGAGTGAGTGACACTAGCTTACTCTTGAATTTCCCCTGGAGGATCAATAAAGTATATATCTATCTATCTATCTATCTTACTCTGATCATAGAAGCAGAGACAAACAAAACTAGATCCATAACTCAGCCGATAACTCAGTCCGCATAGGAATGTGCTTTATATTTACCACTGCAGCCTGGAATTGCTCAAAAGACAAAAACGTGATCAGTACCTACTAGGGGTGTAGCGGTTCATGTATTCGTATTGAACCGAAACGGTACGGGCGTCACGGTTCGGTGCATGAATTTACACGGAGAATACACGGTATAAAAATACATAAAACTTGTGTGCGAATTAATGCGCAATTACTGTTAAGTAGCCTACCGTACGAGAGTTACGAGAGTTCTTTAGCGACACCTAACGCTAATCTGTAGCCTCGCCTTAGCTCTGAAGCTCTGGCGCCTATATATATATATTTTTTTTTTTTTTTTTGTCAGGTCGTCGGTCGAGTCAGTTAGTCAGAGATAGCAGCACTAAGGTGGCGACTAAGGTGGCGACCCACAAGAGTTAGAGGATCCGCTGGTCTCTTTAAGATCGCAAGTTTGAGAACTTTAGTTAAGTTACAGTAGTACAGGCAAGAGAGTGGTAAGATGAAACTGTGTGTCGGCGTTGTTCAGCAGTTGTTGGGTATGTGAGCGGAAATATAACATGCTACACATATTCGAAGCCATCACCCAGATGATGTAGGCTACCAATCACTGAAACGAGAGAAAAAAAAACTTCCCCTGCGCTTTACAAGCCTTTGGATATACAAATAGGGCCAAAACCTATGGCTTAAATTAAATGATTTCGCAATGACAGACAGCTATGTAAATCGCGTGGTAATTACCTTTATGTTGGAGTAACTTGTAACTTCTCACATGAGGAGCTGGTAGTGTTAAGTGCACAGACAGTAAAAGAAAGTGTCAACGCTAACCAGGCTAATAAACAAACCATACTATGGTGAGTTAACGTGGAAGGGCAAAGTTGTAGTCTGTTTATGAAATGAAAGGAGCAATTTCGTTTTTTAAAAGAAGGCAAAATAGTGTGATATTTTCACAGTTAGTAGGCTAGATTATTACTGTACACACACTGAAAAATATTGAGGCAAACTGTAGACCCTTCCATATACAACTAAACACAGATGTTGAAGGTCTTGCTTAAGTGGATTTTTAAACATTATTATTCTATAATAATATGCACTTTCAGAAATAAGAGATGCTGTAAGGCCTATTTTCAGTTTTATAGCTGATTGTCTTATTTTGTTTACAAGTTACAGATGGAGTCTGGGTACTTATTGTACTGTTTAGCCTACATCTTACACACTTCAGGCTGTTGCAGATAGCTCAGGGAATAGACTGTATGACACTAGGTGGTACAGCCTGAGACATGCACAATAAAAAAAAAATGCTTTCTGCATTTTTGTTTTGCTTTTCCCTCCCTTGTACCGAACTCGTACCGAACCGTGATGTCCGAACCGAGGTATGAACCGAACCGTGACTTCTGTGTACCGTTACACCCCTAGTACCTACCTATACAGTAGTAACACTATAGACCAGTTAGTCCACTTGAAATCTGTGTGCCTAGCAAAATGAGGCCCTTGGTCCTCTGGATAAAGTCTTAATATTATCCAACCTTGGCAGGGGGATATCACATGTCTTGCCAGTTGGGAAATCCAAACATGGCTACAGTTACTCTTCCTGTATCTTTTTGTCATTAAAGATTGTACAGTAGCCATTTCGTTGGGAAACCTGGCCAAAAAGATCGTATCACAATCTGTTTAATCACAGTGACAATCCACTGTTTGAATTGTGATCTTTAGTAATGATAGTGAAGTGTACTTAGTAGAAGTAGGGCCAGATGAGAAAAGGCTGATTGATTAGCATGATGAATGCCTCCCATAATGCCAGGGAAGAACATTCACCATAATGCCAAGGAAGAAAGATATGTAATGTCTGAGATTTTGGACCAGTTGGTCATCATGTATAAGATGGTCACACTTTTTAAGGCAAATCTCTGATAAAACATTGTATTGATAACTAAACAATAGCAAGAAACCCAACATCATACAGAGGTGCTCCAAATAGCAGTGAAATGTACACTATGAAACGGATAGATTATGATTGCCTGAGTTGTGTTTGAAGCCATTGTAAAATACTTTTACACTGTGTACCAACGACATGCAAGCAATGCCAGCAACTGCCAGTAGAAAAAAAAATGTTTCTTTGTTTTGAGTTAGAATTTCAAAACAAACTGGCTACAGTGCGACATTTTGAGCAGAACATTTGTTGGAAGCCCTGTTTCTATTATCTTTCTGTCTCTCCTGTTGAAATGGTATTTTGGGTAAGAAATATGATGCAATGGAAGAGGACATTTAACCGATTCAGTGTAGACAAAGAGCATTCATTGTGACAGTCCAACACTTGTATGCAGACAAGAAGTTAAGACTGCAACAAACTTATATATGTGATCACATTACTGCACAAAAAAAAACTTTTCTTGGCCACCATTGTCACTGAAGAACTGCATTGCTTCATGGTAGAATGACATTTCATATTGATAAATTATTGCAGTTTAGTTGCTTCCTGCAGAATGACTGTAAACTACAGGTTTAAGAGTCAATTTATTGCTTAAGTGCCACCTTAGAGAACACATTTTCCTAATTAGCACCCGAACAAGAGCAGGGAATACAGTATGAGAAGCATGAGAGAGATACTGAACTATTGATTGATTGATTTTAGTAAAGTGCCCACTGCCCTACTGTCTTGAGTAGTTTGCTGTATGTATAAACAAATATGGACAAATTTCCAGTCACATCCATTGCTAATAGTAGCATAAATCAAGCACAAAGTTGTGCTAAATGTCTAATGACTCAACTGGTGGAATTGAATAACTGGTGTGGCACTATCATGGGATGCCATACATTCAATGTGTTTCTAAGCTGCTACGTTCTGACTGGCATACTCCTAAAGGTTCTAATTTTAAAATTAGTCTCATCAGGTAAGCATAATGTTCAGACCATAATTGCCCCATTGTTGTCCCCAGACATATATTTTTATATATGTTATATTTTATATATAACCGGGTTGCCGGTTCGAACCCTGACCAGTAGGCACGGCTGAAGTGCCCTTGAGCAAGGCACCTACTGTAACCCCTCACTGCTCCCCGAGCGCCGCTGTTGTTGCAGGCAGCTTACTGCGCCAGGATTAGTGTGTGTGCTTCACCTCACTGTGTGTTCACTGTGTGCTGAGTGTGTTTCACTAATTCATAGATTGGGATAAATGCAGAGACCAAATTTTCAAAAGAGTATATATACTTATACTTACTTATAAGCTTAACATAGTTGTCAATTGATGAATTGCATGCAAAATTGCCTTCTCTTCTCTAGTTAGATCACTGTATCAGTCTTCACTATCCTCACCGTCCATTGCCATACTGCTCTGGGAAGGCACATCAGTGCAATAGCTGTCCATTGGAAGCTGCATGACATGATGGGTTTCCATTGATGAGCAGCTGTGACCTGCATAAACTGACCATCCAATGCCAAGCATTAGCGGATTTGTGTTTTGTGGACTGATGAAACATACTTCACTATCTGATTCCAGGAGAAATTATGCTTCTCTATACTGACGCCAGGAGAAAACCAGCTTACTGATTCAATGGTGCCTGTAATTGCAATATTTTGCATAGAAGAAATATTGCTCTGGGGCTGTTTCCTTATGGATAGACTTACCCTTATTCTGGTTAAGGGAAATTTGAATGCTACAGTATGGAAATCATTTAGGATACAGTGTACTTTTGACTTGGTGACAGCAGTTTGGAGAAGCTCTAGGTGTTTCTTTTGCACACTTGTCCATAAGGTGCACAAAAGAGGGTCCATAAGTGTTTGCATCCAACCTACACAGAGCCCTGACCCTCAGTGTTATGGGTCACTTTGGGGTGGAACTGTGATGCCAATTGCAAACCAGGTCCTATTGCCCAACATCACTGATGGACCTAGGCAAAACTCGCCACTCAACTAATGGCTGAATGGGCCAATGAGCAAATCTCTGAAGCAAGGTCCCAAAATGTTACAAAAAGCTTCCTGAGGAGAGTGAAGGCAAAGGTCAAGGGATCAATTCCATATTAACGCTGTGTATATTAATCCTCATTTTGAAATTAGTATGGGTGTAAAATTCAAGTGGCCACATTTTTTGGCCGTGAGTTTGTGAGTTGATTAACTATTAGCTGTCAGTTCTAGGATGAAAAAAAATATTGTTGGTCTGCTTTCCATATTCCGTATGATAGTTGTCATAGGCATGCTATGATGTGATTAAGCTTTAAGTCTTGGACCCTTTTCTTCATTTGTTATTTTTGCTCTGATTGCCTATTTTGAAGCTAATAAGGTCAAACTCTTGGTTGTTGCTTGTGATGAAAGAGCATTTTTGAAACAGAAATAAATGCTTTATTTCATTATATTAAAATCTGTTAATGGAGGTTGCGGTATATAGTAACACATAACTTTGTTACCTTTAGTCACTCTTCAATAAGGGGATCCCCAGTGACGGTTGGAAGCCACTCTCCCGTGGGGGGGGGGGGCGCTCATTGACAAACTTACTGTCCTGCCAATCCATACTGTTTTTCATTGCACTCACATCAAAATCAATGTGTCACGGTATAGAGCCTTGTCTGCTTGAGGTTGTTTGAAGTCCTGCCAGTTTCTCAGTACTTGCGGATAAAATCATGGACAAACACATTGATAAACTCAAGTAATGCTGACCCTTTTTGCAAGTAGTCAATAGTTGTTCCTTGTTCTGTCTGTTTATGGATATAGCAGTAATAGATTTCAGTAACCTTAGGTCATGTATTGAGTACTAAAGAAAAGTTATTCCCATATTCAGAGCCATTGGCTGTCTTTGTTTTAACTGCCATAATCGTATTTTGTCCTTGAAAGCTATTTTTTTTACCTCAACAAAAAAGTTGTGTCTTGTGGTGCAGTTTGTTTTAGTGTGTTTTCTGTCTGTCTTTCAACATGATTACACAAGAACACACAGGATGATTTACATGAAATGGAGGTGGAGCATAGGCCACTTATGCCTATACTAAATTAAAAAAAATAAAATCAAGGGTTTTTTTTCTTTTTAATGTTAACATTCTGAGATGTGGTATTTTGGTTTTGTGCTTTCCCCCGTTTATTCTTGTTTCCTTCTGAAGATGTCAGTATACACAGGATTAAATCGTTCAAACATGAACAAAATCTATAAGGCTTTTCACAGATTTTCTGCACTTATTTGGGTTATGTAATAATTTATGAGTCAACATGACCACAAGGGGACTTTGCTTAATGGGAGCATCCAACTTGATCCCACTTGAGATTCCTATGCTCTTTGAGGAGTCTGTTTTATCTAATTGAATAAAATTATAATGTTCCAGGAGATATGCCCGTCCTCGAGGTTTGCCTTGTGTTAAAAAGCCTTGTAGGAAGTTAATTTCTTCTTCTAACATCAGTTAGATATTCAGCAATGTCTTCAGCACTATTAAATGCTAAAGAGGTTGCACACATTCTTATGTTGTCATATGTGTGTTTTATATGACCTCATTTGCAAAGTGATTTCGGCTCTATTTCGGAATATTCGGTCCTAAAGAACCAAGAGACTTACCTTCTCAAAGTACAGGACATGTCACTCACCTTTCTAAGCCATTGCAGACACCTGGCAATGAAAATGACAGTGATGCACATACTGTACATACTGTATCAACGTTGTTTCTGTCTTACTTCCCTATACAATACAGTGGGACTTGAATGCACAAGCAGCACTACATATCTTTTCACTTTTCATATATTCTGTTGCAAAGTCAGTATATGGTGTATGCTCATTTACTCAATTGTCTATCATATGATCACAAGTGACCTGCCACCTGTTGTATAGAGGGGAACATCTTTAATCTTTAATCTTTAACCTGTTGTATAGAGGGGAATATCCTAAGTTTTTAATTAATCTTTAATTGTTCAGATACTGTATACTGAAAGGAGTATGTGAATTTGTTTGTCCTTTGAGTTTCAAAACTCGACATAATGTCTTATGGTTGTGTTATTGCAGAATAGCCATGCCATTACCATCCTCTGTCCACTGTGGAAAGCACTCACATTCGGGACATGCTAACATTGGATCTGGACCCTGGAGAAATGGAAGGGCACATGGTTTGGTGAGCTCCTCTGGACAAAAAGCAACCATTACATTACTCAGACTCTCGCATCTGCTCTTTAAGGTTACCTGTTACTTATACTGTATATATATTGGGTAAATGAATGCACCATTGTGATATATCCCTCTGCAATAATGTTAAATCTTTCAAATGGACTGTAACTTCATAATGAATTTTTGGGTAGAGGCGCCGACACACATCATGAAAACTCACAACCCCTAGGAAAACATCTGGTCTTTAATTTTCCGACTGAATTACCACTAATTGATTTTTTTTTAATATTGTGTATTAATTTATATCGCAACATATAATATTAATTTTAAATGGCCTTGAACACATCAAATGTTATTTAAAAACACTCATGCCCTTTGTTATCAAGTTTTAAAGAAATTTGAAATAATTCAAAGGAAATATTTTGAAAGAACTGGAGGTTCAAAAAGCATTTCAGCATTTTAATAATTAATGGTTAATCAGAGAACGCCTTTCTGGTACTCTCTCTGTCTATCTCTCTCTCTCTCTGTACATGAGAGAGAAAGGTTCATGAATGACTCTGAGGCACTCAGGTGTAATCAATAGTTTTTTTTAGTGCATAATGGCAGTACCTGCTCTTTGGTCCAAGTTGCTTCACATGTCAAGTGCCCAAACACCCAGTGAGTTCATGTGGTTAGTGCCATTTAAAACAGCAGTGGTCTTGAATTATATATAAAGGCCTGTCGGGCAAGGCTACAGGTTCTGCCATTATGGTGCCCTTCAGTCATGAGTAAAGTGTCTTTTGGCTTTGCTGCCAGAGTGAAGCAGTATCAGGGCACTCAGTTCACAGCTGGGGCTCTGACACTACAAAGGAAAGACAAACATTTGTCATCCCTTGAATAGGGCAGTGCCGGACACACTGCTGCTTACCCTGCAAAATACATAGAGATGAATCATCTGGAAAAAGAAGAAAATGACCCATTTATTTTGAAAATGCACAGAGACATTGGCCTGATGCTTTCTCATACATCATGTTGGGAAGCATTGAAAATCAGTTTGTAAGTCATGACCCTCCTGTCGTACATGATATCATTTGACGTGATAGTAAGGGACTGTGGTGTCTACGTATAAACATTTCAGAACATAAAAAAAAATTGCCAGAATATTAATGATGGCAGTAACAGCTAGGCCTGGGCGATAAAACAATAACGATGCGTATTGCGAAAGACACTTCATCAATAGCAATAAGAAAATTGTTTAATATCATTTTTGATAGTTTTATTAAAATGTATTGCATTTAAACTGGCAGGAAAGCTCATAACGAACATGCAAACTCAGGATGCATGAATCAACTTCAAGCCTTCTCCCTCCCTGGATCATAAAATGCCCATTATGACCACATTTCTTAATAATTCAATGAGTGACACTCAAATAGCAATTTTTAACCGTAGCCTACATTCGGTTGCACCGACATGACAAACAACTGCAGAAACATAATGGATGAAGATTTTAATCTTAAACATGGATTGAGAATGATTGCAGACATTTTCTATATCAGCCATGAGACTGGATATACAGACAGTTGATAACATAGCAAGTGCTCAATATTCTTTCATGTTTTGAAGTTAGGTATGCAAACAATATAATTAACGCCACCACATCATCTATTGCCACCACTACTAATTTGTTCCTCTCCACAACTCCCATGCACTGAACAGAGTTGCTGATGTTACAATCCCATCACACATAAAGACATCCTGGTTAGTTACTCAGGGCCAGATGTACGTACATTTGCAAACGTAACGTTATCAGCGCCATGGACAAACCGCAGACTGCGAACGCTGACAGACCCAAGTTTCCGTCGTATTTATCAATCGTTCAATCCTTGGTGTAAACTGCGCCTTTCTCTGCCTCTCTCCGCCCATAAACGCAATTTACGAACGTCCACAACTGAATGGCAGAGCCTACAAGCGCAGTTGAATGAAGTTAACTGATGACAACATTAAAAAGAATCAAACGTTTAGCGATCATGAAATAATACCATAGATGATAAGATGTCAACGAGCAGGGAGATAATGAAGATCAGTAGTTCTAGTCAAACTACTTGTGAACGTAGGCTATGGAAAATTGGTCAAATCTAGCAAGTAGGAAAGTTTAAGTGAATGACGTGAAAGTGAAAGTAAGACATTCGAAAGGCCAACGAAAGTTAATGTTGCTTTTGATAGTAGCCTACAAAGACTTGCAAAACTGGTGCTCTAAATAGCGATTCTGTTGTCTTTGAAAGGTTCTCTTATTGAAGCATTGAACTTCAATTTGGATTAACACCTGCTTTTACAAGGCGCAAGTATTTAGGCGCAGAATAGACGTGCGCTTTCAGGAGCAGTCTTTGTACATACCTCATTATTACCACATAATTAGGCGCTCTTTACTCTTCCCCTCCCATCTTTTTACGCTAAACTCCCACTTTCCCCTGGATCCTCCCATGAATGCATATGCATGACACGAAAAGCGCAATTAGACATTTTCAGCTCCTGCGACAGGCAGATTGCGCTTTTACCTCATTGCGGCCTGTTTGTACATACCTCGCAATGATTTTAAACGCAGGTTGCGAAACAAATACGCCTGAAGTGGGCGCAAAAGCGTTAGTACATCTGGCCCTCAGTCTGATAATAATTCAAATCTATTTTTAGGTTGAACAAGTACTTGTTCACAAATTCTATTATAAAATAATTGTAGCCTTATACATGTTACCCTTATAGCTTCAAGCGTTCTCAAGTGACATAGATGACTGCTTCACTGCTGCTAATCTGTTAGTCACTGTTTAAACGATTTGATTGGCCTGAGCACTTCTTAACTAGGTATTATAGACTCAATGGAGCGACTCTAGACCGAATTTCCCACCCTCAACCTGCCACCCTAATGATTTCTCATCTACCAGCTTTGATTATAGGCCAAATTAAACATGTTTTAGGTTGTTACATTTTGTTTTAATTGGGATGCATTTTTCAGCCATATGGCCTAGCCCTAGTACTTGCATGATATGAGGAGAACAGTATATTCTTAGTTCATGTTTTGGTTTTGGCACAGAGTAGTGTAGAAGGGAAAACAAATTGAGGAACACTTGTAATATAAAGCTCAATAACATTTTTGTCCTCCCTTGTCCTCCACTGGGTAGTGACCATTCAGGACGGAGGCACAAGGGACAGGGGTTGAAATCTTTGCCTGGGAAATGGGACACCACTCCTTACGTCATCTGACCAAATCTGTACAAGACAGATTAGTCTTGACAATAGCCAGGAAGCATACAGGCTATTTCAGTGCTGCCCAAAGGATTTTTTTGCCCTACACTAAGATTAGATGAGCAGATACTGTAGGTGCAGAAGATTTGATGCTGTATTATTATTTTTGTTATTATCACCTCTGTGTGTCTGACTCATGCACCGCTTTCTCACATTCCTCGTTACCTATGCAAAATAGGGCATTTGCTCTGCACTCTCTGATTTTTTTAAGCTTCAAGCCTCATACACGGTACATCACTCAAGTTACATTGACATCATAGATCCATGTATGCTGTACGCTGCAATAATTAGTTTCCACTATAATCAATGTAACTGGTTACACCAGACGTGATAGTGGCACGTACTTTAGAAAAAATTAGTTGAGTTTTCTATTTTTATTTTTACTATTTTTATAACCCTAAAGCAGAAGCACTTACTTTACTTTACTACTAATCATCTGTACCGTGGGTGTAATGTTTCATTAATTTTGAAGTGAATGGTACAACTTTATTTAGATTGTTTGGGAAATGCCAGAAATGGCTGAAAAACAAGGTTGAGTAGTGAGAAGCGTAAGCAGTTTTACAGCCGACGTGCTCTGACTGGTTTGGTTTGCTTTTTTGTTCCATCTACCCTTGCATTGACTCAAGACATTTTGTCAGAATACTGTTTATTTCTACATTTTATTTATTTCACTTTACATCAAAGCTCTAAACCACAACATTGTCACAGAGCAGCCAAAGATGTCGAAAAAAGATGTGAAAGAAGTAGATCTCACATTCCTTTATCCCTGTCAACACTAACATATTGTGGCTGTGTGTAAATTATTCATTTGGTTCACTTTCAGTCTCAGATTTTCAAAAGATATATGATGTAGCAGAATAAAGTGGTTGAATGCTTAGACTTTCTATGAAGTATTAGGGGACAGATGTATGAAAATACACATTTTATGTCCCCTTGCCCCCATACAATGTGACAGAGTTTGGTTCCTTAAAAGAATGATAAGAACCAACTTTATTTAGCTTTAAAAGAAGTATTTGACCAAGACCAAGTCTTTGGAGTTCTCTACACATACCTTCAAACAGGGGCGTAGCAAGCGTGGGGGTTATGGGTGTTATAATGTACACATTTTTGCTAAAACACGATTCTATCCCCCCCACTTTTTTCAGATTAAAATGAAAGTAAAATATGTAAATAAACGCTTACGTAAGAGTTGGAACTGTATTTCGTAACACACACACAGAGACACAAATAGGTCTGTTTATTTGATTGAACGGTCATCCAGCCAATCACATTTACTTAGCGTCAGTGAAGAGGGAACCAGAGCCGCTCTGATCAAATTCAAAGTGTGCGTCTATTTACCTGTGCTGCTGTTTCGGTCTGCATAGTGAACTTCTGCAGTCAGCAGATTTGAGGTAGAATTGAAATGGAACTTGTTACTGCATTATGCTAAATTAGCAAACCAAAAATCACTGTCTGTTCTCATTGTTTAGGCCTATTCATGTTTGCAGCTCCACTTACATTTAACTGTTTCATGTAGGCTTTCCCTTGTTGAGAGCAAATGAGTTTTAAATCATATAATGATTAAACTTATGGCTGTCAAAGTTGCTCTGGGGTCACTGTAGTTGCTTTAACAGTAGGCAATTAAGTGCATGGTTTTATTTGCATAAAATATGTTAAGAAAATGTAGGGAGTTATTTATAATTTGGCCGGGATTATTTCACTTCCCTATCCCAGAACCCCCACACTTTTAAAAAGCTTGATACACCCCTGCCTTCAAAGACAGTCTCAGATTCTCTTAACATTTGAAGTGTCCAGTGAGATTCAAAAGTGAGACCATTTGAGACCTGATTTTATGTCTAACCTTATATCTACAGCACATAGTCTAAGATGTTATGGGTTAAATCTCTCCAGGAGACTTGCTATAGTTAGAAGGATAATGCTTAATTCTGAAAAAAGAAAAGCTCAGTGCAATTATAAAAATGTGTCGTTACAGCAAAATACTCACAATAGCCTCTTTCCATCAGCAGCAATGTCTCAAAATAGATTGGTTTTATTTATGTTGTTAGTCTGTAGTTATAATATTTGAATCTTTGAATATTTGAAATGTGATAGTCTCCGTAGTTCTTGAGATGCATGAAATTATTTATTATAGTCGTTATTTCTTGAAACAGCAGCTGCACAGGCAAGCAGAAAGGGAATGCACTAAGGGAATTACCTCCAAAGGAGGTAGGTAGGTGTGAGGATAACAGACTGATTTTCTGTTAGGTATAGTGAATATGACTGACCACAAAGGAAAGGGCAAGTCTCTTCATCACCCATCTGAAGGTTCAAACAGTGCAATTTTTCTGTGGAGGGAAACAGGATTTTCACAGAAGAGATCTGTCATAATCACTTACAGACCTAATACACATTCACTCTATTCTCAGCTGTTCCCCTAGTACACCGTTTCTTTTTCTGTAACACACTTGGACCAAAAGAATAGCACAGCACACTGATTAAATCAATATTTATTTATGCTGTGTTTTCTCAAGACACTGCATGCCGAAATTGGATGAGGAAACCTTTTTATAAATCTTTCAATCATTGACATATACCCTGGCAGTGTTACTGTGAGAGCAAAAAAGATTGAGAAAAAATAGATTTATAAAGGTACTGTAGATCATCCTATGATATCTCATCACAGAATGTCATCTCACAGGTTGGAAGAACCTTTTCTCAAAATAACTTTGCATTAAAGCGATGAATTCACATGAAAATAATTTGTTGTTGGTCTCTACAATTGATGATGTAATGGTCCTGTTGGTCATTCAGTTGTTTTTGAGGCCTTTTTTGCATAATGCTACCAGTGGAAGCAGGTAGAAATCATCTCTTGTTCTTTATACAAATGTAGAGGTGTAGGAATATGTTTAGCCAAGTATAGTCTCTCGAATGTCAGTTGTGATGTGAGTTTGTGAGATATATGCTTAATTGAAGAACATTAGATATTGCAATATTTTACAGCCATTTACAGCCACCAGCTCTTCCTCTTCTCATCCTGTTACAATGACAATTTTTTTTCTGCAATAGTTTGTGTTTATTTCAAGGCAGGTCAGTATAGATTGCACATGCTTCAGTGAGACAGATTTACTGGTTATGAATTTATGGGTTGTTTATGAGGAAGCTATTATCGGAGCGAGCTGTTCCTGGAGCAGTGCTTTAGATGACCCCTCCCCTCTAAGAACATCTATCTCTCTTAGGGTTGACAGGGGAAAAACTGGGTGGCCTGTCAGAGAGCCGTTGTGGTAATTACAGAGAAAATGTGTCATGAACACGGAGTGATTTGTCACATTTAACACAAATGGTAAGATCGCAGTCTCTGTTTTGACATTCTGGACAGATATTAATTGTTCTCTGTTCAGGGTGGCAGATATTCCAAAATTATTATGGATAGTAATCGTGCATCTAGGTAAACATTATACAAACAACCAATTTCCATTTGTCCTATATTGTTGTTTTACAGTACATGGGTCCACATGCTACACTTCTGATAAAACATTTGGCATCAGAATTTGTCTTGTATGCTTTTCAGAGGACCCACAGAGTGACACTGCATGTGTAAGTCTCTAAGTATTGGGTTAGTTCTGAAGCAACTGTTTGACCCTAGCCCATAGAAAAACTTTTTTTCCTCCTTTTGCATGACTGATCATGCCCCTCGCATAAGCGACAAGTGCTTTCATTGGTGGGGCTTATGTCAGGTTTGGTCAAAGTGGTCAGGTGCAAGGGACTGAACAGCCTTCAGCAAGGGATGGCCTAGATATGCAGGCTTGACACAAACGCTCAGTATTCAGCCACAGTACTAGTGCATGTGTATATGCACAGGATTTGTGACCGGTATTCGTCAAATCTGACATACATTTTTTCACCATGTTTTTTCCAGTGTAACTCTGTGGACAGGCTGTATTGTGCAAAATACAAATACAAATGAGCTACCTGTATCCTTGTAAAGCAATGCATACTGTATGTGAATTGTTGCAGCCATTTAAACCTTTGATAGTCACCATAAAAGCAACACATAAAATTGTTTTGGATTTTGACATCTTGTTTGCACCAAAGCCTCCCTAATCCCTTTCCACTCACCAAATATTGTTACACTACATTTTTTTTCATTTAGATTTTTTTTACATTAATGATATGACAAAGCATTCAATATGTAAATTGCCATCAAGAGAAGCTAAAATGGCTTGTTGATATTAATATGTAATTTTGACATCACCATTTGATAACAGCACAGATATTGTTGAGACCAAATATTCTTGATCATAGACTGTATATACAGTCTATGTTCTTGATTATGAACCACAATGCAAGCCATTCTTGATGATGATGATGATGATGCAGGGCTCATTTTATTGACTCTGACACTGAATGTTTGCAAATTCCCAATGTAAATGGAAAAGTTTTTTCCAAGACTCAAAAGTGCTTGTCCCAAGGAGAAGTAGTACGAACCTTTATTTTAACTAACGTTATGAATTGCATCCACACATCAGCAGCCTTTTAATTAACTGTGTTAGGGTTCCCTCACAAACATCTTAAAGTGACACACCCCCCTATCCCCCCCCCCCGTCCAAGTCATGCTACCACCACAAATTCAATCAAATCCTGTGGGAAACACTGATTAAACTCCTTATATATTTTTAGGATAGAGTGTGTGTTTGTGTGTGTGTGTGTGTTTGTGAGTGACCTAGAGTATTCAGCAGAATTTTTTTAATTTTTATTTTATTTTATTGTGGACCAGTTTTAACTTTAAAGTATAACTCAGGTGAAAATTGACCACAGGGTCTTTTTCTGCATTAAAACATCAAATATGTTTTACACGACATCAAATAAGCCGTGGAGACAGTATTTTTCGTTGATCAACCACTACAGAGCTTGCCCCGGTATATTGTATAGCCCCAAATCGCAAACAGTGGATTAGCTAAGAGCGGTCAGCCGAACACTTCCCAAATAGCATTTTTTTTTACCATTAATATTGTTCAAAACACAGACCTGGCGCTGGGGGGGGGGGGTGGGGGCCGGGGGCAAAAGGGGGCGGTGCCCCCTCAAATAAAATCTGTGCCCCCTCCATTGTGACCACCATACTGTATTACGTTTCTATTTTGCTGTTATTTCACGTAGATATAGTCTTCTTCGTTAGTCGTTAGTTAGGCTACATGCAGCGGCATAAAACTCACACAGCCTCTCCTTGCCCCGGTCTCACACACACACAACGGAGACTCCCCTCCGTGACCTAGGCTAGCCTCATAAGCGGAGGGAGCGGTGGTGCAGTTGCTCCGGTCCCATGGCTGCCACGACCGCAAAAGGGTCCCACCTTTGGCCAAATCTATCTTGCTGAATTGTTATAAACATGCTTATTTGTACTGATTGCTGGGAGGGGGGGAGGATGCTACTGAAGATGCCGCTGGTCTAGTGCGCTCACAAAGGGAGCTCGTCATGCCTATATGCTGTGAATTAAATAGCCTGCAACAGGCACTCTCCCTATCACGCTACACTGTTGCGTTTGAAACTGATGCCACAACTGGTCTGGGTTTGCTGAAGTAACCTAGGCTACAGGCTGCATTTATTACAGAAAATCAAGCAACATAGCAAGTAGGCCTAGTCTACAGTATTTAGAGTCAGGAGCTTAAGTTTACTGCGACAACAGCTGTCACTAATTCACATTGTCGTAGGCTGTGCCGATGCACAGACTAAATGGTAAAAAAAAGTTAGCCTACTGGAAGCTTATTCTACCCTTTTGGATGTGTAGAGTTGTAGGCCTAGGTGCACTTAGTTGTTAGCGATTGGCCAGGTTGCTTTTTGAAATGAAATGCGTTTGTTAGGCTAGACGATTGTCAAAATAGGGAAATTAAAGTGCGTGCCTTGCCTATACATTACACAGACAATCTTAAATCATGGAGATAACATTCATTAGACAGGCAAAGCCTTAATAATGTAACCCCCCCCCCCCCCTCTCTGCAGCCGGGTCTGTCAAAACAGCACGTCGTCAGTAGCTTGCTCAGGGTCCCAACACATAAAACGAAGCACCAACAACGTAGTTAGCGAACCCAGAGTTTATTACAGAAGACTGTTAAGAACACTTACCAACTGTCCGCCTACCAGCTCCTCCAACCCCAGCGCAAATAAAAGATTAACCAAATGTGACAGTACAACGAATCTTTGTGATACTAGGTTGGAATCCTTGAGATACTGGGAACAAATCTGTAAGAACACATTTCCCATGACTGATAACACAAACCTGCAGCTTATACAATATAAAGTCATTCACAGAACTCACATCACCCAAAGTAAAATGTTCAAAATGGGCCTAGCCAACAAAATGGGCCTAGCCAAGGTATCTGTTCACAATCCACTTTAGGTAGCACAGACGTCTATTTGCATGCCTTATGGCTCTGTCAACCAGTTCACTCCTTCTGGATCACAGTGACTGAGACACTGTCCACTATCCTGAGCTACAGAATCCCATCATCCCCAACACTATGTTTCCTTGGTGACATCTCCGAAATCCACATCCCGTAAAAATTCAAGAATCCGTTGCTCATCTCTCTAGCTGTCGCTAAGAAAGTAGTCCTCCAAAACTGGAAATCAAAGAAATCTTGCCACATCAATCACTGGACAAATTTACCTCAGAACACATTTCAATGGAAGAACTACGACGGAGTATTATGGCCACACATGATGAAAAAAATATTTTTGCCATGATGAAATTAAGCTCGACATTTCGGGAATAAAGTTGAAATGTCATGTCAACTTTAATCTCGACGTGTCGACTTTAAAGTTGACATGCCGACATTAAACTTGAAATACAGTTTAAACATACAGTTTAAGCTATGTACACTTTCCACAACTCCAATATTTGACAACCATTATTGGTAGGCCTACTTCAAATAGGTGTTATTTCAGATAGATTGCTGCTACGTCTTGGTGAATGTCCTCATTGCCGTCATCGTGAAGCGTGTAGCTATATCTCGCGGTTATGGAAATACCATGCACTATGCCATTTATATAGCTAGAATAATACATATTTCTAATGATATACTGTTTGTCTAAATGATGTCTGTCTATCGTTGTTGCACTCGAAGAAAACTGGAATGTTTCGTTCATCCTCCTTTTCAATCATCCCGGTTGTAGCCTACCCTTTGGAGCGGTCGCTCTCCAAACTTCTGACGGACATGTCAAGATGAAATGTCGAGATTAAAGTGTCCAATTTAATTTTCTAGAACTTCTTCAAACCTGCCATTTGTGGACTTTTCAAGTGATTCTCTCAGCATCACAGAGGAATTCAAAAAGTACAAAATGCCTGTCAAAGAGTACTCTCCTTTCAGTGTGGAGGAATAACACACTTCAACACTGCAGGGACACATTTCTCTATACTTTTAATGCTTTTGAACCCCGCTGATCTTGGAACATAACAACATGATGTTGTTTCTGACTCCAGGTGGTGTGTTTCACACAGCCTAAAGAGCCATGAGGTGAAAAAAATATACGCTTACGGAAAGAATGACTGGGGGTTTTATGGTTATGACTAACAAAGTTGTAGATGAGACCATTGGGGAACATAACAGAATGTGACTAGATACTAGAATTAGATAGGTGCAAATCTTTGGAGAGCTTTGCTCCCCATAGATACAAAAAAATGAGTCATCCAACAGAGTTCACTAATTACTCCCACTGCACTTAGTTTACAAGATACAAGGAGCCACCACACTTTGAGTACTGGTAATAAAAATACGGAAATGTCTAAATATGACCACAGTAACAAAGGACATGTATGAACCTGCATGCTTTTATGAATCAGTTGGTTGCAAATTTGTATGGTTAGGAAATGTCTTCAAATGATTCTTATCAGTTATCACCATGCTGACCGTTATGTATGTTTCAAGCAAATGTCTTCCTTCATAAACAGTGCATCTACATCTCATACAACAATGACTACAAAGTATCTATATCCTAAGTTACATTCAGAAGTGTAATCTGCATAATTTTCTTGACGGAGGGCTCAAATCCTAAAAGAATACATTGGCTTTGCAAATGCAGTAACTCCGTCTAAATAAGGGCTGAGTTTTTTTGTTGAGAGAAGCAGACCCCCCCTACTCCCACAACCGTTTCTCTGTGCATTGAAATGCTGTTAATACAAACACCACTGGGAATTTCTTTTCTTTGACCCCTTCGGAGACCTTTTTATTTCAAATAAGCCTCATCTGTTTCCTTCCAGGCATTAAGGGAACTTGTCACATTGGCACAAGCAAGAAAAGAGCCCATTTCTTTCATTTTATGAAAGCAAACGACTGTAAGAATTATGGATAAAATTGCAGTACATGTTCTGAGAAATCTATTGTAAATTGATTTCTTCAGAACTGGGTGCTGGAACGCATGTGGTGCTATTCAAATCTGACACAGAGGCCTCAAAAGATGACATTTTCAAATCCCCCAAAATCAGAAACATTTTGTCAGCTTTTTGAGGCTGAATAGAAAAACCTTGTGTATTCACTCATGCCATACACACATGGATGCCTATATGGATGGATCGATCCATTTATATACAGTATATGTATGAACATACTTGCACAGATAGATTTTTAAAATCAGGGCATGTAATGGTAAAGTTCAAGAATCTTTGGCTAAACATGTTTTTTGTTTCCACAACAAATTCAATCTAGAATTTACAAAGGTAGCTACAGTAGCAAGCTAGTGTTGGTGGTACCTGCAATGAACAGCAAACACATCTGAAGCCGTCCAGTTTTACTTCACAATGAACTGGCATGTCTAATATAATTCACTGTGTTTTGGGTCGAACCTCAGTCTCTCCGCCACTACCTTATTGGTTATTATTAGAAAGGACTCAAAAAGGTAAAAAAATAAACCTATTATAATGTGTTCTATCCAAGCAGTAAAAAGACAAGTAAAGTCGTTTTTGAGATCCATCCTGGGCCACACGGGATACATGCCATGCCTTTGTACAACAGGCCACCTCTCCAAGCGGGCCAGATCACATTTTTCCTCATATATACTATATATCAGAACTACCAGATTAGATACTAGATTATGTGCAGTCCTGCACAGAATTGACCAATTGAAAATACAAATGTTCCATGTTATGACCCAGTGATTGCTTATCTGGCATATTTAAAATTGTTGATTGTCTGTTACCAAGTGAAGCCCACAATATTGGTTTTCCAATTTCCAAGATTGATAAAAAACTGTGTTCAGAGCTTAAAGTCAAATATTGACTTGGAACTTGACACCACCCTAGTTTTAGTGCAGACTATTTTTTTTACAGAAGACTTGTGCCATGACAACTTTGCTATATGCGTGAATTTGTGTGCGTCTCTGTGTGTGTGTGAGTGTGTGTGTGTGTGTGTGTGTGTGTGTGTGTGTGTGCGCGTGTGTGTGTGTGTGTCTGTATGTGTGCGTTTGTGTATGTGTGTGTGTGTGGGTGGTTGCATGTATGTTTGAGAATGGAGGGGGGTTGGGTGTGTGTGTATGTGTGTGTGTGTGTGTTGGAGTGGGTGGTGGGGTGTGTGTGTGTGTGTGTGTGTGTGTGTGTGTGTGTGTGTGTGTGTGTGTGTGTTGGGGTGGGTGGTGGGTTGGTGAAGTTGAGATGAAAGGCAATTGAGTGGCACGTACTGGTGTAATCAGTGATCTGAAGGTTAGATTCTGATACCACGGACCAGTAATGCATTCAGTGGCTGCACTCTAACCACAGAAGGGTCTTAAATCAGGAAGGATTATCTCCCTCTGGACAAAAAAACACTCCCATCTTAGTCCACACATCCCACTTAGTATGGAGAGGCTTTGCGCCGTGGTGCCTGGCGATGCCGAATCGCATGGTTAAGACAATGAGCTATGCAGACTTTCTGTCTTTTCAGCTTATCCGTATTGCAGATACTTTTTTCTAAAACTGTTTTGTTGGCACATCTAAAAACCCACACATGCCCAAAAAGGGCCTATCTGTCCTTTAATGTGTGAGCTGAGCTTTACTGCCAGCTCTGGCGTGTCATTCTTGTGGACTGAAAAGGCATCAGGAGCAGGGCTCTCATCCTGCACAGTTTGATCACACTCAAGGTTCAAGGGCCTGTCTACTGGAAGCAGGGTATCTTTAACCCAGTACTTCTCTGAGCTCCTCTGTGTAGTCAGCCTACTCCATCCAGTGTTTGATAGCTGTCTTTAGAGCAGCTATTTAAATCCACACGTTTATCTATGCCGCAATTGTTTCATTGGTCCTCAAACCTCTTATCATTACTTGAGGGTGAAGGCAGCTCTGTTGAGTCATTAAATGGTCATTTCAAAGGTCTAACACACTGTCAAAAAGTGTGACAGCTATTCTAGGAGTTACATGTTTGAGGGGCCCATTTGAGTGGTTCTTTTGCATACCAGCTCCAATGGTGAAAGACAAGGTTTATTTGTTTTCTTATTTATTGTTTGAACAATATCTTGTTAATGTAGAGTTGTAGGAGTTCGTAAATATTCTATGATTGCAGTCTGATGATAAGATACTGAAAATCAAATCAGCCAATTACAACCAATTTCAGTGGGAGTCAAAGAATTATGAGCTTTAAATAATGATAATCAAATTGTATAATCTTTCCACACTGAATTATACTGCTCATGATGTCTGTCATACCTGTTTTATTGACAACATTATTAGTTATTAACAGTCTGTCATGTAATAATTACTGAACTAATGACTGATAATGGTAAGGGGTGATCCAAAAGCAGAGATCGCTGCTGGTGATGAGCACAGTGGATTGATCCATCATGGTATGCCCAAGGAAAGGAAATCTGGGGGAAAGACTGTCTGGTACTGATAAGAAACAGGCACACAGACGCTTAAAGGGCTGTCCATTGGCCCAATCCAGGCTCAGCTACTCAGGTGCCGAGGTATGAAATAATTGGATGTTTTGAAACCCTATAAATCAATGCCACAGTGCTGTGGCTACCACCACATTGATTTGTATACACACATATGCATGCACGCACACGCGCACACACACACACACATACACCCACACACATATGTTTTTTGTCCAAAGGGACTGGGAAAACTAGGACTAGGAAGCAGAGGTGCTGGACTGGAGTATAACAGATACAACTGTTTGTCCTTCTTTACGCTTCTCTCATCTTCTCAAAGGAACTTTAGATCTCATTCATAGTGACCATTGGGTCCTTGGTTACCTGTCTGACCAAGGCCCTTCGTCCTGAATTACTCAGTTAGGCTGAGCGGCCAGATCCTGGAAGACTGTTGGTTGTTCCAAACCTTTCCATTTGAGAATGATGGAGGCTACTGTGCTCTTGGGCACTTCCATTTTCTTGTACCCTTCCCCACATCTCTGTCTTAACACAACCCTGTCTCACAGGCCTACGGACAATTCTCTTGACCTCGTGGCTTGGTTTTCAATCTGACATACACCAACAAATGTGAGACCTTATATAAAGAGATGTGTGCCTCTCCTAATAATGTCCAGTGAATTCATTTAGGCACAGGTGGACTCCAATCAAGCATCTCAAGGACCATTGATAGAAGTAGGATGCACCAGAGCTCAATGGCAAGTGTTATAACAAAAGGTCTGAATACTTATGTAAATGGAATATTTCGGTCTTTTTTATATATATACATTTACAAAACACTCTAAACACTTGTTTTTTGTTGGGTGTTGGAATTTTTTAAATCCATTTTAAGATGAGTCTAAAACATAACAAAATGTTGAAAAAGTGAAGCGCTGTGAATACGTTCCGTATGCACTGTACTGTACAAAAATACAGGAGGGAAAATAACTGTATGTGTATGTGGGGACACAAAGAATTGAGAAGGTTATGATAATCACGCTAACCCTCACAAGGACGGATTAGTGCAGTGCTTCTGTGTCACGCAGGGTCTCTCCTCTTGAACTTTAGTTATGGCCAACTCCATTACATGACTTGGTAGAAGGGTGATGTACGGCTGAGATATTTTCACCGACACTTTTGTCAGCAGCCAGAGGCAATTCATTTAAGATGGGGGCCAAACCAGTGAGCACCGTTGGGAGCATCATTTGCAGCTGGGGGACTCTGTTGCTAAATCCCTCCGCAGATGATGGAAGATTTTAATAAACTGCTGTGGCAGCGCTAGGCTGGCCCTTTGGTGTCCCAAGACAGAGCCAGATTCATGTGGACACCAGATGCAAGAGGTCTCTCTCAGTAACAACCACTATCTTTAGGCATCTGTGAGGGCATTACGCGCTCACACAACCTTAAGATACAATGCCGTAGGTAGGTCAGGATGACACCCTTGTCCTCATTTCCGAGAGATGCATGGAATAATAGAGGCGCAGTCTGATGCAAAGACAAGACATCTTTATTCATTGTAATGTTGAAAAATTAAACAATGGGGGGGGGGGGGGGGGCCCCCCTGCATTAAGCAAACACTTCAAGTGTTTTCTCCTGCTGAAACTTATTTTCCACAGGGTGTTCAAATTGCTTTGCAAATATTAAATGGGGGATGAAATTAGATGCTTGAATAAATTCAGTGAGGCAGAGCACATGCTTTTGCTGGTTGTGCACCTTCTGCCTCTACCCCCTTCTCTCTTCATTTGCCCTTGTTCTCTGCTCAGCAGAGAAGCCAGTGCTGCCGCCTCAGTCACTGTAGTATCTACAAGCCAGGATCACAGTGTTCATGCCATGAATTTTAATTCACTAGTCTTGCACTCTTTAAAAACCTTCTGAAAAGATACAATGTACAGCAAAATATGTTTATATTTTTAAATGGGACCTTGTGGTTGCTGAAGCTGACTAAATGCCATTTTTAAAAGCATTCTGTGTTTGCTCACCTGCTGGTTTTGCACATTTTGTCTTTGGTGGTTGTTTAAAACAAGGCAGGGGGCATATCATTTGTGCAATAAGGCAATAGTGAACTTACATTTAGGAGTCATTGTCCCTGCTAGGTAACACTTTATTTTAATGTGTCGCTGTTACAGTGTACCTACCTAATTAGGTACAGTGGTACAACCTGTGTAACAACATGTACTATCAGGTACTATCATTGTACTTGCATTATGTATTTGTGGGTACCTACATATAGTTGTTACATTGTAATACTGAGTGCTTTTTCAAAACTTTGCCAATTTGCCAAAATTTTCATCAGAGGCAAAGAGCTGACCTGAGACCTGCTGGATGGGGTAAATCTGGTCATGATAGATTGATATACAAACCATTCTTAGCTCCAGTCAAGGCCTCATTGTCTTCAGTGTACATGTAACAGCTGTGCTGCTACAACCTTGTTACTCTTTGATACAGTGGAATAAACCTATTAAGTGTACCAGTTAATTACTTACATGTATGTTGTGTCATTGGTGTCTTGGAACATGTCTGCCATTACCCTACATAGCACATGTATCAATTGTGTTGGTACACATGTATTACTCTTTGATACAGTGGCACAAACCCATTAAAATGAAGTGTACTAGTTAAGTACTTATATGTACAGTACATATTGTGCTGTGTCATTGGTGTCTTGGAACATGTCTGCCATTACCCTACATACTGTAGTACATGTATCAACTGTGTTGGTACACATTTATTACTCTTTGATACAGTGGAATAAACCCATTAAAGTAAAGTGTACCAGTTAAGTACTTACATGTACATATTATATACATCCTGTCAATGATGTCATGCATCCTGTAATTGATGTGTTGAAACGTGTCTGCTGTTACACACCACACAGCACATGTATCAACTGTGTTGGTACACACTAAATACTCTTTAATACAGTGGAACAAATCCATTAAAAAATAAAGTGTACCAGATAAGTATACATCCATATTACATGTATGTCCTCATTCTCAAGTCTTGAAATGTGCTACTACAGGTAGGCATAAACAGACCAACTGTGTTACTTCATGAAATAATAAGTCATGTAATAAGTGTGTACCAACACAGTTGATACATGTGCTACGTAGGGTAATGGCAGACATGTTCCAAGACACCAATGACACAACATACATGTAATATGTAATTGTAAGTACTTAACTGGTACACTTCATTTTAATGGGTTTATGCCACTGTATCAAAGAGCAATAAGTGTGTACCAACACAGTTGATATATGTACTATGTAGTGAATTAGTAGACCTGTTCTAAGACATCGAAGACACAACATACATGTCATATGTACATGTAAGTAATTAACTGGTACACTTAATAGGTTTATTCCACTGTATCAAAGAGTAACAAGGTTGTAGCAGCACAGCTGTTACATGTACACTGAAGACAATGAGGCCTTGACTGGAGCTAAGAATGGTTTGTATATCAAATCTATCATGACCAGATTTACCCCATCCCCATCCAGATTTACCCCATTTTTACCCCATCCCCATCCAGATTTACCCCATTTAGGCAAATTGGCAAAGTTTTGTAAAAGCACTCAGTATTACAATGTAACAACTATATGTAGGTACCCACAAATACATAATGCAAGTACAATGATAGTACATGATAGTACATGTTGTTACACAGGTTGTACCACTGTACCTAATTAGGTTGGTACACTGTAACAGCGACACATTAAAATAAAGTGTTACCCATCTGGTAGCATTTCCATTTATGCTCAAATTAGTATTTTTGTGTAGGTAACATTTCAGAACAAAGAGAGCTTTCCCTGTTAGTAAGCAGTTAATGCAGTGTTTTGTAACCGGATACTTATAGTACGTTTTAAAGCATGCTGGTTTGCATCCACATCGATGTGTAATTAATTACTGAGATGACCAATCATGTTTTCATCAAAATGTCTGCCTTTCAAGAACAGAGGACAGCTTTTAGTTAGGGATTAGTGTAATTTTATATAGTTCACTGTTGCTGTAATTATGCTTTTCCATTTGTGCCCCTGCGGGATAATTTGGCCAACTTTGACCTTGCCTGTTAAGAGACAAATTGCATGAGATCCCCCCAAAACAAATTAGCCTGACATTATCATGCAAATAGATTTTTTCCCCCTCCACCTCTCATGGAAATTCTAGACACAAGTCTGCACCTTCCCAGGGATTTCCTTGGAGACAGTGGCAGGTTGTGCAAAGTAAGTACAGTGTGTTTTGTTAGGGGTTTTTCATTATAGAAGAGTCTGTGTCTCTGTGGAGCAACAGTAATTATTGTCAAGCTAAGTAATTCCTTCAAGCATGTATTTTTAATGTAACTACCAAGATAACTGTTTTGTACAGATCAGTAAACTGCATTCTATAGGAACATTTCAATTTTCCAGTTGCAGCTTGGGCATTATTCATTTTCCATAATTTTCTTTAATATCAGAACTTGAGACTATAGATAAGAATTTGTCTGTAACAAAACACTGTATAGACCCTTTCAACTGCATGAACAAGTGCTTGCATTCCTAAGGCATTTCTGGTGGCACAGAAAGCAACATTGAACTAATGGTAACTTGGGGACAAACACACATTTTGCAGTTTACATTTTTGTAATGCATTACTGAATTTTAATTTCAAAGTTTCTGTGTTGGTTTTGAACGTTTCAACCGCAAACCCTCCAGGAACAGATTGAAACAGTCCATAATTGTACTGTTATGACACAGTCTCAATTATGACCATTGTGGTTTGGCTACTCTTAGATTAGATTCAACTTTATTATTATTATTAATATTATTAATATATATTATATTTTTTATATATCTACTGTATATATATATATATATAATATACAGTGAGACAGAGCACATTATTATTATAATTATTATTATTATTATAATAATAATATTATTATTATGTATAACTCTTGCCTTTTGCTCTCCAGCTCTGGTTTTGCAGTTAAACTTATCATGCATGTTCAAAGCTGTTTCTGCAGCCATTGTGCAGGGCTGTCCAATCACCCAGTCCAGTCTCAACCACTCAGGTGACGAGGTATATAAGAATGGCATGTTTTGAAATCATATCAATCAATGTCACAGTGCTGTGGCAACCACATTGATTTGTATACACACATATGCATGCACACACAGGCACCCACACCCACCCACACACACACATACTCACAGACACACACATACACCACACTGCATGTACAATATATTTGAAAATAGTGCAAAATGTTACAAGAAACCGTTATTGTTGTAATACCCTATCATGTTTCACACAGGTGGTGCTTATTAATTAATTTAAAAAGTGCCCTAGATGATGGATATTTGGTTGTGCTCAGTGCAGTCTTGGTCTTTTCACAGGTTTAGATGTCTCCGTATATGAATGTGTCCAGAAAACCAGAAAACTGTGAAGTTGTGATAGTGATTTACATATACATATGTTCCACTAATATCGCTGCATTTGATATTTATGGCATGCAAGTATGTAAGTGGTAAACACTGGCTTGACTTGGCCCAGGGGCCTTGAATTTTACATATGTGCTGTAGATACGTGATGAATTTGATCTAACTTAAATTAAAATGAATTATATATAATGCTCCTGTGGTTAGCTGCATTACAGAATCAGGTTGTATGCCTCCATAGTTAGTTACATTAATTGGATTGGTCTTACTCATTCGGTCCCTGGCTAACTTGCTGTCAGTATTGACTCAGTTCCCTTTGGAAGTTTGCTCTAGCTGGCTTGAGGATGACTGCCTCAGCATATCTGCTATCGCCATACATTTTTCTTTCCTATCAACTTCATAGCCTGTAATGGTCTTGTTCACCTCCACGGAATTGATAGATGCCTTGGGGATCTGGCATTATTCATCTGAAATGGCAGAGGTACTCTGCTAATAACTTATGATTGACAGTGATCTTTAGTGCTTTCACGGAAACTTGGCTGCTTTCATCCTTGCCTATGGTAACTGGTTCAGCTAGAACCTCTCCACAGGCTAAAGAGTCCCTGGCCACTTAGGTAATTTCTGTATGCATTAGTGAGAAATGAGATGAATCGTAGACTAGAACTGGGCATCATCAACATTTGTGTACAGCTTTCTGAAAGAAAGATTATTCAAAACACTGACTCCGCATTGGAGGGGGTTTGGAGTTGATGACCACGGCCACAGCTCTGCATGCGCAAATGCGGTGGGATCTGAGCCGTCTCATATTTCCATGTTCAGGTTACCATGGTAATGCCATTCTTCAACTGAACATAACAGTGTGCCTCTTATGACCTTATTGATTTTAGAGGAGTGTAGTTTCCTGAATTGGTTGAATTTCCTCTCATTAAAACACGAGTGCTGTGGCCACTGTGCCATAGGGACATTGTTAATTATCATAAATAGAGATGCATATTTAAATAGAGTGAGCTGTGGGCTGTGGTTATTTCACTAGCCCTCACCTGGTATAAAGTCTAAAAATAAAGATATTTGAGGCTATCCACAAAACTTCCCATCTGAAGCAGTGGAAAGGTCATACATATAACATTGACAAAAGGAGGGACACTTTTTGTAATTAACGTGCCTCTGTTTATGTGTCTGAAGTGAGAAGACATTGTTTTATTAGCCATTTGGTATCTGCCTTCCCCTCACACTCCCTCCTCTCCTAGATCTTAGATCCCAAATGTATTTGTTGAAATTGGAAAATGATAACATATTCATGTTAAGTATCATTTGATGGTCTCAGTGCGAAAACTACAAAGGTCTAAGATTTGTAGAACAGTAGCGTAAATATATATATGATATCTTGAGACATTGTGCCACTGTGAAGGGATACTCCCACTACCTCTTACTACCATGATCAGAAGATATCCCTAATAGCTCAAAGGTCTCCAGATGTAAATAGTGTCTCCATGTTAATTTATTTTTGATACCTAATTTAAGAGTATCTTTATTCTGGTTGGATACTTTGTACTTGCATACAAAGTGTCTTTGTTACTGGTTGGAAAGTGATTGTTTCTTTGATTTGTACTGCTCCTTAGAGCTCCCACACCCGATTTGTGTAGCCATATCTATGCCAGGAATGCTATACCATATTTGTTGTCTATTTCAAATTGGTTGTTGTACTGCAGCTTAGTGCTTTATTCCTGATTATCTTATTGATTGTGTTTTCAACAGTGATTAATTGTAGTGTGTGAGTTCCTGTCATTACAACGAATTGTAATGTTAACTATTAATCCGTTTCATTGCTTTTCTAAAACTATTGGCATCCATTATGGAGGGAATCTGTTTATTAGGTTCTTATTGGGTGACACGATTTGTTCTAGTTAAACTATGAGTGTCCCTGCTGAACCTTAAACCAGTCTGTCCCTGAACTAAGAACAGCTGAGTATCAGAGTTGGATCCTTTATGATTTCTGGAGCAGTAGCTTGCTGATTACTGGACAATAGCTAATTGCCACCAGTATATCTAGTGACTACCCATTATATAGGAACATTGGAGTTAGATTGGTCAAGAGATTATTCTAATTTAAAACAATCTCATCAGGGCATTGGGTAAAACAGAATACACATTAACATTAACACTAATTGTTAGTTTGGACCCCCCCCCCCACACACACACACACACACACACTGCCATGCAAGATATCAGTGTTTTAAAACTGTTTGTGTAATATCTTAGACGTCCATGTCAAATCTATTCCACTTGATTACAAATGCTACAATGCAACTCCATCTCATTGTCATGTTTTCATTGCTATTGTACAGTACCTCCTCACAGCATGCATACGGACACACACAAATGAGCGGTCAAATTCTAGCTGCTGAGGTAGCCGTTGGAAGATATACAGATCAAAACACTTGCGAAAGCCTTCTTGTTTTGATTACAGCGGCGCTAGGTTAAATCTGTGTTTAAGTCAATAAACATTGCTAACATTAGTGAACAGTTTTTGTGAGTGTTACTTTGTTAATATTTGAGAAACTGTGAGTAAGGTGCTGCGACCGCACTGGCTGCTGAAGTGCCAGGAGGGCGCACCAAATTAACTTCAGAAACAATCTTTAAGCTATAACGGTATTGAGATTGACCCGAAGTAACGGCACACCGGGAGTCCTCCCGAAGCTCCCGATTAGCCACTCCAGGCCTGCATTCAAAACATTAAAGAAATTAATTTAACAGATACAGTATTGCAACCATTGGCAGAGCAAGAGGGTGGCTTCGGGGGCTCAAGCCCCGAATCTTTTTTCAAAAGCCCCGTCATAAACCTGGCAGGAAAGTTCAGAGCGGCGCAGTCAGTTTAAACAGCAAGCCGGTAAGAAAAACTATTGTCAAGACATTAGTCAATTAGGCTACTGTAGCCTACCCCGGAATACAAAAATAAACTTCAGAAAGACAGAAAGTTTGTTGTACTGTATTCATGGAGTCTCAATGACCGAATCAGTAGATTTATCTGTTGTCAGTTCGTTCAATTCATTTATTGTAGGCAGATAGGAATTACCTTTGGACCGGATCCGCATAAAAGCCTCTAGATCCGGGCGTAGCTTACACACGGTTTCTGGCTATGGACCAGATCTGTGCCAGTTAGACTTTTCAGCTTAGCATTCCAATCCAAGCAGTGCTGTTTTTCTAAAGTCAGCAGATTTGGCCCAGATCCACTTACCACATCAGAACCAAAGCTTCCACAAAGACAGTTCACTGATGTGGCCCACATCTGTAATACGGACCCAGACCACCTCTAAACTTGGACTTGTTGCTAACGTTCTAGAATGCATTTATTTCTCACACTGGTTTACTGAACAGAGCCGAACGCGCCAAGTGAGTGAGGTCCGTCTGTTTGAGAAACATGATGCTGATTTGGCCCTCATCAGTACCACGGATTACAGCCACAGGCACCAGAAACCGTTGGAAAAGAGCAAATAAAACTTTTGTGGGGGTGCCCATTGCCAATTTCCTTATTAAATCCTGATTTGTTAAATCTTATAATTGAACACTCCCAAGTAGCCTACACAAAAATGGTTAATTCACTAACAAAGTAAAGGCTTGTCTTAAAATGGAAGATTCACCACATAACTAAAAAAAATACATTAGCAACTGTCCACTATCCAGGAGCAATGGTATTGCCATCGTGGGGAAAAAACGTCGTGGAGGGTAAAAAACCTGCACTGGCGCACATAAGAAGATGGATGCCAACATGGGTACGTATATTGCCTTTTAATACTATATTTCGTTGTCAATTGTGTGATTATGGTGAATATAGTGTGAAATATGGGACTATGAAAGTTTCTGCTTTAAGTTTTTGTTTGCCCCATGCCACTATTTGCTGCTAGCAGCTATTGTAAACGTGCTAATTACCAATCATTTCGTTCGAATATTCTTAAAACAACGATGTTTTTTAATACTTCAAAAGAACATTTGCTAAATGAATCTTACATTTTTCAGTAGCCATAGGTGTGTAGATTTGAACAAAATCTAGTTTGGTTCTTACCGGGACTTTTTACTGCCTGAAATATCCGATTTTGAAATCACAAAATCAGTTTTGTGACCTGCTAAAATACATTTCGTGAGTCACCAGTTTGCGGAATGAATTAGCCAGTGGGTCACTTCATTAGAAGTGACACTTCATTCACAGAGCTGCGTGAAATATATTAAAATTTTTCGCCACGAGGTGGCAGCTTAAGTCTGCTGTAGCATTGCCGGTAAACAGGGCTGCTGACTGCATTCAGGCGCTTTGCAACGGCAGTGATTGGCAATGAGTGCGCATTCAAAGTCTATGCGCGTCTGTGCAAGTGAAACTGACAAACTCGTGTGTAGGCTAAGCAACGATATTTAAAACAAATAGAAATGCAATTCCAAGGAATTACCAGTGCATGAAAATGCTAAAGTTGTGATGTAAAATATCATGTATAGTTAAAACAGATAATACAGAGATGGTTACTACGGTGATGCTAGGATAGACATGGTGGTTGCATAGCTTAATAAGAGTTGATAGTTTAAAAGTAGACTGTTTAAAAGCTGAATGTAGATAGTTTAAAAGTTGTTGATAGACAGTAGATAGTTTAAAAGTTGTTGATAGACAGCTAGTTTAATAGATAGTTTAATGATAGTTTAAAAGTAGACCGTTTAAAAGTTGAAGGTAAATAGTTTAAAAGTTGTTGACAGACTGGAAGTTAAATGAATGTTGATATTCAAATAGTTTAATGGCTGTGTATAGGTAGATATTTGACGATAACTGAAAGTTGGAATGGCTCTAATGTTTGTCAAGTCAAGTCAAGTCAGATTTATTTGTATAGCGCATTTAACATGCACAGAGTGCAACCCAAAGCGCTTCACATATAAGACATTGTCATTGCTAGCAGTTATGCTAAGATTTTTAATTCTGCTAACCATGCTACTTAGCTAATGTTTTATAGCAGTGTTAGCAATGCTAACATGCTAACCATGCTACTTAGCTAACTTAACTAACATTTTCTAGCAGTTTTGCTAAACATGCTAACTATGTTAGCAATGCTAACATGCTAACTATATTAACCATGTGACTTAGCTAACCAAGCTTATCATTTTTAGTAGTTATGCTAACTATGCTAACTAGCATGCTAGCAATGCTAGCATGCTAACTATGTTAACCATGTTACTTAGTTAACTTAGCTAATCATTTTTAGCAGTTATGCTAACTATGCTAACTAGCATGTTAACTATGCTAACTATGTTACTTAGCTAACTTAGCTAATCATTTTTAGTAGTTATGCTAACTATGCTAACTAGCATGCTAGCATGCTAACTACGTTAACCATGTTACTTAGCTAACCTAGCTAATCATTTTTAGCAGTTTTGTTAAAAATGCTAACTAGCATGCTAACATGCTAAATATGCTAACCATGTGACTTAGCTAACCTAGCTAATCAATTTTAGCAGTTTTGTTAAAAATGCTAACAATGTTAACATGCTAACTTTGCTAACCATGCTAACTAGCTACAGTGGGTAGGAGTCATAGTTGATGACAAGTTAAAAGTAGTTGATAGACAGCTAGTGAATAGACCTCTCCAGAATATATCCCGCCTCCTAACTTCCGTATCCATCCAACTTTCGGGCGTGGATTGTCTATGGCAGCGGTTCCCAAACTTTTCCCCCCGCGTACCACCGGCTACATTCCAACTCGGCTCGCGTACCCCCACCTTCCGACACATAAACACATAAAAACGTAACGCATTTACAATAACAATATTTGTCCGTTTCCCGGTTTTAGGTGCGTGCATTTGGTCAGTTAAAAAGTTATGAAAAGTAGCCTGCATAGTAGCCTAACTACATCCACATACAATATCTTATAATAGGCCTACAACAACGCCTGACAAGGATGTATTCGTTTGGACAACATTAGACTATACAGCCTAGAAAGGCTAAACTTAGGCTACCTTTAGTTTGTTAAATGTAAAGCCTAGCTTAATGTTACCTTTCTTGCCCATCTGAAATAACTCCTAGCTTTGCTCCTTCCCTCCTTTCTGTTTTTGTTGTTTTCAAAAACCTGTTATATCCGCAAAACTTTCCCCCCACGGACCACGGACCATCCAACGCATTCAAAAGTAACGCATTCTATTAGCTATTCCAGGCGTCATGTTTAATAAGCTGCCCTTTTTTTGACGAACACATACAGAGTTTATAAATGATATCCTTTAATTTCATGTTTCTATATCATTATGACCTGATTTGAAATTATGTATTTATTCATAAATTAATTACAAAAGATTTAAAATTTTCATTTTACACCTGTCCGCCATAGCCCTTTTCATCTCGCGTACCCCCTAGAAGCAGCTCGCGTACCTCCGGGGGTACGCGTACCACAGTTTGGAATCCCTGGTCTATGGGAAATAACATGGCGTTTTGAAAGATCGTACTTTCGGTGCCGTTTAAGTAGTATAGTCTATAGTATACTACTTAAACGGCACCGACAATCAAAAAATCCAGTGGAAACTATATGGCAGAAGTGTGTAGGCCAATCTGCCCACCAGCTTTTTCAACTTCGCTGCCTACAGATGTTTTACTGGTATATTTCGAAACGCCATGTTATTTCCCATAGACAATCCACGCCCGGAAGTTGGATGGATACGGAAGTTACGGAGGCGGGACTTATTCTGGAGAGGTCAATGTATATAGTTTAAAAGTTTAAAAGTTGAATGTAGATAGTTTAAAAGTTGTTGATAGACAGCTAGTTTAATAGATAGATAGTTTAATGATAGTTTAAAAGTAGACCGTTTAAAAGTTGAATGTAAAAAGTTCAGTAGTTTAATGGGTTACATTGTTTAACAGTGGATTATTGTAGTGAGGACTTTTATTTTGAAACAGTTTTGGGCAGAGGAAACAGTTGAATAGGATGTGTAGTCTTAATTGACCCAGATTGTATGCTTAAAGCCTGAGGCTGCAGGTGGCCTGAACACCTGCCATAGGATTCTAATTGCTTAACGGCCGTATTATGATGTCACAATCGGCAATGTTAAGTCTATGGGGATTTTTAAAAAGTTTTTCTTTAATAGTTTAAAAAGTATAAAAGTTTCAAAGTTGAAAAGACATACTGTAGCAGCTTCGTCCGTTTGAATACCTACGTTACAAAGTTTGAATGAAGTTTCTAAGTTAAACTGTTCAAGAGAAATAGCGTACGGAAAAAGTGGTAAGCGGAATAATAAGAAGTTGTTGCCTAGGAAGAACAGTACAGTGCATTTTCATGTTCCAATGAAAATGACAATGAAGCACTAAACAGATGCTGAAAACAGCACTGGTATTTCGCACGGCAAAAGTGAGGGGGTCCAAACTAACAATTTTAAAAAGTGGTGCATGGGTGTTTTGTAAGAATTTAAGAAATGTTTGTATATTTTAACTTTTAAATGCATCAATCAGGTGCACTTTCAAAATAAATTCAGAGGTCAGATTTTTATGGAAATATTTGTGCTGTAGCCTAAGCTATTTTGCACTTCAGAATTATAACCATGCACACACAGGTGGAATAGTTATGGTGATATTGCATTAAGTCCACAACCACAAAAACATATGCTACATTTCACAGTTCAGAAATGTTCAAAAATGTGTGTACATTTCAGCACTCCATGAAATTATGCAGAAGTGGTCACCTGTGTTATTCAGCTAGTTAATATATTGGTAATTGTAATGGCCATAGCCTACATGCTATTCCTTTTTCAGGATGTACCCATATCTGCATGATGTGAATTGGCTTATGGCTTATGTCAGGCTTTATATCAATATTTGTGTCTCGTTATTAGATTTTCTTCATATTTTTGCATTAATGTCACTAAGAAGCATGACAATATAAATATATTCATTTATCTGTAATGGGATTGGCTGGAACCTGACAATATAAAAACCATAGTGGGATAATATATGGCTGAGCAATTTACAAAAATGTATGTAGGCTTACTGACAAATAGTTTACATTAGAATACATTATAATTTCGCCCCAATGAGGCTATGTAGAAATGTGTTGCAATTTCAAAACCGGATTACTCAGGAACCACTTATTGCACAGAGACATGCTTTATATCCTCGTATTCGGTACGGTTTGCTGTTTATTGTGATATTGGGTTTGCCACGTGTTGTGTGAAGGGTTAGTGAAATATTAAACCGAGAGTAATGGGTGTGCACTGTGTGCAAAATGCAAATATGATTAGCCTAAATTGCACGTTCAATGTTAATTTTCTCACAAACCATTTATCACAGCAACTTGCCGCTAATATCATTGGAAAGCTTAGATTCCGCACGTTCACCTGATGTGTGATATCATATGTATAGGTTTAGTTTAGTTGAACCTCATCTGCCAGGTATTTGACCTACCAGGTTGACACTTCAGCGTGAAAAATACTCAATAATACTCAAAGCATACCTGAAGCCGGCGAAATGCGGGGGGAATGCGCCTGGGACGGCTTCTGAAGTAGCTTTGCAAATGAGAGAAAATTTAGAAAATTCCACAGACAGGGGGTGCTCTTGAACCCTCTCACCGTCTCTGAAAGCATAACCGTGGCTCAACAGGTAGATCTTTAAATAGGCTAAACTCATTTTTCAGGCATCTGACCGACCGGGTTGACACTTCAGCGTGAGAAATCGGGGGTGTGAGTGTGTGAAACTAATCAAATGCGTGTGTCTCACGGCCAATGCGTGAGAGTTGGCACCTATGTGCATCGGTTGTGGAGACACAGCTGTGCACAGTTTCACGCGAGTCATTATTGCCCTTGGACATTTTCAGCCGGTTGGAAATTGGACTAATTTTAATTTTTAATTTTTATTTATTTATTAATTTGTTTGTTGTATGTTTTGGTGTCACGGGTACGCTGGCGACTACGCCGCTCCGTCCGGCATCTTTTGCGTTTGTTATTTCTTAAATGTAGTTCTGTCTTGGTGTCACGGGTACGCTGGCGACTACGCCGCTCCGTCCGCTATTGTCTTTGTTAGTCTATGTGTCATTGACAATGTCTTATATGTGGAGCGTTTTGGGTTGCACTCTGTGCACGTTAAATGCGCTATACAAATAAAACTGACTTGACTTGACTTGACATCCACCAGTGCGCCATACGCTGGTTCGCACTGGCGCATGACCGGGAGGGGGGACGTACTGTAGCAAGCGCCAGCGCCAGCGTGAAGAACAAGAAGAAAGCCAGCTAAATTTTGGATTTTATGTTTTTTGTTCATGTTTTGAATGGAGGGGGGCATAGCAAGCGCCAGCGCGATGAAAAAAGCCAGCTAAATGTTGGATTAATTGTTCTATGTTCATGTGATGTTTTAAATAAAGATTTTTTTTAAATGTAAACATTTTCTTCGATTCTGATGGGGTATTGGGCTATGCAGCAAGCCTACAGCAAGCGACACGTGCTATGATTGTTAAAGGGCAATTCCAAACCTTGGCATTTGTATGATTTGTATGCCAAAAATAGCAAATGCTCAAATTTCATGCAATCATTCACATCATAGGCCTACCATCACATTTTATTGGCGTTATAGATAAAAAATAATAATTTTCCATTGCCCTATATTCTGAAATGTATACTTTGTGGATGGCCTATGATTATTGCTTCTGACTGTAGGGTAATTAAATATAAGGTAGCCTAAATGATAGACTAAACATAGGCTAACTATAAATGCCGAAAATAAGGCATATAGCTGGCATCGATCTGGGATGCGGAACTTGCATGTTTCATGCATTTTAGGGCAAACAATACCATGGGATTGATGTGTTCTCCATTTGAGGAACGTAATCAATTGTGGACGTGCACAGACAGCTCAGACACAGAGCGCATATAGGCCTAGGTTAGGTTACTTTCACTTTCTAGAGTGCGCATTAATTACGTAAAAGATGCTTCATACTAGCGTGACGAGCCAGACCCACATTAAAATGTAGGGTCTGGAAACTCACCGTTCGCAGTGCTCAGTCCGAGGGGCGGGATAATCAGTTGTCTTTTAAATTCCCTCTGCACGCAATAGGACAGCGGCAGCGCTATGAGTCCCATGCGTTTCCCACCAGCGGAGCTAGTTGGCTAGTTCAAACGTTTGCCAACTTAATAAAAGCTTAACTCGTGTCACACTGTTCGCCAGCAGCAACATCCATCTTATTTGTTTTCAAGTAGCAGGGAATTCAAGCCAAACCGTTGCAACTCTGCCATCAATCATTATGTTAAGCCCACCTAACGACTCTATACACGATTTCATTGGGCTGATTAAGTTTCGATTTCTGGAGCTCACAAGCCAACGGAGAGTTTCTAGACTAGCCCTGGCAGCAAATGTAATTCGCTGCCGCTAGGGGCGCGTCTAGATTTCTAGGCTAGCTTCATACCAAAACAACGATCAAACATTCTCAAATGTATCATGACGTGTTGTCACAAAGACTTACTCCAATTAGAAAATCGAAACCAAAATCATGTAAGTGTAAGTGTTCTCTCATTGACGCCTATAGGCCTATAAGGAAAATGCGATTTCAGTTTGTAAAATCTACCCCCCCCCCCCTTCCCTTGGATTTTAAGCCCTGGATTAAATTTAGCTTCATGTGTTCCACTGAACATTATAACAAGTGGGTTCACAATGTGTGGGGCTGTGCTAAACCTTACCATAAGGCTACTTTGGCCAAAGTTCAAAGTAAAAATGTATTGAGACAAGGTAGCATCCCATCAGGGTTATCTCAGAATAGTATACTAGCCTATAATATACAAACCATAACTTATAAAAAACGCTTAATTAACTAAGTGCCTGCTGATCAGATAGGCTATGCCTATAGACCCCTCTTGAAAGACCGCACGCCGGCGACCCGGGTTCGATTCCCGCCCCGTGGTCCTTTCCGGATCCCACCCCGTCTCTCTCTCCCACTCACTTCCTGTCATTCTCCACTGTCCTATCAAATTAAAGGCATAAAAAGCCCCAAAAAATATTTAAAAATAAAAAAATAAATGTACCAGAATTCAGGAAATTGCGTCTAGTTCATAAAAGTTTTTCGGGGGGAGGACCCCCCCGCTCATCTGTTCCACCCACTTTCAAAAAGCCTCTGACGCCCATAATTCCCTTACAGGTCTATTTACTGACTGGACCCAAAGTGTAGAGTTGTTCAGTAATTCATTGTCTCCCCCTAGTCTCTGAAACATTTTCATATATCTATTTCTGCCTTAGTACCTTCTTAGTTTAAGACCCACTCTGGCAAAAACAATTCAACCTTTTTCGCATGTCCATTGGGTGTTTTTTGTGTTACAATACATATCACAAGCTAAACAAACGGGTGTACGCCATGGCCGAGAATTTCTGGATTAAATGGGCAGTGTTCCAGATAATGAATCAGAACAACCTGTTATTGTTGCATGACAACAGATAGAACCCAATCCTGACTGACTTACAGGGTGGAGTTTTGGAGTTTAATTTGGAAAATAGCTTTCTTGAGAGCGCATCTGCACATTCAGCTTCACGAGATAAGCAAGCTAACATGTCAGTTAACTATCTTACATTAGCATAACATTGTTAGTCATTTGATTGTGTTGTCAAACCGAGTTCATATTAGTCAATTAGCTCCCCACATCTGAGATGAGGCAGAGGGAGTAGAGATGCATACAGTACATGCTGTTTCAAGGCCATGAACAGATTTTTTTCCCATTAAAACGTTTAGAAATATGTACCTTTGAATAGCTAAGGGGAATCTTTAGGAGTTAATCAATGCTGGAGTGCATCTTTAAGAAAGACTTACCATCATCAATAGGTCTGTGGATGAATAACTTTAAAAGGTCCCATCTCATATGGCACAGACATATTATACATAAAACAGCTTTTGAAAATGGATTTATCAGGCATAACGAGGATAAATAAAAATAGTAATACCAATTCACATCACACAGAGGGTGACATTCAGTTCCAAGGCAACATGCCCTTTGATGGTAGCTGATTGGAAACAAACGCTGTCTGTTGAGAACATCATGTTAAATGTCATACAACCGCTGAGCGGTATTTTATATTTAAGTATGTATATTGCCAAAAGGATAGGTTGGGCATTGAAATATGGTCCAATACAGTACAAGAGTGACATTTCAAAGGACACTTAAGGAATATCAATGCAGAGAAGAACTGAACTTTGTGTGCCAGTTGTTGAGAGACACTGACTGGGCTTAACCCAAATGGTAGAGAAAATTAGTAGGGACAATTAAGCATGGCTCTGTTGTTGAGCACTTTCTCTCTTTAGTCAACACAAAAACACAACGACATGTGTGAGAGTGACTAAGATACTGAAGGAGATAGTCAAGGACCAAGTAGATGCTGGATTTGTTTGTTAGTTTTGTTTGTTTGTTAGAGGGGATGCATCCCCTCTATTGAAATCCGGTGACTTCTTATTGCATTGCATGTAAATGCAATGGACTATTATCACTGTTCTTATTATCTGTTATTATTCCGACCAAATTTGACGTTTAATGACACTAAAACCACTGAACCGTTTGACGTCATTCAAACACTCCTACAAAGGTCTTGTAACGGACAATTGTACAAAGTAATTTTTACATTTGTGAACTTTATACTTTTTGAGATATTTACGATAAAAGAGCAATAAATTCCCATTGACTTAACATTGACCGCCGTGGCGGCAACTTTAAGCATTATGACGTGACCTGCAGCTGAAAGCAATTAACAGCTGAACGCGAGCTACCGCTGGAGCTGTGAATCTTCTGAACGTCTTCGCCTGCTGTGCCTTGGTCACTTTATTTGCTCGTAAAACTCTCCTTCAGAGGCACATTTCTCTAATTACAGACAAGGTAAGTGTTCCGGTTTTTGGTATTTGAGTCATTTATGTCGTCAAACATTATGTAACGTTAGCGTTTTATGTATGAAATGATGGGTCACAAATAACTAAACTAACGTTAGGTAACGTTAACGTTAGTGAAATAGTTGACGTTAGCACCTTGCTACGTTGCTACGTTACATGTATTATGTAAGGAAACCCACTGTTAATCGACGTTAATATGTCGTCAACTTTACAGTGACCGATTAGCTGTAGGTTTCGATAGCTAACGACAATCAAACGTAATGCACCAACATTACATTTGTTCATTAGGCCTACTAACCAGCAGCGTTTTAACTAGAACGTTAATGTAAACCAGAGAATTAGGCCTACAGATACTAGGCTCTGGTTCTATCAGGTCACTTTCCACAGGTGTATAGAATCAAGCACCTAGAATAGCTTATGAATGCAGACTGCGTGGTGCTTGATTATAGCCTAGGCTACTGTGTGAAGGGACCTGATGAAACCCATCATGGGTTTCATTCATGGCATGAATAACGTTAGCTACTTGTTGATGGTCATAACGTTATAGCTTCTACCGTTCACATTTTAGTTAAAGCTAACAAATATGCGCCTGTTTTTATTTTAACACATGTTTAACGTTGTACACTGCTTGTTTGTGTATCAAATAGGCCAGGCTACATTTTCATTCTACGCTCCTGATTCTTACGTAGCCTAAGTAAACACTATCACGGTATGCTATAGTTCGTCTATTGTTTGGTTTCATCAGGTCCCTTTCCACAGCTGTATACAATACAAGCACCTAGATTATGAATGCATTGGTGCTTTATTAATACACCTGTGGAAAGGGACCTTATGAAAGCCATGAATAGGCTACTGTTAGGAAATGGACCATACGACTAAAGTCTTGTTAAAACACACTACATAAGTTGAGCTGTGTTGTCAACATAGGCTACAATGTTTACTTGGCCTACTCATTTCTGCATTGTTCTGGTCTATAAATTAAAGTGTAGCCTGGCACGTGAATCAAGCTTTCCAGTTGTAGTACATCGTAATCTGTAGGAAAAAATGTGGCTGACAGACCTAGCAAGCTGTTCAAGTTATAGCAGTTGGTTATCAAGATACTTAGTATCAGAATGATCCATCCTTACTCATATGATTATCAACAGCAACAACAAACCCATTGCCTGCAAAGTTTTCTAAGCTGTTAACGTTTTATATGTAAAAAAATATGATTCTATCAACTATCCTTAAACTGAAAACAATAAAACACAGAATTCTGCTTTGTTTGCAATTTAATACTATAGGCTAGTATTTAACTACCAGTAGCTTGATGGTGCAACAATTGTATTATACTCTACCTTTTTTTTTATTGTCTTAGAATTGTTGAGAGAATTGTTTAAAGCTTAAACTGTTTACGATGTTAGTCGTTAAAAGGTTAAAAATGTGTCAGCCTAATGTAATGTAACAACTTCACTTAAATAAATGAGTTGTACAATTGCAGACATTCCTTGTATTGTTTTGGTATATAACTGTTAAACTTGTTTGCTTTTGTCTTTTAGGTTCCAGACCAGACCAGTGGTGATGACCGTGTATGACATTACGTGTGTGCCTGTCTGTGTGCACACCTGTCAACCATACATCTCTGACAATGTTGCTAGCAACATACCTACTAACGTACATTCTTAAAAACATGTGACCATATCTCGACATATCTGTGCACATACCATTTAACCATACTGAGACTTATTCGAGATCTACACTGAGACATTCTAAGAACTATATTGTTGTGTGAGGACTACTAACTATATGGAACTTGTATACTTGTGAATCATTCATACCTTTGAATCATACCTATGCTGTGACATCTGTGAAACTTAGCTGTGCTGTTAGACCTCTGTTTTTAGACCTGAGCTGTGTTGTGTGAAAATTAAGATTCTAACCTAAGTTTTGTCTAAAACTGATCATTTAAAGGGCTGAATCTTATTCGTCAGTCTGTATCACCACCAAATGTGACCTATTACTATTAACTGAGACCTCTAGCTCTTTCTGCCAGTTCAGAATTACCACTGATAAATAGATCTGTCTTAAGATATGATTGCCATTATCAAGTTCTGTAAGAATGCAAATTCAGTAGACATCTGGTTTCTCCCTAATCATTATTGGGTAACTTTAAAATTGGTTTCAACAACTGTGATTTTTTTTTTACTTCAAGCTTACATTGGTTGTTAAGTGTTCATTAGTGTATTCTGAGTATCATTCTGCTGTATTAAAACAAAGAATGTTGATCAATATTGAATTAACAATTTAGTTTTACTGACTGTCATATAGCCTACTCTAAGCTAACATCTAACCAAGTAAGTCGTTTTCAAGAATACTGTAAGTCTATGTAATCTGAATAATTATACTGTAAATAATATAATGTTATAAACAGCAGTTTTTTTGCATTTACATGCAATGGTAATTCCCTGGAATTACATTTTCTAGTTATTATTATTCTTTTTACCTTTTTGTGCACGCTATTCAGCCCAAACCGCTTAACGTACAAATTTGGTTGAAACACCGTTCCGTAGATCTTCCAAGGCTTTACCGTCCTATCCGTTTTTCATTTTTGAGAAGTTTATACTTTTTGAGATATTTGTAATTAAAAGTGTATTTTTCCCCTATAGACTTGAATGGGGGCTGTGATGTCATAATAGAGCCAGCTGCACTCGTTAAGTAGTTCTCAGAGCAGTTCCCAGGCTAATCAGAACACTGGCACAGGTGTCACCTGTGAGGAATCCGACTGTCTCAGCTTCTAAGCATACAATCTAGCTCTACCTGAACTACACATCCTGTTAAAGTGTTTCCTGTGTGTCAAAATAAAAGTCCCAGCCATATCTCATGCATTCAGCATTATATCTCCAGAACGGCTTGACGTACATGCTTCAAATTTCAAATTTGGTATGAGTGTTTTTATGGACTCAAAGATTAAGTGAGTTGATGTTGGAGGTTGAAGGTCAAAAACACCTTGAGTTTGATATCTCAAGAATGCCATGTCACACAAGATTCAAATTTACTCCAAAAGCACTTTTGCAGGTATCACAATTACCCTACCAACCAGCTAGCAGCAAGCTCAACAGCCCCACCAACACCCTAACCAGCAGGTTGCATCCCCTCGTGTAATTCCTCGGAATTGCATTTCTAGTTTGAATTATTATATTTTTATTTATAATTATTTTAATTTATTATTGTGTTAAATGCTCCAAATGTAAAGCACTTTGAGCTGCATTCTGTACATGAACGGTTCTATACAAATAAAGCTTATTATTACAATGCATGAAAATGCACTGTACTGTTCTTCCAAAGTCTTATTATTACAGTGCATAAAAATGCACTGTTCTGTTATAGGAAGTCTTATTATTATTATTACAGTGCACTGTACTGTTCTTTCTAGGCTTCTTCTTCTTCTTCTTCTTCTTCTTCTTCTAACGCAGTTAATGCAGCTTCAACCGTTTAAACCAAGGGGGCAGGCGAACGTTCGGAGAGCGGACACTATGGCGGATCTGAGGCTAAATAGTAGACCAGTTCACCTAGCCATCCCCATTGAAGCCCATTCAATTTTGGCGCCACTTTGACATAAAATAACTTTACAGCTGAAGCGTTTTAAGCCTTTATATTAACTTTTTCTATTTCCGGAGTAATACAACATTGTGTGATTGACGTCATAACCTCATAACTGACTTACAGACTGAGTAATAAACTTTTTTCCGAAATCAATGCTAAAGTGACGTAATAAGCATACAGCCAGAGCGGGTGAAAGCGTCGCACAGGAGCAAAATAACCGTATTCTCTGGATAAGAACAAAAGCATCGGAGCACTAGCCTAGAAATCTAGACGCACCCTAGCGCCGGCAAATTAATTTGCTCAGCCTGTACGTCTAGTATCGAACCATAGGAATTTCTATTGGCTTAACACCGTGGATGTTCTCCAATCACAGCGCTCTATTTCGTTAGAGAGTCTTAAGGCGGGCTTAACAGGATAACGACAGTCCATTGACGGTGAACAACAAGGAAGGTGGCTATGGCGAACGAAGATCGGTTGTTTGAATCGGCGTTGGCGTCAACTTTGGAGGAGTTGGACTTGTGCTTTTCTTTGAAAGTTGAGCAACACAATGCACTTAAGTCATTCCTTTCTAAGAAGGATGTGTTAGCCGTTTTGCCTACCGGATACGGATATGGTCGTAGCACTGGCCTATTGCATGCCTAGGCAGTTTGAAAGACAATTCTCTGCCCGCCCCTTGGATTAAGCGAGGTGAATGATTCGATGCCAGACTATACATCTCAATGATATAGGATGGCCCCGCCAGGCTATCGGAGCACAACATTTCATCGAAGTTTTGATGGATTGACAGTAGCCTAGGCTATGAATGTGGCGAGTGCTGTTTATATTAAATCACATTTATCTACGAACAACTAGGACATTTAGAACAGTAATGTAGACATGGTGGTAACGAAGTAAGTGGCTACATACCCAATCTCTCGGTGCAGCTATCACAAGAGTTACACAAGTCAGGCTACGTGCCTACGTTACATTTACGTCCCCTGAGCCTGCGCAGAAAGCCTCGTCCACCAACAGGAAACGGTTGAAATTTGCTTCACCCGCCTCGATTGACGTCTACGCGATGACTCTGTCCATATCTTTTACTGTCTATGGTTTAAACTATGTTACGTAAGTCTTAGAGATGCGCGGTTCGCGGTTACAGCCGCGGACTCCGCGGTTAAACCGCGGATCGGGCGGATGACATGAAGAAATATAATATTTTAATTAAATTCGGGCGGGTGGCAGTTGAACCAATCAAAAGAAAAAAATATATAGTCTATACATTGTTAAATTGTGTTACCTACATCCGGAAAAAAACGAGCACACTTTGAAATAGTCAAATTTTCCTCAGCGGTAATTTGGCCTAGTTGCTTATACATGTTGCTTTGTTCAGGCCTAGGCTACTATCAGAGATGGTGTTGCGGAATTGGTGTATTGGTGTATGGTGTGTTTCACTGAGCAACCCCTCTCACGCACGCACACACACACACACTAAAGGTAACAAAAGTGTAAATTAAGTAGCCTATCGTAGCCTACCAGCATTTTTTCCTCTTCAGTGTGCAATAAGAAAGTAGAATAGGCTACAGTGCAAGTTGACCGATGATTCATCTCCCATGTCACGTCTCGTTGCAGAGCCTTGGTAGGCCACTAAGCAAATCTGCAACCCCATGAGCCCAGCTGCCAGTATTGGAGGCCTAAACATCTCGTATATGAGACTGACTGGGTTATTTTGTTTCGATATTAGATAAAACACATAGTCATTGTAGCCTACCATTCAGGGAATAGGCATTTAAAAGAGAGACAGATTATGGAGTGATATGACTCAGAAATGACATCAGGCAATGGCAGTGCGAAATGTTCAGAACGTAAGAGTTAAAACTTCTACAAGCTCAATAACATCCACAGCGGAAAAAAGAAGGTAAGAAAAATAGTCGGAAAACTTAGATGTGTGAGGCAAGCAAGCAAGTTTGGCGGTTGTTACTTAAAATTTGAACATGCACGTTGCACTGTTGTGCGGTGGACTTTCGGAATGAATAGAGTCGCTTTTCTTTAATATCGAGGCGCCATAGTTTTCCAATCAGCCTGCTGGTATAAAATGAATTGCGCTGTCTGTCTAAAAAAGACGCGCTCTCTTCCCATGCAGTCAAAATGAATGGGAGTCTTCAGAGCAGGCTTGTCATAGTGTCACCCTGACATGACAGTGCGTAAAGTAGCCTATAATATGAATGACTTTTTTTTATTAAGGATTTATTAAGGATTTCTTTCTTTTTGCAAAAAATAAAGTACAATAGGCATTTATTAGTGGGCTAAATAGCAGCATGTTGAAATTATGTGCCAAATTGCGTTTTTTATTACAATGATAAAATTATAGGCTACAGGCCGATGTGCGTTTTATTTGGAGACTGTTGTGAGACAGAGACCGAGTTTGCTGCTGATATTCTGGGGATAGGCTACAACATAGCCAATGAAGGACTTTAGCATTTTAATATATTTGCTGAATTGGATCAGTCTTTCTAGAACAGGCAAGAGCTTTCTAGCCTCACGTCAGCAGCGCCGCATCACCCATATACCAGTCGGGTGCGGGTTTGAAAATTGGTCAAAAAATGTTGGTGCGGATGGATGGCGGATGGATGATAAGTTTTGCTATGCAGTTATGGTTGAAATAATAGCCCATCCGCGCATCTCTAGTAGGTCTTACTTAGGACATCTGGGCTTTGCATTTTTCATCTTTGTAACTTTTATACTTTTTAAACTATTAATTAAAAACTACTCAAAATTTCCCCATAGACTTAACATTGGGCTGATGACATCACAATCGGGCCGTTAAGCAATTAGAATCCTAGGCCAGGTGGCCAGGCCACCTGCACCCACTGTCAGTTTCTCAGGCTTTAAGCATACAGTCTCATTCTCTTAAGACTACACATCCTGTTCAACTGTTTCCTCTGTCCACAACTGTTTCAAAATAAAAGTCCTCACTACAATAATTCCCTATTAAATAATTTAACCATTTAAACTATCCACCTATGTAACTGTTCAGTCAATCCAACTATATTAAACCTCATCTACCTATTAAATAATGTAACCATTTAAACTATCCACCTAATTAACTGTTCAGTCATTCCAACTATATTAAACCTCATCTACCTAGCAACCAATATAGCAACCACCTCAAGTACCCTAGCAACAGCCTACCAACCACTTCCACAACCTAGCAACCAATATAGCAACCAATGAGTTTAACCTAGCAACCACCACAACTAACCTAGCAACAGCCTAGCAACCATGTCAAATACCCTGGCAACAGCCCAGCAACCATGTCAGATACCCTGGCAGCAGCCTAGCAACCACATCCACAGTTACAATCTAGCAACTAATATAGCAACCAATGAGTTTAACCTAGCAACCAGCATAGCAACTACCACAACTAACCTAGCTACAGCCTAGCAACCACCTCAAGTACCCTAGCAACAGCCTAGCAACCATGTCAAATACCCTAGCAACAGCCTAGCAACCACCACAATGTCAACCTAGTGAACCACCATAGCAACCAACAGGATTACCCAAGCAACAAGCATATCAACCACTTAATTTGACCTAACAACCAACATATGTACCCTAGCAACACTATTGCAAATATATCTGCATTATTTGTTTTTCCTCTATATGATAATTTACATCATATTTTTTGCATTTTCATGCACTGTATTTTCTTCAGGAAATGCTTTTCTAGTTATTATTATTATAGTGATGTCGTGCACCAAAAGTGCTGGTTCACTATGTGACAAGAAATAAATATGTCAACGAAGTAAAAAGGCTATTTTGCTAGACATATTAGGCACTTGTAAGCTGTGTCAGGGCTCTAGAGTGTGACCAATTTGGTCGCACATGCGACCAACATTTTTTAGGGTGCGACTAAAAATGTTCCTGGGTCGTACTGGTGCACCTAACGTGATAAGGGTGATAGCTCCTACTTTCCTGGCATCTGCTGTCTCTCCACCAACTAAGTGTTTGTTCTCCTTTGACTAGTGCTGCACGGTGCACCAATACTAAGAATCGCAATACCATGAAATTAGAAACGTCACAATATTTTTAATAGTATCAATACTTTTAAGAATGGCAGTCGGTGCTTCCCGTAACCTATGTGTCTTTTCTCCTCACACACACACACAGCTTTTAACCTGCAGCTGCCGTGATAAGTAGCGAGACATGGCTGCTAGTTTAAGTGATGCTGTGGCCACACAGCAACTAGGGTTGGGTATCGTTTGGGTTTTATACGATACCGGTGCTAAATCGATACGTTTAAAACGGTGCCGGTGCCGAAACGGTGCCTGAACCAGTACTTTGTTTTTAAAATGTTTTCAATTAAAATGGTCTAAAGCATGAATTGTTTGTTTTTTTCAATGATTATGTAATTGTCAACATTATAAAATCGAAATAAATCATAGAAGAGATGTATACAAAATTTTTGGGATAGTGGAAAGTATTATTGATCCCTATCCTGTGTGAGAATGTATTGTGCCAAACGTCATAACGTTAATTAGCAACAGTGCTGCCAGCCGAGCTAGCTGCAAGTTACCAGTGAACGGTTAGCCCGAGAATTCTCGTCGGCAAATCAAAATTCCACTGGAGCTCCAAGCGGATTTGTACACGCAGCCTTACAACACTGTTTACAGCTCTTCGAGTCACGGTAAAATGTAATTTTTGGTACATAGCTAATTTAGATAAACTTATGGTGTGGGTGCGGAGGTGTCACTGTTTTCAGAGGGGAGGCCCACATTGATGGAGTTTGGGAACTAATGATATAAATGATTGCTAGTGAATTACATATAGTAGATATAGTAGATCATTTTCCAAACCAGGCACCCTTCAGCATTTTCAAGGTGACCAAGCAATGACATAATACAACCTAGTCAACAAAGAGGTGAAAAACCATTACAGCGCTTCAGAAATTCCATTCTTCCCAGCTAGCCTGTTTTGTTATCTGACAGTCTTCCTTCCTTTCCCTTAATTAATTTACCAGCTCCCTCTGCCTCACTGCAGATGAGACATCTCAGACTGCATAATTAATACATACTGTATTATTCTGCATCCACATGAGAGAGACCTGTGTGGTAGCTCCTGAGTCTGAAGCATCATATTCCTTATCATTATGAGATGAGATTAGCAGACTCAGGATTTTTTGTTGTTTCTCTATTAACCTTGGAGATGGTATAGGTTAATGTTTCAATCACTTCTTCACTCTGGGTGGGCCAGTGTGGCACAACAGCTGGTTTCCAACTGAACGAACAGTCAAGCTTTGATTAAACTTTGTGTGCACCCCTTGCACAGAATGCCCTGTTTCTAATAGAGGACATTTTCACAGATGGAGCGAGATGGCAATGGAGTGCTGAGAGAGAAATCATTTGAACAGTGATCATAAACGTAATGGCACCCTTGAATGAGCTTTATGTTTTGGAGATGTTGGACATCAGAGTTTTTTCCCCTTTTTCCCATGTAACAACTGAGGCTCAGTGGGGAGGTTCAACAGCAGGAGTGATCCATTTGGAGACCCATCAATAATGTTGATGCTGGCACATCATGAAATTCATTTACGCTGAAAAGCTCAGCCACATCTTTGTCATGTAATGCATTTTTTCATTTATTTGTTAGTTGGAGTCTCAAATAGTTTTTTCAGTGGAAGACTATTAATTTAGGATGCTCTATTTGTTAATGCTAACACATGATGAGGTAATGGCTCATATGTTATTCTTTCCATTACGATTGTTTCAACAATTTCTTAGACCTTAGTTTTGTTTTTCACTGAGCTAATCCATGTTCTGCTTGTTAATGAGGGTGTGGAGTACATGAGCATGATCTGATTGATAAGATAAACAATGTGTTCTGTCATGTCCTGTCAAATGATATGATGGCTGAGGACATTATGCACCTGAACAGATGTACCCAATAAGATGCCAGACTTGGAATACAACAAGTCCACCATGAACCTCTGCTGCTACTGCCAGGTTTTCTTCCAGACGAAAAGAGTTTAATGTCGCCATCAGCTCACAAGAAGAACCAGCTTGAACCCAAACTCCTTGTAGAGTGACTGCCTCCAGGAGAGTGTATCAGGGTGTCCTCCTGTGAGTTAGACATGATGGTCTCCCACAGGTTCAAAGCTCTAAGCTGCACCCCTCTTGCTCTCCTGCTTTGCAAGCATCCAGCTGGTCTCGCGCTCTGGGGCCCCCTGCCTGCTGCCAGCCATGGTGTTAGAGTGATTGCTGTTTGCTCTCAGAACAAATTACATTCGACTATGGAGATCTGAAACTCTCAAGGGTAATTTTATTATCAGTCGCTGACAGTTTACAAGCCAATCATTAGACGGTGGAATTCTACTTAGCTCACTTCCTGTTAAAATGTATAGTGAAATGCCTCAAAAAGTCAATGATTTTGGCAAAAGTCAATAGTTTTAAAATGCAGCAGCCAAACAAGTATAACCCCAGTATTCCATCTTGATTTTGAAAAATGGCTAACACCACATGATTAACAGTGAAGTCCTTGTCCTGTTTAGAAATAACCATTGTTTTGTTTATGGATCAAGCTGTAAGCGGCCAAACTAACAGCTGCCAAAAAAAAATAAAGAAAATTAATTTTACTGTGAATTGTTAAAAACTGTGCTATCAAGTCAAACAATGGCAGGTCATCAAATCAGCAGAGAAATATCTCTCGGAAAACTTCATATTGAACTAGTTGATTGTATATTTAAGAGACTAAACTTGAACAATGTGAAATGTTTCATTGGAACAGTTCTCTTTCTCCATATCACTGATCAAGCTGAAGTGTTTTAGTTGACCTAGCTTTTGCATCCCCCTAAAGTATCCTCCATCCAGCCCAGTTTTGCTCTATTATATGAATAATTCATGGATAGGAATTTTCACTGTGGGAAAGACATTTTTTGACACATAAAAATAATATTTCAGTCCTGTTGTTGATAGCCCCATGCTTTCTGAACAGAGTGTTATATATTTGTGAGTTTCCAGATATTCCAGATGTGCAAATTTCCCTCACGGGATCAAAAGAGTATATATATACTTAACAAGACATTGCTGAATTGTATATTATATAACAATAAATAGAAGCTCCAGTTGTCCAATTGGTTTTGGACAACAGTCGACTTAGGCTGCCATGGGGAGGTATATTATATTATATTTTATTATTTCTAATATATTTCTGATGCAGCAACCTACAATTGATAAAGGCCAGGGCCACACATTTTGTATTTTTTAAAGGATAAAACCTAATTCTATATTTAATATCATGGGCCCTATTTTCGCGACCTGGCGGAAAACGGGTTATTATCCCAGCGCAAAGTTTATTCTTATCTTGCACGTGTCTTTTATTGAGCAATGCACCAAGGGGTGTGGCAATTAAAGACCTACGGAGGGGTCTGGCGCATTATCTAAAAATCGCTATCGTACACTACCTAAAAGGCATTACGCCTCTGATCAAGAGAAACCTGGTCAGAAATCCATGGCGAGTTATTTCAAGAGCGCATTATCAACAGTGATATGGGTGAGTGCACAATGCACCCTGCTTCTCTCATCCACAAACAGTGCCGGCCCGAGCCTTTTGGGGGCCCTAAGCAGAATTTGATTTGGGGGCCCCCTCCCACAATGCAAAGTCACCTGTGCTTGGCGATAATTGACAACTTCACATAATGTCATATTATAAATTAATACAGTGAGGTTATGTATTAATACTGTGACTGATTATGAACTACTGTCCCCCTGGACACAGATGCATAAGGACTCGGTAGGCTCATTCAGTAATCCATCCTTGCTCACATGCCAAAAATGTTTTGGGGCTCCGCTGTAGACTTCTGGCCCCATGTGCTTGGTAAACCAATGTATTAGTTGTTATTTACACCAACCCTGTCACCTTTTAATCTTAGAGGGTACTTATTGATTTATTATTTACAGATTTATTTGAAACATTCATATTCAAAGTGAAGCAGTAAGGGTGGTTTACTGAAGTTGAATTGACAAATAACAAAGAACAACAGCATTTGTATTTGTTGTAAACAAGTACATCTGTTTAATGACTTGTTTTTCAACAGATTTGCAGAACAAATCCGCAAATGTGCATTAAATGAGCTATCTTTAACTACAAAATAAAACCAAAATAGACAAACATTAATAATCAAAAATTAAATATCCCAAAAAATAGATACTTATTCCTACTTCGTTCCTGGCTTTCAGGTATCTGCAACTCTGCAGTGGACGAACCTGCAATGATTAAATAAATACATAAATAAATAAAACAAAAACTATGTTAAATGTGTCATGTCATATTAACAGGCTATGTAACCATTTGCCATCAAGAAAACCTCACCTTCTGTGTCATCAGCCATGGAGGCAGACACTGATGAGGTAGAGTTAGGTAGTGGTAGAGATGTGCTCCAAAGTACTTCAACAGTGTCTCTGAAAAAAAAAATATTGCATAAGTGCATATTTGATCGAGCAGAAAGTTTATTTTGCTATCATTACTTACACTCATCAACAAGCAATTCCACATGTAACAATTCATATTCTATTGGCAAATGAGGCATCAAAAGTATACTTAATTGCAGTATGGTGAACGCTTAACATGGTGATCTACTGCAGCCTAAATATTAGGGTAGCACCGCTACATCACTTGCCACTATCTTAATCAAATGTAAGTCTATTTTCATCACAGAAGTCTCCCCACCCAACATGGTATATTTTCTCAAACACTACCATCTCTCTCCAAAGATCTTAGAGCAGAGCGCACGTACTGTTCCATCTTTGCCTATGAAGTTGGAACGTTACCGATGCCCAGAGTCGCGCTAGTCAGTGGGTTGGGGTTGGGACTGGGAACCTGGGCTTAGCCTGCTGTTGCTATCAGACTTACCACTATGTCACATATTATAGAACAGTAATAAACTATCAACACTTTCAGGTGCGAAATCAGAAACAATCCCTCCGTGGTAAATTTGCCTTCAGCTACAGTACGTTTTCATGTAGCTACTGTAGTGCTAATGCCCACTTCAGTCAGCTAGCTAACTTTAATTTACAACATAAGCCCACCTATGGCTAGGGTACATGCTTGATTGAACATCCAAAACAATCCCAATATCCTTGACATCTGAAATACACCTAGATAAATATATATTAATGGGAGACATTTCTCTGTTGATGGCGGGGATTGACAGCTAGCTAGCTACCTCAAGCACAAAACATTCTGTAAATAATAATGCAAACATACCTGTATCTTGCTCGTTTTTCTCCTCTGTCATTTTCTTCTTTCTGTTTTCGGCACCAAAGGGATACGTCCTTTTTTGTGACTTTTCTTAACATTACCGTCTCTTCCGATTTTTGAACTTGATGCAGTCTGCACTCTATGCACCCGAGGTGTCTAGTTTATGCGCGTGACTCAAAGGCTGGCAGACACAGTAGAGGTAGGCAGGCATATTGATCATAAAATCAGAATTTTCTTGTTTTGAATTATTAATTGTTTCATTTATTCATTCATTGATGTCACTTGTTTACGTCATTTATTATGTAAAAAAAAGAAAGAAACTCGATTGGGGGCCCCCCAATCAGCAGCCGCTTAGTTCGATTATGCCTCGGCTGGCACTGTCCACAAATGCATACCAGCGCACATCCATGCAAAGCATTACAAATTAATCTTCTGCAGGATAAATGCTTTTTAATCAGTCATTCAAACATTATTGGGGTAAGTGTTGCTTTTCCCAGGCTATGTTTTCGATGGTAACCCATTGTCAGTCAATAGTGAAAGTAATTAACTGTGTATAACTGTTTTGTCGTTGACTGACACCACGGTGAAGTTAGTTTCACTTTGCCAATGAGTTCAAATAATAGACGAGTGCAAATGTGTGTAGGCTATACTCTGTTTTTAGTTAAGCATGATTTAGTGAAATAACTGTTCCATATGATCTTGCATGCAAGCAGATTCCTTCAAATGTGTTGCTGACTATCAAAATACCAATGCGCTGTTTGAAGTTGCGCTGCTTACTGTTAAAGGGAATGACATTCTCATTGGTTTAAATGATGTTACGCCCAAAACACACCCATGACTGGTTAAGAAACCTAGGAACGCCTTGTTGCGCCATCCGCCCGAAGTTTGATAACGAAACCACTCCAAACTGTCCACATTTACATTTAGATGGTGCAATGATCATTACCATGCTTATCTAAATCATCGAGTATCCTTCTTTTGATGAGAAATGATGAATACACGTTTATGAGTCCCTGATCAAAATTATTCCACACCAAGTTATTATTTTCTTTCTTTTTTTTATTCTACTTAAAACAAATATTTGTATTATTAATAATTCTTTAAAATCATGAATGTAGATTTTATTCTGTAAACCCTTGATTAAACTAAAAAAAATGTCCTTCTAAGACAGTGATGCCAGGGTTACGGCCCGTGGGCCGGACCCGGCCCGACTGTATGTCACATCCGGCCCGCGGGTGATAAGGGGAGAATATATTTTTTATTTTATTTTTATTTGATTTTCGGTGGAATCCGTCAGTTGGTCTGTTGCTGCTGCTCGCCTCAGCTGCAGCAGCGTGCTGACGGTAGACTAGTCGCTATCGAAATGTTATAAAACTTGTTACAAAGTATTATGATAGTGTTCGTGCTTTTCAAAGTAAACTGGCGTTATGGAAGACACAGCCCTCCAAGCGCAATGCAGCCCACTTCCCCTGTCTAAAATCTCAGCCTGTTAATCGAGTATGGACAAGTAGGCTACGCAAACTTGCTTTCCGGACTCAGGCATGAGTTTGACAATCGATTCACGGTTTTTGCTAAACTGGAAAAGGACTTAGCGCTTTTTTGCTCTCAATTCACGATTGACGCTTCCGAGGTCCCAGAGGCGATCCAAATGGAACTGATAAAACTGCAGTGTTGTGTATGGGGTGCCGTTTGTAAATTAAGGCATATTGTTTTATCTAGCACAGTTTTAGCACATTTAGCATCAAAACATGTAAAAAAAGCGCCACAATTTTAAATGATCTCTTTTTCACACATTTACAGACAAATTGGTGTAAAAATGACAATATATTTTTCTAGGATAAGATTTTGTACAAGGGAAAAATATGAAGTGAAATATTAAATATAAATGTTAAATATAAATATAAATGTTAAATATAAATGCTAAATATAAATATCAAATTTAAATGTAAATGTTAGCACACATATAAATATATATATATATATATATATATATATATATAGATAAATACTTAAATAGCTCATTTTGAGAGGACAATAAAAGTTTTCATCATATTCACGTCACTTGGCCCCAGCTGTGGCGCAACTGGCTGGGGCACCGTACGCCGGTGACCTGGGTTCGATTCCCGCCCCGTGGTCCTTTCCGGATCCCACCCCCGCTCTCTCTCCCATTCGCTTCCTGTCACTCTCCACTGTCCTATCATTAAAGGCATAAAAAGCCCCCAAAAAATATAAAAAAAATAAATAAATATTCACGTCACTTCCCCAAATGAAAACATTACATAACCCAACAGGTTTTTGACACGACTGTGTACCATTATTCAGTAGGCTTACATCATTGTACTCTACTTTGAGTAGACTAATTTTAAAAAAAACTCTCAGTGCATAGCACTCAGCCGTGATGTGCAGGCTGCTCTGAAATAAGTGGGTGTGCTACGAAGCGGAAGGCCAGCTCTGTCTAGGGATAACTCAAACTTCACTAAAAGTTATCCGTAGCTTGCAACCTAATGGAAAAACCCAGAAGAACTTCCCTGCCAATCCTATGTGTGATGCATAACTTGAAAGTATAGGTCCTAACCTCGTGTTAATGTGTGTGAGTGAGTGTCCGCTTGGCAGGAGCCTCAGAGAGCGGTCAGCATACCTGAGGCATGCTTATTCTCCCTGCCCAGTGGCTGATCTCAACAGGCCTGCACAAACATTGGTTTTCTTTGGTCTTCCGTTTTTTTTATGGTGGTAGTGATTGATAAAAAAAAAAAAAAACTAATCCAAAATGCCACGATTTCCCAAATTCACAAAGGGCTTACATTTGATTCAACGCTTCTATGCGTTGACTGGTTACTATGCTGGTGCGTCTTCGCTGTCAGGAACCTTTTTCAGTTGTGTCTCCTGTGTAGAGTTCTCAACGGGTCGGGTCGGCCCGACAAACCCGACGGGACCCGCGGGTTCGGGCCGGGTTCGGGTCGAAAATATAAGCAAATGACTCGGGTCGGGTCGGACCTCGGGCTTAATCTTTTCTGCTCGGTGACGCTGCGTGCAAGCCTTTAGCCTGGAGAAGAAGATGGAGTTAGTGAAAAGTTTGGGCGGGTTTGGGCAGATAATTCATGTTGATGTGTCGGGTTACATCGGGTCCGGGCTTTAAAAGCCACGGGCCGGGTCGGGTCGGGTTGTAATTTTCAGGCCCGTTGAGAATTCCTGCTCCTGTGTCTGCATAGCTCAACACCGAAACGGTAGTCAGGATAGCAAACTCTATAGACTGCTGTGTTGAAATATTATATATGAAATGTAACACAGTATATTCCAATAACCCAGTTATTGTAACCAGAAGATACGTCTGAGGTTATTTGCGAGGTTTATGTTTTATGTTGTGTTAGCAAGCGATCTTTCCTTAACTGCCCACACAGTACTGCATGCTGGCGAAGTGCTGATTTCAAAACAATACTGACAAATAGACACTGTACAATCGGGTTACCCTGTCATACTAACCAAAAATATGTCAGAGTTTATTTGCAAAGTTTCTGTCAGTGAACTAGCATGTTGCTACTACCCACAGTAGACCCCTGGAGTACACCGGCTATAAACACACAGGGCAAGTTGACCAATTACGGCCCTTGCAGTCTGCATCGCTTCAATGCCAAATTATAAATTAAGCTTTAAAACAAGCAAGGGAAACAAGGCCTCAGCTTCTACTGAGCCTTCTAACTGTTATCCGTGTGTGCGAAGACAGGTGCACTTTTGACCTATTTAGCCTCAGGTAGTGACATCACTGAATCGACACCTGTCAGTCAGTGGTTCCCTACCTGCTCCCTATGCATGGAATTCCATGGAATGTAGTCTGTCTCCAAAGAAAGTTTTGGTGATATTTTTTAACATTATAGTTTGGTTATGTTTGGACTAGGGTTGGGTATCGTTTGGGTTTCATCCGATACCGGTGTTAAAGGAGAATTCCGGTGTGATATTGACCTAAAGTGTGTTGAAACATGATACCGAGTGTGAACGTATGTCTCATAGCCCATCTCGGCTTGTCCCCTGCACTCCAAAATCTGGCGCTAGTTAGCCGATGCTACCAACAGCTTTTTCAATTGTGGTGCTTCGGCATCGGGCTAGCCATGCAAATAAATCACTGTTTTACACCATTTACGAGGCTCAATGTATCTCCACACTTCATTGGTAGACTACCGAAGGCCCTGACATTTAAAACGAGACATTGAGAACTTTTAAAAAGCACTGGTAGTTTACTTACAAGACGATTTATACAGACAGTATCTTCACGAAGTTTAGCGTTTGCAGCCATCTTGAATTTAGTCACGATAAGTCGAGTGACGAGTAAGAATGAACAGGTATGATAAGGGATCAGATTCCAAAAATAATTCTGTGGAAATGCATGGATTCCAGTTTCTTACAGTAGCAGCAACTGGAATCCATGCATTTCCACGGAATTATTTTGATAATAACGGAATATGATAATGTTAACAACCAAAGTTAATGCATGGACATGACCTAATAATCCATACATGAGTGGGGAAAAAATCTGATTAATTTGTGTCACATACTTTTTGAATGACAAGCCCTCAAAGGTGGTGATGTTTTTTCACATAATGAATTTATAGCCATTTTCAGAGCTTTGCAGAGGGGAAATTACACAAGATACACCTGATTTGATTGGATTGTTTAATTCAACAGGAAAATGTACTTCTATTCACATAGTTTCACTAATGTGTGTGAAATACCAAAAGAGCCAATAATGTTGGAAGTTGAACAAAAAGGATTGTTCACCACAATGCTTAAAATGACTTGAAACTTCAAAGGGCTGTAGTTTTGGAACCATTAGTGATACAGATATACTATTTAAGATTTATGCATTGGTCTACAAACACCTGTGATTTTTTTCAGATTTTTTGGGAGAGGGTGACCTGCCAGCCACTGGGTGATTTGACACGGAATGACCCTGTTGCCTAAACTTTACATTTTTATGAACTGAACCAGAAATCTGTCTAATGAAAGAAAGTTGAAAATTATCATTATAGCATGCATCCACGAACTTAACAAAAGTTCCGCGGGTAGCGGGTTGACCCACGCAACACTAACAGGAGGTGTAGTTTTGTTCAGCAGTGTTATAGCCTCTGGAAAGAAGCTGTACCTAAGCCTGCTGGTGCGGGAGCTCCTTTATCGCCTGCCAGATGGAAGTAGGGTGAAAAGACCATGGTTTATGTGGGTGGCATCCTTGACAATGGATTTGGCTTTGTTTGTACAGCGTTATGAGATCATGATGAACCTACATGCCAAGTTTTGTGCCTGTGGGACTTTTAGTTTTTGCCGCCCAACCAATTTTATGGCAGGAAAATTATTTAGAATAATAATCCTTACAAATACAACAGGGATCCATGAGCTTCCCTGCTTGGACCCCTAATAATCGTGTTAAATAATCATGAAATATTTATCATGATGACATTCATAATCAAACAGCCTTACCACTTTTATATGATGGTTAGCTCATTGATAGTTGACTGGTACAGAATAGCTATCCCAAAACCTTGTCTTTGGTGCCTTATAGTCAACAGGACAAATACACATTTACATATGCGAACAAAAACAAGTAAAATATACATTCATAAATGTGATTATGGAATTACATAATGGAAATGCAAATTATGTGCTTTTTGCCTTGCAGTGCTATTGGACATTCTTTCTGGATGAGATCTGAGATGTATTTGCAGATCAAAATAGTGAAAGCCAAGCCAGACTTGGAAATCATAATGAAATAATCATATTTTGTTGATGCCAGCAGCCAAAGGATGGCACAGTCTCAATTTACCTGTTGCTTCTGCTTCGCTTTCATGTGAGCTGGTTCCTCTCTCATGGGTCTTAAGTGAATGTGTCGTTTTCTCAAGGCACTACATGTTCATCCAAAGAGGACTTATCAATTTATTATGACTCTGGGGAAACACTGCAATGCTGAGAGTAACATGTACATCTAACTTTAACTGCCATCCTGTGTGTAGACATGTGATGGCCAGTTGGTATACATGAGTATTTGCTCTCTGGATATCTAAATTAAAAGATAAAATATTATTTTAGTTTAAAACAAAACCACAAAATGCTGCATGTAAAGCTTATTCTAGGTGAGAGTAATTTTCTGAAAATCCAATAAGTTAACTTATTGTGAACAAATGTTATCAGAAGGTATTCTTCTCATATAATGCACAACTTAAAAAGCACTGAAAATTATACCGAAGACTGAAGATTGTGTGCCTTTTTAATCAGAAGAAAAATGTGTAATGGTGCAGCAAACATGCTGCATTTCCTGACGTACCAGTTTGGAAAAAGACTCTTTTGAATGCTTTCCAGCATCTCTGGAAAGTGTCTCCTGTACCGTGAGCTCCTAGAATGATGACACTAGCTTTGAAGGCTGCTTTGAATAAAAATGAATATGAAAAGGAATTTGATATGAGCCCCGATACATAGAACTACAGCCCAGTATGGGAGATGCCTGCAGGGGTCATGGTGGTAGATATAGCTTCACATTTGTGCTTTTCATCAACCAAGTGGTCAGGCAGCAGGATACGTCTTGTGAACTGCTGCAGGTCTTGCTGTAAATGTTAGGGTAAACACCAGTAAAATATCTGCCTTGCTACAGAGACTGCCTGCTCAGAGAGATATATACTGTACCTTTTCTATTCAAAGGAAAAAGAAATAGCCTAAAGAAGAAGACATGGCTGGCTTGTCACATTATACAGTATGTAAATGAGAAATCTCAAAAGGCTATAGCACTATGTTGTGCAGATGTAAGAGTGTGAAACATCATTATCATTATGCTATCATCATAATGCTAACAGTACTATAAAAAAAAAACTATGCTACTTAAGCTTGTACCAAGAATCGAGTACTGCTGAACTCTTAGTGTATGGTAAAATCTAATCAGACATCACACTCTGGTGTGAACCAGTCTGGCCAGTGGAAAAGACTCTGTCTGATTTCACATCTGCAGGATCTGCATCTGTTGGAACATGTTGCTATAGAAACAGTCTTTGTCAGGAGGCAGAAAAAGTAAACAGATCTTGATGTCTATTTGGTTGCATACAATAGTTTTGGCAGAAGTTCATTGTCATACAGTCAAAACCAGACATTCATGCTGTTTACAGGAAACCTGTCACCCTTGGAAAATGAATTCCCAAGTAAAGCCTGTTCGTTTAGCCTGCATTTTCAGATTCAGTGAAATGTTCTAATTAAACAGAACCGCCTCTCCTGACGCAATGCTGGAGCAGAACCATAAAACCTGCAGTCTTTTTCAGTCTACTGGCAGATGTTTACAGAGACTAGCTTCATTTCCATTTCAATGACAGTGTAACGTTAGCAAAAATATTATCATATCCACCAAATGCACATGTTTTAGCGCTGAGGAAGCTCTATACTTTATGTTTAATGAGCAGGGTTTCAGTAAATTGGCATTAGAGGAAAATCTTGCAATGCTATCAGAATCAGCCTTGGACCCCAACTAAATTGTTATGCAGAGTGAAATATTTGCATAAACACTGACTTGGGGCAGCCGTGGCCTACTGGTTAGCGCTTGTGACCGGAGGGATGCCGGTTCAAACCCCGACCAGTAGAAAGTGGCTGAAGTGCCCTTGAGCAAGGCATCTAACCCCTCACTGCTCCCCGAGCGCCGCTGTTGTTGCAGGCAGCTCACTGCGCCGGGATTAGTGTGTGCTTCACTTCACTGTGTGCTGAGTGTGTTTCACTAATTCACGGATTGGGATAAATGCAGAGACCAAATTTCCCTCAAGGGATCAAAAGAGTATATATACTTATACTTATACTCTAGCTTCTATGTGGAAAAAAGTCCAGCTAATTTGGTAGCCTATTCAAAATCCTCATGTTATTGTCCAGTGAGTCGCTTTGCTTTGACACAGAGGTCTGTGATGAACTGCAGTGTGACAACACATCCTCTGAAGGCCAGTGCGGTATACTACGAAGCACGTTAGACATATCTAGGCTATGTAGACATATCGAGGCTTGACAAAGCCTTGACTCAGGGGTATACGTTAAGTGATACTACGATTGCAGTTATGTGATATATTTGTCAAACTAGGCTTTCAGCTCAGATCTGTGCGCGTTCTCGGTGTTGGGATGACTTTGGCCAATCGTGTAACGTGGAGACGCACAAGACCGCCTCTATTTAAAAACAATTACTTCCGCATTCATGAGCGATAGCTTAATCTACACTGCGGTCATTTTTTGTGTCTAACCTTTAACATCAAATAAATCAATTGTCATCAGTTGTTGTATGGTATGCACGTCCATAGTGGGATATTTGCACGCACAGCACTATTAAAGCGCATTCGAGATCCAAAATGTTAGTAGAGGCAGAGCTCCACCTGTAAGATATATGACAGAATCCTACACGTCAGATAACTTCGTTTTTAAGACAATTGATTGGTCAGTGTGCGGTAGATTACATGATTTGAGCTATAACTTAGCACATAACCTCCTCCCGACCAGGTTTGGTTGACAGCATAAGATACCATGGTGATATAGTGACACTAAAACAGATCCACTTTCGTGTCACAGCATAGCCTGGCTTTGAGCGCAACATACCTCGCTAACCCACTAATCGAGATTCGTAGTACACCCCACTGAAGTAGCAGAAATTGCGTATTGTGAAACATGCTTGGCAGTTGGGCATCGTAAATGATAAATGGTTGATCAGTTTATCAAATCAGGGATTGTCAAAGTTTTGTTTTTTGTTTTTTCCCCGTCATCAACTTCCTGAATTTTTGGCAACGATACCCGGGACACCGAAACACCGGGCCACATGAAATTTGGTGGGTATGTAGCCCCACTAGACTTTTACCCCCCCCCCCCCCCCGGGCTGGGCCCCCGAAACCCAAAAAATTAATTTTTTCCTAAATAACTACCTGAACCGTGGCACCGAGGATGAAGACATTTTTATGGTATGTTGGTCTCAAGGGCCCACATCAACCTAGCCCATAATCACTCATTTGTGGTTTGCACCCCCCGGTAAAAAATGAAAATGCAATATAATTCTGCTTTAATCGCCCCTCTCTTCAGTTAAGATGTTCAGAGCTGCATGGTGCATCGTTGCAGTGAGACGTAATTTTGTTGGAAGTTAATCTGAAGTGGGTTGGAAAGACAATAGAGATCCGGACCCCATGTGACTACTGGTGTTCGGGACCCCATTTTGGCAGTAAAAAATGACCAGCGCCGAAGCTTTCAAGCCATCGGAGTACTCATCTCACATTAATTCGCATGACATTAAGCTTTATATTAAAAAATTAAATAGGTTAAATATTACCGACCGACTCAATATGTTCTGAAGAAGTCCAGACAACGACTCTACTTCCTTCGTCAGCTAAGGAAATTCAAAGTTTCTACATCCATCATGAAGGCCTTCTACACTTCAGCGGTTGAGAGTGTTCTAACTGGTAGCATCATTACCTGGTATGGGAACTCCACAGTTAGAGATTGTAGTACTCTGCAGAGAGTAGTGCGCTCAGCTGAACGTACTATAAGAACTGAACTCCCTGCTCTACAAGATATCTATTCCAGAAGAGTACTCCTAAGAGCCCAAAAGATTCTGAAGGACTCTTCTCATCCTAACAATGGATTATTCCTACCGCTGAAATCAAGAAGACGCCTATGTAGTCACAAAGCCAGAACTTTTTATCCCCAGGCCATCCGAACTCTGAACTCACACTATACTGACTTTGCACACATTCACTCCTCAGCACTCTCAAACATTTTCCAACCCTGAACTCACACTATACCGACTTTGCACTCATTCACTCCTCAGCACTCAGGACCCCCCCCCCCCCCCCCCCGCACACACACACACACACACACACACACACCGAGGTGAAGTTAGTTTGATATTCGGATATTCGACAGATATTTAAAAAAAAAATATGCGGCCGGTTTCACCCCGTGTTTGCAGACAATGTACAAACAGATGACCTGTCTACTTGTTCCCAGCCGACCTTAGGGACCGTCTAAAAAGTACCTTCTGAATTACCTTCATAGTCTTTTTTGTCAATAGCTTTGACATCATGTGACCTAGTGACTCCAAACCAATTCAAAATAGTTATCCAATATGGGACTCATCAGACACACCTCTTTTTATAGTCACTGTATGCACACAGTATTTTATATGAATATTTTAAAGAAAATACCTTATTTCCCATAAGGAATGGTCTCCTTTTTTTCAATACCTCCCAAGCCATGTGACTAGTGACTCCAAACCAATGCAGAATATTTATCCTATGTGGGACTCATCAGACACACCTCTTTTTATAGTCACTGTATGCACACTGTATTTTATATGAATATTTTGTAAAAAAAATACATTATATCCTATATGAATGGTCCTCTTTTTTCAATACCTCCCAAGTCATGTGACCTAGTGACTCCAAACCAATGCAGAATAGTTATCCTATATGGGACTCATCAGGCACACCTCTTTTTATGGTCACTGTATGCACACTGTATTTTATATGAATATTTTGTAAAAAAAAAAAAACATTAAATACCTCCCAAGTCATGTGACCTAGTGACTCCAAACCAATGCAGAATTGTTATCCTATATGGGACTCATCAACACACCTCTTTTTATAGTCTATGTATGCACACTGTATTTTATATTAATATTTTAAAGAAAATACATTATTTCATATAAGAAACAGTCGCCTTTTTTTCAATACCTCCCAGGTCATGTGACCTAGTGATTCCAAAGCAATGCAGAATAGTTATCCTATATGGGACTCATCAGACACACCTCTTTTTATAGTCACTGTATGCACACAGTATTTTATATGAATATTTTAAAGAAAATACCTTATTTCCCATAAGGAATGGTCTCCTTTTTTTCAATACCTCCCAAGCCATGTGACTAGTGACTCCAAACCAATGCAGAATATTTATCCTATGTGGGACTCATCAGACACACCTCTTTTTATAGTCACTGTATGCACACTGTATTTTATATGAATATTTTGTAAAAAAAATACATTATATCCTATATGAATGGTCCTCTTTTTTCAATACCTCCCAAGTCATGTGACCTAGTGACTCCAAACCAATGCAGAATAGTTATCCTATATGGGACTCATTAGGCACACCTCTTTTTATGGTCACTGTATGCACACTGTATTTTATATGAATATTTTGTAAAAAAAAAAAAACATTAAATACCTCCCAAGTCATGTGACCTAGTGACTCCAAACCAATGCAGAATTGTTATCCTATATGGGACTCATCAACACACCTCTTTTTATAGTCTATGTATGCACACTGTATTTTATATTAATATTTTAAAGAAAATACATTATTTCATATAAGAAACAGTCGCCTTTTTTTCAATACCTCCCAGGTCATGTGACCTAGTGATTCCAAAGCAATGCAGAATTGTTATCCTATATGGGACTCATCAGACACACCTCTTTTTATAGTCACTGTATGCACACTGTATTTTATATTAATATTTTAAAGAAAATACATTATTTCATATAAGAAACAGTCTCCTTTTTTTCAATACCTCCCAGGTCATGTGACCTAGTGACTCCAAACCAATGCAGAATAGTTATCCTATATGGGACTCATCAGACACACCTCTTTTTATAGCGACTGTATGAACGCTGTATTTTATATGAATTTTTTAAAGCAAATACATTATTTCATATAAGAAACAGACTCCTTTTTTTCAATACCTCCCAAGCCATATGACCTAGTGACTCCAAACCAATGCAGAATAGTTATCCTATATGGGACTCGTCAGACACACCTCTTTTTATAGTCATTGTATGCACACTGTATTTTATATGAATATTTTGAAGAAAATACATTATTTCATATAAGAAACAGTGTCCTTTTTTCAATACCTCCCAAGCCATGTGACCTAGTGACTCCAAACCAATGCAGAATAGTTATCCTATATGGGACTCATCGGGCACACCTCTTTTATGATCACTGTATGCACACTGTATTTTATATGAATATTTTAAAGATAATACATTATTTACCATAAAAAACGGTCTCCTTTTTTTCAATACCTCCCAAGCCATGCGACCTAGTGACTCCAAACCAATGCAGAATAGTTATCCTATATGGGACTCATCGGGCACACCTCTTTTTATGGTCACTGTATGCACACTGTATTTTACATTAATATTTTAAAGAAAATACATTATTTCATATAAGAAACAGTCTCCTTTTTTTCAATACCTCCCAGGTCATGTGACCTAGGGACTCCAAACCAATGCAGAATAGTTATCCTATATGAGACTCATCAGACACACCTCTTTTTATAGCGACTGTATGCATGCTATATTTTATATGAATTATTTAAATAAAATACATTATTTCATATAAGAAACAGACTCCTTTTTTTCAATACCTCCCAAGCCATATGACCTAGTGACTCCAAACCAATGCAGAATAGTTATCCTATATGAGACTCATCAGACACACCTCTTTTTATAGCGACTGTATGCATGCTATATTTTATATGAATTATTTAAATAAAATACATTATTTCATATAAGAAACAGACTCCTTTTTTCAATACCTCCCAAGTCATGTGACCTAGGAACTCCAAACCAATGCAGAATAGTTATCCTATATGGGACTCATCAGACACACCTCTTTTTATAGCCACTGTATGCACGCTGTATTTTATATGATTTTTTTAAAGAAAATACATTATTTCATATAAGAAACAGACCCCTTTTTTTTAATACCTCCCAAGCCATGTGACCTAGGGACTCCAAACCAATGCAGAATAGTTATCCTATCTGGGACTAATAAGACACACCTCTTCTTATAGTCACTGTATGCACACTGTATTGTATATGAATATTTTAAAGAAAATACATTATTTGCCATCATGAATGGTCTCCTTTTTTCAATACCTCGCAAGCTTTTTTCTCGCTAGACATCACAGATCAACATAGAACTGTTCTGCTATGTGATACTAATCAGACACATGTCAATGTGAAATAATATTTTGCATGAACTATTATTTTTTTTAAAGAATCATATTTATTTCCTATGGAAAACAGCTTTTTGCTCAATAGCTGCCATATAAGGGGTCCTAGACAACACAGATCAATACAGAACTGTTCTGCTATGGGGTACTTATCAGAAAAACACAGTTTCCATAGGAAACAAATGGGTACTATAAAATAGTATGTGCAAAAATTATATTAATTTGAGGTGTGTCTGATTAGTCCCATAAAGGATATTCTGCATTGGTTTGGTGTCCCTACGTCACTTCCCTTGGAGGGGGAGGGGGGTATTGAAAAAGGAGACCATTCCTTATAGGAAACGATGTATTTTCTTTAAAATATTAATATAAATAGAGTGTGCTTTCAATGGTTATATGAAGAGGTGTGTCTGATGAGTCCCATATAGGGTAACTATTCTGAATTGGTTTGGAGTCACTAGGTCACATGGCTTGGGAGGTATTGAAAAAAAGGAGACCGTTTCTTATGGGAAATAACGTATTTTCATTAAAATATTCAGATAAAATATAGTGTGCATACAGTGGCAATAAGAAGAAGTGTGTCTGATGAGTCCCATATAGGATAACTATTCTGCATTGGTTTGGAGTCACTAGGTCATATGGCTTGGGAGGTATTGAAAAAAAGGAGTCTGTTTCTTAAATGAAATAATGTATTTTCTTTAAAAAATTCATATAAAATACAGCGTGCATACAGTCGCTATAAAAAGAGGTGTGCCCGATGAGTCCCATATAGGATAACTATTCTGCATTGGTTTGGAGTCACTAGGTTGCATGGCTTGGGAGGTATTGAAAAAAAGGAGACAGTTTCTTATGGTAAATAATGTATTATCTTTAAAATATTCATATAAAATACAGTGTGCATACAGTGATCATAAAAAGAGGTGTGCCCGATGAGTCCCATATAGGATAACAATTCTTCATTGGTTTGGAGTCACTAGGTCACATGACCTGGGAGGTATTGAAAAAAAGGAGATTGTTTCTTATATGAAAAAATGTATTTTCTTTAAAATATTAATATAAAATACAGTGTGCATACAGTGACTATAAAAAGAGGTGTGTCTGATGAGTCCCATATAGGATAACAATTCTGCATTTGTTTGGAGTCACTAGGTCACATGACCTGGGAGGTATTGAAAAAAAGGAGACTGTTTCTTATATGAAATAATGTATTATCTTTAAAATATTCATATAAAATACAGTGCGCATACAGTGATCATAAAAAAGAGGTGTGCCCGATGAGTCCCATATAGGATAACAATTCTGCATTGGTTTGGAGTCACTAGGTCACATGACCTAGGAGGAATTGAAAAAAAGGAGACCATTTCTTATGGGAAATAAGGTATTTTCTTTAAAATATTCATATAGAATACTGTGTGCATATAGTGACTATAAAAATAGGTGTGTCTGATGAGTCCCATATAGGATAACTATTTTGAATTGGTTTGGAGTCACTAGGTCACATGATGTCAAAGCTATTGACAAAAAAGACTATGAAGCTAATTCAGAAGGTACTTTTTAGACGGTCCATAATAGCCTGGGTGTTCCCATGCTGCCTTGCGCGCGATTTGATTCATGCTGCTAAGGCAGCCTGGAGACCATGGAGCAAATTTTCGCCTGAGATAGGAGACCAATCACAGAACAAGGGGGAAAGCAAGACGATGATGAGCTATGCACAGACGCATTTGATAGACATCCGTGGCACCCAATAAACGGATCTGGGCATTTTTTTCAGATACGAGTAAATGAACGCTTGGTTCCCAGACCACGTCTCATTGAGAAGTGGTGGCGCTAGCCAGGCTAGGTCCCTAAGGTCGCCTGGGAGCAAGTAGACAGGTCATCTGTTTGTACCAGGGCTTTGAACCGATTTTTTTTTCCAATCGGTTCGTTCCGAACAGAAACGGAATTATAACGTTTCCGGTTATGAGTTCCACCAATAAATTGACGTTCCCGAACCGGTTAGAACAAAAAAATACTGTTCCCGGAACGGTTAATTTCGTTCCTGTCAGCTGTTTAATGCTATAGAATTATGTCACATCTTTCTCATCCAGCTTAAACCAAATGTAATAATATTACAACCATTATTACATAATAATAATTATATTATTAATAATAATAATAATTAAATAGGCCTACAATTATTTCAAATGTGTAGTTTATTGTTAAAAGAGAAAATTTCCACACAAACGTAACGACATTATTAAGACACGTGGTTATGCCACTCGGGCAACAACAAATTCCAACTGTCGGGGGAAAGGCCATCCAGTAGGCCTAATGTTCGCTAGTCCATCATTAACGTGGAGTCGACAAATATAGCTATTGATATTGTGTTTGGAATGAGCGTTTTAATTAATGATGGATCGTAATTTACCTCTTAGCATGGCTAGTAGGGGTCCGGGTTGTTTGTTTATGTTAGCTTGGCAAGCTACCGTGGTGCGTCTGGCTATCTGTAGCTCAACCAAGTTAGCTGACATTTTTAATTTCATGTATAGGTTAATCATTCCCAAAGGGTTAATGACCCGCAGTTAAAGCCATGGATGGTGGTGAGGAATGATGGGGTTGTCTTGGGAGCCCACTGCAATTGCACAGCAATTTGAGGAAGAGTTTTCTGTGGAAAACTGCATGGAACTGACAGGGATTGTTTTGTTTAATAATAAATAAATAAATAAATATATTATGCTGCTACCTTCTGCTTTTCCCAAATACAATGTAGCCTACAGGTGTACCTTTCATCTGTCCAGTTGCAATGGATGGACTGATGAACTGCCCTACTTGTGATTGTTTAGAGATTTTAAAGGTTTATAACAATGCTACAAATGTTTTGGCAAGTGCTACAAATCTATTCACCTTTGCAGCGCCAGTAGGCTAGTTTCTGTGCGGCCCGCAAACACACATGCCAAACAAGCATACACAAAAGTTTCAAGAGTGGGGAATCTAGTAGAAGATGGAGACATTGATTAATGTGATTTATTTTCGCGGAATGGATGTACAGGACTGAGCGGCGGTCATATTATGTACCGCTATGCGGTACATCTAGTTTTAATTCACATACATGTCTTACTCTTTTTTATCAGTTCACACACTTTTTGTTTCTCAGCAAATGCCACGATGAACGGTAACAAATAGACTAGGCTATGTAGGCTAAAGTCATATTGTGGGGAGTTTATTATTTCGTTTTGGCAAGTAGCCATGTAATAAGTGGGATAATGTATAGAACGCCGGTCATTATTGGGAAAATAAGTCCCGACAGGGCGAACCGGTCTTGTTCCGCCCTGAAGGGACTTATTTTCCCAATAATGACTGGCGTTCTATACATTATCCCTTACATAATGATAAGACACATGGCAATGTGAACTTTGACCCCTCTATTAGAAATTCATGATATTTGTCGCACTATGCTACGGTGAGAAGTGGAATAAGCTTCCGGAACAATGTGTTTACTTTAATCATCTGAGAGCATATGCAGAAATAATAATCCTTAGTATGCCTGACACCCATCTATAACACTACTCTGACATACACAGCATCTCTTTTTTTATATCAAGGAGGCTTCTGGTATACAGTACTTGATTGTTTTGTGCATACTCTGATAGTAAACTACTTGCATAGTAAAATAATACAAGTATGCAAGTCAAGTGTTGTGCGTGTTAAATGTTTTACTGTGCACATGTGATTGTAAAGGCAATGTGCAGAAATGTAAACAAAACATTCAGGTATAATTTATCATTGTGAGGAACATTATAATAGCTTGGATATTTCTGGTATGACCTTGACTGAAATGGAATAGCCAATGACAAAAAGCACTTGATCTAGTCCTGTTTGGCTTTATTAAAGAGACTTTAGTCCCCTGGCTCATCTTTTCAGGGCAGCACTGAAATCTCCTGCTGGATTTTTAATAGGAATTACATCCAGCCTATTCTAATAACTCCATGGTGTTGATTTTTTAAACAATCATTGAAGGTTTCTATTTATTATCACTGAAAATGTAATATCCTCTCGTAACAAAATAATTTTATCAAATCAGAAGTAGGTCTCCCGCAGGTGTGTTGGAAATGTGAACATATTTGGTGTATCATTTCTGTTTATTGGCTATCAGTTAATTGCATAATGTGGATACAATAGGAAGCCTATAGCTAGAATAAGTGTCAGTAGTAAAGTGTGATTTCAAATAAATTTGTCTGAAATATTTTTTCCATTGGTATTAATGGTCCATGCCGTTGGTCAGATTCTAACTATTGAGGAATAATACACTACTCCATCACCAGCTGAAATACATATAAACATTTTGGCCAAAAAAAAGCTTTGTTGGAATTCTGGAAGTAGCATGTGCTTTTGCTTTTTCCATCTCCTTCACACAGTAGTCTGTTGTTTCAGTTACTGGAAAGGGCTTGTTTGGGAAGCATCTTGCTAAAGATTTTTCTAGTTAAACATTTTAGAACATTTTGAGACGGACTTTGAGCTTTGGTATTGATTTTGGTGTGTGTGTGTGTGTGAATCTCATCTTAATAGGGTGAAATAGGCTTTTTTCTCTCTGTCAAACCTGTTTTATTTTCTCCTTCCCATAATATATGTCATGTTTTTATTCCTGGGAAGTGGTTTCCTTTAGGATACTTCTACTGTAATTTCTTTACATGTACTGTACACATGTGAAGACGCTGTATGTAATGTACTGCTCTCAATAAAAATGCAGATACAATGTATATTAAGTATTTTAAAGAGAAAGTAGATATGTTTTTTTATTTTTTCAATGGGGAAAATATCCTCCATAAGGTCACTACATCTCTTACTTTAATAGTTGTGGGGGGAAAAAGGAAAATAAAGGTTATTGTTGTGAAGTACCCTTTTAGGCGTTCCTACTCTATCTACTGTAATGTAGTGCCAGCATGCTGTGAAGCACCTGCATATGGAAATGAGGTGTCGCTTGTTCTGCTCTGTGGAAGCCCAGTGCTGTCGCCGTGCATCAGTATGCAGCAGACAGTGGAAGCTCAATGGGCAGTGTGGGTTCAGCACAGGCATCCTGCAGGAGAGGCAGCATGTTAGACTCTCTGATTCATTGTTGGCCGATGCTGCCTCTGAGAGGCTAGCAATTACTGGGGGGGAAAAATCTTAGCTCAAGGAAACCTCATTTGGCTGGATCAAAGCAGTTTACCGCCATCTTATCAGATGGGAAAGATAGACATGTGGTGTGACAGTGTAATTTTGTTCCAACATTCTTATCTTTTCCAGACTATTAAAATATGTTTACCATAGACTGTTGAAATATTCAGTGACCTACATCCAACTGTTTTTATACTTGCCTGACTCTCCCAATTACACAATACTATAGAAGAGAGTTTATATTTTTCTATAACAAAGGCTCATTAATCATGACAATATTTGATATTGGTGTGTTTAAATTGTATGATCTTGCTTACAAGACACATTAGCAGTGTAGTAGACACAGACCATGAGAAAGATTCCAGCTATATTTTAATGTCCATTAATTAAAATCTCCATAAATTGTCTTTAACTCTCAGCATTGAAGACTTCTGATTTAATATTTACTAGGTTTACTCATTGGGTATATGGGTAACGTAGTGTAGACATCTCTCACCCAACATCTGTTTAATTCAGAAAACGAAGGTGAAGTCTTATTTTCTAATTTGTTCTGGGAGCATATGAGTCTAATTCCTCAGTGAGTCGAGGTGGGATGGCGTGCAATATTAAGATAACAATTCTGACTCTCTTTAAAAAACAGAAAGATTACCTAGCTATTACTTTTGTTCCCTAAGGCTGGAGAGTTTGGTTTTTAATGTCTCTTTCAAAGCTTTTCTGTTTATGCTTTCAGCCAACACTGGCCAGAAACACGTGAAGTAGACTGGTACTGAATCATAAACAGCATATGTGCAAAGACTGGCTCGTGAAAATGTATTCAAGAGTCAACTAATTAGAATTAATGATTCCGTGGGAAAGAAGGAAAGCAAAATTCAAAAAGGAAAAACATGTTCACAACAATTAACACCAGCCATTTATTCCTAGACAGGGCTGCATATTCTACACCTCCAACAGTGTTAACAGGGGATTTGGAGTCTAATCTCCAAGCTCTCTATCCTACTCGCTTCACTAGATCCTATCTAGCTTCACTTTATCCTTTCTAACTTCAAATGCCAAGGTGTAATCTTGGTCATTTGTAAAAGGACCTAAAAGGAAAAAGTCAAATACACATGGAAAATACATCAAATATCATTTAGTGGTGTATATGTTTTATGAAATGACAATGTTGACTCGTTATTTATTCATGTTAGGCGGAATTCTGGAATCACAAGAGCAGATTGGTGCTACAGATATTTAAATGAGCAACAGGCATGCTGCTGTCAGGGTACAGATTTATCCAGCTGTGTGATTTATTGAATGTTGTGTTGTTTAGAACACGAGAAAGCCAGACCCAAGCTACCATTACACAAACTGCTGAATCTAGAGTTTGAAAAAATATTTTGCATTGCCTTTGATTTTGAGTGAGTGTGTTACTCAGTGGCGGGTCAGTTTGCATGTCCATCACTAAATGTTGCTGAACGCAAACAAATCACACACATCAACCCACTGCTATAATACTTTTAACGCTATGGGTCCCTGTTGTCATAGTGTGCCTAAATGCTATGCTATGGAGGTGAGCCAGGGAAATAGTGCCATGTTGAATCTCAGTGCCAAACTCACAGGCCAAACTCACTGGCCCATTGGCAACAGAGCCCGTTTCTTGCATGGTTGAGCTTCATGCTTGCAGAAGCTTGCTCCCAGTGCTATTTCTGAGTGTGGGGCAGCTGTGGAAAGGAGAGCACTTGATTACAAATGTTGGAACAGGGTTTGCCCCATAACAGCAACATGTTCCAACATGTAGACCAAACTTAGTGTACAATATACAGTGTAAAGATCCGATAACCATGAAGAGTAGCCTAAGTGTACAGTTTTTGTGAAGATAATGGTGTGGACATGACAGTGATGGTCATCTCCCTATATAAGTCACTTTACTTCTGAATTAGTTTGAAGTCGATAAAAACGGCATAGTGCAGCTGTAACTGAAGTCTAATACTTTGTTACTTAATAAATCCCCATCCTGAAAACAAGCAAATTTGTCTGCCAGTGCGTTGAGTAAATTTCTTAAAATTTCTTGAATTTTAATCTTCTTCTTAAATTAAGTCAAAATGATCTTTTGAGAGTGCTAGGTATGTCTCTTCATACTAAAAACAATACCAAATAGATTTGTTGATCTTAAGATAAGATTAATAACACTTGGTTAGATTTTATTTTTTGCAGTGTTGGATACATTTGAAAACACCTGGTTGGCATTGTAGTGTGTATGGGGAAATCAGAGTGCAAATACTATGATGTGCGGTTTAGCTGTATTTACATTAAAACAGGTAAATAAAAAAAACACATATTTGAGATGAAAAAGATCTCCGTCCATATTATCGTTTTTGAATATAGTTTTTCAAAGGTTTCTCTAGTGAGTCCACCGTAGAACATTAAAATATCATAGAGGTGTTTGTTGTTGACCCTGTTGCTTCCCTTATTTGTTAAAAGATGATTCAGGGTTGGGCACTTCCTGACTCATGATTTCAAGAGAGGTTGAAGATGCAATTAGAGATTAAGATGTTACACACTTCACTCAGCTGCACACTTTTTCAAGGTGATTGATTTTCAATTGATTAGGCTTTATCGTATTGGTACCGGGAGGTAATCTAATCCAAGACGCAGTGTGAGCCAGAAGTACTAATGGCTGCAATCATTTGGTAAGGAATGAGATGACAGCCCACAGGAATTTCAGTCAATAGCTCCCTGCAAGTTTTGATGACAGTGGAAGGTTGGGTTGGGAAGTTTTCTCTGTAAGTGGAGCAGATTGTTTAAAGGCAGGGACTCACTTTGGGAAGTGCAGTAGATTCAGAAGGCCAACTGTCTCATAGAACTGTCAGCTAAAAAGGCTTTTATTGTTCTATGCAGTGCAGTGTATATTTTATATAACCATAGTTGTAGAGGATTCTGTAAGATATTCTCTGAAGAAAAACAAATCAGAGTGTTATGATTGGAACCGCGTATATTTATGACCTACAAACGGCTGTACATAAACAAATATACATAGATAAATCTTTGACAACTTAAAGTCCTGACGAGGATACATAGCAGGCTTTCAAACCACAGTTGAATTCCTTTAGTTTAGTTAAACCACAAATTCTCTTTTCCATTTGTTAAAGATCAGCCTTCGTAAATGCAGTTTGAAATAATATGATAGAGGAGACTTGGATCTGTCTGATGTGTCTCTACAGATTCTACTCCTACTAAAGAGTTTTCTGTGATGTACTAGGTCTTTGTGTGACTGCTCCATGGCCCTGAACTTGAGTACTTATTTACGTCATCCTTGAGCATGAATGATGGGGAGAAAAGTGAGGAAATGTAGGAACCCAGTACACCTCTACTTGAAACTCAGTAGAGCAGCAGACGTTAGTAAGAGCTTTATCTCGTACACACAAGTGCACAGCTGAGTAACGTGTGACATCTTAATTTCTATTTGCATCACTAACCTCTTTTGAAATCATGAGTGCCATGAAGTGTGTGCATGCTTTTTAGGCAGAACGATAGGTGACATGAAGTCTATGGTGTCATCTCATGCTGTGTGGCTGACGGACAGACATCGGATTTGGTTGAAGATGCTTTGTTTTGAAATCCAGCATACAGCGATGCTTGGGAAAGGAGGGACTATGTAATTAGTGTGAGTGTTTAATTAGGTAGTGGGCTTAGATGGTGCTGAGTGCTATTGAGATGGATTACATTGTTGACCTTTAGAGACTTGTGTCTTTAATTGACTGAAGCCATAACCACTTGGATGCTTAGTTTTAACATGGTGATGAAGGACATGGTGAGATCTATTTGTGTGGCTAAATTCTTTAGAAATCAACATGCTCACTCTTTGTTAGTCTGTACATTTGTCTAAATAAAGCTTGAAAAGATGCAGTAAAAATGTGCATTATCAAAAATAGAGATCATCCCCTAGCACAGATTGGGCATTGTAGCAAATTATCTGTAACAAAGCTTGCCCTCAGCAGTAAAATATATGACATTTCAGTTTTAGTTGAAATAATGCACAAGAGACAAGGACTTCATTTATTAAGTAAATATAGCAACTTCAAAGAAGAAAGGACACTGGATAATTTACTTACATGTACCACTTGTATTTACACAGCTCTTTGTTTTTATAGAAAACAAACCTCAAGTCTTGTAAGTATAGCTGCTTGTCAGACCAGCAGAATGTATTTTCAGTGTGTAATTTCTGCCTTTGGCCTGTAGCATCAACCCTGACAGAAATGTGGTGTGTATACAATAGTGTGTGTGTGTGTGTGTGTGTGTGTGTGTGTGACTGAGTGTGCATGTTCCTGTGCTTGTGCATGTAGATGTGTGTGTGTGTGTGTGTGTGACAAAGGAAAATATTATTGGAGGTAACGAGAGCCTTGGCTGTCTAGGGGGAACATTTCCTGGAGGGACAACACAACTTTTTTCACTCCCCTTGAGGCGAAGAAATTCTTTGGCAGTGGTTTCCGTTAAAGACTGTGTGTGTGTGTGTGCACGCACACATGCATAGATATTTGTGTGTGTGTGTGTGTGTGTCTGCATACATATCTATATGTGTGTGTGTGTGTGTGTGTATGTGTGCAAGGAAGAGAAAAACAGAGATGGAAAAAGAGAGAGCTCATCACATTACCTGCTGGTTTATCTCAAGTAGTTCAAGGTCATGCTGGTGAGTAGTTCTGTGGGGCATCTCAGCACGTTCTGAAAAGCCTACCAGGTGTTTTATCACGTCTTGCTCTGTTGTGTCAGGAAGTGTTGCAACCAACCAACCAAAATAAAGATAATAGCCAGTGGTCACTGTGCTAACAAAACATCATCTCAACAGGACCAGCTGAAGCCCAATTGGTTATCTGCCCTCTCAGAATAGTATAGCATTTTAATTAGCCTCCCATCCTAACCAAACATGCAGGAAATGGTCAGTCACACCCTTATCCATCTGTGGCGCGTTTCCCAAAACCATAGTTGCTAACTAAGTAAGCAACTTTGTTGGTTGCAATGCAATTTCCCATTGCCAACCAACTAAGTTACTAACAGGTTAGCGACTATGGTTTTGGGAAACACACCCCTGGCCAACAGGCCTGTAAAGCCACACAAACACAGACAAAACAAGTCAGGATAAAGTTATTTATCTAGTGCGTTTAAAACATTTGGAGAAACAGAAACAATGGAATTTACTGTCTAAAATATGCTTAAATGTAGATCATACTGCTGGTGATCTATTTACTTTAATCAGTTTCAAATGTGCTTGGTAGTGTACAGATTCTGCAGAGATTCATAATCGTTCATTTTGTCATATGGACAAAGGAATAGGCTTTTACAATCAGGAATCTCCAATGGGCCAGCCAACTGAAGATCACTGAATTTTTCACAGTTCTGTTTTATTTTGCCATCTGCTTCTCTCCATCTGCTGAGGTGACTGAACATGAGCAAATTATTATGTTTTAGGCTACTTCGAAATGAAGCCAGTCTTAAAGGAAAATTCCGGTATTTAGCACTTTGAGTCCCTTTTCTGGTTTGTTTTGGATGAACTAGAGTGGTGGACACCGACATTTTGACAATTGTTCCTGTCTCAACTTTTCTGACTCGTTTTAAATCGCCTTTGACTAGTCAGAGTGGCTGCTTACAGGCATGCTCAAACATGTCCTAAAACAACCCTTAACGTTCGTTTTCAAAACTGTGCAACTCACCGCCGATATATGCGCCGATATATTTGATTTTAATAATCAACGAACACCACTAAACCACTCGGTGATTATTAAAAGTGATATTAAAAAGGGTTGTTTTAGGACATGTTTGAGCATGCCTGTAGGCAGCCACTCTGACTAGTCAAAGGCGATTCAAAACGAGTCAGAGAAGTCGAGACAGGACCAATCCTCAAAATTTCGGTGTCCACCACTCTAGTTCATCCAAAACAAACCAGAAAAGGGACTCAAAGTGCTAAATACCGGAATTTTCCTTTAAAGGAGTAATCCGGCGATTTTTCATGTAGATATCCGTTTCTCAAGGTCACCAAGTACTGAAACGAAAACAAAATCTTTGAGCCCCCATTAGGGCTGAAACGATTCGGAACATGGCGGAGTCAAGATGTCCATAAATGGCAGAAATGTTTTTAAGTAGTAAAGTTATTCACGTTCAATTGCAAGACAGTATGCCTAAAAAAGAACCCCTTATACACACATGCATGCTGCACCCTCATCTTTCCTCACGCACCGCACACGTGCACACACACACACACACACACACAGGTTGCTAGGTTACCATAGCAAATAGGCTCACCCCAGAAATTATTTTTTAGTAGCCTAATGGTAAAATTATTTTTTAGTAGCCTAATGGTAGGCTATTTTTTAGGAGCCTGATGGTAAAATTATTTGTTAGTAGCCTAATGGTAAATGCTGCAGGTGTAGAAATCTACATAACACTGATATTTACTTTGATGTCAGGTCTAGATTACAGCATGAAACTTGTTGTGCATATTAATACATTAAATTGCTTTCCCTCTTCTCCCTCCCAGCACTTCACAACATAGTATGGACAGCTTTGTTCGCCCAGCTAAGTCATGCACAAGAGGCTGCAATTTTACAGAGAGCATTTTGAACATTATTTAATTGTTGGCACTGGCACTTAAAAACACTAAATGGGTAAATTGCAAAAGATGGGGTTAGTTTTGTAGCCTAATGTTGAAGTTAGAATAAATACCTCTGTGCCAATTGCTTGATCATTTTACAGCCATGTCATTTTCGTTATGCATTATTTGTTTTGGTTGTTTAAAAATGCAAAAAAATATATATTCGATTAATCGATTAATCGATCGATAAAGTGCTAGTTTAATCAATTACAAAAAGAATCGATAGCTGCAGCCCTAGCCCCCATGTTCATGCCCCCAGAGTGTAGTGCTGTAGATACCTGGCTGCTTCAGCTGTTGGAACTAGTTGTTTTCGGAGTTTTTTGTTCCATACTGACAGTACTCGAGAAACAGAGATCTGTGTGAAAAATTGCCGGATTTCTCCTTTAAAATGCTAAAGAAGTAAAATTGTGAAAATGGTTATATCTAATACCACATAAAGGCCCCTATTGTGTTCCCGGTGCACTAGTTGGATGGTCCCTCTTATCTTTAGTCAAAAGGATGCAGAGTTGATGAATGCCATGATTTCCAAAAAGAATGACAAATCTTGATTGGTCTAACCCAGTGGTTCTCAAACTAGGGGGGGGTCACCAAACACATAGGAGGGATCGCAGAATGATTTGCAGTCTGAATTAAAGACATTTTTCCAAAAGTTTTTAGACCAACCTGTTTTAAAAATGGGGATATTCAGTAGCCGTAGATGTAGGTTTCCAATTCAGTGTTTTCAGAAAGTGGATACTCTGTTAACTCAAATATCTACCTGCGCCCCTTGCAATGATGCCTCTGCTTCCAATGCCCATCTCGCAACATTTTGAAACCAAATTTTGCCGGTTGAAGAGAAGGGGGTCGCGAGGCCCATGTTTTTTTGGGGGGTCGCCATACAAAAAGTTTAAGAACCACTGGTCTAACCACAGCATAGTTTTTCACATCTAGTCTATTTTACACGGCCACGATAAGACAGCAATATTTATGGATCATCTCTATGCTTTCTACTTTGCATAGTAGAGTTTTAACCAGCATTTGTAGATGGAGCATCAAACTGTATTCGTAGACAATAGTTATCAGAAGTTTTCCTGAGCCCATGTAAGGATTTTCATTACATAATTAGGTCTGTATTTCATGCAGTGCCATCTGAGGCTCTGAAGATCACAGCCATCCAAATGAAAGAAAGGACTGTTTATGTAAAGCCATTGACATGAAGTAAAGGAAGGGTTGTCCCATTTCATAGGGAAAGATTTCAACCACTATCCCTTGTACTCCATATCATGGGGTTATGGGAAATGCTAGGGATATAGATAAGAAATAAATGGGGCCTAAGCAATCACAGCTGACTACAGCCATGCTGTATTTTCACATATGTACTATGCATTATTGCCCTGTATTTCTTCATGATGTTTTCAAATAGGGTAACAAAGCACTGAGAGAGACCTACTAGCCTTTACCTTGTCTGATGAGAACAAAAAGTATTTGTACCAGTGCCACATTATACTGTAGATGTTCACTTCCATTAGAAAGATGAAGCACTCTGTAAAGTCAACATTCTTGTGAACATGTGTTTTCAGGCAGAAGCAAACTTTTTAATTGAGTTTGGTACTTAGTTCTATGAGAGGCCTGTTATGTGTGTTTTTTTATTCAGGCATTGTAGGTGTCTAGTGTGTAAAACCTTTAAAAATACATGAGATCTTTCCCAGAGGCTTTATTCTACACTTCTGAAACAAAACGTCTGAATATCTGTCTAAATGCAAAACCCATGTTTTGTTTTATTCGCATTTAAATTGGGGGGAGGGGGGGTACTTGAGAGGTAGTGACACATCATGCGCTTATTTCTGATGTGAGAATTAACACAGTGGCACAGTCAATATCTATCTTGGGCACTGACTGCCTTGGGCTTATTTCTAAGATGGAGTAGAATGTTATCATCTCCGCCATCCATTTAACATTGCAAATGGACAATCTGGACTTCAGGTTCAGTTAGTCCACATCCTTATTTTTCAGGTCCCGCCTGTGGTGACAGAAACACAATCAAATGACTCACTAAATGCATGACGCAAACTCCCACTTTTTTTATGACTGAGCATACCACCTACTTGGTAAAAATGGAGGCAGTAGGATCCACAAGTCCATTAATAATCCATGAGTCCATGAATTTTAAAAGAAAATAGAGGTTCCATAGACACTGACACATTAAGGCTTGCAGATAGACTAATGGTGAAGGAAATGGAGAAACTTTACACAAATGTGGGACATCACCTCAGATATTTTAGCTTACTAGCTATCTAGCATAGACCAGCTCTGAGCCTCCATTTCTTAGATGACCCAGTTGGGGGATTAAGCCTCTTTTAATTCAGTAAATAAAACGTTTTCAGAGGGTTTCAAGTTCCTTTGAGGTTGTCTAAGGTTGTCAAACCTTTTGTTTCCTACGACCCCTTGTGGGGCAGAAAATGTTTGAATGTTTTGCGGACCCCTTGGCTATGGGGCTATGGGTCGTGGAGCCCATTACTTAATATGCAATTGTGGGGTTTGAAGTTACTACTATTACTATAGGCTAGATGAACTGACCACGTAGTTAGGTGAGGTCGTTGTCATATGAGGTCCCAGATGTCATACAGTGTTTGTGTGACCTCTCCCAAGTAGTTTGACAGATCTTCAACAAACCTTGCTTGTTATTCACTACAATCAAAGTCATTTTAGACAAGTCCCTCCACTCTGCGGCCATATACCAATGTTTTATGGGCACTCATCGGGCACAGTCTTTGGGTCGAACTGCGCGTGCGCAAGGCTTCACGATTCCAATCTTGCTCCAGCGGCGAGATCACAACACATGATTGGCACGATATCTTCACAACACACCATATGATTGGCTCAATGTATTCACATCACACCACATGATTGGCTCAATGTATTCACATGTCGACGTTTTGCCGAGGAAGGGGTGGGATATGTGTAGACAACGGCCATATTGGCGTGACAAACTAGCCCCATGCATTTCTATGGAGTATTTTTTGAGTGCTGTGTCTCTACATTAGAAAGTCTGCTACAATGTCTAAAAGCACTGATTAGATACTCAAGGTCATGGGGCCATAGGTCAAGGTCACATGTGGTCAGTGGTCAAGGTCTTGTTCTCTCCTGGCAGTGACAGTCCTACCTAGCACCCCCCCCCTCCACCTGATTGGCATGACCCTTTCTTGTCCTATGTTTAATTGGCTCCTGAATCAAATCACCTGTCCCTCAACACTGTCAACCAATTGTCAGAACAAAACCAATTCATTTTGGTGTGGTGATTATCTTGTTTTAACTACAACCCCAAAACAGAAAAAGTTGGGACGTTGTGTAAAATGTGAATAAAAACATAATGTAATAATCTGTAAATCTCTTAAACTCATATTTAGTTGCAAAAAGGACACACAAAGACAACATATCAAATGTTGAAAATGACAAATTTGACTATTTCATGGAAAACATATGTGGATGGGGGTAACAAAATGCTGTCAAGCATGCATGCTTATAATCATTCAATGTAGCCTACTTATTGTAGGTTGCATTCTTAGGATTTGAGGTTATTTAGTGCAAAAGAACCAAGCCAACTTCCCTGAACTAGTTGCTAACAGGTATTTACATAGAGTAGTATGCTATCTACTATAACTATATCTGGTGGTAATGATTGCTGATATATGGACATAGGAGATAATATGATCTGAAAAATTATGCAATCTTCCTGAAACACTGAGACATTTTTGTCTCTCACATTACTTAAATAGTGGATATACTGTAGACTAGAGAATGTTGTTATTAAACAGGAAAACACATGCTAAATACTCATGCATTTGAAATCAAGGACACATAGTAAAATGGTTAAGTATTTGAAGTCAAAGCACAATTGAGGCATTTCTTTCTCCACAAAGAACCATTTATTCTTTACACATTTACCAAAAAAATCACGGTTTATTGAAAGGACACAGAAAAGTAGAGATAGAGACAGATGTAGCGAAGATTAATACTCAGTGCATGGCACATCATTCTCAGGGAAAACGACTCACTGTGAGTCTTTAGCTCTTCACCTCTGACACCAACAAGGAAGGAAGAGCTCAGGAATATTCAATGGTGAAAGTTGGCCAGCCAACTTGAGCCTACGTACTTTGGAAAATGGAACAGGGAATAAATCAACCTTTGCTACGATGTGTGAGAAACCATACTTTTTGTTTTCAATTTTGCAGAACAGTTCTTAATTGATAAGAGAGAGAGAGCAGTATCAGCACTGAAAATCTAGGTTGAACCAGTTGACAAGAGTAGTTTATTTATAAACATCACAAATTAATATAGTGGTGTCCTCACTTAAAAAAATTAAGGAGTTAACAAAGAAATGAACATTTATAAAACAAAATTACCAATACCATTGCAACCTTTAAAAAACCTATAAGTCTAGTATGCATGCCATAGTACTATGCTGCTTATTTAATCAAGAAAGTTCAAAAATTTAGTAAGTTGGGAAGTGACATTTCTACAAGAGCAGAGCTTCTATGTGACATTGGTTTTAAGAGAGTGTGTATGTGTATGCATGTATGTCAGTGTATGTGTGTGTGTGTGTGTGTGTGACTGAGCGAATCTAATTGTGTGCTTGCCAGCGTGCATGTGTGTGTGCTTATATGCTTTTTGAGTGAAAGAAGGGGCCTAAATTCATTTGACATCATCCAGACCATGCAGAAAATCTGCAGCTTCATCCTGTCTGCCTTCAGTTGTGTTTGTCGAGATGTGTCTTTTTAATGGCACCCTCCATTGTCATGTCGCCCTCTGATGTTCTTGCATTGCCATTTCCAGTTCTGTCATGGCTCTTCTGTGAAAGGGTCGAAACAAAACAATGATATTCTTAATGGCGAAACAAAGCAATGATATTCTTTATGGTCTAGGCCTGTGTGAAGAGAAGCAGCTTTGTTCAGGATTAGTGGGGTTAGTTTTCAGAAAATACATCAGCATTGCAACAAACACAAGTTCTCAAGAGAATTTTAAGGTTAGCCATTGTATGCTTTACTGATGGATGGGAGCATTTATTTCAACAGCATATTTAGCTCATAGTAGGTATGACAGTGTGAACACCACATTTATTTTCCCTAGGTTTCAGTATGCAACCTCAGAGTCGGGCACTGAAAAAATATGAGGACAGTTAACGAGGTGAAACCTCATTATGCTTGCATATGCTAATCGCAAGTATCCCCCCCACACACACACACAGACACAAAGAGAGGAAGGACCTGGGAACATTATTTCACCTATCCCAGTGGGCTGCCCTCTCAGATGACTGGCTCTGCACACCTCCTAAGCTCTGTGCCTTTATCCTGAGGGCAGGGGATCAGCTCTACGGTGAAATCCAATATCCTCCTAAGGACTTGATAAGGCCTGAGTACTCAGGGGAGAGAATTTACAAGCCGTTTCATTTCCACAATCCACTGTGTGATTGCATTAATATCTCCATTCATAAGGTTGGAAACAAATGGTCGTAAATGTACGAGGAAAGCCCAGAAACAGGAGCGTATCTGAGAAAAAGGTTCCACTATTGTGGCGGAGTGAGCAGAGGGAACTTGTCAAGAGACTGTTAGCAGAGATTAACGCTTTATGGGAGAGTGGTACTTATTGCTAAATTGTGAAGCGCTGGTCTTACGAGCAGTCGCAGAGAAATCAGTCAGAGCTAACGTCAGTCTGTGTCTGCAGATAGAACCAAAAGGACCAGTAGATTTATTTTTAAAGTGGCATGCACTGTAAGTGCAGCCTGCTCTCTAGATCACATGAGATTACTCGTATGAGGAAAAGTGATGGCTCACCTGGGTGCTGTGAGCCATCATTTTTTTGGTCTCCACAGATACCTTCTCAGTCTGATTCTGGGAACAGGTCCCGTCGACCTAGAATGAACAGGGAAATAGTCTTAGTTAGGGCATTATAGACAGAATTAAAGATATAACCCAGCACCCAGGCGCCAGCACATATATTTTAATGGAGCCTTTCTTTTGCATGCCATAAACTCTGGATCATTATCCTCTTCCCACTCCCAAGAAATTATCTCACTCTCTTTTATGTCTCAACATGCGCTACCCTCAAACTGTCTGTCTCTTCCTGTGTCTCTCTCTCCTCCTGAAAATTGTGTGTGCGCATGTTTGTGTGTGTGTGTTAGAGCTTAATCTGCATAAAGCAATGATCCATAAAAGGTCTATGCTGCACACATAGCAGGAACCTTTCCAAAAAAGCACAGATTACGACATGATGATTAGGCTGCTTTGCATTTAAAACAGATTCATTGAGATGCTTGGGGGGGGGGGGTATTTGCTCAAAACTTGATGTTTATAAAAACCAGAATACACATAAAAAACACAGAATATAAAATCATGGTTATTTGAATCCCACTGTAAATTGGAAGTGTGTCCAAAATTGACATGAGACACTTGGAAAGAGTGTAATTGCTTACTGCTGGGGCTGCTTGCTGAGTTAGGATTGCTCATGCACAGTGCTTTAAGAGAAGGGTGTACACTGAGGACTCAGTCAGGAATCTTGAAGCAACGTGGAAGAAGCACACACACACACGTTGACACACCACACCACACACGTCATGCACACACACATACAGTATAGTACACACACGTTATGCACCACACATACACACAAAGTATCTCTGAGACTGCAGTCGCACAGTGAGAAATTCGAAGACTCCTTTGTGCCCTCTTCCACTCCCTCTCTAGTGGCTTCCATGTACAGAATGAGATTAAAAAAGGAGATTCGGCCTGTCTTCCTACCAACTCGCATGGAAAAATATGCAAAATTGAACAGTGTTCATGAATGATATACCACAAGTATAATTTTGATCTGTCTCATCTAATCTAGACATGCAAGCCTTTTCCCAACCGCAATGGGACTTCCTCCTTCAAGTCTCTGCCAAAATGATATCATCAATAATACCATGAGAGTGAACATTGTTTTTGGCACATTTTCATTAAGGGACAATCTTTCTGACATGTTGTTCGTGGAAGGTGATTTTCTCACTAGATGTGATCCCTCTGGAGGCTGTTCTCTTTATCTCTCTTCCTCTCTGCCCATCTATCTCCCCAACCCCACCGCCCCTCCCCCCACCACCATCTCTCTGTCGCCCCCATCTCTTCAGCCTCGCACGCACCCCCTCATTTCTATTAGTGTTATTGATAACCACACGTCAAGAAGGTCCCACCGCACCCAACTTTTCCCTTTTCTTTTGTCTCTCCTCGATACACTGAATCTTGACAAAGGTCCCCCTGTGGCCTCCTTGCAAGGAGGCAATGGCCATACAGTGAGAGTTATTTGGAAACTAGAAGCATGTTGTATTTTATGGTTGCTTGCTTGCTTGCCTAGTAATGAGCCAAATACAATGAACATTAGCCCTTGAAACAAGATCATGTATGTCTCCCTCGACCCCAAAAATCCCCACTAGTAAATCATGAGGAACAATAAAGTTTGTATAAGGATTGAGAAACAATGGCTATTAGAATATTGATTTGTAAACTTATAATCAAGTGCCTGCCTTTGCACCCAATGTTGTCGGTTGGTTGATATTGATAATGACATTGTTGAAGAGCATATTGGAAGTGTTTAACTGTGGAACTAAGGCAATGACATAATGCTGTATTATGTATCTCCACATTTAATAATATATGATGTATAAAAACTGAAAGAACACTGATTTAAGTTCAGCATTGGGTGTGTCTGTTTTTCCATTAGATACTGTAGCGTGAAAAACTATAGCTGTTTCTCCTGAAGAGAGTTTCTGTTATTACTGCTGTGCCTTAAGGGCAATGGTCTTTAGCCACCTTGCAACAACCCACCGATTAAAGCAGATAAATCCATTGAGTGAAGATACATTATTTAACTCAGTCAATTAAGCACTAGAGGGAAATGAATATCAGTGTACACACTGGCCCTTTCCAGAAGACCAGTGCAAACTATCTCTTAGTCACCCTGGACTTCTGACGACACCTGTGACCTGTGGACTAAAGATTTCCAGAGGAAAAGGGCAAGAATAATATAGCAGAAGCACCCCCTGGATGGATGACATTTGGGGTAGAGTTCCTGATGGACTGTAATGTTCTAATGACAAAGGGATGCAGTGAAGCTCAATGAACAGATTTGCCGCTACATTTGGGCCGGAGGGTCAGGAATTGGCTATTAGAATGTAATTGCACTAAAGATTTACCTTTACCACCTGGCAGTCCTTGACTCCTGAACTGTCTCTCCTCATTGCTTCTGTGTTCACAGATGATTTACTTGTTGTAGTGATTCTGGGAACTTTTGGGATATCCTGTGACAAGAAAGGAGGACAAAGGGTGGTTTAATATTTTGTGGAGAATCCCCCCCCACACACACACACACCATCAATAATGCATTTACCCTGCAAAGATCTATATCCAGAAGCACTGTCTGAATTTATTTTTACAAAACAGAATCTGATGGGATGCTCTATAAGACAACATGGAGATGAAATATGTAAGAATGTGAAATAAAGAATGCTTTATTCAGTCATTTTACAGGGCTTTTTTCAAATTATTGCATCGACTTTGCATTGAAGTTTTAAATTAAAATGTTAAATGATCTTCAACAGTGGTCCATGGTATAATTTATCTTTGAAAGTGTGCTTATATTAGATTATTCCCTTTAATCTTCAAGACAAATTAGTTGAATCATATATCACTCACACAACCCAACAAAAAAAGTTAAAATATTAAAAAATATTATTCTTCAATATACATCACATACAGTAAAAGACGAAAAGCATTTTGGACATTTTAGTAAAATCAGCATGTTATTTCACCAGAGCACTTGCCACCTCTCAAGGCCTGTTAAATATGAAGAAACCCCTCCAATCTGGCTGATCCCTGAAACCCCACTAATGAATCTTTCACTAGCCGGGAATTGTGTGCAGAGGCTGCGGTGTTATCACTAGTGTCGGAGCTTAGGACATGTTACGCACACAAACAGAAGATGAGCTTGGCGCTAACACAAAGACGATTTTCACTTATAACCACCAGCAACTAAAAATATATATATTTTCCCGCAGATCATGAAAATGAATTGCAAGCTTTAGAGATTGATGTTGGGGAGACAATAGAGATTTGCTGCAATGTGTTATAAATAGATATGATATGGTTATGAGTTCTTCAAAAAATAATGTTTTATAGATAGTCCAGAAAAGTCTTGTTGAATCACAATAGGTACAAATATCCCTTTAAAACAAATCATCTCTTGATTGTAAGAAAATACAATGAGGAAATAAATCACTGCCATAACAACTTAATACCTGTGCATCCACAGAGCACACAATACTTAATCATTTATCACAGTGTAGCTCCCTGTACATAAATATAACCATGAGAAGGTAATAATTAATATGTACTGCTGATCACACCACTGTGTCTAACTGCTGCATTTCAAATTAGCTTTAAAGTAAATACAGTGAGTGTAGTCAGGCCTGATAACTCAAAACACCCTTTTCATGTTTTGAGAGAATTACGTTTATGTATTATGTCTTTATGTAGTTAATGCTAAGAGAAAGAATTTAAGGAACATCTGAACAAAATGTGTATACATGTAAATACATTGTAGGTCATGCATGCATTTTAAGCTAGCATACAAAATGTTGTAGTAAGATTTTACTGTGGTCGTTTTGGTTTGAATGGCGAACAATAAGCCATGTTGATAGAGTAGTTTTATGTTCATGTGGTTTTGTGTTCATCCATTTATTAAGTGATAGTGTCTGTTCATTTTGTTTATTTGAATATTTAAATGGGATGAACGTTATCCCCTTGAAATTAGTTCCTGGGTGCTGAGCTTGTTTGGGCATGGCACTTTAAAATGTTTGGAACTCCATGAACCAGTAGAGCCACAACTTCTGCAAAACCTTTACAGATGAAAACCAGTTGATGAAATAGCTTTAAATGAGCAGAAAAAGACTACCACCAAAGTAGAAGTGAATGCATTTTGAATTTGTAGTTTTGCCACGGACACTAATTGAAACCCCATTTCCCTGCCTTGCTTCAAGTAAAAGGAGTATTTCATATTGACAGACAAGAGCAACAGTTATGTATCTGACAGATACCATTTCCAATTCATTAAGAAGACTAGCACAGTGGAAACATGAGAGTACACCAATTCCTGATGGGAGATGTGCATTAGCTATTTGAATGCTAATCAAGCAGGCTGTAAAACATAACATTTCACCATCTCACTTTCTTTAATAATAAGCAGTGTTTTCAATCTAGATTTTTTTTCGGTTGATCAAGCATATGTTTGCTGTTCACTGCTCTTGAAACTAAAAGCTATAGCCAAATCACAGGTTGCTGTGATGAGGTTATCCTCTCATGTGCTTCGCCTACTGTGTTCAGATATTAACTCGATACCATAGACGGCACTATAAGATGGCTTTTATACAACTATTTGATGTTTCTTGATATTGTTCAGGAGACGTATCCGGGTTATGGACGGGACTACTGGGGTGTAATGAAAAATAACTGCAGTGTCCTCTGGGTAGCTTATAACGTCAGGGCTCTCAGCAAGACATCTCAGAGGCTGAATGCATTCTGACTGCAACACAGAGGGAAAAGCCTCTTACATACTGATTCACTCACAAAGAGCAGTGTGAGCTGTGAGACACTGCAGTGCTGTCATCAGCTTGATTAGTCCAATATCACAGTGATAGCCTTTGTAGAGGAGCTGTCGCAAAAACCATGTACTTCATCTAAAAAGGACTGTTTGTTCCTAAAGGCACAGCATGAAATCCATAATGACAGGAATCTTACAGACAAAGAGTGCAATACAAGGAAAGAGCTCCTCTTTCTTTGGATCACCATGATCAAAAGTGTCAATTAGCAGATGTTTAGTGAAGTCATCCTGTCTCTTTCATGGCGTGTCTTTATAGCAGGATTCTGCATGCCACTGCTGATACTGATTGGTGTTCCTCCATTCAGTATGCTATGTGCTCTTCCTTCTTGTTTTTTGTGGTGAATCTATTAATTCTCTGTACATATTCCAGAGAAGCTTTTGTATACCTCTAAAAAGTAATTTACGCACATGCTCTTGGGAGACTGTGAAGGACAATGGAATAATGGTATGTGTAGTAGCACAGCTGGAGCACATTATTCACTCAAAAGTCCACCCCTCAGATGCCTTTGGTCCAAAATGGGAGTAGGGAAGATGATGTTGACCTATGCCACACAATTACATGATCACTTTATCGTTAGCTTCACAGTGGTGCTAGCTGCTGAATAGTATAGTACGTTAATTCAGTCGCAATGCAAAAATGACTGGCAATACATTTTTCCTTGTCCAAAGCTGCAAACGCTCTTCTAAAGAGACAAATCGGTTACACTTTACTTGACAGTGTCGACATAAGAGTGACATGACACTGTCATGAATGTGTCACGTTTATGACATAACGCTTCTGTTATTAAGTGACATTCGGTTTTTGTCATAACAAGTTACGGTTAGGATTAGGGTTGGAGGATAGGATTAGGGTTAGGGTTCATGTGTCATGACAGTGTCATGTGTTCATGACAGTGTCATGTTACTCTTATGTCGATACTGTCAAGTAAAGTGTTACCGACAAATCTTATTGCAAAACCTCAGCAATTACCCTGCGATTTCTTTCAAAAAATATATAAACAATGCACACCCGTAAAACAGTGCATGAACATTGATGCATTGATGCAGTAAAAATGAAAACCAATGGTTCATGAATAGTGAAAAATCTCACATCATACACAATAGGTTAGTTGTATAACATAAAAGAACTCAGAAGTCCTGCTGAACAGCTATAAGCACAAAATAAGATATAATGTTTTATTTTGCCTGCCAACCAAGTTTAGACATTCTGTGGACTGTGTAATGTGTACTGCGCTCAATGCATTGCAACTCTGGCAAGTCTAGCTATGTCCCAGTGGGGCTAGGTAACAGTGTTGTACATGGCCTGTTTAATAGATATTTTACAGAGAGTAAGCATGTGTCAGGTTGGAAGGTACTTTACCTTTGCGTGTGGCTGCTGAAAAGTGACTCTGGAGCTGTTGATCAGTGGAGCGTACCTAAACAGGTGAGTCGGGTTAGCAGGGAATCTGTGTCCGTTTGCCGTCTGGCTGTGCAGAACAGAGGAGAAGCAGAGATGCACTGTGTCCTTCAGGGCTTTGAGCTGAGACTCCTGCAGACAGCACATAGATGTGAAAAGGGATTATAATGGCATATTCCTCTGTTCCCTGCAGTGCTGTAACCTCCTCCCTCCTTTTAGGGATGTGCTTGCTGTCTGGCCAAAATGAAGGTCCCAAGGTAGGACAAGCAGCATGCAAATGAGAGAGGGAAAGGGCAACTTAATTCTCAGAAACACTGTAATTGTCCTTACCTTGTCCAGCGCGGCTTTCTCCAGCTCCTCTTTGGCTACTCGTAACTTGTTTTCCAAGTCCATTAGCTGTTGACCCTGTAGGAAAGACACATTGCTGACACAACTGGACCTCAAGAGATTTCCATACAGTATGGTATGTGCTAACAAGCAAATACAAAGCCAATGGCACAGCATTTCTCCAGCTGGTTAATTCACATAATGGCACATCAGCTTGCAAATATATGAGCATTTGTTTTGCTACAAAAGTATTCACATGCCATATTGTTCTGGAAATAGACTGCATATAAAATAGAAATGTCCTGGATTCTTCCACCATTGTGCATACCTTGATAATTATCACTTAATGGTTTGAGTTGGCTGAAAGCTAGATGGATAAAAGCTACTGGTCCAGAGAGAGGAGAGGCTACATTGCTCCAAAAGAGGTGATAGTTTAACAAGCCATTTAATATTTTAAGCTAAGCCTGCAAAAAAATAATCTTCAAAAAAGAAATCAATAGCAAAGCTGTATAAGCTCCATGATGTATAGCCAATTAATATCAAAATGTTATTAAACTGGCATTCATGTGGACGCCTGAGATTCTGAGAACACATCCTCCATGCACATGTTCAAGTTAGCCAACTGACCTACTCAAGACCCCACACACATTGATTTTTTAACTGTCATGGTAGCCATGTGTAGTATTAACAACTTTTTTTAATGAACACAACACTTTTTTTGTGCTCATTTACTCAACAACATAGTACCAATTCGTTTGTCAGAAGTTGTTGGTTCACTGAATAGATTTTTTGGAAATGTAAACAGTGGTATATTTATGCAGTATGTCTTTCCACAGTTTGTGAAACGGTATTACGTATTACTACACTATCTGGTGGCTTTCTCAAGACTCGCTATGGTATGATATGAAATGCAGATGTCTTTAAAGTTATTAGACTGAAGTGCACCACATGCAGTAGCTGCAAATGAACAGGTTCCCCAGACGCAGAAGAATCCTAACAAGTCATTGGCCACTGGAAAACACAAGTGGCATCACATATCAATGTTTTGAAAAACTTCAGCTGGGAGCTAAAGCAATCTTAGCCCTCCCTATTGTCTGTGACATCACTGAACAATGCTTTTTGAAATGACTCCTCAGTACTTGAAAGGCAGCCGATGCTATAAAGTCTCTGATGGTCTTCTTTAATCATGAGCCCAAAAAGCCAGTGGGTAATCTTTCCACATCAATTTCAAATTGAAAGGCAGACAAACTGTATATGCTGTGTTCCTTAAACCAAATGACTTTAAAGTAAAGCGGACCATGGATGTACTCGCTTGAACAAAACTGCCTCAAATAGGGACATTTTAAATATAATTGAAAATGTAAAAAAAAAAAAAAGGATCAGATTTGTCTTTAAATACTGTCATCATTGAACCTGTGGCAGAAGAATCAAAACCTGACTTTAAGAATGAAACAGATATCACACTGATAGCGACAGTGGCTGTTCTTTACAGAATTCAAGTGGTGATATCAAGTCTTCGCTTCAAAGAGCACCTAGTTCAATCATGTATTCCAGAAAGAAGAAAGTAAGTGTGTGTGTGTGTGTGGAGTGGAGTGGGGTGGTGGGTGTCTGGATCATATTCCATCTGGCTGCCTCCCTTAATGCCAAACCATATGCATGAACCACTGCACTGCCACACCTCACCTCAGCACATTCATAGCGTGTCATCATTAATCTGATGAACTTCATTATTCATTTCGGTAACACTTTACTTGACGGGTGAGTTCATAACACATTCATAGCAGCTGTCATTAACTGCACATAAAGCATTCATGACTGTTTCATGAGACATGACTTAACATTCATAACAAACCTTTCATGAATGTGGAAGACAGAATGATGACAACTTGTCAAAATAAAAGTCCAACAAGTCGCAAAGCAGCATTGCCGTTTTTCTCTTCAGCCTTTGCAGGGCTCTACAGTGCGCCCATTTCACTCGCACATGCGAGTAAAAATGATGCCGTGCGAGTGCAAAAAAATATTTAGGCCAACTGGTGCGAATGACTTCTAACCATGTCAATGTTTGTCTACAAAATACACCGCAACATCGAGAAACATTACTGGTGCAAACCATAGAATCACGTCGCGAATGCAGCATAAAAACTACACCTCCCATCAACGTTAGCAGTTTCGCGTTGTGACTCGCTAGTAGTCGCTTCTATCAAATCCAAGAGCGCGCAGAAAAAGCGGAAAGTTAGACTAGCCAGCCAAGATGCAAAGATTGAAGAAATTAGTTCTTCTATCCACCGAATTCATTGGATATAGGAGGAACAGGATGAGATTCTGAGAATGCAGTGAGAGAAGGAAAGGTAACCTAACATGCCTTTTAGCCCAGTTGACGTATTGGCTGCAATATGCAAAATATAGCTGTAGCGAACGAACCGGCACAAAAGTACCCTCCCGTAATACTCCCATTTTATTCAAAGGTAGAACACTACTGACAACTCCAGGCTTCCACGCATGTATGTTTGTTTACACCGAATACAAGCTGAAGTGCAAAACGAAAGTAGGCCTAACGTTTGCCTACTGCCCCCATCAATGCAGATATTTCAAATAAAAACTAAAAGTATAAAACATATATCCTTGATTAATGTTGGGTTTTGTGGAAGAGAAAATGGACTGTTTTAGTAGTAGTAGTCTATTAGGCAGTATGCAGTCAGATAGGTCACCATGGGCATATTTGGATTAGCTATAGATGGATTCACAAATAAATAAATTAGCCTACATTTGGCAGGATACTTGATATACAGGCTAAATGCAAATATGGCAATGTATTATATTATTTTACATTAACAAAATGTAGGAAAATAGAACAGACTGAAAATAAAGTAGGCACTGATCTTTAAAATCCTGTTTCCTGTAGCCTAAATGTTGTCAGTCATTCTTAATATTCGCAATTGGTGCACTGGCATGTTTAACTGTTAGCTGCAGTATAATGTTAGATTATGTGTAAGTTAAGTACAGAACTGACAAATTTTTGTCTGTGCTCCTACATTTTTTAACTTGGGCGCACAAGTGCTCCTGAAAAAAAATGTTAGTGTAGAGCCCTGCTTTGTAAATATTTCATGAATATCTTATGAAGTCTACATCGAATGCCACTTTACTATACAAGTTGTGAAGTATTCGTAATCACTGAGTTTAACACTGGGAGGTAGCCTAAACTAGCCTATATTCAGCTGACCCTTATTTGTTAACCTGGAACGGTTGGACAATGGACATTCCCAGTAGCAAATGATGAGAAATTATCTGCAAAGGTTACATCATAAAACAAATAATTTTTTATGAAGCAAAAATTATTTGCTTTACCATGTTCTGTCTTTTTGGCACTGGAGTAGCCAATTGACTCAGATGTGACGTGATCAGGTAAGAGGTTTGGAACAAAAACGGCAATGCTGCTTTGCGATTGTTGGACTTTTATTTTGACATGTTGTCGTCGTTCTGTCTTCCACATTCATGAAAGGTTTAGTATGAATGTTGAGTCATGTCTCATGAAACAGTCATGAATGCTTTATGTGCAGTTTATGACAGCTGCTATGAATGTGTTATGAACTCACCCGTCAAGTAAAGTGTTACCTTAATTTCAAGTGCATGGCCTGTACATTTACTGTCTAGAAAGATAGACATAGATCATGCCGATGGTGAGATGCCCATAAAAGTTAATTATAAATGAATAGCAATGTAACACATGGCTGTGTTACATTGGGGTTTGGGAAGTGACAGGCTGCACCAAGGTTAAGCATCACAGATAAACAAAATGCAAATACCCCTTATCGATAAGGATGAATATTGATCCATCTGATATTCTGTGGTAAACACTATTGGGGAAGAAATTGATGGGATTCCAGCTAGTCTGCCCTATCAAAACCATGTGGTCAGAGATATGCAATTTTGACCCCCTGGCTTACATCATGTATGAACACTAATGTCAACTTGTGTGCCAGGTCTCAAGGTTTATAGGTTGATATAAAAAATCCACTGTGTCAGAAATAACCACTGACATTTCCCCATCTGCATGCAAGACTGGAAAGGTCACCTGCATGTGCCAATAAATGCCAATGATCATTACACGTATTCCCTTATGCAAAACCCTTTTACAAAGGTCACTTTTCTCAACTACAGTAAACTCGTTCCTCAAACACATTATTATTTTTTTATTTTGTTGGTTTTGGTGGTTAATGACCAGTTTTGCTAAATTTACTGCATCATATTATTAGCATGCTGTTAACTGCTCCTGCACCCATGTGAAAAGTTTGTAATAACCTGAAAATTATTTCAGTGTGTTTTGTACATACTTGCTTACATTAGACCTTTGGATGGATGATTTGGAAGGTTTTTATTATAAATCTTTTCGCAAAATCTGGCATAAGCAATTAGTATTGAAGATGTTAAATTATTGAATGCCAGCTCACCTTGGCTGGAAAAGAAAATGGAAGACCAACATATGCTTCTGTCAAACCCTTTTCAAGTAAGAGCTCTGCAAAAATCAACTGTGCAGTAGCCCATAACAAGGTCCCGGTATTCAGATTTTTTTAAAGGGAAGAATCCAGTCTCAGGGGAGTGACTCTGCCAATGCCACCCATTTCAGAAATGCCGTAAAAATAAAGCTGTTTTATACTGTATGGGGAAGAAAACAGAACTGAAAATTGGATAGGATGACATGTTGAGGCTCCAAAATGCGTAGGCATTTCCCTCAAGGCAGGAAGTCAATGATCTGAGACTCAATTAAGCTGGAGGCCTGGCTGGAATCACCTTTGAAGGTGGACTGAAGCACCAGTTTACCTCTGTTAAGGGCCAATAATGAGGAATCTTTTTTTGGTTGATGCTTACCTTGAAAATTAAATCCTTTTTGCCGTACCTCAGCTCTTTCAGCTGCGCCTGGATTTTTTTGGACTGCAAAAGGAAGATAAGGAAATGTGCGTTAGCTTATTCAAATAGTGAAATTGGTTTTAGATCACGTAGCAGGATTTTTTGAGCCACAGCAGAGGACTCTTTTGTGGACGCTTGCTGGGCAAAGCTTCCAGTCAAAGGAGAGACCTTCACAAAACGGCAAAATATAAAAATCTTCCCTTCAGTGAACTGCAAGGCCCACACAATGATACAGTCACGCACTGGCGGCCTGCCCACTGAATAAATGCTCAATCCCACTCCCACTGCTATCCTGCCACACACACAAACCAAAACACATCACAACACACACACAAACCTTGTACATCTAATGGTGGGAAAAGACAGCCCCCTCCCCAAACAGATTATGGTGCTGTACATGTAATTACATAAGTGCATTGCAGAAAATAGTGGTTAGCATCCATAGACACATAGAAATGCTTACAATAATAAAGAAGCCATTTGACAAGCTTTTTAGCAATGTGTATAACATTCACTGAGTTATAATTAGATATTCTATAAAGCTTCATTTAAGTGTGTGTGTGTGTGTGTGTGAGAGAGAGAGAGATAACGAGAGAGAAACCCATGTAGTAAAAAGGGAACTTGCCTCTTCTGCATGGATGTCGCAGAGCTTGTTGCCGGACAGAAGTTTGTTCTTTAGGCTTTTGTTCTGTTGAAAAATATGGAAAAACAAAGATGCACTGTAGTAGAGATTGATGTTTGTGCTCTAGAGCAGCTAATCCATTTGTGATCTGAAAAAAAAGTCTGTTGTATAGAAGACTCCTGCTTTGTTGTTGTCCCCAGTGACAAATACATTTCTTCTTGAGTAAGCCTATTATGACTCCTCAAGGTGACCTAGGTGCGGGACTCTCTTTCAGTAATACGAGGGAAATGACAATGAACGTCTGTCTCAAGATGGAGTGACAGCTAAGAGAACACTGCCACAAAAACGGCTCACTTCCTCCATTTTTCATATCCACCCTAGTCTTAATGGTCCTCTTTATAAACACAACATTTAGGGAGAGGGCAGATAGTTGTTCTGTCAGGGTGCCAGTTATTTGTTGCCACGGACAAAGGAAAACACATCAATACTAAAATAATGTGTTTGTGCAGATACAGGAAACATTTGGGGTAGGGGGTGGGAGTTTGCTTTCTTTGAAAGCACTGTTTGGTTTTGTACATTTGCAAGGAGCTTTCTCATATCTGTGTACATGCTGTATGGTTTCCATGGGTCAGAAATCAAATCAACTCTGTGACACTGATGCCCCCAGCCACACCACTCTCTTCCCAGAGATCCACATGAAACCCTATCTCATCTCCTATCTTTCTTCTGACTCTTTTGTTCTCCAGACACATACATACATACACACACACACACACACACACACACACACACGGTTAATGAGGTAGAATAGCTGTGCTATGTGACTCAATGAGGCGGAATTGGCCTGGAATCAAGTCCAGGCACTTGCATCTCCTCTTTCTAAATAAGGGCCATCCTCTGTGCCTGGTAGAGAAATGGCAGCTGTCATTAAAAGTGACATGTGGCCACACCAGAACAGACCCTGAGTGAAAATGAGATCCATCCGAGCAGATATGTCATTGTACTGTGACTTTTATGCACAAAGTGCCAAGTTTCCTGAAACGCTCCACTGTGGCTGATGGGACCACTCTAGGCAATGGCACCATAACAGATAAGGCCTGTGAAAGACTTTGCGGCAGAACAAGATAACAGCCAAAACGTTTCCAGGGCATGCATGTGAGCCTGAAAGTGCAAACGATAGCACTTTTTTATGACAGATTTTATGACACACGAACACTCCCTTTGGTACAATTTAAGAATGAACAGCAAGAGGTTGTGTAACACATGTGGCACGCAGCATACTGGCACAAAAACATATGCCCATTAAATTCAGAGTTACCCAAATTGTTGGCAGTGGAAACACGTATCGATAAAGGGGTTTGATGTATCATCATGAACTTTGTGGTTTAGGGCTTCATGGTGGTTGGTTCCTTGCTGTCCACTGTGCATTACAATCAACTTGCATACTGCTTGTTAAAAAGCACCCTTTAAATGTATAGATCAGTGGTTCTCAACCAGTGTGCTGTGAGGCAAAGTGAGGTGTGCCATGGAATTTTGAGGAACCCAATTCGTTCTTATACAGGCTCATGAAATAGGGTATAGGGCTATTTTTGCAAATGCATCAATGACACAGCTTCTTAATTAAAAAGCTCAGTTAACATCATCTGAGCATATGCCTATCACTGTGGTCCCAGCTCATGAACACTGTATGGAAAAAAATATGGGCATAAGAATGAACACCCTTGTTATAGCTTATAATAATATGTGTGATACTTTATAATCAGTAACCATAAGCTGGTGTGGCTTAGCCCCATAAATGTGGAGAACCTCTGATATAGATAATGATTAAACGTGTGGTAAAGACACTGTACCTCTTGTTGCAGGTCCTTAATTATCTTGGTCTTCTTCTCCATTTCCATCTTGAGGAACTTGATCTGCAAAAAGGGGAATATTCCTCTCAGCTACTGTATCTCATTAAGTGTAGAGCACTGCAAAGATACAGTAGCTTTAGAACATGTGTGTATATGTTTTCCATTGTAATTTGAGTTAAACATAGTAAAATCGGACTATAATTTGAAACAAACTGCAGAATTTGGTTATAAACTACATTGCCATACATGTTACTGTATATCCACCAAATAACCACATTCTTCAATAAAACCTTTTTCAAAGAAAAGTATCCCAAGTACAGTAACTGCCCATAACATGTCCAAACAATAAGCAAACCAAGAATAGCCTCCCAGGTCTACTTACTCTGTCATTAAGCATACACCAATTTCCTTGCTTAGAAGATATTTGTTTTTTGTTTTATAAATTCTCAGGTAATGATAAAGTAATTTAACAAAAAACCCACTGTTCGGCAAAAGAAAATGCAACAGGGCCATTCCTGGATGTGGTGTTATGTCATAAGAGAGAAAATTTCCACAAACAATATGTGCCGTGTTTCTAAAAATGAACATGATCTGCACTGTTTACATTCCCGCGGGGCAAACGCAACACCAATCAAACTATGTTTTCTACCTTCGGCCCTTATATTGAATTCGCCAAGCTCAGTCTCAAATGTCAAACACCCTCGATTCTAATTCCACTCTTCTGCCTCAAGCAATGGCCGCCACCATGGGGGAAAAATGCATCTAATTGCAAGCTAGAGAACAACATCTGTGTGTGTATCCAAAATGCCCAGCGCCGGGGCTAGTTTTACAGTAATTGACTCGCAGGTAATTATAAATTCAGCTATGGGCATCTCCACACAACAGACCTATATTGCTGTGCTGTTTAAGCTAGCAAGCAAACAAACACAAATGTGCAAATATTAAGACGCTGCATTTGTATGTCAGCCAAAATATTTGAATATTGCTCACGAGAGGCCCCTAATTTATGCACTACTCATTTTGTGAGTTCTGAATGCACTGTATGTCTACTGTACTGGACTGGACTGGACCCAGCCAATAAGAGACTGAGGTGAGGAGCTGTGACAGAGATGAAGATATAGCAGGACATCTGATGGTGTAGCAGGGGAGAGAGAGGCATTAAAGGGCCTCTTTGCACTCACAACAGGGCAATATTGAAAATGGTTTCAACATATTTCCTATTTCCATTATAGTGGCCTTTAGAAGACCACAGAGGTGAATTCCACTGTCACCCATCAAAAAATCACTATCAAAGCCCCAGAGCTGCATCACTGATGGGGGTACAAACGTGCTCTTGTCACAGACAATACCACGTTTGAGTGGATATGAATGCCCTTTGTATTATTAAAAACGCTCAACAGAGGGACAGAAATCCCCAACGAGAATAAAGCCTGCAGCCTGAGTGCACTGACATATTGCCATCTTTCTCCGTTTGTGTCACCTTTTAGGCTGGCTGGCAGACACAGTGAAATAGAAGACCACAAAGTAAGTCACTGGACCGATTCCTCCAAAAATAAAAAAAAATCAGGCACAATTCATGTCCATACTTTTCCATACTTGTCCATAGCACTGATTATGTCTTCAGCTGAATGGGCATACTTTTACAATTTTCAGGCCATGAATCTGTCACCAAATGTGTAATTAGCGTCAGATGATGGTGAACTGGGCGCGCAGAACAGCTCAGGCTGGTAAAATGCAAATTTTCCCCAGTGATTCATTCAGATTCAACACACGGCTGCCAGAGAGCTCTTCTCCTGCACAGCCCTTAGCAAAGTAACGGGGGAAGAACGAGAGTAGCTGAGGAAAAGTTCCAGAATGCAGATACCTCTCTACCCCTGCCACTGAGATGCCTCCCACTGTTTTCTATAATTAACATACTCTATACTTAATAGATATAAAAAATATATTTTAATACTTAAAAATACAATACATGCCAGTCTGCCTCTCCACCACATAATCTGTGACATTAATTAGACATCCTGTTTTGATTTCCTGATAATTAGCTTTAGAGGGCACTTGTGCAGGCAGATGCTCATAGGACCGTGATGCCACCACGACAGGAAGGAAGAAGAAACGCTGTTTAACAAGTGAGTTGCATCAGTCATGACTAAACGCACTGTGCAAACAAGCCTACTTAGCTGTTGTTGTGCAAACGTGCTGATGTGGTTCTCATAAAGCAGTCGGTTACATGCAAGCAGATGAACACGTACTGTTGGTTTCATACAGACAGATGGTTAATGAGCTACTTTGGATGCTAGTGAGTGCCACAGCCAGACTACCCAGGTTATGGAGAAGGCGTATGTGCTTCGGCTGCTGGCTAATTGGTGGAGAAAGCGCCCAGGCACTTTGTGATCGTATAGTCAGTGGCCAACTTCTATACAATTTAAGAGGTGTGAAATGAATATGTAAATTATTTGAAAAAAAAAAAAGCGCCGTTGTTAAAATAACATTTGCCTGAGAGTGAACTAATGATGCAGGCTATGCCGGGGTGACTGTTATCGTCTCACTGAAGCGAATGCAGGGGCATGAGGCAAAGGCCTACCATGCATCTGACAACTTTTAGCTGGGGTGTGCCGTGCCGTTTATGCTTGAGCGAGGCCCACTGGAACGTGATGAGAGGGGCTGACAGGGGAGGAAAGCGGCGGTGCCAGTGGACTCGGTTTGGATCCTGTCACACTTGCTCTCACCTAACCAATGATTTCATACGAGGGGTAATGAAAGCAAGGGTTCAGGTAAAGGGGGAAGAGGAAGAAGAGAGACAAGCAATGGGAGGGGGGGGGGGGTTGGGCTGTAGCCGGGGCTTACCGTAGCCTGCTGCTTCTCTGCTTTCTCCGTCGCCTCATCAAGCTGCTTCTGCAGGGCCGTCTGAAGCGACTTCATTTCCTCCCTGTGAGTGTGTTGGTGTGTGTTTGACGTTTGTGTATGTGTGTGTTTTTATGTGTGCATGTGTGTGCAAGAGGCAGAGAGAGAGAATAAAGCAATAAGAGAGAGCTCACCAGAGTGCCTGAGTGTGCATTAGAAAAGAGCATGCATGCCTACAGTACATCCAACAGGAGGAGTAAATTGAATTTTTGAAGTGTGGTCATTTCCATTGTCAGTGCAACTTGAATTAATTAAATTTTTTCAGTGTTAGTCCAATTCCATATGGACAATTTAAACCATACATACTGTACAGTATGATGAATAGCATTTTGTTGGAGGTTGTTCAGTATACCGTCTTCAAATATGAGAGCTATGTTCAACAGTAGCAATTTATTGTTATTGGCAGGAAGATTGGCGTGGAGGCAGAGTAGAGGGTTAGGTTGTCCAAACAATTTCAGTTTTACACAAGTCCACTTACTGAAAGATCTAGTATGACTAGTCTAAACACTTTATATGAAAACATCTCATATCTGTGATCTTACACCCAAACAATATGTAACTAGGGTATTATATTTTCTTGATAACTTGCATGTGTATACAGTACATAGGGGCACATTTACTAAAAGGTGCAGTAATCCCAGGTTAATGAGTTGCTCAATATCTGTGATATTGGCTTATTTAGCAGTGAATTAACAGTTTAAGTCATTTAAAGGTGCGGTATGTAGGATTTAAGGGATCCTTTAGCATGAATGGGTTATAATGATTTTTATCAGTATAATCAGCTTTGACTATGAATCAGTAGGATTATCTTATGATGAGCTCTTTATATATACATAGGGTGTTGGTCCTTATCCACAAACCAGTAACTCTTTAGTAACTCGAAACAGACAACATAGGCTTTAGAGCAGGGGTGGGCAAACTTTTTGGCTCAAGGGCCACATTGGGTTTTGAAAATTGGCCAGCGGGCCGCACAACCCGCTTCCCAATTTAATGGAGTAGCATAATGTTCAAGTTAGATCTGCTGCAAAGGAGATAACTAAGAGTAGGCCTATCATCTCTATTTAACATGACGTTTTGACATTGTAAACATTCTCTAAGGAGAGTGAAAAGCAGTTTGCAGTAAAGCTAACCAACATACAGTAGTCTCTATCGCAGGAAAAAAATAGCGAGCAGTCTGATAACCAAATTAAATGCTCGGCGGGCCGGATGAAAGTGCTTGGCGGGCCGGATCCGGCTCACGGGCCGCAGTTTGCCCACCCCTGCTTTAGAGAGTGCCTTTTGCTTTTTTTCGTTGAAGTGGCAAGAAAAGGAAAAGGAACCAGTGGTTGCTGAACTATTTTGTGATGACAGAAGTTTGAGATACTAAATTTAACAAATATAGGCCAGTGGTGGACGAAGGACACAAATCCTGTACTTGAGTGAAAGTAGAGATACACATGGTAAAATGTTACTCCAGTAAAAGTAAAAGTCCTCCTTTTACATTTCCACTTGAGTGGAAGTACAAAAGTACTTGCCTTCAAATGTACTTAAGTATCGAAAGTAAAAGTCCTGAAATGTATTATGACTAGTTGCATTTACTATTGTTGAAATGATTCGGCACAGACATAGGCATTCATTGAGCCTTTCTCCTCCATTCAAGGACAAAATCGGCTAATAATTGTTGTATGTAGAAAGAACTAAAAACGAACTAATGTGATATCTTAGATACTTCAAAGTAACCACATTTTTCTTTGTTGAATGCTTTACACTTTCAGACCAAATCAAGATGTTCCCTTTTGTGTTTGACAGTGTCAGATTGTCTATCATTGTCAATCATTTGCTCGATGGCGTCAAGAGGCTAGTTAACATCAATTTTGTGAAAAGGGGTCAACAAGGTACAGTAAACAGTGGACAATAACATAGGTTAGGTAACACCTTTATTTAAAGCCTACTGTAGCTTGCTTAATAGAAAATATACAGTACATGTAAGTACACATGTATTTGTACAGTCTTTTTTTCCAAAAGGAACTTCAGCTGTACTTCAGCTGTCACAAAATGTAGTGGAGTAAAAAGTAAGATATTTGGCCTCGAAATGTACTGGAGTAAAAGTAAAAAGTTTAACAAAATTGACATACTTAAGTAAAGTACAGATACATGAAAAAGCGACTTAAGTACAGTAATTGAGTAAATGTACTCAGGTAATGTCCACCACTGATATAGGCTCTATATACTGTAGCTCTACAGACTAAAGACCTAACAGTTTCTGAATATATTGCGGCCATGGACGATGGCACCATTTTGGATGTAGCCCTTGGCACCTGACAAACACTGTATATTCTCCTACATGCAGTATAGAAACTGCTGGTAGATGACACACAGCACCATTAACATCACTGTAATAATACAGTAGCATACTGTTTGAATCAGTGTTTTGCAAAGGACTTCTTACTGTGATGACAAATGCAGTTTATGTAAGAACTAGTCATCACAGCTGAAGATGATGTTTGTGATATTCCTGAGGCAGATGCCACAGCTTGGGAACATACATTCAGCTCCAGCTCGCTAGAAGCATCCATCTACAGTTCCCTGTACCATTTAATTGCTATTCAACCAGAAGAACACCACTTTTCACAAGGGCCCATTATCTTATATAGTAGTATATAAGCCAACTGCTATTTTAAGCTATGGATTTTTTTAAAGCTGTCTGCAGAAGTGAACAACATATCAGAACTATTCTTATTAACCATCATTTTAAAACTATTTAATCTATTGAGTGTCTGCAGGAATAAAATCAATCCACACCTGACGTTCAGGGAAATTGAATTCTGTCACTGTCTAACCTGGAGCCGCAAAGAGGATGACCCTTAATGGATTTAATCTGTTGCTATGATGTTGTCAAGGAGAGTTTACGTGGTAGCCATCTGAAGAATCAAGTCTAACCAACTGAAGCCTGACTTTGGGGTAAATGAAGGCAAAGCCAAGTGAACTATCAAGCATGCTGCAATTCAGGGATAATCACGCTGCTGTTTGAACTGATGAATCAGTAATCTCTTTTCTCATTGTTTGATTCATGGTTTGATCTTAGTGCCACTGTTTTGGACAGTGTTCTGTATTCTGAGCATTCTGTTTTGGATAGTGTTCTGAAACTACATAAGTGCATCAGTGATATGACAAATGATTCAAGAGGACTTAATTTGAGGCAATGGCCTGGTGCTAACTTGCCAATAGTGCTCAGGTACATTCAAGGATCAATGTGTGTCAGTCAACGCTTACGGAGATCATCCCAGTGCCATCATTACTGTTGTTTTCACAAAAGACTATTATAATATTTGGCTAGTAAAGCACCCCTTGGCAGTCAATAGCACTCTATTGATTCATCAGATACGTTTTTTTCAAATTCATTTAAAGTGCTCTGGGGAGAGAAACAAGATTACTGATGAAAGCAATAATTTTGAGGAACAGAGGGAGGGTTCTACATAAAAGAGTCCAAAAACTGTCCAAAAAATCAGTGGTTATGTCACGCATTCCTCTTTTCTTTGAAATATATGAGAACATTTTCAATTGATTGAAGACAATCTAGAAAAGACTGCATTTATCTGATATTGCAATACTCATGGAATATAAGAGACCATTAAAAGGAGGGAATAGAAGAGAAAAGAATTTGACTGAAGTCAAACAGATTTACCTCTGTTTGTGGCTGAGCTCCAGAATTCTTTGCACATCCGTCTTAGCCACGGAGTCATCATTCTTCAGCGTCTGGAGGAGAGAGGTGGAGAGAGAGAAAGGGAGAGTCTTTTATTTTCAGAGAAAAGTCTGCGGTACTAGAGTCCACTGCCTTGCTCCAGTATCCTTTTGGATAAATCATATCCCTTCTTAAAATTGTAGTTCCCAGACTGTCCTTGTGAGCGTTTAGTATCAAACTACATGGCTGAGGGATAGTGTATCACAGTATACACAGTGTATTAGTTGTTTTAGCCAGCATTATAAATAACATTACCTTATTCACAAACAACTGTGGATTCTTAAAAATATCTATCTGGGATATGTTTATTTTGAACTCTGCACAGTAGCTAAGGCGATGCATAGATTTTTAGCAGTAGATGTCACATCATAATCATCCCTTAATCATCTGTGTTAGCAACTATACAATTAGAGCGCTCTTTTAATGAGGATTGTAAGTACCCTGTAAGTACCAGGAGAGTGGTTAAAGAGTGCCATTTACACTACTGGTCAAAAGTTTGGGGTCACTTAGAAATGTCCATTCCACTCCATTATAGACAGAATACCAGCTGAGATCAGTTGCATTGTTTTTTTAATCATGGCAGCAGATTTCAGATAATATTATGTGCTTACATAATTGCAAAAGGGTTCTTGACTGTTGTAGAAAGAAATGGCTGATCTTCAATGCAGTGTTTCTTAACTCATTGAGTGCCAAAAACGTAATATTACGTTTTTCCATCCCATGCGTTGAGTGCCAAAAACGTAATATTAAGTTTTTAGCTTTTTTTTTTTAATTACGAAACTAGACACTCTAACACACCTTATATGTGATTTTGGGAACTCTGTGATGAATAGAAATTATATATGACGATCGAAAACTCATGAAAACGCAAGATCATTTTATCTGGACGTTTGATCTTAACTCGGCTTTTGATGGTTGCCGCTTTGTTTCGAATCAGTCACTGTTTAGCCTATCAGTGACATGCACGCCAGGTCAAAATCAGGTCATTTATTTTCGTGGGTTTATCACTAGGTGGCAGGTCTCGTTAGATCTCTTCCCAGAAACTTTGCAGGCAACACTTCTCAGGTCATAAAAGACGCAATATCTCCATTTCTAGAAAAAAAACAGGGATTTTGATGAAAACTAGCCACTGTTTAGCTTGGAATTTCTCAGGAACAGAGGCGTGTAGAAATACACGGTTTGCACCCACTGAGAGCTTAAAGTCTCACCTTTCAAACGAGCCATTGTATGTGTTCATAGCTATAACACAGAATATGCTGTGGCTGTACAAAAATCATCAACAATGGTCTAGATTGCTGGCACTCTAGGACAAAGCTTCCGAAAACAGCTTGGCATTCAGTGAGTTAACTGGTGGGTCGGGACCCAAAAGTGGGTTGCAGAACCGTTTTGGGTATTCCGTTATTCACACAAGAGACAATTGAGACAAATTGGGACAGAAATGGAGACAAAATTTCTCTCTATTGAGACAAAATGGGACAGAAACCCCAGTGAGCGGTGTTCACTGAATTACTAACACATAAGAGAAAATGCCACATGGAAACAAAGCACCTCTGTCAATGACAAACCTGTCGAGTACTTCATACATGTAATGGCAAACAAGTAGGCCTACAGGCACTTTGCGTGGCTTACCATGTAGCTCACCGTATCCGTTGCCAATTTATAAGTGACCCCAAACTCATGACCGGTAGTGTACGTCATTTAGCATTTCCCCACAAACACGAAACACTGTGACTCATAACACACATGAAATGAATCACCATTGAATATCAGCACTTGACTATCACACAATCTCTGAGTCTACACCATTTGTACCATGACCCTTTCCAAGTATCCTCTGTTAGAATTAATCATTTTGCCTTTGTACCCAAACCCAAAGATAGAGTGTTTCCGGAGTAACAAAGATGACCTCAATCCCAAGAGGTCTTTTCAGAGTTGCCATTAAAGTCATCCATTGCACCTGAGTTTACTTAGCTGCCTTTGATTTGAAACAAACACATCAATAAAGTGCCTTCGGCAGGCCTTTTGACTCAAATCAAGGCTGAAATCTGTGTACTTCAGAGGAAAATAGATCAATGAAATTCAAGAAACAATCAATGACAATTGAACAGAAGCCCTAGATTAACATTTAACTGTAAGAGAGCATTAATTTAGTCTCACACAGCCTCATGTGAATGCTGTTCTGTGCAACAGTGACTTTAAAACGGCATGGCAACATATATGGAGTCTAAACACAATTCTAGAATTAATAATGGAAATGAATGGAGGTGCCCTGAGCAGCAAGATTGCATTACTGGTGTACAACACAAATAAATTGATATTACAGGACACAGCATGAATACAAATGCAGGTGCAACCTTGAATTGACCCTTATGGTTTGAAAGGCCTGTTTAGATTCGTGATATTATGCAAGATCCGAAGAAAGAGAAATAATAACATGAATACCGAAATATCTTTTTGTGTTTAGACCATCATTATTTCCAATTACCCAAACAAGCTCTTTCTCTCACACAGTACTGTATGTGTGTGTACTGTACTGTATGTGTGTGTGTGTCTCTGTGTGTGTGTGTGTGTGTGTGTGTGTGTGTGTGTATGTGTGTGTGTGTGTTTATTCACACACAGTAGCTGATCTGTATAAAGGCTGACAACCTGATGTCCAAGGCATGCTGGCATGAAGCCACTGCCAAGGTTCACCCTAGCAGCCCGTAAAGCCTCTGCCAAGTCTATGAGGTCCATCAGGCAAAGTTTAATTATGATAAGCTGACCCACAGTCTCGGGGTATCTCATTATGAAAATAAACACTACCAAAAGACAGTCTTCCAGAAAAGGTTAATCAGTCACATATACATAATTGATCACATTAGAGTAGCTAACCCTGATGATAACTATATGTCTGACCTTAAACCTCACATACAGTATGTTCCAAATAATGGCACATCTACCAAATACCAGTGGCATGACAGGCAAAGGCAGTTGATAACACACACACACACACATGTACACACACATAAAGTATACTTGAGCAATGCAAATACAGATATACATGTGGGTGTCATCAAAAAATACTTTGTTGTTGCAGACTTGGTGCAGTCTTAGTGAGTCAGTGCACACAAGTTTGTGACCTTGTAGAGCAGCCATCACCAAATGGCGGACCGCGGTCCGAGTCCGGACCGTGACGTGATCCTTTCCGGGCCCAGACCATAATAGCCTAATTTAGAGTTTCAGGAGCTTCAGGAACCATCATTAGTGGGTTTGATCCAGCAAGCCCACTATTGTTCTTCTTAAGTTTACTTATATCTTCTTTTTCACCCACTTTTTGTACTCACTACTGCTCCTAGACCGTTGGAGCTATCGACGCGGTTCGAACTCCAAAAATTCAGGCCCGAACCGGTGTAGTGCGCGTGTTACTTTTGTGTCGCTGGTCCTTGTCGTTTTCGCGTTATTCCCGTTTTTCGGCATTTTTTGGGCCCATTGAAATGAATGGCGGAATGTTCAAGGATTCTAAATCCGATTGTGACATCACAGCTCTAATTGTTTAAGCCATAGACTGTATATAGAACTGGACAGTGTGGCTGCATTCTGCAGTGTTCTATGGAATTGAAGCCGCCGAGGCGACGCCATCTTGGAAAATTTGGAGCCAATTTGAAGTGCGGCTGCGCAGCAAAAGTTGAAGCATGCGCAGTGAAGAGGAGTCGCGGTCAGGCACACCCACTCAGTTGTCACTCAGCGAGTTAAACACGCCCCTTGTCAAGTGAAACCCGCCCCCTTCTCCTTTCCAAAACGCAGGTCGACTCGGCGCCGAAGGCTAGCTGGCTGGATGAATTTTGCGGCTGTGAGTTAGCTAAACAGTACAAACAACAATCGGTTTGTTCTTGTCTGGTAAGTGTTGCGTATCAACTGAAAAGTTTTTTTTTGTCTATTGGTGTTCTTAAATACGTCTAAGAGAGCTTATTATGTTGATTATAGACTGTGACAGCGAATTACATGCTAACGTTAGCAGCTACATTAACGTTACCGTTAACGGGAGGCTAAGTTAGTCGTTGAAGTGAAGATTAGCACACAGCTCCCGTAACAGTCGATGCATGATATACTTGGTTTTATTAGTTGTTGCTGTTTTCAAATATCTCAATGTATGCCATCTCAACATGGAGTAACCATTGACTGTACATGGGGATTAATAACACTAGACAGTCAGTACAGTGTGTGATAAAACAACGGTATGATGTGATAAAGCAACGCAAGTTAACGTTAACTTAATGTGAAGCATGGACCTCATCAACCTGTCATGTTAATGTAACTACTAGCCAATTTGCCAGCGTTGCATTTTTTCTAACGTTAACGACAGACACCTCTGTTAGAGCTACTTCTGTGATGGTAGGTCGGTAGCATAGACTGTAAAAAATAGGTCGGTAGTTGTAGACCGCATAAGTGAATGATCGATAAATGAAACGCCTGCATTAAACACTACGCCAACAACCAGTCACTTCCCAGGGATATCGGTAAACATTTGAGAAAGACCTTAGTTTGTCATCTAACGTCCATGATCAGTCATACTGATAACGTTATTTTTCAAGCTGACGCAAGTTAATAACATTCACACCGCATATTTAAATGTGTAGTTAACATTAGGTAGGCTGTGAAGTTTATTGCACACATATATTTAATTAATTGGTATTACTAGTGGTGTTGAGTGCCTGATTAGATGCTTTGTAATGTTGTAAAATTGTCTGACTAACTTTATTGTAACTTTCCTTTTTGCAGGTAAGATATGGGTGATGGCTGAATGTACTGGAGGTGGCGACAAGGTGGTCTCCATGGTCTACATTACTCTGCAAGCAAGGGAATGCCTACGTGAAGTGGTTTGGCTGGGGTGGTCTGAGGTGGCATGTCCTCCCCCTTTCTCCAAGTCCCCTGACATCCATCTCCCTGACATCATCACCCACCGTCACTGGATCAACCTGAAGCCCCTTATACATGGGACATGGCACAGCACCACTACGTTCTGAAAACACATGACTTTCAATAACTTGCGTGGCACCAAGAAAGGTCTGCCGCTGCTCTGAACCTTCTGTTAATGTGACATCATTCATACTTGAGGCTGTACACATCCCTTTGTTTCTATTTTCTTTATTGATGTCACCCAAACTTCAACTTTCTGTATGCCCCTGAACTCACACAAATTGTAAATTGCAATGCGCCATTTAACCAGTGGTGTAGTCTAGTTAGTTAGTTGTAGTGGTGGGTATACTGTGAGCAACCCCAAATGTTATTAAATACGTATCCTTGCCTATTTTAAATGGGTATACTGAGATGATGATGCTTTTCAAATGGGTTTACTGTGTATCACGTAGACTATACCATACCACGGTCATTTAACTGCCTTGGTATTTAAGTCAGAGGCCATTGCTTAGTATTTAACTGTAGCCTACACAAAGATGTAGACATTACAATAATATTAATATCAGAATAATTATTGGTTGATACTAAATCAATATTGAATGTTTTTTTTTATTTCTTTTGTGTGATCTATCATTCAGAATGCTGCAACATGACTGGTCTTCAATCAGCCAAAGAGGACACATCGTAACTCCTCTCCTAGTTACTCTCCATTGGATCCCTACAGTAGCCAGAATTAAATTTAAATCTCTCACTTTGGCCTATAGGACACTGACTGGATCTGCTCCTTGTTATTTTAATTCAATGATCAAGATATACATCCCCAACCGCCCACTGTGGTCTTCTGATGAGCGTCTGTTGTGTCGACCAGTCTTAAACGCTAGGTCAAATTCAAGACTCTTTTCCTCAGTGGTTCCATGTTGGTGGAATGAGTTGCCCAGTGCTCTTCGTTCTTGTGATAGTTTTTGGTCTTTTAAGCACTTATACATTATGGTTTGTATGCAGTAGTACTGTTTTATTTTCATTATAGGCTGTTGATTAATTTGACATTGTTTATTATTGATATTCTCGGATCTGCTCCTTGTTATTTTAATTCAATGATCAAGATATACATCCCCAACCGCCCACTGTGGTCTTCTGATGAGCGTCTGTTGTGTCGACCAGTCTTAAACGCTAGGTCAAATTCAAGACTCTTTTCCTCAGTGGTTCCATGTTGGTGGAATGAGTTGCCCAGTGCTCTTCGTTCTTGTGATAGTTTTTGGTCTTTTAAGCACTTATACATTATGGTTTGTATGCAGTAGTACTGTTTTATTTTCATTATAGGCTGTTGATTAATTTGACATTGTTTATTATTGATATTCTCCTTAATGTAGTCTTACCATGTTTTTGTTATTATATTACTGATTGAATGGGCATTATCATTTATTATTGCTTTCCCCCCTCATTTTCATTGTTTATTTCATTAGGCTATTGATTGATCCCTGTTTTAAGTATTATATTGTTTTGTATTTGTTAAGGGTAACCATAACCATCATCATCATAATGTGGTATTTTCTTATGCACTTGAAACAAAGAATAAAAATGTTTCTTTAAACGTAGTACCACTTTAAACACATCCCACACTGAACAGCAAAGTAGCTTCTTGATTATGTGTAAAATGTTTACAGAGTATCCTGATGTAGTAGATCCATGTTCTCATATTTTTACAGCTGACATGAAGGCTGCAGTATTACATTTTTGATTTATAATGGAGCACCCTCTCTGGTGAAAGACTAGCGAGCATGTGGTAGAGGCCAGTGTTGCGCGGTCTGCCCGAAATTAAGCGGTCGCCCGCGGATGACCGCGGTCACCCGCGGTTATGAGTCATAAACAAAATATTTTAATGATATTCGGGTCATTTGCGGGCGGGTCAGTTAAAATTAATTAAATATATATTTTCTACAAATAGGCCTACTTAAAATATCACGAGAAAGCTAGCATCAATACAGTAAAGCATCAATACAGTAAAGTCAACAGTAAAGAAGCAAGACGCGAGTTAAAATAATAAAGACACCCCTTCAGGAAAAGCGATATAGGCTATGGTTATGGTCTAGGCCTACTTCTTGCGAAGCCATTTAAAAGTATGACAGCCAAAACGGGCAGCCTGCAGGAATAAATGTTATGGCACAGACTACACAGCCATATCTACCGGTATGTATAGGTTCGCGCATGCATAAAAGTTACCTTAGTTCGTTGTGTTTGTGACTTTAAACAGTGGATGTGCTTTAGTAAAGCTTTGTGTTTCATTCAGCATTATAAACCAGTTCTTACGCTAACGTTTTGACCAGCAATGTATCTCTCTTGCCTACCTCGCCTCACCATTTCTGTTTTCGAAAGAAAGATGTATGTCCATGGCCTTCAAATCTTATCCTAGTGTTCTTATCCTTTGTGCGTTGCGTGCGTGCTTGCGCTCTTATTCTCATTCTTTCTCCTGCGCAAACATTATGTCCTGCATGCTTACTGCGTGTAGTTCTACTGCATCAAGTTTCGTAAATAAATTAGTTTGTTTTTACAGAAATGGCCTACTGTCACACTGCATGCAGCCTATAACCAAAAGCACACATTTTGTAAATAAGCGGGTCGGATCGCGGGTCGGGTATAATTTTGTCCTAATTAATATTCGCGGTCCGAGTTGCGGTCGGGTTGATTAAAATATCGGGCGACCGCGGGCCGCTTGTGATCAAACCCGCGCAACACTGGTAGAGGCATACGATTACAGACATATTGAGAGAGCCTATCAATGAGTTGTCACAGTTTTCAATTTAGACGTATTATTTTGAAATTATGTACGTCTACGGGAGGATTTACACATCACTGGCAAGACCTGATCAAATCATACCAATGCAAAATGCTTCTCCAGCAGTTCAATCGCAGGTAACAACGATACCTTAACGCATTTTCAGATACCGCTGTTCTGAGCATACTAATCAAATTGGCCATTTGTAACTTTGAATCCCTCCTCACGTTAAGCTATGGTCCAATAATGTGTTCACTAAAACACAAGTAACGTTATTTGTCGGGCTGATTCATAAATGGGCATACCGAGGTTGTCGACCTAGCAGGCTAGGTGGCGTTTATTGCCATTCGCAAAACTAAGCAAGAGTTAACGTTAATGAAACTTAACATCGCCTTCTCCAGTGACAAAGTGTATTCAAATGAAGTTGCAACGATGATGGCGGCAATCACTGGTTACGTTATACCATTTGAAACAAGTAGGACTGTAAATGATGGTGACTATGGCTAACGTCACTTCGGATCAATATAGCAAGCAGAGCCCTTTTACTTTACCTATCAACTGGCTAATGCTAGCATGATGTAGCATGCTATGAGCTAATATACTTAGCAGCTAGCATCTACGAAAGAACAGCACATATCTTTTTTCACAAAGAATCGGTCACAACTAACAACGATGTCTCTTACAAACAACTACACAATGTATGACTATCAATATGTATTTAGTCAGACTGTGATAACATATAGCCTAATGATAATAACAGCAACACTTCTTTAGGTTAGATTATGTGTCGAAATCAGATGTCGTTAAAATAAGTGAGCGATGACGTGGTAGTGTCTGCAGCCTAGACGGTAAAACATAATGGACAAAGCGTCGTGTCTGCAGCCAGCCAGCTGTCAATCATAGGTGTAAACACGCCCTTTTTAGAAAATAGTTGGCTACTTGGCCATTGAAATACATGGGGGTGGGCGGAGTTACACATTGTACTGCAGCCAGCCACCAGGGGGCTCTGGACTAGCGCTTGCATCACTCTTAACAGACGGCACACTGTCCAGTTCTATATATACAGTCTATGGTTTAAGCTTGCACCTGGCAGAGTTCTAAGCCATCTGGCAATGTCTAATGGGCTGGGCTGGGCTGTCTGTGTATGAATGTGTGTGCATGTAACTTTTGACCCGTGTGTCCGATTTTCATAAATGAGGTACCGTTGGAATCCTTGGATGAGGCCGACCCACTCTTGCAGTTCCTCGGAACCGCAATTCTAGTTTCGCTTGCTGCTACTCAGCCAGTGAAATCTGTGAATTCTGATAAAGTCGAGTCAGTGAGTAAAGTAGCCTACTATGGAGAAGAGACTGATAGCCTGAAACGAGCGAGGAGAGGAGACGGGCCGAGAAACAATTAGATAGATATCTAAGTTAACGATAAGTAAGTTATTTTCAAATCATCGATTACTCAAAGAGGAGAAAGCTAGACAGCGAGAACAGAGCTTTATATAACGATACGGGGGCAATACCACGCAAAACTGTCACGTCCGTAACGCCAACTAAATATGGATGTGACAGTTTTGCGCGGAATTGCCCTGGACCTCTTCTATATATTCTGAGAGGCGATTTTAAGCGCCAATTTGAAGCACCTCTACTAGACAAAGCGTATATTTTGATCAAGCATAGGGTAGGCTAGGCCCATTCAACAGTGAACTGAGACCACAGAATATTTTACGATTTAAGAAGGCAATATGATTGATCCACCACAATCTAGTTAAGCCTACATGCATTCACTGCCCAACAACGTGATATTCCTGGGTTTCCAGGATTTCTGGTCAACATAAAAAAAAGCTAAAACAATTAAATTAAACTTGCTGATTAATGGGTTCAAGGAACCAGCTGTGGAATATCCATCCTTGTCTCAGCTCAAATTTTATTTTAAGTGCACGTTAAGATCTTAAAAATAGCCAAGGCTACTCAGTTTTTCTCCCCAATTAGGCTACTCTTATCTTGCCTTATTTCTCCTCATTTCGAATGTTGCCTTTTAGGCTACTTATTTTATTTCACATTAAACATTAGGCCTAGGCCTACAATCTTCTATTTCTTGAATTTCCCCTTGGGGATCAATAAAGTATATCTATCTATCTATCTATCTATATCTATCTACAACTAGGCTCCATCCATCCATCCTAATATTATACATACATACATATACATAGCCTAAACACACGTTAAACATTATGATGCTCCGGACCTTTGTTTGAGGAAATTTTCTGTAACTGGACCTCGCTGAAGATTAATTGAATACCCCTGTTGTAGAGAATATGAGGATGAGTGTTGCTTTACAACTTGTACATATTCTGAGAAATGTATTACTAATGCAAAAGCAAACATTTGACCTCCAACAATCATTGAGGAACCATGGGTAAGGCTTACAGTTTATAATGAGCATGGATGGAGAGAAGTTGAGAAGTGTGATTTATTTTCTTCACATAGTACATACAGCACTGTGTGGTGGTCATGTTATGTACCGCTAGGCGGTGCGTCTTTTTCTGTAATGAAATTATTGCAGGATTATTTACACATTTGCAGTGCACGGGCAATATCTTTTCAGTGTCTGCAATAGACACATACACCATGAAATGCAGTTACCTCTGTAGGCATTGAGCGCCTACAGACTAATACAACTAGGACGAGGGAACTGAATAGAAAGAATATTCTTTGAAGAGGCATGTTGGTACCTCTGCTCAATAGGTGAATTTGGCCCTGTAGTAGAGTATATGCAGCTGCATAGCTATGGTTCTTTTAGCTGAGTCCTGATCCCATATATAATATCAGAACTGTCATTTCATGGCCATCAACTCGCATCCATCTTTGCAGAATGCTTTACAGATCATTTATTGTTCATTCTCTCAAGGGTCCCTTTTGGCTGAGTAGTGACATTTCATTTTTTAAATGTTTCTAAGAAAGTTCTACTATACATCCAAGAGATTACTGGGGACCGTCTCTCAAAGTTCCTGTAGCATTCACATCAACTTATTTGAACTGTGAAGGCTGTCAGAGAGAGAAAGAGAATACTCACCTGAAGGTTTCCTTTTATGCTGTCCAGCTCCTTTGAAGTTTTGGAGAGTTGGCGTAAGATCCCCGTTCTCTCTGTGAACACCTCCTTCAGCTTCTTCTCCAGGCCCTCATAGCTATGGAGGAGAAAGAGAGATTACTTCATTTATACCGCTTGCCTCTAGAGAAAATCAGTTTAGTATTCCAGAGTCTGCGTGCAGAGCCTGGAGAATTTGCAACAGGCATTTCATGAAGATTAACATGCACTGAGAGGGTGGCACATTAACCCTGAAGATGAACAATCCTTACTGTAGTTTAAGATTTTAGAATATCTGCTGATGTTTTTTCATCAGAATTTGGCATATGGTTTCTTTCTCCACAGCTAATTGTGAAGCCAGCTGAAGGAAATTAAAGAAATTCAGAAAGGGAAAAGTACAATAAAAGCAAAAAGAATACAACTTCAAGGGGTTGGCAGGTAGAAGTTCTCCATATAGTGTGCTATTTTATGCATGACCATTCGCTTATTCAAAATACTGTTCTGGACATTGTGCAGGGAGGGAATATATTCACAGGCCCCGGAGAGAGCACTGATCAATGCTTTTTCTTTCACCCTTTCTGCGTCAAAGTGCCTCTCCATCTCTTTGCCCTCTTTTCCCACTCTATCCCCCCCTCTGTTTACCTCGCTCTTTCTCTTTCTCTCTCTTTCCCCTCCCTCACTATGTGTCTCTTGCCCTCCCTCCCTCTCTCCCTGTCATCTGTGCTGGGAGATAAAGATATGGGAGACTGATGTCTGACTGCTTCAGGTCTGCCTTCCCTGCACCAGATGGACCACGAACCTAAAACAGAAACACTGAGCTTGTCTTGCTCAAACCATCAACACATTTATTCATTCACACACACACACACGAATACATAGATGTGCACATTTAGTGCTGTACAAATAGACATGGGCAACATGTTCGATAGGGACCAATTAGAACATTCACACTGCTGCCTTGTGAGTAACAAAACCACAGAAGGCCTCCATTGCTGAAAGGAATGCTTCATTTTGATGCACTCACACAGCATGACTTATGTTGGAGATGATCAACAACACCAATCAGAATGTTGTTGGTACTGCTTGATTTTGTTCATGTAAATAATGCTGGTGGGGACTAAACAAAAGCTGTTGGCTTGTTCAAATATATCCGGGCATTTACAGGCATGTATCCAAAGCCCCTCAGCAGAGCATCACATTGAATCTTGTCAAAAATCACGTCAACATCTCCAGCACAATAACACATAAATCAGTAATAGAGGGAGCACCTGGGAAATAAATAATGCATACAGCAATGCACCCTACACAGGAATCCCTTTCTCTTGGCATCTGTGAAATTTATACTGGATGCGTGTGAATTCAGATGATTTTTTTAAAGACAATTTTTTTTTTTTTTAAAGGGAAAGAAATCACCCTGTGTCTGCCAAGCCTGTTACCCAAGGGAGTCGGCTCATCTGGCTCTGTTGGTCTGCAATTTGAGTCCCACTGACACAGAAACAGCTCTATTGCAATACTACAGATAGCTGGCCCCCGTTCACGTTAGGATGAGGAGTAAATTGGTCATTACTGTGTGGGGGAAAAAAGAAAAAGTGCGGAATGCATAATTGTGCTGTGACCTCTCCTGACACGGATGTTCTGGCAAGCTCTCACACACAGGAAAAAGAGTTGGATTGCTGAAGTGCAGTAATGAGAAGCTGGGTGTCAGACAAACGGCCTTATGATCACTCTCTGCAGTCTGTACTGCGCTTGTGCCAGTGATCACATAAGTGTGGTGTGGGGAAAAGAAAAATGGCTCCATCTAATTTGTAGTTTTTTTCCTTCCAAATTAATCCAGGATAGCAAGCAGAGATGACCTGTTGTGCTCTGACCTGAGAGGGCATGCACCTTATTCTCAGAACAACGTAATTGTCTGGCAGAGCAGAAAACCAACATATTTCAGGGGAAAGACAATTGGAGGGAAAGCTGTTATGTCTGTAACATGGCTGTTGCTATGAAGCCAATCAGTGGATTATAGCCTCAAGATTATGCAAATACTGAAACGTTCAGATGTGTGGCCTCATCTTCAGAGGGGAATGGCGTGATGTGCATGGGAGATTAGCTTTGATTTACTAATTAGAAGATTAAGTGACAACGTATTAAGGGACGCCATGTCATTGCTAACTCGTTCAATCACTGATTTACCCCCCCCCACCACCACCACCACCAAGAACTTTCCGGAACTTTCCAGGCTCAGTTTCCACAACACTGATTGCACAGGCCCTCTGAGGAATGCAGTCTAGCAGTATTGGATACGATATTAGATGGAGGCTCGGAGAGTAGTCTGCTGCATCATTTGCTAATGTGTATTATCAGTTGGTTTACATCTGAACTGTGTGTGTGGAGGATTCTGCAAGTATAATTATTTATAGAATATAGTATACTGGCAACACTATCAAAACAAAAAAATGGTTTAAGGTATTGTTTCCTTCAGAGAAATAGATCTTTTAATAAAATAACAAAAAAGGCATACTGCCAACCTGGAGCATTTACGTCTCAAAACACTTGGACCAAAACCAGTTAAGTTCGCAATATAGAAAATACTATATTGTTTGTGATAGACTGTGTCATGCCAGCTCTGGTTACAGCACATGGGGACGATCTGCTCACATTCTGAGAACAACTGTTTCTGTGGCCCCGGCAGCGACTGAGCTAAATGAAGTTGACCCTGCCATATAATGAAGAAGTGCTGAGCTTTGGGCCGAGAAGAAGGAAAAGTGCTGAGGTGCACAAGCCAACCTCACTGATACAGCTCAATAAGGGTGGACAAGGCCAAACAGGAGGCCGGGCCGGGAGATGTGCTCCACTCGACAGGCCAGGGACAACCACTTCTCCACTCTAGCTCTCCGGTTAACAGTTATTGACCCAAGCCCTTAGAATAAGCATTAATAGCTTTAAGACGTTATTTTGCCTTTTGTGGCTGTACAGTAAAAAGAGGGGGATTGAATTATGTTAAGAACATAGGAGACCTTTTTTCTTTATTGTACTAATTCATATTCTGCTAACCCCAGCGTAGTGTACAGAAAGCAAACCTTGTCAGTGCGCCCAAAAAGGTTGTTACCGGTTGAGAGGGCAACAAACAAACTCATTATGTCTTGTCCTGTTGTCAGTCAGTTTAATTTTAATAGCAGCAAATTAGATAGTTGACTTTTCTGTCATAGACATTATTGCCTGACAGCAGTTGTATAACTTCCAATTTATATGTGGATTTATAATGCCATTAAGAGGATGCAAATAAATAGTTTTAATGAGGAGGACAGCCCAAGGGTTGTAAGGAGATTGATGCATTGCTTTAGCTGAGCATGACCACCAAACACCTGCGACAAAATCAATCAGTCATGTTTACAGAGTCTCGTCTTGTACAAACATCCCATATGAGTAGAATATTAAGTTTGTTTCTGTCTGAATTTTTGACACTAAATCTCCTGTAATTGCAATAGTACTGAGCTGTCGTTAGACAAAGCTTATGTCGCAGGCCCATTTCCCATTGACCGCAGATGAGAAAGATGTCAAGAATCGAGTGTCAGAGGCCAGGTGTACAGATGAGTATAGGGCTGGGGGGACAGGCGCCGGAGGCTAGGGACGAATAAGGGCTCTCTGCAAATCTGCCATTTATCCCCAATCAACTGGAAAATATGTCGGCTTGATAGCTATGTAACCCATTTTCGTCAGAGCAGTTCAGTTCCTGAATGCTTACAACATTAGCATAGCTAATCAGCAGCTTTGTTCTCTGAAGCTCTGCTTGTGTAAAACCAAGCCCATGCGATTTCAAGTGCAGCATCTGTCTGTTTACACTATGGACCTCTGAGACTGCAGGCATTTACGAGTGATATATACGGCGATATGTAAATACCAGCTTGCTAACCTCCAGCCATTCCTCACATGGAAAGCTCCAGAAGACTGATGTGTGAGGGGCTCATAATGCTAATGGAAATAAATCTTTGGGCAGCATACCCTTGTAAGCCACAACACATATTCCCTAAACCATTCATCTATTTAAATCCTCACCCCTCTCCTTCAACCAATTATGAGTTTGGTGCTGATAAGCACGGGCTGTCTTCAACAAGCTTGGAGCAAAGCAGGAAAAACCCATCAATAGGCAGTGCTATGGTGTAGTGTTTTTTTTTTTTTCGAGACAAGACCGAAACAACGCAGCAGGTTCAAAAGCCATCCACGCTAATATTGTGTCTGTGCCCTTGAGGCCAACATTTGGCCCGAAATGACTTTAGCTGAAAATGTGAAATTTAAATAAGGCAGCTTGCAAAGCAAAGATAACACGAGGCAGTAAAGCACAATACAAATCATTCACCACGAGTCAAAACTTCACAGCTGATCTTAAGAGGCCAAAATGTCAGTAATTTGCTGAAAGATTTGCCTCCTATTAAAACAGCCTATTTGTTAAATGTCTTCCAATGTGAGGCCGTACACAGGTCTTACTTTAAGCTTTTAGCATTTACAGTACTCAATGGACAATGAATGACCTCTTGAACTTGAGGGTAACTCTTTGGTTCACTCACTGATGAAGTATAGGGGAAAAGCCAGGCCACCCTACTGTACATTCCCATTTTATTAAAAGGACAGGTCATAGAGAATACACAAAACATCAACAACAATGTCACAACTAAATATTACTGCACAGGAAGTTATGGGTAAGATTGTTCAGGTAAGGATCATTCATACGTAAGTGATTAAGAATATAACAGATGCATTTCCTCATAGTTCAGCCACATTTCTTCCCCAATGTATTTTCTGATATGCTGATTAATTCTTTATTAGGACAACAATGAAGTGGATCTGAGGGGTATTTCACAAAACCTAGATAAGGGATTAAGCTGGGATTTTTTGGTTATCCTGGATGAATTTAGCCTTGACTTGGTTTCACAAAAGAGATGGCACATCAGTTACCATGGGGATTTATTCTCTGCACCTAGTCTGGTCCCGACCAGGCTAACAGCCAAGCTAAGTTAATTCTAATGGTAATTATGTTGTCTTATTGGTTCAGCTAGCTGTCATTCAAATCAGACCTCCATGCTATTTTTTAAGGAGATTTATTCCATTTATATACTATTTGCTTAATGTATTTGCTCAAGATTAATGTATTTGCTACAAGATTGTCTGCCTACTACCATATGGTTATTATTTTAATTGTGATAGCCTTATAATTATTAACATAGGCATTGCACTCATGTCGGCATCGGTGTCCACAGCAATTTAAAACACCATTCAGCTGACCGGGAGTTCAGACCTGCGTTGGTGTTTATTGTACGAATCTACTCTTTGGCCGGCTCATAAGCCTAAACAAGTGTGTGCAGCATGCCTTTACAAAGCCTACTAAAGGCGCATCATCATAAAGATAGGCTACATTTAATCTGCATCACGCCCCATTTTAGCGGAAAACAAGTTAACATACATTGATTCTAATGGGAAAGACAAGCTACACCTACCATATCCCATGTATATGGAAGCATATGAGTAGCTTTATTCAAATGAGAATGCAATCTGCAATATGCAATTCAAAATGACATTACATTATGCAATTGACAATTCATTATGTAATTTAATATTGCAATTTGCAATAATTTCCAACAAATTGTATTTTAATTTGCAAAGTGACAATGCAATCCTAAAATCAATTTGAATAATTTTGGTTAAAAAATAGAATAAACATGGATTGAATTGCATTCCATTTTGCCATGGTACTTCAGTCTCAAAATTCAAATGGCAATTCCTTTTGCATTTCAATTTTCAATATTCAGTTTAATAATTTAACTGTCAATTCGTTTTGCAATTTAATATTTAAAGTGCAATGTAGGATTGCATTTTTAAAACATATTTGGCAAAACTGTCAATGCCAGCTTGAAAAGATTTTGGATTATTTTGGGCAAAACGTTTTGCCATCGTTTTGAGGCATTTTATTCAAATGGAAAAGAAATAGCGCCCCCCGTGATTGCATTGCACTTTGGTCACGCTCTTTGTGTTGCAAAATTCAAATGGCCATTCAATATGCCAAACGCATTGCAATCTGTCAAGTCTCTCGTCAAGGCGGGAACTAGGCTACGTCACTTCCGTGTTTACGTCTTACCCAGTTAGTGCTTGCAGAAGTTTGCAGGCAGCTGCACTAAGGTCTCTGGCTGATTATGTACAACACCACCGTGTCAACGAGTCTGAGTCAACGGACAGATTACTGAAAATGGACGACAGAGTGGGCTATCTAGCCCTACTTGTCCGATTTGATGTCAACCTGGTCCGTTCAAAGATTTCTGAGGCCTTACAGCTAATGGGCGCTAGACGGTGGGGAGACCTTCTGTGGATACCACTGGAGGGAATAGAAGGTTACCTCTCCTATTAGGGAGATCGCGGAGCTCTTTGGAGTTCACAGGACAAGTAGGGCTAGATCGCCCACTCTGTCGTCCATTGTCGTTAGTTAGGCTAAAACTCACAGCCTTTCCTTGCCCTGCTCTCTCTCTCTCTCTCTCTCACACACACACACACACACACACACAACGGAGACTCCCCTCCGTGGTCTGGCTAGCCTCATAAGCAAACCGGGGGGTGCGGTCGCCCCCTCTGTTACTGTACTCTACAGCCGGGTCTGTCGGCCAAAGACTGCAAACTCCTCCATTGCAAACGCTAACTGGGTAAGAACAGCCCGTAGACGGGCTCTGGTAAGAAGACGTTAACACGGAAGTGACGTAGCCTAGTTCCCGCCTTGACGAGTGACTTGACAGATTGCAATGCGTTTGGCAGATTGAATGGCCATTTGAATTTTGCAACACAAAGAGCGTGACCAAAGTGCAATGCAATCACGGGGGGCGCTATTTCTTTTCCATTTGAATAAAATGCTTCAAAACGATGGCAAAACGTTTTGCCCAAAATAATCCAAAATCTTTTCAAGCTGGCATTGACAGTTTTGCCAAATATGTTTTTAAAATGCAATCCTACATTGCACTTTAAATATTAAATTGCAAAACGAATTGACAGTTAAATGATGAAACTGAATATTGAAAATTGAAATGCAAAATTAATTGCCATTTGAATTTTGAGACTGAAGTACCATGGCAAAATGGAATGCAATTCAATCCATGTTTATTCTATTTTTTAACCAAAATTATTGGAATTGATTTTAGGATTTCATTGTCACTTTGCAGATTAAAATACAATTTGTTGGATATTATTGCAAATTGCAATATTAAATTGCATAATGAATTGTCAATTGCATAATGTAATGTCTTTTTGAATTGCATATTGCAGATTGCATTCTCATTTGAAAAAAGCTACTCATATGCTTCCATACATGTAAAACGGTTAGCTTGCTAGCTAGCTAACTGTGGAACTTCAGTATAACAGGCATAGCCAATTATCTCACCTAGTTGTAGGAAAAAGGCTACGTTCATATTACAAGTGATAGAATGAATGTGTGACTTTCAGTTTAGTTGATGTTATGACATGTAAAGTTAAGCTTGCCGAACTTAGTTATAGTCAGCCATGGGCAGTTTGACTGTGCCTACATTCGTGACACTCCTTAGCCTAGGCTAAACTGGAAAGAGCAAAAAATAGGAACATAATGGTCACATTAATCCCATAAACACACAGAGAACTCTTACGCCAACCTTTTGTGCCTTTTAGCCAGGGAAGCGGGACAGCGGACTTCAAGGTGTCCTGATGTATGGAGTTAATGAACTTGGCGGAGGAAACTCCACTCCCCTTCACGTCGTGGAGTTCTTTGTATCCGCCTCATCCATTAATTCCATGGATCAGGACACCTTAGTGGCCATTATCCCTTACACAGTTCTTCACAGTTGTAAAATATCTTAATGACATGCTGAAAGCTGAATTATTGATGACATATTATTTTAACTTTACATTGCACTATTTCCTTGAGTAAATCCATCTGATTATGTCATTTGATAGTTGTGCTCTGACATGACAGGTTTGTTATGTACCCCCAGTTTGGAATGAGATACAAATTTCTCACATTGTGTAGCTGTCTGTATATAGCCAAGTGGGGATATATTCAGAGCAAGTGAGCTCTTAATAATCCAAGACAAAAAAATACACAAATCACTGCTCTTATAGTGTGGCAGACCTGTTTTGTTATTTCCTCATTTTTTTTCTTATAATCGTATTTCAGTGGTGACTTGGCCTTTGCCGACTGCAGAGTGAGCCAGTCAACCCTTAAACACTTTCTTGAGAAAAAATCTACTTGTCATGTCTGCAATTGGCCCCAGAATACAGCCATATTTGTTACACAAGCATCAGTGAGTTATATTTTTTTTGACAGTCTCAAACTGTTTTAAGGAGTAGTGGAGTGAATTTGGTTGCCCTGTTAACTAGAACAGATGACATCAGTGCTTGCCTTTTTTCCTGAATGTTTTGGACTGGTCTGTGTTAACTGCGGTAGCAAAAATGTATTTTTATCGACTGAGACTTGAAAGGGAAGTAAAATGGGAAAGCCATTAGGACACATTGTAGTTTTGATGATAACAATTCAATGTGTGTGTTGCCCATATAAACTTTGTGGGATTTAAAGCCCATTTTCGTAAGTAATTCCGCTTGCATGCTTATCAACAGACCCAGCAGAGCATCTAACTCAGTCTTGGTAAAACATGAAACATCTGTGCAGTCAGATTTTGATATAGCTTTTATGTTATCTCAATATCATCAACAATTAACAAGATGATGACTAGCTTTCATTGTCAGTTACTTTACCCAGTATAAAATCAACTAATTTCTTCATCACTTGAATAGTGTGATATTTTTAGAATTGGAATTAATTGAAATAGAAATACTTATCATAATGGATGAATAATTCAGTAATTTCTTACAGGCATATCCATGCATAAATGTCAGCCAATTACTTCCCAGGATTTTAAAGCCTTTGTCGTTCTGTAATTTCCTGTTTGTGAAAGACATTTTTCCTGTTTTGTTCCCATCCTACATGAAGGACAGATGAGAAGAGTAGGTGTCTGACATAATGTCACTGTTTATCACAAAAATAAATAAATAAGCACACTGCATTTCAGGGGCAAGAATCACACATCCGTGCACTGAACAAATCAGAGAGAGAGAGAGAGAGAGAGTGTGTGTGTGTGTGTGTGTGTGCATGTGAGTATGCATTTGATGCCGCTGAGCCTGTCTATATTTGTGGTCTTTTTTTCTCATGCACATATTTTGATTCTTTCCAGCCTTAGATGTGTGACACAAAGTCATCTTCCTAGCTGTGGGCCTGTCTGCAGGGATATTTTATCAAATAAAGCTCAGGTCAAGCTGGCTAGTCTTGCCGGTATTAAACTTGACTGCCCCTTTGAAGGGGACGATCTGCTGGGAATTTTTTTTTTTTTTTTTTGCTAATTTAATAACCTGACCATGTTTGTCCCAACTGTGATTTTTAAACAAACTTGTGTACAGAAGGGACTTCGAAAGAATATTCCTTCCGGAATATCAGGCCCCACAGTGGGGATCAATGAATTTTTCAAACATTCGGGAAGGGATTTGGGCCTCTGAAATCCTTGTGAAATACATTGTGGGGCTAGCACTTTCAAAGCGAGGGCTCTGTTCACATCATTTTCATGATGATAATGGAAGTAAAATATTTGAATCACTAATAATGTATTAAGAGACTCCAGAGAAGCCTTAGTCTAAAACCTCCAAAACAGTCCTTCTAGGGTTACTCAAACTAGTGCAAACAGAGGAAGAGTGCTTACTCCTAATTGTGCTTGAAACTAATCCAAATACTGCTAGGCCCACAATGGGAGAAAGATGGCAGATATTCTCCATATTCTCTCAGACAACCTGTCCACCAGAAATTGTGTGAATTTTGCCCAAAGCTCCGGCTAAGGCATAGACAGCATAATGACGGATGATGAACACGTCGAACAGACATGTCTGCTAATGAGGACGGTTTTGTTCTCCCTTATGCTGTGAACACCGTAATTAGCACCCCAAGCGCCATTACACAATTAATACTAACATACATATTTGACATAAAAACGAGAGCAAAACAGAGAGGTAGAAGAGCATATACTGTAGTCTCTATAGCTACAGTCAAAACAAGAACACAGTGATTTAAGGACATAAGACCCATCAAAGGCTTCACATTCTCTTCAGAGTGTGCCATGTAAAAACATTCTAAATCAGTGGTTCTTAACTGGTGGGTCGGGACCCAAAAGTGGGTCGCGGAACCATTCTGGGTGGGTCGCGGAGCTTGTGGTTAAAAAAGAAGAAGAAATCGCCCATTTCAAATAGACTTAAATTGAGATGAAAGGGTGCAGAATCCACAGTGTGCGATGTTCACAATTGCTGGAACATGAGTGAAAATGACAGACCTGTCAAGTACTTTAAGGTGACATCAGGAGTTGGAGACTTCACAAATGTAATGCCAAACAGCATGTTCCAAACAAATAGGCCTACAGGCACTTCGCCTTTCTTAGCATGTAGTTCACCAAATCTGTTGTCTTGAACGCTATAAAATATATATGGGTCGTGACTTCATGAACATGGGAAATTGTGGGTCCCAAAGCCAGACCAGTTAAGAACCACTGTTTTAAATGATGCTCTAATGGAATGTTCATAGACACTTGAAGTTCATGGCTGAGGACGGTACAGAGCAGTGATCAATCAAGACATCTAAAGGGGTCGACATAAGAGACTGCCTGTTGTCAAGTGTCAGGTGCAGTTGAGCATGTAATGCCAAAGGGGATACAGCACCCTGTGCAAGCGGTGACTGTACCAGAATTGTTTTGACACGTGGTATATCGTGATAATGTAAAATTCTTGCCAGTGTTGTCGTATCATAGCAAGTACAGGGATTGTACATTTTATTTGCCAGAAAGGTTTTGTTATCATGCTGTTTTCTTTCACTGCATTTTTGCTAGAATAAAATGCTTCAGTCAATGTGAGTTAATGAGAGATTGACTTGACCTAAGAAGTATTTGACCATCTATGGTGAAGGACCATTCACTCCATGTTTCCTCTCAGTGGTGCTTCAAAGAAGGCTAAAAAAAAAATCTAATTATGTTTGGTAGAATACCAATACGGTGAGTAGTGCTTTTGTTTCATTCCGAAGGGCACAGAAACATTAAAAATCAATCCGATCCCATTATGTACAGATACCAGCATTGACTTCCACACTTGCCTCGGCTGATAAGACGTATGACAAAGGACACCAATCTGACAGACCCAGCCAAGTCAAAAGAATGACCTTTAGGGTTCATCTGTGATCAAGAGAGTAAAGCACGGTAGTGGGAGGCTTCCAAACCCCACTCTGGACCCGAAGCAATTTCCAGAAGACAGGATGCACTTGTGCTCACTCAAGCATTCATGGAAAACAGGCCAGCAGAATGTCCCTCCATGCCAATTCAGTCTAAATGAAAGCCATGTATTTCAATAGGATGAACCCCAGCGAGAGCCATATTGGAACAGGGTGTGTGTGAAATAAGGACAATCTCTCACCCATATTTTCCACATTAACCTATCTACACAGAGAACAGTGTCGCACAAATGATAAGCTATCTGGCTTTTTTTATGCTCTAGCATGACTAAGTGATGTCATAGCTGAGCATGGCTGTGTCTGAAAAAAAGGCACCAAGGACCACAATGTCACGTCCATCGTCTTTTGAGAAATGAAGTCTGAACCCAATTTGAGCCTCTTTTCTTTTTTTCTTTCGTTCTTTCTCTGTTTTTCAGAGAGGGACATGCTGCCGCTAATTACATTTTCCCGGAAGTACAATATATGTGTGCACTCTACTTACAGTGGCTCAGATTTAAATGAAAATGATAGGACGCTTCTCTCTGACTGAATTATACAGGGTCCATGAGAGTTTGACCAATAACAAATGATTTAGTTTAGCTCCTAATGAAGTACCTCGCCGTGTTCAGTTGTTCACGTACACTCATCCCCCTGAGGCGAGGCACAACCCTCAAACACGAGACAGTCAGCTCCGCCTTAGGCCAGCGTGCGGTGAAATAAAGCCTGTGCTCACTAAAACCGGTATTAAACTCATGCGCTTAGTTTAGTTGTGTCCTATTTAATCAGGATGTTTTGAATAAATGGACTGGGAAAAAATAAAGGCTATATATAAGATATATCGTAACAAACATTAGTGTTGCATATCACAATGTCAGGGTAACCTTTCAGGGGGCGATTAACACACGCCTCAACCTTGTGTGAGTCAAGAAATTAATTGCATTTGAGGGCTAGAGGAAAGTGGTTAATTGCCTAACAGATAAGGCCTATCTTAGACACAGGGAGTCATCCTGGGTTCCGAGGACAGAACAAACCAAAGATATTTCCTTATGATTTTGACACTGAGTGTGCTGTTAGTTTTTTTTTTTTTTGGTGCATTATTCATCTCTCATCTAATTAAGCAACTCATTTATTAGAAAAATAATTTGCTTCACAAAATATGTGGTAATTAATAGGTCATCCCACAGAGACAGATGTAAAAACATTTGTCATTGCTCTTTTAGTTTTGAAATCTGCAAGTGCTGGTTTGTTGGTTTAGTTATGGTATATCTGTATCTTAAATTGTCATCGCCACAACAGGAAAGCCCTCACAGTAGCCTATTATTGTTGGGATGCATCTCTGGGATTAGAATGATGACGTCTTTGGAGTTTTCCCAAATTAAATCGACGAGGTATTAGATGCTAAAGGTATTAGACTGCAAAGTCAAGTTCAGGTTGCTCATCCTTATAACCATAAGAGTATTAAAAAACTCAAGGTCAGTGTAAACTTGTGAATTCTTGCCAACATTTTCTTTCAAATGATCATTTAGACCAGTTTTTTTTGGTGAATATTGTGCATTTGTTGACAGATTGAATTTGAGGTTTTGGATTTAGAAGTAGCGAGTGAAGCCAGTCTGTACTGTGTCAGACCACTCCATAAATAAACAGATGGAAAAGAACTGTCCTATGCCTTGTAGCCTATGAAGTGGAGGAAGACAAACTCGATAAGACAGTCTATTCCCGGTTGGACCTAAAAAAGTGGCCTCTTAAAAAACAAACAGCCTGCAATGAGTTTGAGTGAGAAAGACAGAAAATGTCAGCTCTCATTGAGCCTGTGTAGAGTTGCATGGCACACACAGTGTCTAAGGGGTAGTTATGTGCAGCTTTTGTCCTGCCATTTGAAAGTTACAGATTTATACTGGCGTTCTGTTAACATCTATTACAGTCTTTGACTCATGGCACACAAAAAAAGTAATCAGGTTGTCAGGCTTTTGTAATGGCTAACTTGAATAAATCAATCCAACTATTTTCACGATTTGTAACAATAAACAATACAGCCCAAATAATAGATTTGGCAGTCATAAAACCAGTGTGATTTTAATGGCATGGTATTAACTCAAAATGCTGTATCTAGCACTACGTAGAGCCATATTTGTAGATTAATGTAATGATTAACCTTGATTTAATGACCTTGCTGGTTTCTTATCAAGGCTTTTAGTCTTGCCTTGATAAACATCTTTTTCAAACTCCTTTCTCTATTAACTTTTTATTATTTCCCATTTAAACTGTTTTAAAAGATTGTGCTTTAAGTGATTGCTTTCCTGTATGCTAACGATGATCGCACCTTTTGATGATCACACCTCTCTCTCTCTCTCTCTCTCTCTCTCTCTCTCTCTCTCTCTCTCTCTCTCTCTCTCTCTCTCTCTCTCTCTCTCTCTCTCTCTCTCTCTCTCTCTCTCTATATATATATATATATATATATATATATATATATATATATATATATATAAATTACACTTTGCTGTCAAGGAACAGAATTGGAGAGAAATTAAGTAACCTTGTAGATCAGCCTGAAATGAATTACTCCTTAGTCTAATGTTTTATCATGGGTCTTTTATTCAGAGAGTAAACAGAGAATTTAATCTTGTTGCTCACCACCAGTGTGTAGGACTACGAACACCACAGCCTACATATTATAGACAGGGCATAACCCAGAAGGATCTGATTCAGGTCACTACCAAACATTTCTCAATTCATTCTATAGTACTTTTTCGCGTAGAATCCATTTCTGCTTGGGACATTTTTATATCACGCATAGTTAATGAGACAATTTTCATATTGCAATACCTTACCGAATATAAATGCATAATAAAGAAATGTATTGATAATATGGCTTTAAGTACATAGATTAATGGCTTTAGGCCCAAATAATATTCAAATTGTATCAAATATAACAAATGATCATACATAAGTATGTTTTTAGATAGGATATTGCATTTACATTATGTAAATTAGGTCATGTTTTACATTTTTCGTTCATGTACAACTTCACCTTTACAAGAACATCATGGCAAAGCAATTATGGATGTTTTTACTTAATTAGTGTAAATATACACTCTGTGCATTATTTTGTGAGAGCTAATTTGCATGTACCTTTCAACCAGTATTGCCATCAGCATAATTTGCTAGCTATCAAATCAAGACTGGTATGTCCAGCTAACGTAATGTTTGCATAGTAGGAGGCAATGGTTTACATGTCAAAGAAATCTTATCACAATTGAAAGGTTTTTGGTCATATTTTCAACATTAACAATAGATTAATTAGGATTTTAATACTTTTTTGTAGATAACTGTTGATTGGCAATGGCAGTCCAGCCATTTTTAGTCTCTCATTCCACAGAAGACAGCAGTGCTTGCTTTTTTCAAAAGTCATAGGTGAGAGAGATAAGAAGCAAAGTATTGCTGCGTCTGGTTTGAGCACAATTGAAGACAAAGCATCTCTGTGGGTCAAGGTTAGGGATATAACGGTATGAAAATTTAACCTCACGGTTATAGTGACCAAAATGATCACGGTTTTCGGTATTATCACGGTATTTCTAAAAGTGTGTTCATTGTGTTCAGAAAGCACTGATAGGCACAAGCTGAAATAGTTTCAAAAAGTGTCCCGTTCACTTTTTCTTCATGTTTAATTGGCTATGTGCTTATAGCTTAACTTACCCTACCATAACTTGGAGTTTGCCATTTCTGTTATTTGGATGCAATGAGTGAGACCAAAGTAAGCATTCAAAATAAAACTTTAGGCTACTATATTCTCCTGATAACGTGAGTGGAATTGATTTAAATGTGGACGGAGTGGCTACATGATACAGTGCACATTTTGCGGTGAAAAAGTTCCGCCTTTTAAAATCAGGTGTAGCCTAATCCGAATCGTAGTTAAGACCATCAATTAGACAACAGAATCAGTAGGGTACCAGTTCAAAAGCAGGCTCGGATGCTTAAACACATGGTTTCCATACCGCGGTAATCAACAGTGATAATCATGATGTTTGAAATAAAAACGGTAATTATTATCGTCAACATTTTTATCGCGGTTTACCATTATACCGGTAATCGTTACATCCCTAGTCAAGGTGCAAGTACATTCTGGTGATGAGCCTTATGAAGAATTTACTTATGTGAGAGACAGACTCGTGAGCATGACCGCACAAAGTGTTCATGCTCATTCAACTTGCAGGTTGATCAGGACACATTTAGAGAGGAAGCAAAAAGAGTGTTGTGTGAAAGGCTGTCACAGGTGTGGATACACATGAAGAAGTATATGAAGATGACAAACAGAGAAGAGAGTCAAAAAGAAGAGAGTCTCTGAACGAGTGGTGAAGAAACCATCTGCAACAACGGGACAAATGCAGATACAAATCCATATGCAGATTGTAGCCGAGGCCGATGCTCTAAAGAAAGGTCTTTCAAAAAGCTACAACCAAATGACTCTACAAAATGTACCTGGAGACAAATTTGAAGTGGCAGCAAAGAGACTAAGAGCCCTATCTTGCACTCAAGCACAATTTACTTTGTACACTGGCGCTTGTATCATTCCTATTTTACATTCGAGCAGAATGCAGCGGAATTTTCCTTCCACAGACGCACATCGGTTAGGGAATGAACTTGCGCTCCAGGGGGTGGTTCAGCGAAAAGAGGAGGCGTGTTCTGGCGCAAACGTTCCCTGGTGCTATTTTGCAGTTTCAGAAAACAATTCCGCCACAGACCAGAAAAAAACCTAGTCTAAAGTCAGTGGCACGTTTTTCAGATGCTATTTCAAGGGCGCATGCTTGGCAATAATGTAGCGTGGTTAAGATGCGCTTGCTCATATTTTTTCTATTGTACAGTGAGATGGAGTAAGTCTTGGGACAGAGAAGAGACGCGGGAGGGAAAGGGTCTGCCGGCCCAGACTGACCTCTCTCTCCCTTAGTGAGGAGGAATGTAGGCGTAAGCTACACCTGACCCGTCAGGCTGTGACAGATGTCTGCCATCTCATGGCAATGCTATTTAATCGAAAACACACACAAACACGCAGTGTAATTGAACGAACATTCGGCATACTGAAGATGTGCTTCAGGTGTTTGGATAGGTCAGGAGGCACTTACAGTACAGTCCGCAAGAAGTCGCAGCATTCTTTGTGGCATGTTGTGTTTTACACAACATTTCCATGAATCATGGATGTGTTGATGACATAAATGAGGAAATATCAGAGGACATAAGGAGGCGTGATGTTGAACTGCATGTACCGATGCCATTTAACCCAGCAGCACGGAAGAGGAGAGCTTATCTGACAGAAGAGCTGCATCGTCTATAGTGAGGTATAGTGAAGCAAAGTAATCTAAGTCTAATGTTAGACTACATTGCAAAAATATCACCATGCATTCATAACCTCGTGAGTCAGTGAGAGTGAGCCTAAAACATTGGAAAGTACAGTATGTCTTTGTGACATTTCTTTATTTACATTTTGTCAAAAAAAAAATGGCAGCCATGGAAACAATTGTGTCAATTTCCTCCCACACCTGTTTAACCGAAGCAAATTTGGGTGTGTTTCTCCCATCCCCATACAATGCCACTTCTCTGTCTTTTACGGAACAGAACGTCGGTCTCATCGGCTGTGAACCGCTCCTGGTGTGCACCTGGCAAATCAGCCATTATAATAGCAATCTGTCATGGAACAAACGCGCCTACTTTTAAAGGGAATGTGAGATGACGCTCTGATTGGCTTATTGCACGTGTAATGTAGCTACTTCAGACCAACCTATTTTAGATTTGCGTCGGGCACAAAAGTAATTTATCCCTCCGGTATAGTAGCAACAGCGCTTGAGATCCGCCCATAAAGCTACTTGCATTTTGTGTTTGATACTTGTGTTTCAGATCGTTAAGATAGGGTCTTCTTTTGAGTGGACAATCATTTGATATGTTTGCTGTGGATGTATACTACCATGGAAGCTGCTACCTGTCTTTTGCCTTCCCTTACAGCCACTTAGAGACTACACTGGACAGAGAAGAAAAGGAAACATTGAAATATTGGGCTATATTTTGGCGATCAAAAATGCATGGTCACTGGCGACCATTCAAACAAAATAGCCTACTTGCATCCTCACTCGTCTATTATTTGAACTCATTGGCAAAGTGAAACTAACTTCACCGTGGTGTTATAGTCAAAGACAAAACAGTAATACACAGTTAATTACTTTCACTAATGACTCACAATGGGTTACCATCGAAAACATAGCCTGAAAAAATTTACCCCAATAATGTTCGAATGACTGAATAAAAAACTTAAGGACATTTATCATGCAGAGGAGTTGCTGCTTACATCTCGTGACAGTGCGTCTTCAGCTGTGCTCCATATGCACCTTGCTAAAGACCAGTTTTTTCTTGGTCAGTGGTGCAATGCTTCTTAGATAGTGTACGATAGCGATTTTTAGATCTTGCGCCAGGCCACACCTTAGGTCGTTAATTGCCACACCCCTGAGCGCATTGTTCAATAAAAGAGACGCGCATGGCGAAAAACTCGAGTGTACAATCGGAATAAGCTTTGTGTAGTGATAACACACTTTGCGCTGCGCTTTTGATAATCATATTAGAGCCCATAATGTTACTGAGGACTTTCTGAAATTGATCGAAAGGAAAGTGAAGGATAAGGAAGCTTATCCGATGAAAGATCTGCCGGAGGACATTGAACATTTGAAAACTGAAAAAATGGGTTGCAAGAGCTTGCTTGTGCTTACTAGAGTCTGCATTGGCATTTTTGTTATTGGCATTATTTATGTAAGTTTACTAATATAACCATGACCAGAATTTACACTGCAGATAACTTTACACCTCAAAGAGATAGAATATTCTTTAATTAATCATAAAATGTCACCCAAACATAAGTGGGACAATCCATATCCTTTATTTCTGCTAATTAGTCAAAATATGCAAAATAGCTCATTAACTATGCGCGATATAAAAACATGTATATCTACTATTACTGTATACTATTTCTACAAGCTATTTACTATTACTAAATCAAGTGGACAACTGAAGGGGAAGATCAGTTACAACACAGCATGAAAACAAGACGAATATTTCTTCACCGCATGCAAATTAGTCAACAAAATGATACCCATATGCAAATTTGCTCTCACAAAATAATGCACAGAGTGTATATTTGCACTAATTAAGTAAAAACATTCATAATTGCTTTGCATTGATGTTCTTGTAAATGTGAAGTGGCACATGAACAAAAAAGGTTAAAAAAAATCTAATTTGCATAATGTAACTGCAATATCCCATCTAAAAACATACTTTTGTATGATCATTTGTTATATTTGATACAATTTGAATATTATTTGGCCACAAAGCCATTCATTTATCTGCTTACAGCCATATTATCAATACATTTCTTTATTATGCATTTATATTCACTAATGTATTCAAATATGCAAATTATCTCATTAACTACGCGTGATATAAAAATGTCCCAAGCAGAAATGGATTCTACGCCAAAAAAGTACTATAGAATCAATTGAGAAAAGTTTGGTAGTGATCAGATTGTTCTGGGTTTTTCCCTGTCTATTAGGCCATGAGTGCTCATCACCTATGACATCAGCAGTAGGCCCGTGATCGATTTTTTCATTACAGCCATTTCCACATACATGCCAAAAGCTTTTAAAAAATAAAGACAGCGCTTATAGCAATATTGGCAACATGGCAAAATGTAGGCCTAAATTAAGGATTATACCTCAAGACGTTTATGATTTGTGGCCTTTGTCCTAAATGTTATGCTGTCCTAAATGTTATGTTTTCCTCAATGTTATATGCAAAGACTATTGTATGCCTGGGAACATTGTAGATGAAAAAAAGTGTACAGCAAAACCAGCAGCCTCAAATAAAATATGACAGTTGGCACTCAAGCTGAAGTTAATCTAGTTGGATTCCAACAAACTATGCAATAGCTAAATGGGCAGGCCCTCTTACCACATTCGAGGTTAAGATGGTTAATGGTGAGATTGTCACCTTCAGGACAAATAGTGGCTGGTTAAAACCAGTGTCTGCCAAACTCTATGATATAGTGAAAGATGTGGACACCCAAGCTCGCACACCCAAGTCTAGGTGCCATGGGGTTTATCAAATTAAATTATTGACTAACTTCTAGTAGCTTATTCAAACATAATGCACTGAATCAAATGGGCTCTCTAAAGATGGACGTAAGACGGAAGCACTACGTATACAGCCTTCTGTGTGCTTGGGGACTACAGTCATGCTACGTTAAATAACCACTGATGCATTGACCATTTACAGTAAGTGTTACTTGTAAGTGTGTGTGGTTATAGGTACAGTTAGTTTTAGAACAGCTAAGTGTTTTTGCATCGTGCCTAACAACAACCCCATATCTGTTCCACTACAGAACACAACCTCTTGGTGCTCATTGTTTACATTTTAAATACAGCCCAAGTATGCATATCTCTTCTGTTGAGATGGAGACATTTCCATGTTATGCCAAAGTGTATATAATGTGACTGTCAGTCAGTAAAAAACAAACAAAAAAAACTTTTGTGCATAGCTTTCCTGTATGTAGTATATTTACATTTATTCATTTAGCAGACAGTTTTTATCCAAAGCGACTTACATATGTCAATTATCGTAACACCCCCAATTATCACCACTTTTGTTCAGAAATTCTAAAACAACGATGTTTTTTAACACTTCAAAATAACATTTGCTAAATGAACCTTACATTTTTCAAAATTGTTAAAATTCCACTGGAGCTCCAAGCGGTTGTGTACACGCAGCCTTACAATACTGTTTACAGCTCTTCGAGTCACGGTAAAATGTCATTGTTGGTACATAGTTAATTTAGATACACCTCTTTAGGAGTCCGCCGTCTTGGTTTGTATAGAAATGGATATTAAGTGACACATACACGCAAGACGGCGGAAATACGGGACCGACGGTAATAGGGGGAGTTTGGATATATTACAAGGGCCAATGTCCCTGGAGCAACTTGGGGACTTGCACAAGGGAACGGTGGAAGCCAGGAATTGAACCCACAACTTTTCAGGTGTAAACATCACTTCCTCACTTATTACTAACACATATTTTTTGAGATTGACTGGGAAATGTTTAAAACTTAGAGTAGACGCAAGATACCTTATGCATCTGTCATTCTTCAAACCTACAGATATCCGTAGGTTCGTTCAATCATTCACTGTGATTCCAGTGCATCCACCTGATACTTCAGACCTACACACCATCATGAAGGAGCCTCCTACACTCTCTCCTGCACTCACTGCATTCATGGCAGACTTGACTTGCCACAGGGTGCTTAGGGTGCTCTGTGAAATGCTCCATTGCCTGTTTCTTGGGTTGTGCCCCCTGGCAGTTGGCACTGCCAGCTGCAACATCCGCCAAACATTGGCAATCAACGGCGTGTCTTGCAACGGGAACCTGTTTCAGATTTGTTCCCATCATGTTGGGATTTAAAGAGCAGCTCATGCCCCTGATGCATCTGTCTGCTTCTTCAGTTCTTTAGGGAAGCTCTTCTAAATTGCTTGTCTAATGAATAAAGCATTGTAGGATTGTGTTTGGCTTCCACCGAAGTTTCAATATGTGTCTTTGTGGAATCTTTGGCTAGAAAGTCCAGGTTCTAATGCCCCCCCTCCCTCCCCCCTCTAGCCCCAAGCTTAGGGTGGCTTTAAATAGGCTCATCAGTCATTTCAAAATCTGCTGCAATAATACATCAATGAATATTAATGATGTAAGAAAAATAGTTATTTCTTCAAGCTAAACATGAATAAAAAATGCCTCAGAGCCTGTCATAACGGTCTGCAAAATATGCTTAGATGAACAATCATTAATAAAATTGGATAAGGTGGACAGTGATTTAGCATATGACGCATATGAATGGAATTCAGTGCATGTTATGGGTTGTTATGGTTGATCTAGTCTTGTGCCACTCTTCCTTGTGTTGTTGTGGTCAAAGGAACTGGGGTTTATTTGGCAGAGCAATCTCCCCTCACATAATACAGCGTAGAGTCGTATCAGAAGCGGGCGGGGACCAGAGTGGTCAGAGGATCTGTGATCTGTCCTCACATAGACATGTAGCAGGCGGGACATGACGGAGAATAGAATGGTTTCACTAATCTTGAATGTGCTAGACTTTCTATTTAAGTCACAGGGACAAGATGTCAAAGGAGGAATCGATGGGCACTTAACGCCAAACAAAACAGGTGTCAGAATTCCTTCACATATGTGGCAGAGGAGATGAGAACACTGGCCTGTGTAATCCTGAGCTGTCAGCGTGAAAAGGGCTTGCTGTTGAGTAAGACCGCAACCAAAATCCCCATGTCGTCATTTTTGACCATAACTGGCCGGTTGTGTTTCTAGCTATGTACAGTGATATATACTTTATGAACAATGGAGGAATGCCCTTTTATAGGTGTACCTGTTTGTGTGTTTATGTTTTGATATAGGTGCACTGTGTATATGTTTAGACACGTTCTTGACAATAAATCAATAACCTGTGCGGTACCTTCCATTTTATTCCACTCAGCACACGAACTGATTCGTACTGATCAAGCACTGTTCCATTTTAATCATCTCGGTGCACAACTATTTCATCTAGAGAGCTTTCTCAAATGGAGCATTGTATCGACAAATATCAGCCCTTTCAGTGGCGCCCTGGCCCCTTCCGTCTTTCAAGAGCTCTAAGCACACAAATAAAAAATCATCAAAATGCCACAGCAGAGTTTCATCCCCCTAATGCTCCACAAAATTGTTTGGATTCGTCTTTAATTTACTCTTAAAGTTGTTACAAGACGTCTGTGTGGCAACGCAAATGGATGAAAATTGAAAATAGCTCGGTGGGCTTCCCAGGAGAGGTCATCTACCTTCATGAAAAAGTAAATTTGCATATTCCAATTTAAAATGAGCCAAAGAAAAAAGTTTGGATGCTTTGTATCAGCAGAGATAAACATGACAGGTTTAGCTGTGTTTACCGGGCTTGATCATTTTCATATTTTTTTTAAAAAAAAGGAGAGAAAAGAAATCTATGCATACAGTAGTGATCAGCAGCTGGAACAACAAGTGGATGGAAGGTCTATTTGAATCATGTGTTTTAATGCAGCTCTGTGGATTTGGGAGGGTGCGGGGGTGGATGGGTTGGAGGGATAAAAGCTTTTGTGCTTCAGTGGGAGGAGATGTACTGTTGTGTCTGGAAGGCAATTCAGAGTGAAGATGAGAGAAAAAATATGCCATAGCTTTTTCTAAGAATGTTTTTTTTTTTTACTGTAAATTCAAGGACAGCAAATTCAGTGCAATACTCCCTTGGGAAAGGGCAAACCCCCTTTATCTTTGATTTCTTTTTCAGTCATGTACTGTACATTATGTGGAGTGGTTACAGATGATCAAGAGCAAACTGTGCATACATGCACAGATGCCATAAAAATAATGTATATGAATGTACTGTATATGAGTATATGTCTGTTTAAAATGCCATTGTTATGATGTACGTCAGACCTAATGCATCATAGCACCTGTTGTACAGCAACAGGTTTTAATTTGCACATTGTCTCTCCAAACAGCGATGTCAAATATTGTTTGGTGTAAATCCTGTGTGTAATGTATTTATCAGCCAGTGTATCAACAGATAAGAAAGTCAGTCCATGTAATGGGTTCTGTGGCCTCACAGATCCCATAACACACCTAGATATTGTTGCTGATGAACATGATTACATTGGCACACAGAGGTACTGGAAGAGAAGTAGAGTATCCAAGGAACATCTAAGTTGCATCCACAGATCCACAAAATATCAGAACATTATTTTGTGTGGACAGAGGCATCTAATAGTGTTATAGATGCCCTCTTTTAGATCCAGTGGTGCCATGGGAAGATGAGTTAATGGTTTGCTCCACTGTCTCAAGCCCCCTACTGTCAGGCAGACCCAAATTAGTTTGGAACAGTGGCACATTGTAACAGCCATATAGCTCAGCTGTTTCAAATGTCCCGACCAAGTCTGCCAAGGCAGCTGCTTATCGTGGCGGCAGCATGGGACTGCAGGAATTGGCTTGCTGGAGGACCACACAGTGCTAGCACAGCTTCCTCCACAGAGCTCACCCTCTGGCACTAGCAGATCTGTCCAGGAGATTAGGCTTGGATAAACTCACAGTTAGGGACAGACACGGGGGGGGGGGCTGCATCAGTAGTGGCTTAAAATGAAGTCTCTTATTTAATCAGACAGAGACTGGTTTAAAGTCATGGTAGCTTGGGTGCCGGAGTGACACGTATGTCTCTGGGAATTAGGTGTAGCCTAGTTTGCTCTGAGGCTGCAAGCTGACGACATGCTCCCTTTGTCATGACAATGCTCCTTCCTCATGTGTGTGCACTCCTGTGTGTGTGTGTGTGTGTGTGGTTGTCTCTGTGTGTACAAATCAATGTCAGGAGCTCACTGTGTTTGCACGCAATGGCAGAAGTATGCATACACCCGCACGAACACATATACTCATGCACACATGCAGTGTTGGGAGGGTTACTTTCAAAACGTATTCCGTTACAGAATACAGAATACATGCCCAAAAATGTAATCTGTAACGTATTCCGTTACATTACTCAATCTGAGTAGTATTCTGAATACTTAGATTACTTCCGCATTGAATTGCATTTTATAAGCGTAGGAATGCGGCCATCAAATCCTGCTTAGGCCTATACTAAACAGGCCTATTCTGTTGTGTTCTTCTGTTCCAAATGGCTGAAGTGTTAGGCCCACATAGGAGAATGTAAAGTCAACTAAGCTACCTGATACAACTTTAAAATAGCAAGGTGACCATTAAAACTACAGCAGGCGACTAGGCTAATTAAAATAAACAAATAAATAGGCTACTTTAAGGGCGTATAGCCAGAAATTATCGATCCAATGTGTGTCTCAATTGTCCCCCGCTGACCACCTCACACATTTCTCTAGATTTTACAACGACCTTACATGACACAATGCAATAAAATATGCCAGTTTTTAGAACACAGAATAATGTTTGTAATGATACCAGTTACGTTTAACAGTAACATAAGTGTAATGAGCTATTCATCGAAGGTGAAGTGAAATGCTTACTTTGGAAAAAAAACATTTGCCGATATCCTTGGATGGGAGATTTTCCATGATCAAAGAGGGCACTAATACGCATGTGCATAGCAAAAATCACAACTTGGGCTTGCTGTGCAAGCAAGATATTTAAGGTGTCTCAACTGTACACATGTCTCAACTGTACTCAGTCTACCCTAATTAAGGTGTGCCTGTGAGATTTTTCGGTGACATCAACCCAGTAGGCTACAAGTGAGGGGCGCATATGACAGGTGGAACGCAAATTACCTGTAAATTTAAACACTATGGGCTAGGCTACTGTATATCAGTGCTCTCAAAATGAACGTGATCGCGTAATGACAATCAAAAACCGCACGTTAAAATATGCTAGGCCTACTCGCAAGAATAATTCTTCAGAGGCTGCACCATATAATTCATTTTAAAACGTAAATGTAGATCTAGAAAAAATAATAATCTATAAAGCTATTTTAAGTTAGAATAAAAAACTTAGAATGCAGTGCCTATTTTAGAGATTGGTTTTATTGTAGCCTAGGTCTAAATCAACACGTGACTAGGCTTTGCTTATTGCTTAGCAAACTGTGTAACCGATTGGCCGAAGTAGCCTGAGCTATTAATACTTGGGGAAAATATCCTTTGAACAGACATCAGGAACCACGATCAGTGAGGAACAGGAGTTACCTCCACTTACTTTACTCAATTTGCTGTGCAAACAGTCATTTCAGGGTCTCCGATGACGCTTCCATAATGCGCGCTGGCTGCGTTTTATGGTTTTGAGGCTAGTGCAAGACGGCAGGGCTTGGATTTAAACATGTAAACAATTTCATCATAGATTGCTTTCAGGAGCTTCTGGGAAATGGAGTTGCCTTAATTTATTTAGAAAGGGAACAAACTTATGAAACAGATAAGTATCGTCATGTAATCCATTGATTTCAACAATGTAACTGTATTCTAAATACCAACTATTTAACTTGTAACTGTATCGGAATACAGTTACTCATAATTTGTATTCTGAATACGTAACGCCCGTACATGTATTCCGTTACTCCCCAACACTGCACACACACACCAACACAGCCTATATTCAATGACACAGACTCCCTTTTTCACAGTTTGAGTGCCTTGCAACACAGTCTTGCACAACAGATGACCTTTACGACTCAACACATGGTATCTGAAGTGCTAAAAATGGTGAAAGAAACCAATTAAATATTTAGGGTGCCATTTAGAGTAAAAGGATTCTCCAAATAAAACACACTGCTGTTTCAGTAGTGTTCCAGATACACAAGAAAACAAGGATAGACCAGACCAGTGCCACTGAACAGCATATAGCAAAGTCTCCCATGCAAGCAGTGTTTCATGGTTTATGCCGCCCTATTCAGGGTTTTTTTTGTGTGTGTGTGTGTGTGTGGGGGGGGGGGGGGGGGTAACAATAATCCCAATAATGAAAATAATGTGATTATTTAAAAAAGAAAGAAAAAAGTTATTGATCTACTGTATCTAAACAGTTTTTTTAAGATGAGGGGGATAATACCTATTATAAAGTAGGCTCAGGGATTTAGGAGTTTTAAGTTGTCAGGCGCAGATATGCAGAATAATTATAAAAACGAATTGCACATCATTTGAAATTGAGATCCCATTTATCCAAACAATAAGTAATCATGCCAGCCCATCTTTTTCATAACAAGTCTGAGTCATGTTGGGACACTGCACCTGTTTTTCAGCAACAGGTTTCAATTAGCCTTGTTTGCTTTCAACCAATTTTAATCCATTCCTGTGCAGACTTTATAGTACTTGTGAACTCCAGCCTATCAGTAAACAGAAAAATTGTAGAAAAACATATTTTCCATATTTTTCATAGTTCAGCCTACGAGCCAATATAACTTTGCTAATAAATTGTAACAGTGAAAAAAAGCAGCCCTTTCTACCCTAGTCGCTTCTCGACTCTTGATCTTTTTGAACCTCCATCAATTATAAAAGACAGATTGTTTCCTCCTTCAGTCAGTCGAGTCCCCCAGGAATAGTTGGAGTGTTGCACTCGATAGACAACGGGTTATGTTACAAGTGAAACAGTAATTGCTACTTCATGACGATAAATCACCTTGTTCAAGCAACAGATGAAGCCTCCTGAAAGCAAATAGAAAGAAAAGGAAAATAATACACAACTGATCAAGGAGACCTACAATAAATAACACAGCTTGTGAAGTCATTTAACTGATGATCTCTAACAAAACATGACATTGAGCTCTCTGCTCTTCAATTAGTGCCCCCTTTTAGAAAGAATGTTCTCTTAACTCTTAGCATTTAAAGTCTGATGATAAGTTTTTTCTGATGATAAATAATGAATAATACACTACGTCAATTGTGGCTGTCTATGTCTCCTCAAAAAGTTGACATTAAATCTCTCCTGACGTTAACATCACAAAGCAGGTAACAGACAGCAGACATTTTGGATCATTGTTTTTCTCTGAAAACCCACTGCCTCCACCTATCCCTATTGAAAGTACTCATGATTAAAGCATATGCAATTACAATGCTCTTGAGGAAATAAATCAGGTGTATATTTAGCTAATCCGGAGTGATATTGATGACTTAAATCATGGACATACAGTATGCAAGAGCTGGAGGTTACTGGAGCAGAATTGAGAATCTGCCGCTCTAGATTACCCCTAAAATGACTTGGGTTGAGGAGCTACTTTTAGTGCTTGAAATGCTTTCTGGATTTCACCCAAATGAAAAATGTATGAGCCCTAAAATTAGGAGTGGTATTACTTTTAAGTGTTACCCCTAAATCAAGCCATTACAAGTTATATTTAGTTTAGTACATTCAGGTTTTCATATACTGTATAGGCCCTGATCTGATGGCAGTAAAATCTATTGTTAAGTTTAGTTAAAGCCAAAAATCTGATTATGATCGGAATACGACATCTTCAAAATTTCCCCAAATTTTTGTGAGGATGCATCTCTGGCACTTTCACATGCAGATGGCTTTTGCAGTTCCACTGACATCTCTTTTCCCTGGTAGTGCTATTAGTGTTAGTATAGAGATGGGACTAAAAATGTGCTTGCTGCCAAAGAACAGTAAAGCCTTTCATCATCTTGGATTACACGTTTTTGTTTGGCTTTTGCATATCTTGGGACTTAGCAGGTGGCACGCTGAGCCCCTAACAGACTAATTGCATTAGCGCACATATACAACTGCGCATTACAATTGCATTCAATTGCACTTTCCCTTTGAACACCAGCAAGGAGCACTTGCAAGGTGAAAAGGATGTTGTTGTTAGGTTGTTGTAAAAATAAGTATTTTAAGTCTAAAAGAAATCTCAACAAAGTCTGAACAATGTTTACTTCTGAAGTCGGTGTTGTCCCATTGCTGATATTTCTCAAGAAAATGGATAATTTAAAGTCTGAACAATGTGTACTTCTAAAGTTGTTTTTGTCCCATTGTTGATATTTCTCATTAAAATAGACATTTCAAAGTCTGAACAATGGCGACTTCTGAAGTCGGTGTTGTCTTGCTGTGGCAGCAGCATCTCTGTTCTCAGACAGCTGGGGTCAGATGGGTAACATCCGATGGCATCAGAGAGATTACAGACACCACCAGCCAGCCAATTCCGTCTGCTGTTGTGTCGGCCCAGTCTGACAGGGCGAGCAATAATCAGCTCTCTCATTAACACTCCTCAGAACACACACTGTCTCCCATTCAGATCTAAACTAGTGGAGGTTAGGCCCCGGCTCTGAAGAACTGATTTGCATTAATGTCACTTGCATTGAGGTCTGGCCGTCCTCTCTGGAGACAAAAGAGTTGAAGTCATCAGTGAATACTGAGACGATGAACACCAAAGGTAGTGAGCATTTGCTTCAAAGTGGCTGAGATTTAGATTTTTGCTCATATCCTGTCATGGGGTTTTTCCCTCCTGTTCTCTGCCGCAGTAAGAGGCATGTCACTCAGATTTTTTTGTTTCATTACACCATATGTGACGTCAGTGAGCCACGGCCTGAAATCATAAATGTATCATTTAAATGTGGTGAAGCCGGAGGGGGTGGGGTTTGGGGGGGGTGTCTTGATTCCTTGAAAATTGAATGTAGGCCAATTTAAGCCCAGTGCAAGAGCCGCTTGGTCCTGGCGGGGCGTAAAAGTCCTGGCACGCAGGTGATCTGCGCTGCACTGAGTGACACCGGATTGCTGCTTATGGTTGCATCAGGATCGATTTGCATTCAGACCCCCACCCCACCCACTCACACATCCAACAGGCTCTAAGCTAAGCACATTATGTAAAACACTGCACAGCGTGTGCACCCCGTCCCCCTCCCTGCGCCCAAACTCCAATTCACAATGCACTTCATGCCTTGGAAAGCCTATTTTAGGCTCAGTGTGTCTGGTATTCTCCTTTGAGGACAGGCTCGGGGTACAAAAATCTCCTCTGACATAGACTCACTCTTCCTGACTGCATGTCACGGCTCGGAACAGGTAGCAGTGCTCTCTCACTGATTACACAGGGGGAAACAAGGGGGACATACAAATAGACGCCTCTAATTGCATGTATTACTTGTATGAGACGAATGCTAGAATGCTTTTCACTAATACAGACGGGGATCTGCCAGCAGTACAGACGACAGCTCCAAGTTTTTCCATATAGCTTCACTAGCATATCCTATCACAGAGGTTAAAATGTAATTGTATATTTTTAGGCTGCTGTTAGTGCAATCTGATTTGTAGTCGGATCCCTGGGATGCCAAATAGGTAGCAATTTGTGCTATGGATGTAGTTTCCCATTTTTCAGTGCATTTTAAGGGAAATGTGTGATTGTGATTCAAGAAAATCGTAGCCCAACCATTCTTCATTACACATTAAAGTCTCTACTCAGTTCATTAAAGCTATCTATATAATTGAGTGATTGATTGGATTATTTTTTCCTAAACAATTTGCCACTAAACGCATATGATTTTACAAGCTACAAGCGAACCCCTCAAAACATTAGTAATACGGGATGCATTTCATTATAATTCAATTAAGAAGAGGCTGACTTCACTCCAAAGTAATTACATTAGTCATTTTAAAATTTGTCGAGTTAGCTACTTTTGTATAATGCACTTACAGTGGGTCTGTATAACTTGGATAAGGATTGTTCTCATATACTGTGAATTTAAAACTAACGATCCAATCTCAAACACAAGCGTTTATTTTCATGATCATCCATCTCATGTCAGACTACAGAAGTAAATTTAATTTACATCATGTCTTTATTCAAACTATTTGTTCTACTTCTACATACTTCCATGAGTGGCCTGAGAAAGGATACCAAATATGCAATTCATTGTACTAGTTTCTTTATTTTCCAACACACGTCTAATCTTGATTCCACTGTAAATGCACGTATTGCTAAAGTTCATATCGTAACCTCATGGGTACGTATTCATATGCTTGTAGGCCAAGCTACTGCTAATAATGTAGACTTAGGGACATATTCCCCCCTTGTTGGTCATTTCACTGAGGACACATTTGAAGGTAAATGCCGGCCATATGCTTCAAGATTTGAGGCAATATTAGACTGCTCATTTCCCTCCTCTGCAGGAGATTTGCTGCCAGTCCATGCACTATTTCATCATCTCCCTGTCTGTTTCTCTGTACAGCTCTGATCTCCCCTGCCAAATGGCTCCATAGCCTACAGAACCTAGAGAGGGTTTTTTTCTTTCTTCTCTCTGACATCCTTCTTTCCAGTGAGGAGAGTCACAAACGACTCTGTGATAATCAATTATTTAATGTCTCTCAAGTGTCGATAGCAACGAGATATTTCATGGGATAAAAATTACAGAGGACATGACCTCTGTGTTCTCAATGGCACTTGGCCTCCTATGGCCTCGCACCATATCAACAGTACAGAGATGGCCCTTTTGGTGTGAAGGGGCAATAAAATAACTCATTTCTAAATAACTCACGGGTGATTAAAACTGAATGCACTGTATATGCTGTAGGCATCAGCACACTGTTATTTGTTTGCAAAGGCTTTTCTTTTGCTTTCAGTATAGAGCTTATATATTCAGCTATATATTATATATTGCATAGGATTAAAGGGAAGCTTTGATTTGCTGTTGAATTCAAGTTCACAGGCGATTAAAACTGAATGTATATAGGTAGTCATCAGCACAATGTTATTTGTTTGAAAACGTTTTTATTCATTTATTTGCTTTTAGCGTATTTGCTTTTGCTTATCTATTCAGAAATAATCCATTGCATAAATCAACAGGGAAGCTTTGAATTCAAGTTCAGCATCTGCTGACATCTCCAGTAGCCTTGAAAACAGTAAAAATCCTATCTTATGTCCTATCTCAGACGGTCAGTTAAGTTATCTGGGCTAAAGTGCAAAACTGGTGGCTAAACACTCGTTTGGAAAGCTTTTGCATGGTGGCACTCTATCCAGGCCCAGATTGGCTCCGAATCAACCTTTTAAGAGGGCTCTGCCTCCTGAAGGCTCCTGTCATTAATGGCTGTCCCCCCTCAGACAAGGATCCTCCGTCTCTGCTAGGGTGACACTGCATGAGTCCAAAGCCCACACCAGCTTAGATCAATTCCTCAAAGTGATTTGCTATTAACCTTGCTGTGGTGATGGACTTCTATGGCTGCCGGCTTAAACCAGGCCATTTTTTCTGCAGCCAGAAGTTTGATGGGAAAATAATGATTGGAGTCCCAGTTCTAATCTCTCAGGGTGTAGGGAGCGATGCTGGGGATGCAGGGCTCTCATGGTCCAGTTGGCTGTGGGCATTTGCAACACTTGGGTGCTCTGTTTTCACCTCTGCAGATACCATCACCATCTTTCCACTTAAATTCCTAGTGGAAGAAGAAATAAATCCCAAACCACCTCTTATTCTTTAGCATCCAACACTGGAAGTTGAATAGAATGAATCCAGTTAATGGACCAAATAACATCTACTGTAATTTCTAACTATTTTAATCTGTGTGTTTCACTGAATATGTTCTTAAACATTTGGATTATTTTTCTGACTCAAACAAATGTTATGACTGCAAAGGGAAAAAATATATAGTCCCCTGGAAATGATCAACTGACAACCCGGGCTGATGAGATGAACTCGAAATCAAACGAAATCAAAGTCACCTCAATCTCATCTTCAAAATACCACAGAACACACAAACACAATTGATCAAGAAAGGAGATATATCATGGTCATGGTCAATGACATAAATGGGTGTTTTAGGGGGACAGTTTCCTGAATACCTGACATACTTGTCATGTAATTTTACATGACAAGTAATGTTCGCTGCTGACACATTAGCTGGGTGTCACATTAACACTCTCTCTCTCTACTTGTGCTGAAGATGTTATATGCATTAATGTCAAAGTGCATGAATACTGCCCTTTCATTATCACCTGGTCATTTCAAAGCTATCTTTGTGGACCTATATACTTAAACACATGCCAATTTCAGCATGGAAACAGTGCATAAATACTGTAGTTTAGTGTTTAAACATAAAACCAGGCAAAAAACATGGCATTCCCCAGATGTAACAGCTGTGGTCCTTTGAAAAGCACGATTTTTAGCAGCCATTCATCAAGTAAGACTGATTGTTAATGAACTAGTAACTTGACACCATCCGTCTCGACAATTTTTCTACATTAGTTTCATTGCCATTCGTTAATTGACGATTCAGAATCTGATGCCACCGCTGTGGTATTATTAAATATTAGAACCATGAATTAAATCCATTTTGGATGTGTAGTTCCTTGCTATGTTTGCCTCTGCCTGACAACTGCAGTTCCCCTTGAGGGCAGGTTGTGTTTTCCGTGACGTCTGATAGAAAATGTCAGCCTATCCCAAAGCATGTTACACCCGTCTATTGAACATGAGGAGCCTCGAGAGAAGGGCTGTCATTATTGATCTGGAGATTCTTTCCTCCTGCTGATCCCCTCTACCTGAAACACAAATACTGAAAACTTCCAATGTTTTCCTTCTCAACCTGAGGAAGTAATGTGTGTTTATTTTTAGTCTGGGTCGACATTGGGCTTGAGGGTGAAGGTTTGCTGTGTGTGTGTTCAATGTTATTTTTCAATTTCCACATATTACGTTCTGCTAAACCAGAGGAATTTCTTAATAACCACCTATGCCTCCAAACTGTGTAAACTATCATATATTCAGTTATGAGGATTAAACATGGAGAAGTACTATAGTTGCTGCAGGGAGCCCATTTAAAAGCCTTGAAAAGCGTTATTATAGAACGCTATTACATTCGTTTATAAGTAGGCCTACAATAACATAAGGCATATGGATTGTGTTACAGTAGGATTGTCGGATGCAAGGTGTGTTGTTACAGTACGTGTGGCTCTTAAGCACCTGAGCTAGCCTGGAGAAGGACACTGGTGTGCCAAATAAGGGGATGATGTGGAGTTAAATGTAGCTTTTGAGAATTCTAACATACATGACGATATTCCAAAAGCTAACCCTTTCAGGACCAAATAAACTAATATGTTGTATAGAGACAGTAGTCACTCACAGGAGCTAAACAAGCATAAAAAATTAAATAATTGTCAAATCCAGCTGTCAAAAGAGGTAAAAAATGTCATATCAGTAGTGAAGGGAGTTTCCGCTGTAGTTAAAGTAACTGCATATAGGTATTTAATTGCTAGTATCCCAGATGAGAAGCTCATGGTGATTATATCCCTTTCTCAAACAAGAGGAATTCCAAGACAGTTTCCTCACAGATTTATGGCACACTCCCTGCTCCGGCTTGGACTGACAACTTCTTTGTTCAGGAGACTTTGCATTTGTCATCTCTCTCCTGACATGCCATGATCACAAACCATGATAATCATCACACTCCCAGGCTTTCCTATAGTCATTCCTGAAAGTGTGGCATGTAAAATATTACTGTATGCGATCACCACTGCAGCCTCCGTCTTTTTTTATCCTCCCTCAGTATTGCTGTCTTTCAGCTATCTGAGGATTATTCCCCACTGGGTAAGATATTGCCTTCAACGGTGCTCTTTCTCCCTACTGTTTTGGAACGGCACGGGTAACTAATATAATTAAGTAGAATTCCTGTTCTTTGATGCTCACAGATGGGGATCTTATAATGTGTCCTGGTGTTGGCAAGCAAACTACTACTCTCACAATACAAGTGGACATTTTGAATGAGGGCCTGTTGTTACAACAGTGTAGGCCAGAATGCATACTGGGGAAGCCTTCAAAGAGCAAACAAGCAATGAGGAAGGAGGCGTTTTTGTGATTTGAAACCAAAGATTGGTAAATATTTAAAATCCTACTTAATAATTGAAAGCCGTAAAAAAAAAATGGGAAAGGAAAAAGACACATTCAACATTTCAGTGTTTAGCCTGCCTGCAACCAGAAGTGGTAGAACATAGCCTGAAACAATCACTGATACTCTTTAATCTGAGTAAAGCTCTTTTATATTCTGGCTCAACATTCACTGTTCATCCAGCCAGGCATCTAAAGAGAGAAAATTACGTGAAATAATTGCACATGTGTATAAAGCAATGTGATTTTGTACTTTGGTTAAGGATTGCTGTATCGAGCTTGAAATTATATGTTAATGGGAACCAGCATAAAATTTGGCTTTCAGGTTTTTTTTTTTTTTTCTGTGAGCACATTGGCCAAAAGATTGAAATCACTAACAGGGAAACGGCTATGATGGTAACATTTGTAAACTGGCAAGCAGCAAATGGAGTAAAATTCTCGTTTGTGAAGGTAAAAAAGTCCATTTCAGATAAGTTGCTTTCACATTCATGGCATCAATATTTGATACTATATCATTGGGAGATATGGTCTACATGAATCAAAACTTTTTTCTTGCATCATATCCTCAAACAGACACATACATTATAAAGTGTCAAAAGTCCAACCATTTTAATTAGCCAGCAAAGTCTATGAGTGACCAATGTTTAATTGAATGGGAGAAAATATGACAGTTATGTCAAAGAAGAATAAAAAAAGGGATTAATGCAGATGACATTTTTCTGTGTTCATGAGTGCTTATTAGTGCTCGCCGACACTGTTCTGGATTTCAAGTTTGTTAATGGAACAAACTGGGTGATATCATCTTTAAATACCTGGCATTTAGTCCTGTTTTGAACTACCACTGAATTGGTTCCCAGGACCACAAAGGGGGTGGGGGGGGGGACTGTGGCATTCTTCTCATTTCTCTCCCTTGATGTTCTCAGGACTGTGTGCCAGACCTGCCAGAGTCCCTAGCGGCCCAGCGGAGGCCGTGCCAACAATGGGCCGGGGGATAATTAACTCTGCTTTCCAATTAAGATGAAGCAATCCTGGGAGAATACTGAGAGGGACAGGATAAATACCGAACGATATACGTGAAAAACGGCAGAGGAGCATAAAATATCTACCACATTATAAAAAAAGGATGAACGGCCGTGTCACATAAATGCTGAATAATGAGCAAGTCTACATACACAGCACGACTGTGCCAACTGAAGCCTGAACTGGTATATCTTGAATACTTAAGTCGACCACTAGGCACAAAAGTATTAAAGGGTTGATTGAGTGCTAGATATTAAGTGTTAACAGGAACTCTGAGGAGATAATGTAGAGGGAAAAAATGTTGTTTTGCTGCAGCCCGTAACAGACTTTTTATATGGCCCACATTTCTAGCCAAGTAATTTATGATGACAGGCCTCGCAGCCATGCTCGTCATATCTGAATCCTGAAGAACTTGAACGGTTTAATGTGGGACATACATCTGAATAAGCTGCAATTAATTTGAAATCTGCTCCAAGGCCCTAAATCGACTTTCATTGTGTAGGAGAGAAGGTAATAGGTTGTGACTGAATTATTATCAGTTGGATTAATTAGTTAAGTTTAGGGGGCTGTGTAAGACCAAAGCGGAGATTAATCTTAACCTCTAAATTTCCATTAATGCATCATTCTTTATTACTTTTATATTCTTTGTCATTCATTGAGCATGCTGGTATAATCCTTTTTTATGGTCTTGAGATAAATAAAAAAAAGTTATTTCATCATAATGTGCTTTCAATTATGACATCTATTTTTGATACCACCATCTGTATATTTCCTTTTGAAAGTGTAATTTGGTATTTAAAAATGATATGAATCTCCAACCAGTAAGGATGAATCTGTAAGATTGTTATAGTTAAGAAGGGTGGGAGAATGCAATACTGGTTACCGGCTCCCAGTGTGCTTTTTGTAAGCTTACATCCTATTAATGCATTAGCCAAGTACCTGAATATTCAGAGGTAGAGAAGATCTTGCAAAGAATACATCCTCTATCCAATGCACACAGCTTCTTCTCAGCACTGTACAAATCCATCACAACATATTGAGATCCCATTTACCAAGTACAATGAATGTTAACTTCAAAGGAAAGTGTACCAGAAGTGCCTTTGAACTGGATCAGGAGGAAAAGATTTACTTATGTTGTGTGAGCACAGTCCTTGATGTACTGTAGATGGTACGATGGCGGGCTTTGTGCTACAGCGCTAGCCTATATGTTTTGGGTCTTTTTTCACCTGTTCTTTTCTTGGAAGCCAGACAGTACACATCGAGACGCTGCTCTGGTAAATTCCACTTCAGACAGGTAGTCAATACCTGAAGGGCAACCTCTTAACGAGGCAATACAAGGGGAAGGTCAGTACAAGCATGTGGCATGACAGGAGCCACACTGGCACTTTTCACGTCTTACAGCTGATTCAGTGCCAGGACCGTTGTCTTGTTCATCATGGCTTGCGTTCGGGATGGGAGACAGAGGGCTTAGCTTGTTAACCGCGCAGGCACCCATAGGTCCTGCTTCGGTGCAGCTACAACTGCTGTGGCTGAGTCGTAGTAGGGTCTCTCAACCTGGTAATTGTCAGTGTCTGTAGCTTCAACCACAATTACCAGCTAAGTGCTTTCTCTGTCTGATACGGGGGGGGGGGTGAAAACAGCTGGTATTTTCTGCCCTGTTTCGAGCACAGCTTATCAGAAATGCATTGATACTCCGGTCCCCATCGTTGCATTAATTGTAACGCCCTCTTTTTCGAACTGCTAATTTTTTTGGAACACAGCTGCCCGCCCAATATAGCCTAGCAATAGACCAGATGTCTTGGTGATGGTGTGCCTTTTTTATTCGCTGTCTCTCCCTGTCTTATCCAAGGCCAAAATAGCCCAGTTACAAAACCATTGTAGATTTTCCTACCGACGCAGAATCACAGTCTCAGAGCAGCATATTTCAAGGGCAGGGCTCTCTTGACTGATCAGTGTTTCATCCTGCTCTCATCTTAACCTGCTATTAATAAGAACTACATTCAAGAGTTGTGGACATACTTAATTTTGACCATATTTAATGTTGATATTTTTCTTGATTCCTGATTAAATCATTGGTATCAGATTCAGCCCATATTTTGGTTAGTGTAAGAAGGCATATCGTATATGAAATGTAATCAAATATATATGAGCTATACTGAATCAACTAAAGAGTCTCCATGCCAACCAGATAATCTAGTGTTTTTTTTTAGGGTAGTCCCTAGCAAGCAGAATCCATATACTGTAGACTGAAAATGGTCTCTACAGCTAAAGGAAACATTTTCCTTTTAATTACAGACTGACATCTCCCTGCTGTTAGGCTATGATGTCATCCAAGTGTTAGATATCTGAAAGGTTCCTTTGTTCATTAAATTCACTCCTGTTTCAGTCAATATTCCACACGCTCTCTCCGAGGCTTCACATGGAAGTTGGCTGGATGCCCATCACATTTTGCTGTTTAGATCACTCCGTATCATGTGACTTCTGGCTCATCTGGGACACTGACACTAGGGACCAGGCAGAGAGGAAGACACCATATCAGGTGTCTGTCTCTGCTTCCCAATGTATCTCTTGCACATCTGAGCCTCCCATTCTGCACTTCACATCGGAATACAAAGCCACAACCTTGGGGTCATTTTGGACAGGTAACACGGTTCCTTCCTGGTGGTGGTCGGCTGGGTTCAGTCGAGGGAGGCACATTCCCCTCCAGAGACCCAGGGCCAGTTCTGCTGGCTAAGTAGGTCTGCCTCATTTGCTCATAGCAGACAGGAGTTACTTGAAGTATGACGTATCCCAAAAGGTGATGTAAATCCACTTTATAAGCTTATGAAGTGTGTGTGTTTTTTTATTTGTTTGTTTTTGTTTTTTTCTTCAGGAAATCACACTTGTGGTTAAAGATAGCTCAAAATGGAAGCCTGGAGCCATGGCATTAGGCAACATTATAAAATATTAAGGTGAATTCCCCAGCCTAAACACAGTCTGACGTATGACACATCTGAGCCACTTCTGCTAATGCCCATTTTCCACTGGCCGGCCTCCAGCTACACAGGGAGCACACAGGGATGGACAGGTAGCTAGCACAGGGCTCTGCTAACCAGGTTCCTGTGAGGCTGCAGCAGGAAGCTAATCCGATTTGCCCTGTCTTACTCGCAGAAAAAGACCAAGGCCTTGTCTTCATCTAGTTTAAAAGCAAAGAGGCAGTTATGCTTCACAATAAATCCTATTTGAATTCTGTTTTCCATTAGCAGTAGCAGGAAGCTTGTGATATAAGGTAGGCTTTCAGTATGGTAATACCAAAAGCTATCATATCTCTGTGATCAGTTTCAGGAAGGTGAAAAAAACACATGAAAATAAGCTTTGCATTTCCCTTTGTGACGCAGCACACCGAAATACCTGAGGGGTAGATTTAAAGCTAGGCTATGACCCAAGGGATAAGACAATACCCTGAACAGAAGCTTACGGAATATAAATATGTACTTCTATTCCCTTAAGGGTCGATGCAATCAATGCACCCATGGGGGTTTGCTGTCACAATAAACAGTGGAGGGAGATGCATGGGGAGAAGGCGGAGAGTGGAGTGGCTCTCGCTGGCTCTGTGGTAATGTGCCATCCCTGAGGGGAGGAGGACGACTGACAGGCAGGTGCCCTGATTTGAAGATCTTTGTCAGTCACGCAAGCTAACAGACCCATCACTTTCACTAAAACCCCGTCGCGGCAGATAAATAAGCACATTACACAAAAAAACATTGCCAAAAGAAGCAAAACAGTGCAATCTACCTCAGGCATTAAGGTGACGGACGGACAGGTTAGCTGCCGGGAACATATTGTGCCAAAAAACAAAACCAGAATTAGACGATAGTTTATAAAACTGACAGCCTAGATTTCTATTTTCACCTATAAATGACATTCTGCTACATCATATATCAACGTCAATACATCCTATAGTCACTAAACAAAATTGTTTTGTCAACATTCATGTGTAAGATACAGAAGCATAAAAAAACACATGACTTGCCATAAACTAACAGGTTCAATGTTGGCTGTGTAAGATATGTTCATATCTTAATCCGGTGGCACTTTGTTTTGAGGGATCTCCGAGCCATATGCGCACGCTGTTCAGCCCACAAGGAGTAGGAACACCCTACGGATTCAAGCACATCAGAGCTGATTGAGGCCTGCTGCGTTTCCTGATTACTCTCTCGCTGATGACAGTGGCGCGCCTTGTCCTGCGGCGTCCACCCTTTTTGCTGGCTGCACCTGAGCAGGGGCCCCACCGTGCCCCGGAAACCACCTCACAGGAACCTTTCTGCCCCCCGCGCAGGGGCACATATGTCCGTCTGTTTGTTCCTGGTCCAGGCCTGGGGGCACCAGGGGAGACGCCAGCATGGAGCTTCTGCTGTCTCAGGTTCTTGGCCCGGGCTCTTCAAATGGACCGGAGATGGGGTGCAGCCTGTCCTCCTACGCATCGCAAAAGGCCTGCTGGTTGCTGGTGATAACTGCTGGTGCACCAAGGACACCACGGCAGGGAAATTAAAACAGCGCCCTTGTAATGTCATTGCTAGACCATGAACTGGTCCAGCATGCTGTATCCATAGGTGTACTGTGAAATTATCATACCAAATTCATTTTTGGAATCAATTGGTTTGTTTAATGGTGAGATTAATGATTACCATGATGGTAATGGTTGGCTCTGAATTCCATTGAGTCAGTTCATCATTATTGTTACTACATTAGTACCTGGAACTTAGATCACCATGGTAAAAAGCTCAGTTCACTCTGTCTTTTCCTGTAAACTGCATTTTTTGACAATTTGTTGTGGTTATTGTTTGAACTTGTACAGTTTACAGCAAAAGGCCAAATCACGGTCAATTTACAAGACATCTGCTTATACTCAAATTAAATTCAGATCCATGTGTAAACAGTGTCCTGGCCATGACAGTATCAGCTGCATCATCTTAAGCAGTGGATCCAGCTTGCAGCGTTATGAGAGGTTCAGATAGCTTAGGGTCCTTTTTATGGACTATATTGTTCCCACAATATCATTTGACTAAGCTGTTGCCTTTTCATATCCCTGCAATGAGGACATGAGTTACGAGTTATTGGACTCGAAGGGGCCAAAAGGCTACAATGAAATAGTCTCATCGCCCACAGTAAAGCGTACAAAATCTGGTCACTTCATGCCTGTTATCCATTCACGCTGTAGTGTAAACATTTGTAAATGATCCTTTCAAAATGCATAATTTTCCTTTAACCTTTAATCTGCTTGACCTAGAGAAAGCATCCACTGTTGACAAAGCAGTGATGTGAGATGACGTTGCTTAAAGGCTTTGCATGGCGGGACACCTCTGTAGTCTAGCAGCACAGCAAATCCCTGCAAACACATGATCATTGCTAATCCAGTTAGGGGAGAAGTAACGTTTTATTATTAGTCTCATCCATTAAGTTAATGGGATTCCGCTGCCATGTTACCAGACCCTATATTCAGATTTTGTTGTCAGCCAAGGAAGGTATTTAGGTTGATGGCGGTTGTATAATGCATTATACAAGACCATAGTCACTTAACAGAATGAATACTCAGATATGCACCCTCACCAGTATGTACCTAAAACAGTGTTTAACAAGCACTAATGCAAAATGATTGGAAACAAATTTGCAGCTGTACACAGGGTCTGTAGTTATAAAAAACTGTATGTTAAACGGTTTAGTAACTTGGAGGAGCTGGACATTCAGATCAGTTCATAACTCCAACTGTGTTATAGCGATTACATTTTTATATATCCTAATTGTATTTTATAATAATTTTTGTCTGATGGAGTTATCTCCAGTTTCATCACCCACCCTGACTGCCTGTTTCAAAGAAATCTAATTTTATGCAATTGTGAAAAGTTACGTTGTCACAGAAAGTCCTCTAACCATTAATTTTCAGAGACTGATACTTGCCTTTATATTTTATGGATATTTTTACAGGTTTATCTAAAAGTATTACAGTGTCACACAGAGCTTTTAGATCTGTCTTTTTTTTCAAAATAGCCTTCCATGGTCCCTACTATCTTACTTTTAGTCTGGTATGTGATCATTTCTGCCGAGTTCCTAAAGTCTCATAGTTATACAGGGCATTTAGTTCAGTCCTCATTGCTGCTGTTGTATTGCACACACTGTGACTCAACTATGAGACCACAAGCCAATGCTGAAAAATACCACTACTATGCTGATACACTGTATGACAGCATGACCTTGAGCTATTGCTATTATGTAGCTGCGTGATTTGTATGGAAGTTCTCACAGCGATGACACAGTATTTGGTCATGTCATCACACCATCAAATGAAAGTAATATACATCTATTTAACAAAGCATCACTCTCAACTTCACTGTACTGTATACTTATAATTGTTGGCTCTGCTTTTACAACATTGTTGCTTTTGCAAGTGCCTTTGCAAGCTACAGGATGAATAGAATACAGATATTGCTTGCACCACTTGTTTAAACCACAGGCAAGATTTTACAGCCCCTAAACTATAACTAATGTTTGACTATTTCAGATATTTGCCAGAAATACCTGCTATTAAGCCCTGTTAGAGGCGTGATATTAGCTGAATAGTGTGATGGAGGAAAACGGGTGATTAATGAAAGCCCTGGTGATCATCTGAATTAATCTCTTTATCTCTCTTCACAACATAGGCAAAGAACTATCAGCTGAATCTTGATTTGGGGCTTAATTTCGTAAGGATGTGCTCAGATCCAGTGCTGTCATGTTGCCATGTTGTGTGTGAAAGACAGCATCGCAGATAAGATTGGTAAGGTCATCTGAACGAAGCCCACCAAAGCCAGATGGGCTGCTCCACATCGGTGGCCGCCTCTGGGTAAGGGGTGGGTAGTCAGCCATCCGTCAGTGGCGAAACGTTAAATATTATACACAAAATCACCCATGCTGTCAATACACACAGGACATTCAAGATAGACTAATTAATAGAATGTGTTTTTGGACTGTGCACTGATTTGGTACTTGGTTAATAAAACTTTGTGTCAAAACAAGGTACAAAGCACTACTCTGCAAAAAAAATGTCTGCAAGCAAGAGGCAGAATCAGGGGCATGTGCTGACACTATGAAACCACTTGTGAGCCATGCTGAATGTGACCCCTGAATATAGATTCAAAAGAGAACATGATGAACTGCTGACATTCTATAGGAATGCCTTTGTGCTTGTGGTATCCTATATAAATGCTTGTGTGAGCAGTCTCTGTGTGCGATTTGTATCCGTCTACAGACAGGCATCTATTTAATGAATGCTGACTTCATAGTCCAACACTTATTCTATGTTCCTACTAGAGCAGGATTTAGAATGAAAAATGCCACGGCATTTGGCAGAGGTAGAGCACAAAAAGCAACTGGCACATGACAACAGTTTCAAGAGGAATGGCTCTCGAGAGGACAGTCCTGCATTCACACAGAGTTAAAATGTCACCATTCATTCACACAGAGTTAAAATGTCACCATATTTTAGGTTGATACCAACGTAAACCTGTCCAAGGCTTTGTCTCATCTTGGATTATTGCAAATCATTTCAATACTGAATGTCCAAACTGTGTCAGTCGAGAGAGAGCCTGTTAGGTCAGGCTGCTTTTCCTGGACAGAGAACTGCACAGCTTTGGGAAGACTACCCCTGAATAATGAAACCTGATTTGATGAACTTAACTTTAACTTGAATTCTGAAAAGAGAGGTAGAAATTGATACCGAATTCCAAAGTAGTCAGTTAATGTTTATTTTGGATAATATGCATGAATTCATTTTTCCCCATGAGATGAATATTGTTGTTATTAAACACAAGCTACAGTATCAATTCTTGAGCAGGATAATTTCCATAAAATCGGCACACAGGTGGATCGTTCTCATTTTGGGGGTTGAATGGAGTAAGCTCTGACTCTCATTCATACAGATAATCAAAATACTCACAAAAGCCAGAAAATACTAGCCTGGCGGGCCATCCTATATCATTGAAATGTATAGTCTGGAATCGAACCATTCACCTCGCTTAATCCAAGGGGCGGGCAGAGAATTGTCTTTCAAACTGCCTAGGCATGCAATAGGCCAGTGCTACGACCATATCCGTATCTGGTCGGCAAAACGGCAAATACATCCTTCTTCGAAAGGAATGACTTAAGTGCATTGTGTTGCTCAACTTTCAAAGAAAAGCACAAGTCCAACTCCTCCAAAGTTGACGCCAACGCCGATTCAAACAACCGATCTTCGTTCGCCATAGCCACCTTCCTTGTTGTTCACCGTCGCAGGACTGTCGTTATCGTGTTAAGCCCGCCTTAAGACTCTCTAACAAAATAGAGCGCTGTGATTGGATGACGTCCACGGCGTCAGCCAATAGAAATCCCTATGGTTTGATACTAGACGTACAGGCTGAGCAAATTAATGTGCCGCCGCTAGGGTGCGTCTAGATTTCTAGGCTAAGAAAATACATCACACCGTGAAAAATCACCTATGGAAGAATGCCCGCAGAGACGGCTATGATCCGGACTGACATGTGGCTGCACGTCTGTACTCAGTGGCCGGGTAAAACGCTCTCTTGGTGAGAGTGGCACAAGCAGTAATGAAACTAGAAAACCACATCATCGTATGGAAAGAGATATGTAAGCTCAGCTTGGACATTTCTCTGCTGGGTTGTTTATGCGTGCGGTGTGCCTGTGTGTATACATGTATACAGGAATTATGCCACATGAAGTGCCTGGGTACTCTGCCATCTATGCACAGTGCGCCCATGGTGAAACAATTAATAAATGTAGTGCAGTGATGGATTGCTTGTGGGCACCTGTGCATGCAGGGCTCTGTGTGTATGTCCTTATGTGTGTGTGTGTGTGTGTGTGTGTATGTGTGTGTCTGCCTGTGCATGCAGGGCTGTGTGTATATGACCTTGTGTGTGTGTGTGTGTCTCTGTCTGTCTGTGTGGTATGTGTGTATATGTCCTTGTGCGTGTGTGTATGTCTGTCTGTCTGTCTGACTGTGTGGCATGTGTATCTGCCTGTGCACGCAGGTCTGTGTGTGTGTGTGTGACTCAGTGGAACTGAATATATGTGTGTGTGTGTGTGTTGGACATACCTATTGTAGTACAGTCTGTCCTACGACTCTGCCTGTTTCAAATGGGGCCCTGGGGTGTTGGTGGCACACCTGAATTTTGTAATCATTCCACACACCTGCCGGCAATCTGCTGACGGGCTAATAGGGCTGCACTAGCAGATTGTGTCCAAATTTCCATGGCTACTTATCAATTACTTGCTAAATGCTTGCAGCTCAGCAAATCCAACAAGCCAATTTCAGTAGCACATCCTGCGAGTACCCTCTTTTCTAAGTAATAAATATGCTTCTACAAGGGAAGAGAAAGTAGAGGTAGTGTTGTTGGTTCAGTATTTTTGTATTTTTCAACATTTTTGTTTTTAATAATACAGTTAAAATAATACAGTTTTCTTGTCAGGATCAGCGATATGAGGAGAAACTTTTTTAAAAAGTAAACCCTTTTAAAAAATAAAGCTTTTTTTCTATTTTTTTTTTTTTTTCAACAGAAAGCCTGTAAACTCAACCACACTGAAAACACTAAATCATGTTGATCAAGCAAGAAGCACTATTAATTTAGGCTGGTTGACAACTGACTAATTTAGTCTGACTGACATGTATGTTATAGGGCAGTTTGGACAAGACTGCTCTCTGTGGCATGAGATAAAATGCTTTACCATTGCACAAACTACTTGCTGATTAAAAACCAGTAGATAGTGAATATTTCTAAACAGCCATTTTAAAAAGCTTTCATAGACTGATATGAAATTAGGCATCACACCCACAACTGCATGAAACATTGGCACTGTTTAGATTAACACTTGTTTGCATACTTCTTCTGGTACACTGGTTGTTTTGTTGCCTGTTTTGTTGTTACATGTTGAATCTCATTCGTCACTTCTGATTACTGTTCTATGAGCCTAATGTACTGTTGCACTAATCCATTGTAGCATGGCATCATCCTCCTGAAACGTCTTGGATGTGTCTGTCCAAGCACATGGGTAGCTTCTGCTGAGCTGGGAACCGATGCACTCCTCGTCAACTGGACTGCGTATGTGTGTGTCTGCCTGTGTCTCTCTGTGTGCTGGATCCTCTAGAAACAGAGCTTTCCACATTGGCATTCACCCGGGTGCACCCTTCCCGTCATTCTGTCAACGCCGTCACCAAGATGCAGCTCAGCCAAGCGAGCATTCAGACAGACAGCCCTGGCAAATGGGAGCTGTGGACTTCAGCAACACAACAACACCCTCTCACCACCCACTACCCAAAGCCACGGCAACCCCTCACCGTGGCAACAAGACCTCAACACCCTAAAGGCCACACTGGAGGGAATGAACAAACACACGCTCACATGTGAGGTGCCGGCTAAGAGACAGACAAGCATTAAGACATGCTTGCAATCAGCAGTGAGGACACCCACTCTTAATTTGTTTTTTTTTCCCCTCAGATACAAAGACATAGTGCAAATTATCCTTCAGATAAGGCTATTGCCACAGCACAACACGCCTCAATGCACTTCCATTAAAACCAGCGATGTTTTCATTTATACAACAAATTCAATAAAAAAAAAACTTACATCCTAAAAAACTGTCAAAGAGGACACAATACACGTGGTTATATAACCCAAGGCTGCTCAGAGTGAGAGCAACAGCCTCAGCCTTGGCTACTTTCCTCTCCTAACAACTCTCCTTACGCTCTCTAAACATTTAGCGAGGGGAAAAGCACAACATAAAGCGGAGGCTATATGTTGCCAGTGGGGATTCCTGACCCTCATCGTGAGATACGGTTGAAAACCAAGTGGAAAATGTGAGCGCCTATGAATTCAGAACACTTCCTGGCATATTACGTATACAGTACTCTGAGGGAAATAGCTTGCGCTCTGTACGAGATAAAGATGCGAGTAGGTGAGGAGGATATGTGTGTTTTAGATGTGTGCCAATTTGCTGCTGAAGTCGATATATACCTAATTTGCAAAAAAAAAACAAAAACATAATATCATAGCTCTTACAATGGGAAAACAAAGGTAAAATGCTGCAGCAGGCAGCCCTGTGAGAGACTTTATCAGTTCTACTTGAGGACCACTGGTCACAAAATGTTCGCTCTTCAGGAATACTCCGGGGGAACTTATCGGAGCTGAGTGTCCCTGCAAACGACTGCAAAGTGAGGTGCGATATGCACTCCAAAGAACCCACTTCTGTCAGCCAAGATGAATTCGGACACAGAAAATGAAGAGGAAGAGATGAGATAAAAATAACGAAATCCATCCAGATGTCATCAGGAGTGCGAGGTGGCCGATAAAGATTCAGATTTATGTAGTCCCACACTAAAGAAGCACAGGCATGACATTTGGAATACGACGAGGGAATGTAAAAAAGGATAGACTTCACTGACATGCACACAGAGGCAACATAAGAATGTGTAGACAAGTGTCTTTGACTCCATGGCAGACAGTAATCTTTGAAAGATAACAGAAATGGAATGCATTTTTCTCTGTATTGTTTCCTTGTGAGAAGAGTGTGTACAGCAACTTTAATTGTTACACGACTCATGAGAACCACTTGGATTTACTCCGCAGTGTTTTTGTGGTCGAGTTTTTATCACAGAAAACACTTGGCCTCTATGTGCTATTCGTGTTTTCTCACTCAAAATCTAAGAGAGAGAGAGAAAAGATTTTTCAGTTCAATGGCCTCCGTTTGAAATTCCATGAATAAATAAGGCCCACTCATTAAACCATATTGGTAGCGCTGGTTCTCATGAAGTCAGTCAGGCAAAGCAGGCTTGCATTCCAGCGCTATCCTCCCACAACATGACAACAACACAGCACCTCTCCCCTGAAATGTTAGCTCTCTGCTAACAGCATCATTCTCCAGTTTAAAAATAGTGACTAAAGGTGTGCAAAAGGAGTGAGAGTGAAAACAGCTATTTGTTTTTGAAAGGCCATTTTCTTGTCTTGTTTGTCATCCTTTAATGCATGTGGTTCGTTGTTTCACACGGCTCAAATAGGCAATCTCTGTACTGCTGTTTGGCTAATTGGGTGAACTCTGTAATGTGGACACCGGTGCATGTCTCCATCTAAGGGATGTGCAATCCCGGAAAGTATGTTGAGCAACCTACTAAGGTATATTGTCAGAAAATAAAGGATTTTGCTGTTACAGTTAAGTCAAAATAGTCTGTTACTATGGAAACTATGTGTAAATGTTGCAGGTGTATTGGTGGTAAACCTAAATTATTATCACTTTTCTCAACATTTCTCAAATAAAGCATTTTCTTTCCAGGATAATGCACTCTTCACAATGGAAGATCCATTTTCAAAAGTGCTCAGGAGAAGAGGTTTGGACTCTATAATTTCTATACCTTTCCCTAAGCTGTTCACTGTAATATGGAGCATGTTCAGGCTGCAGTCTCAATCAATAAATGTATTATAAAAGGATTGAAATTGTTGAGAAATTGACATATAAACTTAGACAGAATCTTCATTACAGTTTACGTTAGTTTAGTTGGTAACACTTTGAAGTAAGGGTGCTTGAATTATCATGAATTCATGCATGAATTAATTGATGATTTATGTATTACTTAATTCCTTAACATCTCATGAATCATCAGGTATTGACATGAGTTCAGTCTATCATTCGTAACCTCATACATGAACAACACATCAACTAAAGCATTAGCATTTATTAAGAATGATCATGATTTTTCCAAACATATTAACAACTTAAAATCATGCTCATTCTTTTTTTTGTATTTTCTTCTGCCAAAAATGTGGTCATCACTACTTAAATTCTGATTTGAACTCAATTTGTGCAGCTCCCTAAACACATGTCATTATTCACAACTTTAGCTGAGGTGCCACAGACATGATGAACTCATGAGCAATTAACTTTAAAATCATGTAATGATGATCATGCTTAAGAAAAAAATAATAATGGTATACCCATCATACCTAATGCTTTAGTTTATGTGTTGTTCATGAATGAGAGATTATGAACTCATGTAAATTCCTGATGATTCATACTGTAAGATATAAAGGAATGAAGTAATTCATAAATCATGAATTAATTCATGCATGAATTCATGATAATTCATGTACACTTACCGTAAAGTGTTACCATTTAGTTAGTTGGACTAAAGTTGGTCTTTCCAGGAAGGAAGCAATGTTAGAATAGAGGTGATTCTGTTTGAAAATATCTATAATAATACAGCAGAAACAAGGGATCAATAATCTTCCAATTAAGTGAAATAAAGGCCGCGTCTACCGGTACTCTTTTTGTGTGGAATTGTGAATCCAATTATAAGCAATCAACTGATATTAGCTTTGTAGGTTCACCTTGAAGGCAGTCCAATCAGCACAATCTTCAGTCATCCTGACATCAATAACTCGACATACAGTTTTGAGGTCTGCCAACTCAAAGTTCAGGCTGAAGTTTGGAGTTTGTTAAACCAAAGAAATGAATACAATTGTATGGGAGTACCCTTTGTGTTCAACCTAATTAATAATTTCTGGTCCAGGTTTTTCGGATTGGTAGTACAATAATGATGTTAAATGTACAGGCACAACTTCTGTACCAGTGTGAGTTTGAATTATTTCAAGGGACAAACTGTACACGTGACAAAAATGATTTACAAAGCATGGAAGAACATGATGGTAACCCTGTTCAGCATGTAACCTTCTTCTATGCATGCATGCAGGCAAGAGGAAGTGTTGGAGAGAGGAAGAGAGAGAGAAAGTAAGTGGGGGGAGATGAATTGCCCCAGCAGCAATGACCATAGAGGTGAACTACAGTTCACATGGACCCCAGAAAAGCAGTTATAACCTTAGCGAGGTCAAAGTCAACCATCGGTCCTTTTCCATCACTTCAACTAGAAGAGTCGCCCAAGCCTCGCATGAAAGGAGAGAAGCCTTGCAGGCTGCGATGGCTTTGTTTTCATGGTCTGGGTGAGAGACTTTTTTTAATGTGTATTATTTATGAATTTCGCCTTTGTTCATGCCCAACCCAATTTCTTCTCACTCTCTTTAATCTCGCTAATCAGTGGTGAGCTACGCCTTTGAGCATTTCGCCTCCTACCATGGGGGACCAATTAAGGCCCATTAGAGAGGAAACAAGACGGCTGGCGAAGGCATGTGCAGAAATTGTGAATAAAAGACACGATCACAATTTAGATAGCAATATGAGATGAAGTGCTCAGGAACTAGTCAGATACCGAGAGTTGTACAACGATGCAATCTCATATTTACGGTCACGGTCAGTGTTAACACTGTTGATAGTACAGTATGAAAACATACCTCAGCAATACATTTATCACATCTAATGGCTACTGTTAACAGACAGTAAACTCTAATTAAACCTCTCAAGATATTTAATAAATGTCATTAGATACATTAGTAAAGCCTCTCATGGCTACTGTTATCGCTTCATTCGTTTCCATGGTGTTCTGAAGTCATGGCATACTAATGGTTAATGGTAATGTGTGCTTTGTGACACCAGTCGCCAAGTTAGATTTTCCCATGACGTGTCCTCCCTTTGGGCTCCATCAGGTTGTGTTTTTGTAAGCCAGACACAAGTGGCTGTACGTGACTCTAATATTGTGGGACTTGCTCACTCACAGTGAAACACTGCATCGTCCTTCCAAAGAAGTGCCACGTCATTGTCAATGTCATTAAGTGTCACCCTCAATTTAGAAAAAAAGCCACTTTGGTACCAAGAGGCCCAGATTGAGGCTGATGGCTTGATTGATGGCAGAATAAAAATAACTAACGGCTAGGCCATGTATTCACATGCCCCTCCGGCCTCTAACCCCTCCTCCTGCAGCTCCCCCCACCCCAACCCCCGGACACACACACACACACACACACACACAGATGCACATTGAAACACACACATTCACAGACACGATCCGGTTGCCAGGTTTGCAGAGAAAAAGGTCTTTGAGTGACAGGCACCAGATTTTCTCTTGAGGGAAATTCAAGGTTATTTTCATAAAACATAAACTGCCAATAAGACAAAGGAACAATAGGTCAATACAAATCCTGATTGTGGGGTAAGCTCTTAACAATTTCCTTAGACAAAGGCGAAATGCAACCGTTCTGTTGTTTTCCAAAAGAATTTCCTGCATCTTCTATAAAGAAATGTCGTAAATGAACTCAGTGTGAAGTATGTGATGGATCAAGTAATAAAAACAACCATTTTCATCACTCTCCAGTGAAGATAATACTGAATGCATCCTTCGGAGCCATAATATGCTGTTATGTAAATATATTGTCTGTGTTGTTCTGCTTGGTGCTTTGAAAATGTGGTCTTATTTCACCTGTAAAGAATGCATTGTGGAGGCAAATAGAAACATGCAAGTATATGGCCTAATGGCGTAATGCCTATACGTACACAGAAGATAGTGTACGGGAGATTTGTGGCATTTCCTGCAGGCTTAGAAATGAAGCTCAAGCCTAGACTAAATATTAAGTTCATGTCTAGACTAGATTAAGTACAGTGGTTCCCTACATGCTAGTTGTGATTCTGTGCACATGATTCTGTGCACATTGTGTGCAACATGTCTGGTTTGTAGGCTACCTAAAGGACTCCAGGCTACCAGCAGGGCAGCTGGTTAAAGCAACTCATTGACAAAGGCGGCTGGCGGAGGAGGTCATGAATTTTGCAGACAGTACAACAGTGTGGCCATAAACGAAAGCACAACTCATCGTAATTCATCGACTCCCACCTCAAACGAGAAACCACAAATGGCGGAGGAAGGAAAACACTGAACACCAGGCGACTGTAAAACAGCATTGACTGGCTGACTGGCTCCATGCAGTGCTGGTGCGATGGTCTGCCCAGGGGCCGCGGAGAGGACCGCCTGAGAGCTGATCTCTGCAGGGGATGCTCGAGACGTGATGACAGAGGGAACGTTTTTTTGCGGCGCATAACCGGGTCCCTTGACGAAAGTGAATCAGCATTAGCATGGCACAGGATTCCTGAGCACTGCTGCCAATCAAGTTCAGCCATCTGCGAATGGATTACTTCTGCTCGGAAGTATTCTCTCATGTCATAATTCCAGAGGAACATCTTCCAGGAATGGGGTTTTGCGGCCGAGGTGGGAAAGGCTTTTGCTTTTTTGGAGAGCTACTCTATTCCCACATCTCAGTCCAGTTGAGCATATGAGGACAGAGATCCAAAAACCAGCCAATTTCACACAGCCATTGGAACGAGAAGAGCTGCTATCATCATAGCCCAGTGTCCGTGTAAGGACTTCATTCACCTAGTGGAGTCCACCATATGACTCTCCATACGACCCTCTGTGAGTTTCATTCAGTCTATATGTGGCATGCAGCCTGATCCAGGTTTTTCATTTGTTGCAACTGGTATGGTACTGTATGTCACATTATGTGAATGAATGGAGACTTTTCTATCTCGTTTCAAAGGGTTGGGTTAAATCGTTTTTGGTCATCTGTGATCTAATGTTTTGTGTGGTTGATATGGCACCTTTCTCGTGGCTGCTTGATTCACTGAACTCTGATGACATAAGCAGTACATACCTGAAAAGAATTAAAAGTTACCCTGCACCTTGACAACACAGTCACATAAATGGTTTCACACGGATCTCGAATCCATTTCACACAGTGGTTTCCAAGGGTTTAACATTGAGGGTAGGAAGAAAAGAAAAAACTTGAGTTCCTTTTTAAACGATTTCCTTTTCACTCAGCGGAAGCCCATTTGATGTGTGGCACCAACGTTCCCTCTGAAAGAGCATTCCTCAAATCCCTTTCACCCACTCAGATCCCCTGTGTTCCTTTACCACTTTTCAGTAGTAGTCCCTGTGGGATATTTATTTATTTGGGCCTTTAAAATCCTATTACGCCATTCATTATTCTCTGGGCAGCAAACAGAACACAATCCCACACAACCCCTATAATGTATATTGATCTGCCTTTATGGTCCCTGCTATAATATCAGGTTGTCTGTTCTGCATGATTCCCGCTCATATTTCAGCATCATCAACAGAACGAAAATGAAAAATTGAGGTGGTTTCAAGCATACAGTTCAATTTCCCAAACCAATGCAAGGAGCCCTGTGGGATGCAATCATCAATGAGGAATACGGGACCATTAGCATGGGATATTAAATGTACTGTTAGGACTAATGCAAGTATTGGCATTTTCCTGATGTGGCCATGAATTATCATTGTCATCAGCACAAATTATAACATCTTTTTATTATATTTATATAATATGAATAACCCAAGGTTCTGTTGATTGTGATCCCTTTTGGTGGTTGTCAGGTTGTCTGTGGCGCTATGGTACACTGATTACAATGTGCCCTGTGAATTTCAATTATATCAACTTCAGGGTAGGAAAGACTAGAGGACAGAGGACTAGGGGAAATTTGGCAGGAAGAGGGCTTTGAAATTACCTTGGTGTGTTAAAATATATTCGTTCAACAAGTAAATGTTTCTGTTCAACTTTCATAATGTCAAGGGATTTTATTGCTGGTAGATTTTTCATTTGGCTGACTGAACCATGCTTATAGTGGCCTGTCATAGACTCAAGTTATATTCATAGGCCCACATACAGTCCAAAATGTAAAGCATACATATTTCACTGTTGTCTTATAAAACAAACAGTGTGCAGTCATTTTAAAAAGCTCAATAAAACAATATTTTTGCATTTCTTTACAGTTTTTGCAAGTAAACAAATTGTCCTTTCAACTTATAATACTCTAAAACAAGTAAAAAAAAACACATTTAGAAATCTATTACAAACATTTATGGTGAGACACCGTATATTCTACCTGTAATGAAAGGTTCACTGCAGGCATAGCTATACAACCACACCAGATGTCTGTCTTTTACAGCACTGGGACATCAAGGGCTCTGTCAGAAGGGCGGTTTGCTATTTTCCCTTCACTTGACCCCCTGGAGATTCACTTGCCCAAGTCGCACTTTGGAGAGCAGGTGAGCTTTAGTGCGAGAAATCACCTCCAAACAGCACTTGTGAAAGGATCGCAGACAGTAGTCAGGCTCTTTGCTCTCTGGAGGGTTAATTCCCCCTCCTTGGCCAGGCTCCCTCTCTGTGCTCGCATATCTGGCTTAGACTGCTAACTTCGGCATCAGGGGAAATAAACATGCCAAATGGGGCACCTTTGCTTCAGACTAATCATAGGCTGTAAGCAGGGTACCATTAGCAGAGTATACATTTGAACAGAGCAGCACCTATCTGGGTTAAGCTTTGAAAACGGCACAGAAAGTACACATGAGTGTGATGAAGTTAATTGTTTGTCAATATTTCCCTGTAGGTGTTTTAGAACTGTTGCATTTCCATGCCAGTATGTGACTAAATGGTTAGTCTTAAGGTTTGTGTGTGAAACGAATGGGGACGATCCTAACAACTACAACACAGAGGCAGGCGATCATATGTTAGTTAGCCTCTGGTTGGCTTAGCCATCCTATTATAGGAGGGTTCATTTAAAGTTGACCAAATGACATATTTCAGTATTTCACCGTGAAGCACTGCTCCCAAATCATTATTCACACAAAGGCTAAATTGAATACCTTATCATATTTCGGAGGCTTCAGTGAATAGACTTAACCAAGAATTTCCAAGCTATTAAAATATGAGACTCTGTGTCAGTGAGTGATGGCCTGAAATGACAGACATTACCACCAACACAGAGGCAAGCCCATATCCCCCTATAATAAGACACCATCATTCTGAGCAGTGTATTTACATTTCATGTAAATAATCTGTGTTTGCAGTCATGCTTCACATTTTCACTCATACATATTCAGAAGATGTCAGCGCCGGTTTGCCAGAATTTTCTGAGACCATGCTGACACATGAAGCCATAGTCTAAAATATCAAAATGTATTTATGTGGCACTAACAAGTGCATCCAAAAGCCAAAGGTCAACCTTAAACTTAAGCACTGAAGCGTGTGCTTAAGTGCCCATACAGTACTTCAATTGCTCCATGAACTTTCTGATACTTGTGTATTGTAAACAGTGTACACATAACACTGATAAATTGATTGGACTCGCAATTAAAACAGGTTCCATCTTCTTAAGTAATTCATCATTCACCCAAAGCCAAGCTGAAGAACCAGATTGCTTATTACACAGTGACGAAAAGTGAAACTTCTAGAATAGGTACAGTGTCAAGGTGATGAGACACATCCTGTCTGTCATTCACACACATCACTTTGGTCAGTGGCTGTGTGCGAGAATCACGTTAACTCAGCTTTAATGACCGTGTCAGATGGCCAGATGTATATAGACTAGCAATTGAAACAGCTCATTTTCACTTGGTTTTTATAGGAGAATAATATACTGCCTGCTTTAATTACTGTGGAGCAGGTGTTATTTTTACAGTACTGTTTCTGGTTTGCGAACCACCTAAATGAGATGCAAATGATGGAAAAATCTATAAAGTTCAGATGACTTAACAAATAAAAAACAATATATGGGTTTATTTGTAAATCAGGAGCTAGTCCACTTAGTTGCCATGTTTATGACTGTGTGTGTGTGTTTGTTTGTTTGTTTGTTTGTGCGCACATGGGTGTGTACATGTAAATACAGCCCTATTGTGTTTTCCTTTGTCTTAGCTCTGTTTATGTTCTTTAGTAAAATCAAAATTATTGTTTAGGGTCACACCACATTAAACAAAGCCATCTGTTTATCAGAGAGACAATGATCAAAACATTTCCTCAACCTTCTTGCTGAATAAAAAAAAGGGATCCATGGAGATACTACACTAATAAACAAACAAGCCTGACTCTACTGTCAGAGACTTCCCTGTGAAGATCTTTCAGACACCTTCCCATATTCCAACACAAATGGACCAAATCTTTATCTAAAACCTAAAAGCACCTACCAAACTGCAATATAATTCAAACTGCACACCGGTGTTCCTGAGTCCCGTCTCTGCTTGCTGATTGTTCATTCCATTAGTTATCCTCAGATTTGCAAACATGTGCATATGTGAGTGTGGATGAGACCGAGGGAGCAGGTGTGAGCTGGGTGGGTGGGATTGTGGGAGGGTGGCTTTGTTTGGTGTGCATCCAAGCTGCTTCCTCTGCATGGAATTACCATTGAGAAGAATATCTCTGCGTAGAGGAGATATGCAAGGCAATAACTTTAGCAAACTAGATATGTACGATTTCTCATGGCCTGTAACCTCCTGGAAAAAGAAAAGAAAAGAAAAATCTGCGATCTGTGAAAGTGATTACCACTGGAATGATGTTTTGTAAAGCAGAAAGTGGTGAGATTTTATCAATGGTTTAATTAATCATTAATCCTGAATACTCCCTCTGCTGTGCATGACTCCTCCTGTTTTTCACCCTTTCTCTCTTCTTTTCTCATCCTCAGAATTCTTCTGCAGCATTATTCTACACAGACACACACACACAGACACACATGCACTCTTCCTCTCTCTTTCTCTCCCTCACAATCTCATACACACACAAACCTCACCTCCAACATTGCCACAGTTACCCCAAAACACTAACTGATTAAAAACTTGCACGCATGATTTCCACGGACATTTTCTGAGCTCCCATTCAGTCAAAGCCACTGGAACATTTCCGTCAATTTATCACCTTGACTGAACAAGGGACACCTCTTCAGTGAAGCAACACGGAGCACAGACACAGGAGTACGGTGAGAGGAAAGTTGAGAGGATAAGCCTCTTTTCTTCTTTCTTTTCTTCTCTTTTTCTCTCAATCTCTCTCAATGACAGCAAGCCCGGAACACACAGATATCTACCGGAGACAGCAGCTAAACCAGCCAACAGGACTGAACACAGACACAGATTCATATCAGACATTAGCCAAGGAAGGCGCCCGTACCGGCTTATCCTTAAAAGAGAGACTATAAGCACAGAGAAATCACTGCGTCTTTCTCTTTCTTACCTGGTGTTGAGGCTAAAAACGGGACAGAGAAGAAGCAGGCAAACAGCTTGGACGAATTTCATAGCTTTGTGTTGCTCTCGGTGTTCTCCGCGTCTCTCTCTCTCTCTCTCTCTTAGCCCTCTCGACTGCACACTTCTCCTCTCTCTGGCTGTTGGCTCGCTCTCTCGCCTTGCTCAGTCGCTCTCTCTCACTAGCGCACACGCACGCCCCCGAAGACACGCGCACGCTCACACACACTCTCACTCTCTTTCTCTCTTTCTCTCTCTCTCTCACTCACTCTCCCTCTCTCTCGGTCTTGCTCGCGGTGGCGGACAGATGCAACACAGTGAGCTGCGCGAGAGGGAGGTTCTTTGGCTTTAAATAACAGGCCAGGAGACGGACAGACTTATTAATGGGCAGAAACAGGAGGGGCAGAGATCCAAGGAGAGGAGCGGTGGATGATTTGAGATGGCGATGTGATGTCAGCACCAATTCAGCCACTGGCTCTCTCAGGGCTTTTTCCCCCTGCCTCTCTTCCCCGCTTTTCCTTGTGTTGTGTGATGAATTTCTGGTAATGCATTCTCCCATGATATCAATCAGGCAGCGTTATTACCAGCAGCAGGGGTACAGGGGAGGCGATTATCGGGCCACACGTAAACCAGGGTCACTCTGGCAAGAAAATGGTAAATGATTGACTCTGCCCTGCGATTATGTTTTGATGGGGGGGTTCATTAGGGTGTCATTTTTGCCTGCGTTGTCCATCAAAGTAATTGATGTCATATATTTCTCCTTACTCTTCTATATTGTTTGAAAAGAAGGGGCAAGGATTTTGATGATAAATACTACCCATCGCTCAGTCCTTATTTCCCCACTTTGTCTCTGTCTCTACTGCTGTAATATATGTCTCCCTTTCTCTGCCCATCGGGTTACACATGCTGATCTGTTTGTCTGTGTAATTTAATGGAAAACCAGTACTTTTTGTTTGGTTAAAAAAAACAGACCTCAATACGCTATGAAGCAGTACTTGGCAAATGGTGAGGGGATTTCGCTAAGGTTGAGGTCACATAATAAAAAGCATGATAAATGATTTCCATTACAGCTTTAATGGAGTTTGGAGTCTATTGTCCCATAGTGTTACTCCTACGCCTCATTCTCCATGGCTTTTCCCCGTCTCATTTTTGCCTAATTAGAAGACCTGCAGGAGGTAAGGAGGCGCACACCGTAACCCATATCAAGTGCTCTGGGCCATAACCTACAGGAGGATCCGAGAAAGTGTCCTCAGTGGACCTTGATGATCTGTCTTAATCATCACTTCAAATCAGCCAGAAAACGGCCCGCGTTACCGCAGGGAAGAGTGACGGGAAACCTGTCACATGTCAGGTTATTTAACTTTGTGAGACGGGCTAGTGAGCCATCACAAGCGCATTAGGGAGAGAAGCATGTGTGACGGATCCTCTTTTAATCCTACGTAGTTTAGAGAAGCCTCAAAGGTTGAGCTAACAAATGCGCCAACAGGATTTATGTAGTGGGGGTAATCGATCATTTTGGTGAGGGAATACCATTACCATGCATTTGACATGTATGAGTGAGAAAGTTGAAGATGAAAACCTTTATTGATTAGAATGAATTGGCAAAAATTCCACATCTGAAAATGTGACTTATGTTGGATCATGACTCCACAAGAACTAATTTCTCATTCTGAGAGTTTTTGCTCTGGAACAACATGTAGGCATTTCTGTCTCTTTGAATGTACTGGTTCAGTGGTTAGGCCAATGGGTCAAGCTGTTGGACTTGCTCTATTTCAACAGATAGGCTTCTATAGTCTTTGAGGTTTTGCTGGCCATATGATGTAATCAATGTCCAGAGAGAGGGAGAGGGAGATCACACATCCACAGTTCATTTTACAGCTATATCCTTCATGTAGAAAAGAATCAATTGTTCCACAATCCATCACCTATGGCCACTGTGCTCTTTTACTTACCCCAAATCTGTATTTCCGTCACTGAACGGCTAGGGCAGTAGCAGGTTAATACCAAGGTGCTGAGTTCAATGTGTAAATCGCTTCAGATAAACATGCTTGCTAAATGACTGCGTGTGAATGTAACTGTGCCCAGATAAGCTTTCCTAATCCTATTTGATCCCTGTCTGGGCTTTTTTTCAACTGCAACGAGTTTGCATGAGAGACTGGACTTACCCAATTCACACCACCAGCTAGCTGAAGTGCTCTGTGGTCTAACTCCGCTGTGCATCAAACTGTGGAGGAAGGATGAAGGGCAGATCAGATTTCAGCCACTAAAACAGAGACTTAAATAACTCTGAAAAAGAGCTAGATTTTAATTTCTGCTAAGACACCGGCAGACCAACAAAGGTAATAAGATGGCCTATTAAATCAACATTAGGCTTCGCATCAAACAACTTGCATATGCATGTGGCCAATTATTGGTAAGGAGTTTAATCAGATTAATAGGACCCCAAGGCCATCAGGAAAAAAGTCAAGTGTTTAATTATTAAGCTAGAACTTTGATTCGCTTTTTGTCTGCAGCCCATTTGCTGTGTCTTGGAAGAGAGCAATCTCCCAACACTCTAATGGATTGTCGAAGAACGTGTATTTGGACAGACATAGCCTAGTATTTGTACTTGAATTACAACATGAATGAGAGCATCTTGTACAGAGAGAAAGCTTAATATATGACAGTGGACATGGTGCCAGGTTGATACCGAAGGGAAAAATATTGTGCAATTTATTTGTCACCAAGGGTAGTTTAATGTTATCCTTACAGGCTCAAACATGACTCCAGCGCTCTGTGACAAGAGTACACAATCCAGGGGCAATCTTGTTTAGATTTTGATACTGAACTGAGAGAGCTGACAAGTCGGTGGCTTTTCTCCTGAAATCCATGTACAGTTCGACAAATAATACCTTCGCCTTTGCTGTTCACTCTTTGTATCGACTCCGTTGAGCTTCTCTCTCACGAGGCAATGGATTGATTGAGAATGCACCAAAGCCAAGACATTGTTTTTCACACATGTTTAAGCTAAGGTCAAGGTCATTAATTTATATAGCACCTTTTAGACAACAGATGTTGAACCAAATTGCTCAAATTCTTTAAAGCCTTCATGTTTTTCTTTATAATATGCATATTGTAATATATGTTTTTGTGATACTAGTTTACTGTTGTTAATACTGCCCTCAAAATAATTTAATGTGTACTGTAGGATGTATCCTACGATGCCATGGTTACTGAATAGTCATTTGGATATCTAAGACTTTATCTTCAAATTGATCTTGTTTTGACATGCCTGAAATACTAATGTGTTGTTACTTTAGCACATCATCAGTTGGCATGCAGTTTTATTGACAGATACTCTTGAAAATGGCTACCATTGTCCAGAGTATAGATTTCAAGGATCAAAGATTTTACTAAATGTGTTTGTAGGTTGTCTCATTTTGCAGAAATATCAGGAATTGGAGTCAAACATCATGTGACTATGGTACATTGAAATGCTGTTGAGGGAGACGCATGTATAATTAGTTACACAAAAGGACTTAATTTACTTGACATCAAATCATGAATAATATTTATTTGGTTTGCTTGCCTATATACTTAAAAGGAGATATCTGTATAAAATATATTAAGGAAGTTAAGGCCATATTTTTCACATGCTGTGTAACACAGATACCCACAGAAATCGTATACCCACAGAAATCTTTGTTGTAATGATATGAGTTTGTGTGGATAATGGCACGGTGAGATACTTGGAATGACCCTATTCTACACCACGTGTTAAAAAAAGAACCACTCATGTAAAGAACCATTATACAACAATTGGGTTCTATGGAACTATTTATTTGTTTCTGATTGGCCGAGATACGTTCCATGAGTTGGAATATCCCTGGACATTTCAACCAAAGATTCTAGAACAGAGCTCTGTTCTAGAATCTTTGATTTCAACTCAGACTTTGCAAATCACTCTGCGATACAATGCGAAGATTTGACACAATGTTCTCATCCCAGCCCTCCACTATTTTAAGCAATGGGTTACTCCTTAGCAAACCATAACGAAACAGTGCTTTACCACATCTGTGGATTAAGCCACACAGTCAACTCAATGTAAGTAAGATAAACGAGGATGCTAATTATTCTCAGCATTGTGTATAATATGATTGTCACTTGGAGGAGACTTGTCAAGTCAAGTCAGATTTATTTATAAAGCGCATTTAACATGCACATAGTGCAATCCAAAGCGCTCCACAAACAAGACACATAACAACAAGACAAAAGATGCCGGATGGAGCGGCGTAGTCGCCAGCGTACCCATGACATCAAGACAAGACAAATACATTTAAAAAATAACAAATACAAAAAAAATGCCGGACGGAGCGGCGTAGTCGCCAGGGTACCCGTGACACCAAGACATACAAGACAGACAACAAAACAAACAAACAAATTTAAAAAAGAAAATATATTTTAAAAGGGGAAAAAGTGATGTTAAAATTAGTCCAATTTCCAAACCAGCTGAAAATGTCCAAGGGCAATGATGATCCGTGAAAACTGCGCACAGAGCTGTGTCTTTACAACCGATGCAATGCCAACAAAGTTCTTTAGCAACTGACCAACCCGGTGAATTCACTGGCAGTCTGGAGATAACGTTAACGTTAGAAGCTAGGCCTGCTAGACTGCAGTCTGGAGATGATGGAAGCACAGTCCAAAGTACTGAGCGATCGTGTAGATCCGCAATTCGGTGGATTTAACAGCGACTTTGTTGCTCCGTGAGAATGCAGCTCTTCACCGTTAACGTTAGTTTGCAGTTGGCATGGCAGCTCGCAGGTCAGCAACAGCTCGGCGGCGGCCACGGCAGATCTTCCGCAGAGTAGCCTAGGTCCAGCTGTCCCGAGAGATCCCCTCGACCAGACAGTGAAGTGCTGCACCGCTCACGGATAGATGGAAGGATGTCCGATGCCCAGCTAGGGCAAAAGCTAGCCATAGCAAGCTCCCAATGGACAAATGTCAACGACATCAGCTGACTTAGGAGTAAAAAGGACTAAGAATAACACGAAAACTATCAAAAATAGCGTAAATAAATAGGGAAAACATTTAACTAGACAAACCAATACAAAAAATAAACATGACATTACATAAAATTACGAACATTAGGCTAGAACTACATAAAAACAAACAAAAACATGATGCCAGACAGAGCGGCGTGTCTCGCCAGCGTCCCCGTAACCTAGCAACCTTGATGAGTGAGATAGATTGTAGACTTGTAGATAACTAACGTTAGCATAGTTAGCTAACCGCTGCTAACGAGCTAGCATTGTCACGTCAGGCTGTGCACAGTAGTGTAACATTTATTCACCATAAATTAATAAAGTTGAGTGGTTCTGCAATGTAGACTATGTTTCCGTTTTTTGCAGTACCATGTCCCTTACATGACATGGCCCAGTGTCCTTGTAACATGCATGCAGCAAACCCATATATATACTGACGTCGCCTTCTGCTTCTCAGCATGCGTCAACACCGCCGCCATCTTGGAGCGGGGATCTGAAGCTCTAAACTAGTTCTCCCGTATTGTCAGTGTTACCTATTTAGCGACGCTTGGCCATCCCCAGCGATAGAAAACCTTTTTAGCGATTAGCGACAAATTTGAGAACTTCTCACAATGATGGCAAACTCGGTTTCATTGTTGAAACGTCAGAAAATCACCTTTCTCATGGCTTTTTCATTTGTGAATTAAGCTACATCTCGTTCGCCCAAAGCATTGAATGATTTTAAAAGTAACGACTGGCCTATGTAGTAGCAGACCATGTTAAAGCACGGAAGTAAATGTTCTACAGATCTACAGCAACTTCTGGTGAGATTACAACTTACATGAGTCAACGGGACGAGAGGTATGTGGCCTCAACCAGAGCCTGTCTACAGAGATCCTGTATACTTTCATTGTATCGAACCTGGTTGCAGTTCACTCATTGGTCCTCTAGGGGCCGCCGATAGCTAATGCAGAATGAATGGGAGTCTATGGTAGCCTGGCGGGGCCATCCTATACACCAATCCGCCGCGAACTTTATGGGCGCTGCCATCTTGCCTGCCGCCATTAATGCGTGCCTGCGGAGTGTGACGGTGTGACACTTGCTAATGGCTTTTCAATGAAAGCATCCTGTCAGAGAATATCAAATAGGAGATCCTGCTCATGAAAAAATGTCAGGTGAAAGGGAACATTGGGTAGATGATGTCAGGCAGTGGCCAAAACTTACCGATTAAGGTAATTTATTGACAACATAATGTATTAAGACGTGTATTAATTAATGACAACAATAAACCGAATGCTATCATTAGTAGCTGTGTTGCTAATATGTTCACAAGCTTCAGAAGTTGCAAATAACTATTAGCCACGACCACTTGTAGCAGTAAAATACATGTTCTTACAGGTATTCAGGATTATTTTATTAATCGTATGTATTTCATCCACTTTTAACGCACATCTTGGTCCTCCACTGGACAAGGAACTCTGTGTAATCCGTAAGCCTGTAAACATGGGCACTCAATGTGCAACAAAGGTTTGTGAATTTCACAAACGGTTTAATTCTAGGTCTGTATATTCCTACTGTTGTTAAAACAGCCGACCACACAACACGCTTTTCCCGGCATCACTGAACAGCATACGTACTAAATAAAAATTAAGAAAAAGAAGATTTCGCATCTACAGCTAACGTCTGCTACAGCCGCCTACGGGACCAACACATTATTTTGCTACTTCCTTAGCAGCAAGGCAACGCAGTAATGGCGGCGCTGCTTTACTTCCGTGTTTCGCCGGATTTGTGTATCCTATATCATTGAGATGTATAGTCTGGCATCGAATCATTCACCTCGCTTAATCCAAGGGGCGGGCAGAGAATTGTCTTTCAAACCGCCTAGGCATGCAATAGGCCAGCGCTACGACCATATCCGTATCCGGTAGGCAAAACGGCAAACACATCCTTCTTAGAAAGGAATGACTTAAGTGCATTGTGTTGCTCAACTTTCAAAGAAAAGCACAAGTCCAACTCCTCCAAAGTTGACGCCAACGCCGATTCAAACAACCGCTCTTCGTTCGCCATAGCCACCTTCCTTGTTGTTCACCGTCACAGGACTGTCGTTATCCTGTTAAGCCCGCCTTAAGACTCTCTAACGAAATAGAGTGCTGTGATTGGAGAACATCCACAGTGTTAAGCCAATAGAAATTCCTATGGTTCGATACTAGACTGAGCAAATTAATTTGCCGCCGCTAGGGTGCGTCTAGATTTCTAGGCTAAGTCTATGGGGCTAGACGGGTAAAATGTATCTTTATTATAGTCAAAAGCTTTGTTTTCTCTAGACTCGACCATAAACATATGCCTGTCAGTTGGAACAACCCAAAAAACTAGATAGTTCCTTGAGATTTTGACGATTTATGGTGATTTTATTTTCGTTAGATCTTTGCCTAGATTGACGCTAATGCATTATAGAGGAGTGGATCACCGCGGCAAGATGGCGTCTCGATTGACGCATTCGTTCCAATGAACAGCAGTAGTCAAGGCGACATCTAGTCAGTATATATATCTATGGCAGCAAACCTACCTAGATACACAAGACCCGTAACGAGGGATCTGGAATGTTGGTTACCTAGCAACCAAGACGCTGTCTATTGAAAATTGAACTATTTTTTGATGCGTAAGAACGATGTCGAAATTAACATTTTTAAACAATAACGGGATGTTTTCAGATTATTTAGTTTGTGGTAGAATTGTTGTATAAAAGCAATATAGCACTCGTGATCGTGGGATTGGTCATGGATATTCCCACGGCTGTTGTTGCCTGCGCCACTCGTGGCTACGGCCGAACAACACCCGTGGGAATATCCATGACCAACCCCACTCTCACTCGTGCTATATTGCTTAATTATAGCGTAGGTTCAAAAAATCTCTTTCATTCTATTTCTATGAAGTTCATGGCCAAAGAATTAAATAGAACTGTACAAATGTTATATTAGTAGAGAAATTGCAAGGTTAAAATAATTATTCTCTGGGGTTTCTGGTGTTAAGACTACTGTACATGCCATGTTGGTGTCAATGTCAAAAATCTGTACATGGTATTGAACAACTCTAGATGGTGTTATGAGAAGATTAGCAATTTCTATCACATTTGAGTCATAAACTGTAAAATATGTTTTTGTTTCTGTCTTCTCCAGTTGGCTTGCCTAGTGTCAGCAAGAAAATACCATAAACTTTGAGAAGTGACAAGCAACTTGCACAGCACTATTTGACACTACCGGCTTTTTGGTCAAAGGCTCCTGACCTTTCCTTTTGAAATGACCTTTCTTTTGTAAAAATGTCAGACTTGAGTCTACCAGGTCAAAAGCTCTGACAAGAATTGGATATGATGCTGACCCTGCAAGGGGAAAAACATGCTTGAAAAGCAAAAATATGGATGAAAGCCCCCTTGGGTAACAGATGAAAAACGTACTTCAAACAGCATGAAACCTATTCAAGTTGAGTCCTTAACGTCTTATTAAAATTCAGATGGCAGAAATTGAATTACAGTAATGAAAAATGTTCACCTTTGCAATACATTATCCTGTGTAAATACATTATAACAATTATATATGATCTTACATGCTCACAGGGGTGACAAAGAGGTGTTATATTAGGCTTTCACATTTTACATGCATTAATTTCCAGGCTATATCAAATAACATCAGCTGGAGTTGTCGGTAATTATGTACAATATCCTCTCCCACACAGAGCCTGTTTATTAGACTTGGAACACTCGTGTATTTATATAGATCCAAATCAGACACTTTATGGTTCTATGGCGAATTCATCCTCTGCTTTCCACCACAATTCAGCCGATAATTAACCGATTATCCATTACCAGTAATGAAAATATTACAGATTGGTTGAATAAATGCCAAGATTAGAAATGATGGTACCTCTGGACATATAAATCATGGCATTACACGAAATGAAGCCTCCCTCCTGCTCGCAAGTGCATGACCTCCCTCTCTAATATGGATGGCATGGCTGTGCGATTGAGCCTAAGGCTGCAGGTCCAACCAATAGCATGTCTGTGGGTGAAGTGGAGGACCGGGACTGGGCCTCTTCCTCTCTCTACAATTACTCACGCTCTTCTCACAACCCTCGAAGGAAGAGGGGAGACAGCGACCATTAGTTCTACAGGAGAAAACAAGGACTATAAATTTAGCTATGTATGCCAATGGGAGGCCTCTTGCTCACAACCAAGCCATGAATATGTTTCCTGCATAGAGATGAGTTCCATGAAGGCATCATTTCAGTAAAGCATATGTTACTGGCCTCAAGCCTAGGGGAATATACCATGAAATCTGAAAGGATAATTTGTGAAAATAATTTGTATTTTCAGCTTTATTAGTTTATCAAGACAATTGCATCATTCATTTTATTCGATTTTCTTATCAAAAAAAGATGTGTATAATTTAATCACTTTAACTCCAAGGCTGCCAATTCATAATGTAAAAAGGAAAGTCAAATGCTTAGGGCAGCTCTAACAGGTTTAAGCATCCAGTACAGACAGTAATCTGGTGAGTCTGAAAAGGTGTGCAATCTCGTGACCTTTCCATGTGTCCTTCGAGATGCGCCCTTTTAATATCTCGCTGAAATCACTGCATTAGCACTGCAGTGAGGAAAGAGCAAGGAGGACCAAGTGTCCCTGACGTGTCTTGTGTTTGGGCGCCTCAGAGCTCTTACAAGATTAAAGCATCAGAGTCATTAATTCAAAACAATAAACACGTTAAAAAATAATTCCTATTAACTATAGATTTCCATGTGAGCGAAAGTCTGGTAAGCTGCAGAGACGTTCATCACCAACCACAGGCACAAGTCACTGACCTTGGAGACCTTTCAATTGGAGGATGGGGGATTAGGTGGTTTCAGAAAATATCACCTCCGAATCATGCAGTATAGTGCCAGGACCCACTGCGCAATCTCTAAGACGATCCGCCATCTGTGGGCAGTTAAGGGGTCCTCAAACAACACCGAAGTCGTCACTGCCATGTCCTCATTCAAGGTCAAGCCGAGATTGAGGCTAAACTAAAGCACTTAAGCCACACAAACACTCTGCACTAGTGGCAAAATGGTGCCATGACCAGAGGCCATCCCCACAGCTCATCACTTCCTCATGACACCAAGCTATTTGCATGTTTTCCGTTCTTGAATTGATTTATTATTCTGAAGATGGTAGTTTTGACCTGAGACTTGACAAAAAGACTCATAATTGTGCCCTAACTCTAGCCACAAACAGACAGGGAATTTCATCAATTAACCCATTTGAGCCCAAATTTTTCCCAGACATGCAAATATGCAAATCATGTGTTATTATCAACCCTTTGAAGTAATCAATATATATATATATTTTTAATTTAGAAAAGTAGATGAAAAAGTACGTTTACTCAATTAAAGGTTGCTCAAATTGCTTTTTTGTTAAAATAAAGGTATTCTGACAGGACTTTTCAAACTGATATGAACACTGAGACCAATGGCAATAATAAAAATGAAAAATATGTAAACATTGTTTATTTACCAGGAGCTTCGGCTCGTTAAAATAGAACCCTGAATGTGTATGTCTGTGCATGCGTGCGTGTCTGCATGTAGAGTTAGTGTATATGGTCTGTGTGTGTGTATCTGCATGGGGTGTGAGAGTTAGTGTGCATATTACGCACACACACAATATGCACACTAACTCTCACACCCCATGCAGATACACACACAGACCATATACTGTACACTAACTCTCACAACTACATGCAGACACACACGCACGCACAGACATACACATTCAGGGTTCTATTTTAACGAGCCGAAGCTCCTGGTAAATAAACAACACACAGACACAAACACACACAGACATACACACTCACACACACACACAGATATACACACTCACACACACAGACACACACTCACACACACACAAATACACACACACACACACACACACACACACACATAGATATACACTCACACACACAGATATACACACTCAGACACACACACAGACATACACACTCACACATACACACACATATATATATGTACTGTATGTGTGTGTGTGTGTGTGAGTGTGTGTGTGTGTATCTGTAGGTGGGTGTGTGAGAGCAGCAGGCAAAGTGCATGTCGCGTGCAATGTGAAGTCCCCTTGTCTGTATGTGTGTGAGTGTGTATGTCTGTGTGTGTGTCTGAGTGTGTATATCTGTGTATGTGAGTGTATATCTGTGTGTGTGTATGTGTGTGTGTGTGTGTGTATCTGTGTGTGTGAGTGTGTATGTGAGTGTGTGTGTGTGAACATGTGTATGTGTGTGTGTGTATGTCTGTGAGTGTGTGTGTCTGTGTGTGTGAATATGTGAATATGTGTATGTGTGTGAGTGTATGTCTGTGTATGTGTGTGCGTGTGTGTGTGTGAGTGTGTATATCTGTGTGTATGTGTGTGTGAGTATGTATGTGTGTGTGTATCTGTGTGTGAGAGTGTGTATGTCTCTGTATGTGTGTATGTATGAGTATGTGTATGTCTCTGTGTTTGTAGGTGTGGAAGTATGTGTGCATCTAGATACAACATTCTATCCCACCGGTCACTATTGTGACCGTTAACATGTTTACTCATTCTGCAAACACACAAAAGACATTTGAATAATTATAAATGTATATATCATAACTCATCATAAAAACCTTTTATTTGGGAGCTGGGAGGCCGTCATCCTCTTCTCAAGGTGCAACCAGGAAGTAAACAGCTCTGGTCATGTGACAATTTACTGAAAACATTTGACACTGCACACATTTCATTGAAACACTGTATTGTTTCAATATTTACTGAAAGAGTATTGGGATATTCCCCAGTTACAGTTTTAGAGGCTTATGAGTACATATTTTCTTTCGGTCACAATTGTGACCGATGGGGTGAAATGGGTTAAATGTTATCACCTTGAAATAACAGTATTGCATTAAAATTATCTGACATGAATGAACCTTCAAGCTGAAAGACCCAGCAAGGGGACAAATTGGAGCCTGTGTTTATGTCCTGTGGGGATTTGAACACCTGTTACAGTTCCAAAAACAGCCGTATCTGCCAGGCAATCCATTAACAAAGGAAAAGAGTCACTGGCCTCCCAGCAGTGAGGCACATACTTACACACGCTGTATTTATTCATTAACAGCAGGAGAGCACTCTAATTGTGTTAAATGATAGGGCTCCAATATGCAGCTTCACTTTTCCATCAAATGGACATTTCCATCAAGCTACTTTTGTTAACGACTGATAATTACATCTGTGCTGAACGAATACCAATAGTGTAACCAATAAGTTTTTTTTTTTTCAAACATGTCTTTCATTTACTAATTCCTAAGAAATGGCTGATCTTAAATTTAATAACGGCTCTTCATAATGCAGAATGCTCCATTCACTTGAATTGGCCGTTCGGAGGTCTGATAAGTAAGAGATAATGTATAGAACGCCGGTCATTATCAGAAAATAAGTCCCAACAGGACGAACAGGACCCCAACGCTCAGCCGAGGGGTCTTAATTGCTTCCTCCTGAAGGGACTTATTTTCGGATAATGACCAGCATTCTATACATTATCCCGCTTATTAGACGACTACTTGCCAAAATGAAAAAAAAAATAAACTCATTGTTGCTTTTGCTGAGAAACAAATAGTTTGCAACACACGCTGCATTTGAATCAAACACTCTGTAGAACACAGCTGATCAACCGTTTACTTTCACTTTTGAATGAAGTTCCAATGCAAGAAGTGACTGGACTAATTGCAGAGTGATATGAAAGACGTGAATTAGAAGCACAAAAGCCACTTTCCTTGACGGCGGTCTGATATACTTAGCAACGGTCTGTTATCGAGAACTATCAGATCACCGAACTTTGGGAAGGCCCATTCAAGTGAATGGAGCATTCTGCAGCATTATGAAGAGCAGTGTAATAATTTTGTATAACAGACCATTGATATGTAGGTATAACAGACCGATGTCGAGGAAAATTAGTTTTGTGCTTCTTATTCACGTCTTTCATATGACTCCGCGAGTAGTCCGTTCACTTCTTGCAATGGAACTTCATTCAAAAGTGAAAGCAGATGGTTGATCAACAGGTTCGCCCTGTCGGGACTTATTTTCCCGATAATGACCGGTGTTCTATATTATTATCCCTCACATTAATCCCTGGGCAATTAATCCTAGAAGTAGGATAATTATAGCAAAACAATCTTGCAACATTTTCTTCTTGTCACTGGGGAAATGGGAACTTTGGTTCCCTTTAAAAGCATGCTACTGTTTTAGCTCTACAACAAGATTCAACAGAGTTACAATCGGAAGCAATGCTTACAGGGCTTTTAGTGCCCTAAGCCATGCTTAATGCTTCTTTGCACGCTGAATTTGGCCAAATTTGAATGAGCTGAATCGCAAATATTATTTGACAGTTTCAGATACCTCATTCCTATTTACTGGACAGTTAATAGTACAGAACCAAGCATTTCACCATGTGTAAACATATGTATGACAACATATTTTTACTTAATTACATGATGGTATAGAGAATGTTAACTATGTGACCAATACGTTTGCCAAAACTGATTCTTCAACACATTCTCCTTGGTTTGTCATCCATTATAAAATTTGAATTAGCTCCACATTTTTTCCAATATTGAAAGCAGTATAACTCATGGTTAGACCAACAATCCAAACAAGACAAAAAAAGCTTTCATTTTACAAAAGAGAGTCCCATCATATTTGGTGTCAACAGTACTTTCGAGAATTGCAATCATTCTCTGCTATTTTGATTTTACTATATGTTACTAATATCATTTTACTCTGGCCTACAGCTTTTTTAAAAATGAATTATCCTAAAATGGCTAGAGCCATCATTCTCCTGGGCAACTGCTTCCATGCAAAGGGGAGAATTTTGAACAGAAAATTGAGTTTGCAAAAAGCTTTCACATCTCCCTGAAGAGCTGAATACATAAAAATGTTTCTAATCAAATCAATTTGAAAGCCTCTTCCATCAGAATAAGGCCCCAACCTCAGGTGATACTTTGTGTATGTAACACAACATTTTTCAAGGTAAAATTGAACAAACCCTCAAAACAATGCTAAGCTTCAGCATTTTAGTAACATCCTTGAATTAGTGTCAATCGGTGTCTTGGCTCTGGCAACCAAAACTCATAAATACATATATCAATATCTCTCATCCTGTGTCTAACATGGCATTCTGTTCTTCTAGGCATGTAATAAAAAAGAGTGTTCTTTACAGCAGCAGAATGCTACCAGTTCTGTCATTATTAGCCTATGTGAGCAACTGCGGAGAAGAGACTGACATACCATGAATTGTATTGCCCTGTATCTGATCATGAAGGAATTCACTCTTGACTGGTTTGGAAGGAAGGGGAACATTTTGCCAAAGAAAGTATGAAAAAGGCTCACCAGATTGGCTTTGAAAGCAGATGGTGCTTGGGAGGGTTTGGAGCTTGGCATCCTCAAGTCTAATGCAGTTTTGTTGAGGGAGGGGTGCGTCAATGATTTAATGAAGTCCTCTCCCCACCTCCTCAGGAGGGACGCTTTAATCTGGAGCCATCACTTCACCGCTTCGCTCCCTGACACACAGGAAATGCAATCAGCATTACTGGGTGCCCTTGAGAGTGTTCATTGAACATAAACACATGAACTAAAATGTTGACTAGCCATTGGGGGTTCTACCTTTCTGTCTAATTGAAATACAAAGAATTTACAGAGCTTTAAATTGGACCTCCACACACTAGCAATGCAGCCTTTAAAAAACATCTATAGACACTGATGAAAAAAGAGGGGATAAGATGAAAAGTCAGGGATATACTTCCTGACTTAATCCACCCCAATAGGCTGCTGTTACCACAGTGGCAGAACTGATTACTCAAAACCAGACTCCTTTACATAATGAATGTAAAGCAACTGTTCCTCAGCCTAAAGATTATGCTCAAATCTGACAAAAACAACACACTGTAACTGGATTCAGCCATGCTTGCAAATGCTAACGTTTATTTTGTGGATTAAATTACTTATAGACCACTGGGGAATGAGAGGTTACAAACACACACGCCGTTTCCCAGGGACCCTGCCAGTGCTGCTGCTATCAGAGCTCTCCTGATCTGCTCAGGAGGCATGAAACAGCGTAATGGCTGCTCTTTAAGCCCCACGGGTGAAAGACATGGTGAAGGCACATGCAGGCTGGCACGTGTTGCTCCTGGGGTCTCACAGCATGGTTTAGTTCATTTGCAATCCCTCTGACCTAGACGACGTGTGAAAACAAACAATTAGTTCCAGCCATGTTATTCATTGAAGAGTAATTTTATAACATTAGCGTTCCCTCTTGCTGCTGTTGAGAGCTCTGAATCATGTTGTTAGTTAGTGTGATTGTACAAAAAGTGGATCTGGGTGGCCTTAGGGTGGGTGGTTGTTATGTGTGTTGTTATAACAATATTTAATTACCTTATAAATGTGTTTTATTAATTTCCTTTTTTTGTTTCCCATGGCTTACATTTCAGGTTTTATTTCTTTAAAATATATTCTACCAAAACACATTTTTTCACAAAAATTTCACCTGAATGAAAAACAAGGCTAATGTATCACCTAGACGCCTAAATGTTAGTCATATCAAGAGATGTGGCCAACAAAAAGCAAAAGCAGGCTTGTTTTTTTTGAGAGGAAAATTATCCTACGAGTGATTACACAATAATTACAGTGTATCTACATAGGCCTGTATGATGAATGTTGTGGTGATTATACTGAACAAGCTAGTCACTAATTAGATGCATTTCTACGGAGTCATTTTTGTTTACTGTTGTGTATTGTTTATTAGGTGAAGATTTCAAAAGCTGGCAATTAAGTTACCTTGTTCAAATTACCTGTAATGGAGATCTTTAAGATATCCAGATGTTAATTTGATCTAATATTGTACTTTGTAAAATGTTGGTTTAATGTCCAAAATGATTATTGATTAAAAGTGTATAATATATTATAAGTGATTTCTTTTTTCTTCTTCTAATTCAAGAGGTCATTGTCTGTTGCTGTGCCCCAAGTGGAGAGAGTTTGTGTTTGCATGCAAACATATAAGATAATATTGCTTAGGCTGTTTTCCTTAAAATGCATGCATTTTCTATGTATTTCGTCCTGTGATTATGAAGTATAGTAAATGTCGCTTTCACCCACTGTTCTTAATTAGTGATATGTGATATGTTATTGTACCATAGATGGCTGAAGGGTCTAATTTAACCTCTTCACTGACCTTTTGCTGAATGACTGGTGCACAGTCAGGCAAACAGGCCCTTGAGAACGGAAGCCTTGTCATTATGCATTAGCACATTCACTGATGGTAAATGCTTGTAAATAATTAGAAAATGTCTGTTTTTTCAGCATTATGAGCACCATAATGAAGTGGATAATTACTGCTTTCCTTTGGAAAACTCTAGGAATTTCCTGCAACACTGCATACTGCAATAAGTGAAAATCTGAAATATTGCTGAAGCCATTATTTGTCTCGTCAGTGATATCCATATCTCACTGTTTCCACTATATTCCACTATTTCCATCACTTTACTAGCCTAGAAATCTAGACGCACCCTAGCGGCAGCAAATTACATTTGCTTCCAGGGCTAGTCTACCAACTCTCCGTTGGCTTGTGAGCTCGAAAAATTATACTTCTATCAGGCCAATCAAATCGTGTATAGAGTCGTTAGGCGGGCTTAAAATAATGATTGATGGCAGAGTTGCAACGGTTTGGCTTGAATTCCCTGCTACTTGAAAACAAAGAAGATGGATGTTGCTGTTGGCCAACAGTGTGACACAAGTTAAGCTTGTTTTAAGTTGGCAAAAGTTTGAACTAGCCAACTAGCTCCGCTGGTGGGAAAACGCATGGGACTCAGCGCTGTCCTATTGCGTGCAGAGGGAATTTGAAAGACAACCGATTATCCTGCCCCTCGGACTGAGCACTGCGAACGGTGAGTGCCCAGACCCTACATTTTAATGTGGGTCTGGCTCGTCAGGCTATCACTTTACAATTACAAATGGAAATACAATACATACGAGATGCAATTAATCACAATAAATGTCTTTTTAAAAAGATTTTTGGGTCAGATTTCACTCTACTCTGTTGTGGCATTTTATTTTTTTACATTTTATTTTTTTTACATTTTACACAATCCTTGATGGACATGTCATGTCATGTGTATATTCACATTTCTTTTCCAGCAGCCGGTTTCATCTTGTCCATATCAGCAGCCTTATAAAGTCATGCAAGTGTATCGGATCCAATTCTTTCCAGTAATTCACACACATCTCTCCTCTCTGAGGTGGTCATTTCTGAACAACTGGTGTTATCAACAATGGTGTGAGCTGTTCCAAAGCAAGCCGTATGTCAGGAACACTGTGGAAAAAAAAAATTCGACAAAGGCTTTTGCATGGCTGAAGGGTTGAAAGTACCTGGCCTTGGGGATGGAGTCAGAGGTAATGCAGATCCAAGGAAAGACCCAGGAGACAGCAATGGCATTAACAATTTAACCCAAGAAAGCAATGTTACAAGCATTGTGCATTACAATGCATAAGCCATCAGATTGCTAAAGGAGGAATCTTATAACTCTCTGGCAGGGGCCTGTTGAGGACTGAGATTCGAGGTTTCTCTCTCTCAGATCCTACTGGATGGAGGAGACTGGTGAGAAGCCCAAACATCAGGACAGAGCTCCAGGGTAGAGGAGGAAAGCACTGAAAAGCAACAAAAACAAAAATGTTTTCACATATTTTACCAAAGATGGAAGTAAGTCATCCATTTGTTAGGGGTAATGAATGCATGAATGACTGATTTACTGACCAATGCCATTGTAATTGTAATGACGAGGCAGTTTTGCATAACCTGATATTTCCAGTTTCTCAGCTCTGCTCTAGTGAGTAATGATTAAAGCTTGGCTAGAGTAATGATTAAAGCTTGGTTGTCAGCATAATATGCCTGATTTGCGGGCTGATTCTCCCCTAGCTCTGACAATCACCTGTCATGACGTCAGTATGGTCTTAAAAGTGATTATCCTGTGCTTAGTCTGAGGTTTGGGAATAATGATTGTTTTACCCTCTGATCAGATAGTGTGTGAATGTGGTTTTTAGAGCTAGAGAGCTTGTATACCCATAACCATCAAATGAATATAGTCTTCTATATTTGTTTCCTCTAATCATTTAACACTATGATCTATATGTAAGTATTAAATATCTCATGAAATGTTACTGAACATCTCTACATTCAGACTGCATTCAGGTTTCATTTAATCGGATGCAATGGTTGTTTATCCTTGCTCTTCATTTTATCTACAGGATGTAATCATAACCAATCTTGAACTTATGCTTATTTATTAATACACAGACCCCGAAGCCTGAGCTGTGAACTCTCTGTGTAATCACTCTCACTGACTCAATAAGATCCCAGTGGCAATAGCTTAGCATTATGTCCTACCTTAATTGAAGATCTTGAACATGGCCTTGTATTGAGATGTGCTGCAAGGCACCCCATGGCCAAGCCATTTGTCGATAAAGTGTAGACAACGTCTCCCCGTTTGTGGATGCACTCAGGCTTCCAATGAAACTTGCAATATTTGTGATTAAGTTGAATCCTTTATTTCTGGCAATGTCATCCAAAAGTGTATAGGTTTCCTACACATGTGAGTCTGGGTCAGGCTGACAGAGTGGCTGTTTACCACCCTAGACTGTTCATTATTTTTACCAGGTGTTTTTGGTGTGGGTTGTCTGCCTGTCTGTTTGTCAGCAGGATTACAGAAAAAACTACTGACCCAATTTCCATTATACTTGGTGGAAGGTTATAGCATAGGCCAAAGAAGAACCCATTAAATGTTAGAGCGAATCCAAATCAAAGGACAGACACAAAAATGTATTTTCACTTGCAAGATAGAAATTTGGCCTTGTCGAAGGTATCACTCTCTGAGTGTCTTTCTTGTTTGTTTTTATTGAATAAATGGTTAGTCTTCTAACTTCACAGTCTGAATAAATACATGTCCTCAGTGCAGGTTCTGTAGGCAGTTCTCGAGAGGGAACTTTGAATTCTGCTGGTTCCTGATAGCTCAGGTATCTGTCGACCCCCTCATGGAGCTTCTATCATGAACGTGCCTTCTTCCAGAGAGTTGCATATGTCCTCTGAGGGCACCACTATAATCAAAGTCAAAGTCTGCTTTATTGTCAATTTCTTCACATGTCATGTGATCATGTAATCCTGTGTGCCCTTGGCATTTACATGTTTATGTTGGAGTTTTATGGGGGACCCCTTGATGCACCCTTTGCTGGCAAGAGAGCTGCAAATATCACCAAGCAAGGTTTGTAGTCAGCTAACACATTCAGTGTCTCCAAAAGGACTGTGTGTGTGTTGAGAAAAAATCAGTTTGGGAGCTTTTGTGCTCACAGCCCACCTCTGCTTGGCTGCAGACTGGAAATGCCTGAATGTAATTATGTGCCTTTGCTGCCAAGTGCACATCCTTGGCTGCTTCTTGCATAATCAAATTTAGTGCATGATTGCTGCAATGAACATACAGTAGGACACCGATGTTTCACTTTGGTCTGGACACCAGAATGATCAGAAGCGGCTAATGCCATCAACACCGACACCTTGACGTCATTCAACTGCATGGGGGATGTGCGTAATTGTATCATTCACAGTGCTGACCTGAAATGTCTCCATGAGGGAACCATGGTGATTGTACCCAAGGTAAACACTCCAGTGGTACTGTACTCCAGATTGAGTCAGTGTACTGCAGACAACATGAAAAATGTTAAGATGAGCTTGCCATGGCGTTGCCAGCAGCTACGAATCCAAAGAATGTGCATTCTCTTGCTTCAGAAACAATTTCTCATATAAATGTATATATGCGATGTTCTCCAGGATTATTTGCCATGGTGTTATGGTGCCAATCATTTATTCCGTGAAAGCTTTAGACAAATCATGTTTGGCCAGGTCTTTGACCAGTGTTTCAATAATGTTTCACTGGGATTGTACAAATAAGAAAATCTAGAGATAATGCAACAATTGCACCAATGCCCCCATAGATTCTTTCCTCTGTGCTTTAGGATGAGAGAGTATACGTAAACATACCATGCTCTTCAAACACACTGCTCCCCTCCCATTCCTCTGAATCGGTAGGATTTCTATGGCACAAGATTCCACAAATGCCATTCGTATCAGCTCTTGGCCACTTGGCTACTGGTGTTGCAAAGCGCTCACAGTTCCACAGTCTCTGATCAGGGTCCTGACACACCTCCCAGGGATTGTGCCGCTCGTCTGTGCGAAGACGTGTGCAGATGAAGTGTGGATGTGCGCAGGCAGCGGAGCAGGGGGAGATCAGCATCTGCACTCGTGAGGATGAACCTCTTGAAGGCAGGAATCAGCGCTGGAGGCTCGTTGGCAGGAGCATAGAAGATGACGGAGGGAGATAAGTCGCTGTGGCCGCGGTGGCGGAGGGAGGGCGCTAGCCTTGGCCGTGCTCCTCTTGGGTCGAATGGAGGGCGCAGCCCCCCCTGGAGGATTAGAAACAGGTGCGGCAAGCTGGATGTTGGCATGAATAGGCACTAGATGTGATGGAGAGACACTGCATGAGGCATGGCTCCTTTTGAAAGGGAATGAGAGGCGGTGGGGTTGGGGTGGGGGGGTCAAGGAAAGCCAGGGACATAACTGCTAGCTGGAGAGGATGGGTGAGCATGAATTCGTAACAGGAGCGGTGGGGGGGGGTGTTGGGCAGCTGAGAGAGGGTGAGCCCCTTAAGTGGCTGTGGAGGATAGGACACAGAGCTGTACAGAGCAGAGAGGGGAGCAGGAGAATCAAGGAGAAGGCAGCTGATGGCAAGGCCGAGGGGACAGCATTCGAATGACGTGGGATCATTAAAAATTACCAGCACACAAATAAAGCTTTTTTTCCTTCAATATATCAAATAATATTTACGTTAAAGATAGTTAGGAAGGATACGAGAGCTGTGCTGAGCAGAAAGGGGAGTAAGAAAGGGGTCAAGCAGCAGGCTGCTGATGACAGGGCCGGGAGGGGGGGGGGGGGGGTGATGCAGGGCCGTGGGCTTTAAGAGCAGAGGGGAGAGACTGATTGCCTCATGAATGGTGTTGATGAGGCGTAGGTGAGTCATGAGCCCAAGAGCACTGGGTCCAGGATCCACTGGTTTACCTGATGCTTGGTTTGACCTGACCTAAGCTGACATGAAGGGTCAAAATGCATGTTGCATATAAAATCTGGCAGTGTAAGGTTTAAGATTAGGTGCCTGCATGTCCTGCATAGGAGACCTAACCGGTTTATTTTAGACAGGGAACAGCACAGCAAAAACATTTTCAGTCACTATTCTGGCTTTCTGAAAAGACTATTTTCAAGGTCAGAGAGTTTGTGGGAATGAGTGATGAAGGAAAAGGATCTGGCAATTCAGACCGACAGGAAATGTGTGTTCAGTCACTGACAGATGACATGTTGGTGTCACATGCCATTATTAAATGTAAATAGTCTAGAGAAATGATAAACAAAAATTGCTATTAAGCTATCATTATGTCTGACGGGTTCTGACACGAAATGGTGAATTCCCTGACAATTTTTTTCAAAAGTTCTTAGTTTTTTTTATGTTTTTTTTTTTTGCTTTTATGCCTTTAAGCTGATAGGATAGTGAAGAGAGTGACAGGAAGCAAATGGGAGGGAGAGATGGGTGGGACCAGAAAATGACCCGGGTCGGACTCGAACCTGTGTCCCCGAGGGCACGTGGACCCAAATGTGGTACAGACACTGTAACCAGTTGCACTACAGCGCCCCCAAAAGTTCTATGTTTTTTACAGAACTTTACAAGCCATGTCTAAGCATCCCACTTACTTAAGACTGGGTTGCGAACCCACACTGTGGTAATATGCATAGTTAATGTACCCAGGAGCATTTGAATTAGCGACTTGTGGTGATAGAAATTTGCTGAATACGTTTATTAAAATGAATCACTTGCAATTATGAATTATTCAATCAAATCCACATACTTCAGTCCATGCATATGTTTCACATTTCTCATTAGCACAGCTTATCACATATTTTTGCGTACTAATGCAGTCTCATCACTGGGAGTATCAATGATGAGGGTTATCCATTGTGAATAGCAAGCAATGCAGCAGAAATACTCTGGGAAGACCTCCAAGGTCACAAGATTTGAAGACTGCATTACAGTATGGAGTGCTTTTTTTAAATAGTCAAGGTCTTGCTGTACAAAAACGTGACGTGTTGGGTGCCTGCTGAATTGTTTGTGCGGTGTCAGCTTTGAGGGGCGGTTTAATTACCTCCCCAAGGAACGCCGGCAGCCACTTTCACAATGCGGGTGAACAGCAGGACTGCTCCCTGTGTTCGACTGATCTTATTCTGCCAAACTAGATAAAGGGTCCTTACCATGCAAAATCAGCACAACCTAGGAAAGGTTCCTTATGCATTATGACTTGTCTAGGCTAATGTAAAATAGGGAGGCACTGTCAGCGTGTCGCATGCGCTCAGAGAGTTTTTTGTCAGACAAATTACTTTCAAGGAATACTCCCCTTAAGCAGTGAGGGCATACTTTGAATTTTATGAAGATATCACACTTCTCATCCTTAAAAAACCTTTTAATAATTGATCCATGCATACTGGTGTGATTTATCCAGGCTTTATCAAAGGATTTTCTTTCTTAAAAACAGACACTGTTGTTTTCTAAAAAAAGAGCAAGTTTTCATCTTCAACAGGCTATGTGTAGCTGAGACCATTTTTTTCTCCCATGTGTATTATGAGATCCTAATTGTCTGAGAATGATTTAGGGTGTAAATGGTAATAAAAATCATATTTACTTGAGATCATTAAGTGTGAATAATACCTTCTTGACAAACAGATATTATTTGAGCCAAACTCGCATACTCTCACGTTGCTCTGATTTCAAGCTCTCTGCATTCACACCTTGTCAGCTGACTCCCCCGCATTAGTTTAAAAAACTTTGTTTAGACGAGGGAGGAAGATCTAAGAGAATTCCCTGGCACTACTAATCAAACAGCCCACAACTCAAGTGTTGGTGGCACCTAGACGTGAAGCTGCCACTTATCAAAGGCCCTGTCGCTGTCTCTGTTCTTCAAAAGACTAGCGACTATGCCATGTACCTCGCTACGTTACAGAGGAGTGTGCAGTGACAAAGTTTTGTGAGTTCAGTATGTAGTTGACTTATTTCACATTGAGGTCACGGTCTCTTCCGATTGTTCTGTTTATACAATAAGCTATTTTCAACCCATTATTGAGACTTATACTGTACTTCAAAGGATGCAGTGGGGAATTCCTCAATAAAACACCATGGCGCTCCTCAGCTTTTGTTTGTGCCTTATTTGACATTGCACAAGGAAACAGGATGACGCAAATAGCTGTTGTCAGTTCAGGCGTCTCAGGGAAAAATCTATACAACCCAAATGCTCTTGAAAATCTGTTAATTTTCTCAGTCCTTGAATGTTTAAACCAGGTCTCACAGTTATCCAGAATAGCATACGTTGTCCTTCCAAACTGACATTAAAGGTCTGTCTTATAAAACCCCATATTTTTCCTCATTATTTTCTCTGCTTAATAGACATTGTATGCACAGTTATAAAGCTTTGGCTCTTTTTGCAAGCCTTTTACTGGTAATTGCCATTAATGTGATAACTCAGCCCTCTATAATAAATAGCACTGGAGACAACTGGGAGCTAATGCTCCTTAGAGGAGCCTTACCTTCACAGCTGGACAGCATTCATAATTTCAGACTTTTAATTAAGAGATTTCCTTTGTTATTGCTGAATGCTACTTTTTTTCCTTCTTGAAGAGCTTCCTCTGAGTCTGTTGAGAACAGAAGAACAAAGAAGCTTTCGGTTCACTATATCAAAAGCTCAAAGCAAATCCCCTCTAGGTAACACAGCATAGCTGTACTGTCAATATTTTCGTAGAGCAGTTGTCCCCTTAGAGTTTTGAGTTAGCCTACCCTAGAAACCTGATGATCCCCAGAACTTTTTTAAACAGATGGTGAGAGAGAATGCATGGAATTCTTCAGACAGTTTGGCTCATTATGGAGAATATTCTACCCATGACAATATTACCCATGACAAAGTATTTACTGGATACATAAGGGTATTGCTGTCCTTGCCTCCACAACAAAGATGCAGGGGGGGGGGCGTGTACAGGTGTATGACAGGAACTGCAAGGTGTACAAGACTTATACTGAATACAAGTTCAAATTCAATGTCAGTAAAAGTCTCAAGTTTTCATTATTAATGCATAATTACATTTTGCAAAGTAGTTGAGATGTAAATTGAGTACAAGCTACTTCTTTATACAAAAGCGGCATCTTGGAAATAATTTATGCAGTTGAACTGTTCAATTTCACCATTCTCTTGTGAGAAATATGTAGCTGCAGAATGATGAATTTCTCCCTGAAGCACTTCCAGACAGCACCAGCCTCATATAATTCTACTGAAAGGATGTTGGAGTTGACAGGTTTTCTATTTAGCTTCATGAACAGATAGGTTCCTTGAAATTATCATACTGGGTGTGTGGTAGTCATTTGGTGCAACCAATCCCTTCACTATCATTATATTCCAATATCTGGTCCTCCAGCATATGGCTAGGTTGACCCTACAGTATAGCTGGCAACAAAATGTTCAGTCAAACTAAAGGCTGTGCAAAAATGTAACTTGTAACATAATTTATTTTGCAAGCGGCATCATGATTATACTTGACACCTGCTGTGGGGATTTGTGGCATCTGCTAAATATGTTCAGTGTACTCCACAAAGCAAGATAAGCTGATATGCCTGAATTAGGCATCGCTAAACAGCAAATTAGACAATTTCCCCCTTAACAACACCAACTGCAAACATAAAATTTTATATAGCACTAACTGTGCTGTTTAATAGGCTACATGTGCACAAGCTGGGGATCCAAGTTTTCCTCAGTTAATCGTCAGCAGGAGAGCCAGAAACACACAGCAAGGCTGTGTTGAAGCCTGCCTGCCTGACAACTATTAGAATAAAAAGGAAACAGTTCTGCCCTCATGAAGTCTGCCCCGTTTCGGAACAGTCTGACTTGCTCTGCACAGCCATCTATTTTCCCTGAGGTGTGGACTCTAAAAAACACACTCCTGCCTCAACATTGCTCTGCTCTGCTCGCTGTGTTTGATTACGGTGCTTTGGAGAACCATCTCATGTGGTGCTTTGTCGGTGGGTCCTGTGCCCTGTGTAATGTACCATGGGCTGAACTTCACTTTGCCTCGGGGTAAGAACAGCCAGGCCAGTGTGCTGACTAAGAGAGCTCACGGGCGAGGGATAATGGGAGTTCACAGAGGGCTCAAATCAGCCATGGGGGAAAAACAGTGATGGTCACTGCTGTCATTTTTTTTTTCCTGGGAGCATGGCTTGGAGTGACAGCGTAACAACTAAGCATTACAAGCTGTCAAAAGAATTTGAAACAACACAGCATATTGCCTCAGAAAAGAGGGGGAGAGAGTTCATGCTCTGAATCACAACAATGGGAAATAAACTAACTTCCACTGGATGTTCATGTCTATGTCTTAATATAATGGAGGCGAGTTTTCTAAAACTCATGATTCCATTCAGATAGAGAAGTTTCAGTTTTTTAGATTTTAGTTTGAATTTAACCAACTTCTGAATGTGATATTAAGAATAAAAGGGTGAATTTAGTGTCCCATGGTGGGTTAATGCCCTTTGGATCACTGACATTTTTAGTTTAGATATTCCCTTCAGTAAACAGTAAATATCATAATATGAATTACTGGATTAAATCAAATAATAATAAAAGGGAGAGTTATAATAATTTTGGTTAACTGTATTTAATAAAGTTTCACATTCTTCAGTGTGGAACCTTTTAATCTGCAAAACGCATCTTTATCAAAACAATAGCCTTTCTTTTTCATAAAAAGGACTGATGAAATAGAGGACTGCATACATAAGAGGAATGCTGAGAAATACTACCATAAAAGATATGCATGAGAAAGAAACAGGAGAAAGATATAGATAAATGCAGCAGCACAGTGCAGAAAAAATATAGCCTTAAATGCTGATTATCAGGACCCAAGCATTCCTTTTAAAGTATATTTTTGGGGCTTTTGCCTTTATTCAGATAGGAAAGTGAAGAATAACAGGAAGTGAGTGGGAGAAAGAAATGGGGTGGGATCAGGAAATGACTGCAGATAGCATTCGAATCTGGGTCCCCGTGGGCACTTGGAACCGTACACCCCAAGCACCCCCACGTATTGTAACGGGGCTTCTTTGTCATAAAGTAAATATGTTGCTATGGAACACCTGGAACTAAAATTTATTTGCGTGAAGAACTATTTTCCCTCTCAGCCACAAAACAGAAATAACCTTATATAAAAAGACATAATTGTGTGAACCGTCTTTTCTCATTGGCGAGTAGTCTTAATAAGTGGGATATCATATAGTCCGCCAGTCAGTATAGCACAGTAAATCCCATTCAGGTAGAAGCCCGCCCCTCCGCCACGCCTACGCCTGAATGTTTTGGCGATGTTTTCAGTTTTCAGCACATCCCTGCGCCCCAGTCAGTGCCTGCAAGTGTCTTCATCAGGGCCATTCTGCTCTGATCTGGTTCTTGTAGTTCCAGTGTGTTCCCAAGTCTGCAGTCTGGAGAGACCCCAATGTATGTTGGATTTTTATCAACCTGATGATCTTCAACTTTAACCTTCACCTTCTGGATTTGAGTGGAGGGTGAATGATGTCTTACTTTCATTCAACTTCACTAGTTATAATTTGTTCCATGCCTCTATCTCCTGGGGGGGGGGGGGGGGGTGCTTGGGTTTTTGCAGTTGAGATGTGTGCTTCGCTGTATCAGAGTGCAAGATCATCAGCATAGATAGCACCTTGAATGCTTTTTTGGTGGGTGATGTCCTTGATAAAAACAAGGAAAAGTGTTGGGGAGATCATGGTGGAGAGGTTTGCGAATGCTGATAAACCCCATAGCTAAGTCACCCGAAGTCTTCAATTCTGGCACAGTCACCCATGGTAGACAGGTTTGTGGAGAGGCTCTAAATGCTTATCCAAGGGGATGTGGAAATGGAGGATGAAATCAACAGCTGTGGAATAGGTTCTCTATAAGTACATCACATTTCAGATTGTTTGCTTGATTGATTGCAATGTGTTAGCATGCAACCACAACCATGATATTGTAGTGATTATGTAAATCAAGGGGAAACATCCCTGAATAACTTTTGCATTTGTTTGTGGATGATGTAGCCTATGCCAACTTTTGTGAGAATCTGATTAGTTCATCAGACCGGTTAATCTTACTTTCACTTTTCAGCCGAAAATTTGGCTGCCATAATTGGCACGAATGGGTGATTTAAATGTGGGAGCATTCCAGATATTTTTGTTCTAATTCCCAGCAGTGGAAATGTAGCAATTATCATAGTGTCCCTTAAACTATGTCATTTAATCCATTTAGAATCTATGGTCAAGATTTGGTGCCTACACAACTTACATTTTTTTGCTACCCATTGCATATTTTCCAAGTAAATAAAAAGAGGAAAAACAAATACGATAGGGTGCCAACTGCTTCACTGCTTAAAGAAAGAAATACCCTAAGAAAAACATTTATTAAATACATAACTTATCAAATAATACCTATTGCAATCAATGCCAAAATCGCTCTATATGAACCAATATGTCAACACAGGAAATCTTAGAACAGAAACAACAGGTAGTGCTAAGGTCTTTGGGGATGTGAGTCATGCAACAGTCAGTTAGTTTCTGCAATGGCCTGTTCCTGTGGCTAAGACATGTTCACTGGTTGGAGCCAGACATCAGTGGAGGGGAGCAGAGCAGAGGCAAAGCCTTTGGGACCAGGCATCTGCAGATCAAAGAGGTGCTATAGTCTTCACAGAAGGATCATTATCTTGATCTGATGGTGATGGATAGTGTAGTGGACTGGTACAAGCCCATGCAAGCCCCCCTCCTCCCTGTGTGCATCCTATAGGAGCCCTTCACCAGCCTCAATAGCCATCACCAGATTCTACTGTGCTTATTAACCAATACATTCATGGAGTCAAGGTGATGATGACTGCAAAATTCATGACATGATTCTGAGATGATTAGGTGGTAACGGATTGGAGATATTTTTGAACATAGTGGGGGGCTGACTCAGTAAACCTCCTCAGCTTTGCAAATCCAATACAGCAAGCCTAAAATGTTGACTAAAATCTATCATGCTGTTTTTACAACCTGAATTTGACATAACTGTCCTGAGTGACTCAGTACACTTTATCCCTGTAAACAAATGATATCTGCTGTTTCTCAGTTGACATGCAGGGAGATAGAGAACAGCACTTTGTTGTCACATATCTCGGTATTTTGTAACATTCACACAGCCAGTGCCAGTCAGGGCCATGCTGATACACTGGATATAGAGATTCACTTATCTCCTGCTTTTATTCATAGCATTGAACTGAGAGGAATGAAATGTGAGGTTGCTAATGAATAAAACATGCTGATTGCATGAGGTAACTCTCTTTCTCACGTTTACCCTTTCTGTCTGTCTTTCATACACACGCACGCACGAACACACACACACATTCACTCATCTTCTCACTCACATACACTCACACACACACAGGCATGCAGCGCGCGCGTGCACACACACACACACAGACACACACACACACACACACACACACACACACACACACACACACACACTCACTAACTCATGCACCCTCTCACACACACTACACACACACACACACACACAGAGACTCACACTCATGCACACACACGCACACTCACAAAAGAAACCCTCACAAATGCATGCGCGTACACTCCTCTTCATCTCTTTGGGGGGGCTCATACGGAAAGGTCCACATCAACGCTTGGAAATCAACTCAGGGTCCATAAATCAAAGAGCAGCTCAAGCTGCACTCCTCCACCATCCATCAGCAGCCTGGTGTCCCCCTGGCTGTTCGGCCTCCCAGTCGTGTCAGCACTTCACATATAACACCTTGCCAGCAGGCCCACTTTGCAGGACTGCTCTGTATGTATATATTCATTCAAATCACAAACGCTTATGCCTTATTTATGGGCCTGCACAGACGGCACCTTTGGCATCTGTGTGGGATGTTCGATGGTAAATTGCTACAGCTTTGACATCGCCGGGGCTGCCTGTTTATGAAAATGAGGGTTGACACTCTCACCCCACAGCCTTGCTAATGTTACAGCATAGATATGCAGCACTTCACCTTTTGTCATTCCTCTTCAGTGTTTGAAATTAGTACAATGTGTCATTAGGGGAAATTAGGCTCCTACTGCATAATTTCCCCTACTCCTGTTTTCCAGAGAAAGGGTGCCCTTGTGAAGGTGTGTACAGACGGCCTAGTTAATTCCCTCTAATGTTTAGTTTTGTTTGCCACCTATGGACTTTTAATATGTGTAGGCTACAGTAAACTGTCATTTAGAAGATACAATGGGAAATCATTGCAAACACGCAGTGTGTTAAAGTATTATTTCCTTGTGCATTTCAATATGAAAGATTGATATAGGGGGGTTCTGAATTATGTAGGCCTATGCCTAACATGATCCCAAGACTAAAACGAGATCAAAAACCCCTTGATTTGGTAATTTCTCCTTGAAACCCTCAAATTGGTGGAACAGATTTCAGCAAAATTGATAGCTCAGACATTCTCAGCATAATTGCTCTAGTGTACCCATGACGTTGTCACACTAAAGGCTAAGACTTTTCAATGGTAGGCAAATTAAATTCTGTCACAACAATAGACTTAACTCCTGTATTGTGAAATAGCCTAGGCCTAGGCCTACTTGAAAGCACTGTGCTGAAACTCGGTGTGGTTCTACTGCCATCGTGCGACCAACTGAAGAGTTTCTTTGGCAGACATAGCAGCCTACACAACACAGGGATGTATGAGAGCAACATGTTTGAGTGTAAAATCGGACCGTAATTCTCGTGTCCCGATTTTTGGCCCATTTAATATAAGGCAATTTAATGGCGAAAACATTTCATAATCTGACATTTAGCATACGTAGCATAATCTAAAGGTCTCAAATCGAACAGTACACCATACCACATGGGGCGCTATACAAAATGAACGGTATGTGTCCATTATTGCTAACTGTGATGTAGCTAAATCGATGGTAGCTCATGTAAAGGGAGCTAAAATTATTTTGCAGGTGTTCGTGTTTTGATTTTTGAACGCCATGTCCTACAACTACGTTGTCACAGCGCAGAAACCAACGGCAGTAAATGCTTGCATTACTGGTGAGTGAATGTCCTGAACGGAATTGTTAATCTGATTGGCATAGGTGGCCCTGAAGCCTGTCATCTGTGTGCACAGCTCCCGCGCTTAACGCAAGTCGCAAAGGCCTAGCGCTTCTAGCTAGCTGTTGTCATTCTAACGCATGAAACGTTCACTGTTTGCTACCAATGTCCGTAATTTGTCTGTCTCGTCTATTCAATTTTGAATGTTTGTGTTCATCATTGTAAGAGACTGATTTACGTCAAATCGTTTACACTAGGAAATAACAGCCTTAACCCAAACTGTGTGGCAATCGCTGGCTTGACGGTGTTGATAGCTTGCATAGCAAACTAGCTAGCTAGTTAAACATGCGATTATAGATTTGGCTCAACATCACTGACCCAGAAAGGTAGACTAATTAGCAAAGGAATTAAATACGTAGCATTGTCTGTATCTAGACACATTCATTTCACCAACACATGGTAATGACACCTTGTTGCGTGACATTTAGCAAATGTTACATGTGTTAACCTCCCTGATTGTTTTAGTGTTATTCAACTATATGCTACCTAGCGGTTGGCTAAGTCGACAGCATATTGGCTAACTTTAGCCAATTTTACAAACGGGTAGGCAACAGACAAGGCCAACTGCATGAGCCCGCAGTGTGTTTACTAGATTGGACAGGCAAATTAAAATTGCGGATGCCAGTTAGCTAATTTAGCAAGGTTTGCGAGTTGCCCATTTCTTCCCTTGTAGGTCCAACACTATCGGTTGGATAGTACATAAAAAATATTATTTTTATGGCGTAGTCTTGCGTTAATAATGATGTCAACAAACCCCTGACACTCATAAGTGTACTTCAATAACAAGTAGATACTGCTAATGTTATGTTGATTTTTTTTAAATCGCTTTCCCCTCTTTATCGGGAATGTTTAAATATTGTTGTTGTGCAGGTTCTGTCAGAGGCGTAACACAAATTGACAGAAGTAGGTCAGTCATATTCCGTGTAATACATCTTAATACTGAAATGTTGCAATTATACCCATATATACATCAGGCCACTTTACCTCCGCGGAGGACCTGAACTTGCTAATCGCTAAGAACACACGACTGGAGATCTATGTGGTCACTGCAGAGGGGCTTCGGCCCGTCAAGGAAGTGGGCATGTATGGCAAGATTGCAGTTATGGAGCTCTTCAGGCCAAAGGTCAGTGCACCTTTATACTCACGCTGTTGTTTGACTATCGTTCCTTTGGTTAGTCTGTGGTACTGCCTACTACCTCTCCACTCCCACTGAAGATATGTATAGGTGTATCTGCATGGGTGCTAGCCGTTGTGTTCGGTAATGGATTTTTTTCTTCACACTGCAATGAGTGTTCTTTGTCCTTCAGGGTGAGAGCAAGGATCTCCTCTTCATTCTCACGGCCAAATACAACGCATGCATCCTGGAGTACAAACAGAATGGAGAGAGTATTGACATCATCACTCGTGCTCATGGGAATGTTCAGGTACATTATAAGCAGTCGAAGAATGCATTTGGATGTCACAATAAAGATGCAGAGTCTGGTTGTCAGCAGCATTATTTTTCACATTTGCATTTTGTATGTACATACTCTGGTACTAAGTTCTTTGCCTTGATCCAAACAGATAGGGCAAGGCCTTCATTGAAAGTGTTGCATAGTTGTTCCTTCTTTGTTGGAAATGTCATTGCAATTGCATTTATGCAAAAATATGCAAAGTATGCATGCTTTGACATTGACTGGGTATTGCTGACATCTTTGCCTGTCAGGACCGCATTGGTCGCCCCTCCGAGACGGGCATCATTGGCATAGTGGACCCGGAGTGCAGGATGATCGGGCTGCGGCTGTACGATGGCCTGTTCAAGGTCATCCCCCTGGACCGCGACAACCGCGAGCTCAAGGCCTTTAACATCCGCCTGGAGGAGCTGCAGGTCATCGACGTGCATTTCCTGTATGGTTGCCAGGCACCTACCGTCTGCTTCATCTACCAGGTGTGTGGGCTGGTCTGAGAGGCAGAGGAGAGCGTAATAGCAGTTACTGCATGTTATGTCCTAATGCTTGACTTTGTTGTTCATTGACACAATCTGTTGTTCATTGTGGTATTAAGACGATGAATTGTACTTCAAGATTAGATCCGAGTAATGCATGTGTATTCAGGTACCCTTGTGAAGATTTTTTTTTTCCAATTTCTCTAAGACTCTCTACCAAAGACTTTTTTCATCATGTCAAACAGGTATTTCCTGGATGGCAAAAGAATCCCTGGCTGAAATGAGAGCAAAAAGCTTTTAAAAAATCATGAATCGATTTGATGTCTACATCGTTGATTGACGTCTACACCCTCCATTGTCTTACTGTTGGCCAACCCATAGACAATAGCTCCTCATGCAATATTAGTATTCTTTCCACACAGTCACACTCTCTGGTAGAGTAGACGGTGTGCATTTTGTCTGAGTCCTGTTAAGAGACAATGCACACTGTTAATCTGTAAGCAGCAGCTCTGCAGTCTAGAAAAAACTAGCTTCTGTGCTGCAGATTACACAGTTAGTGTGTTGCTTGTTGTATCTGTGTACACACACAGTGACTGCATATTCTAAATATTACAGAGTAATTGGAAAGGACTGGGGAGAGGTGTGCGAAGATTAAGATTCATTCCACTTGCATACAGATGGATGCGGCTGTAAAATACAATGTCTGGATGTCAGTAGCTTCAGACATTTCCAAAGGCTCCAAAATTACATTTCTCTTTCTTGTCTTGCAAAATAAAACCCACCACCCACCACAGTTTATAAAATAAAATTCCCCATCCTTTTTTCTCCATAGATTTTGAAAAATACTATGTAAAGACCTTAACAGTGAACTAAATGTGTCAGGAAGTTGCACGTAGCCTATGCTTCCTCTTCCTCTTGTCTTTTTGGCACAGAAGGTAGCCATGAGTGAAAACGGTCTTCCTTCATATTCCATGTCTGTGCTTTTATGTGCTCCTGCAGGACCCCCAGGGCCGACATGTGAAGACCTATGAAGTATCTCTGAGGGAGAAGGAGTTCAACAAGGGGCCCTGGAAGCAAGAGAATGTGGAGGCAGAGGCCTCAATGGTTATACCAGGTACAGAGGCAGGCTGAATATGAGACAGGATGAATAAAAATAGATATTTGAGTGAAAGGCAGAAAAAAGCAGAATGAATAAAAACATAAAGTTATATCTGAGGGAAGAGTATAGAAGAGAAGAGGGAAGAGAAGGTTTCATTTTTGACATGTTAAACTGCCTTTGTATGTTGAGTATCTTAACATCTTTTTTTGACCAAGAAGTAATGTGTTGTTTATGTATTTTTGCTGTGCAGTACCAGAGCCATTTGGTGGTGCTATAATCATTGGTCAGGAGTCTATTACATATCACAATGGAGATAAATATTTGGCCATTGCTCCCCCCATCATCAAGGTTAGTATACTGTGTGTTTCATGTGGCAGTGATGCTGAGTATCTACATCAACATGCCAGAGACTTTTTCCTTTTTCTTGTAGCTATCACAGCTTCGAATCCATTAAAACTTTAAGTTATAGCAAAATGGTCTGAAACAATGTAGTCAAATGGTTCTCACTGCATTTCCCTTATTTTGTTCCCACAAAGTCCAATTATTAAGGTTATGAATTAATAGATAATGTCCATGAAAGAATTATAAGACAATAAGGCTTTGGAAGTGGCCTGTGTTCTGTGTGTTTATTGGTTGGGCTTTTTCCCCCACCGCCAGCAAAGCACCATCGTGTGTCACAACCGCGTGGACCCCAACGGCTCGCGCTACCTGCTAGGAGACATGGAGGGCCGGCTCTTTATGCTGCTCCTGGAGAAGGAGGAGCTCATGGACGGTGGCGTGGTGCTCAAGGACTTGCGCGTGGAACTACTTGGAGAGGTGTGTGTGTGTGTGTGTGTGTGTGTGTGTGTGTGTGTGTGTGTGTGTGTGTGTGTGTGTGTGTGTGTGTGTGTGTGTGTGTGTTGTACAAGTGAAGCAGATACAAAAGGGGGCCCAAGAAGAATGTATATCATGGCACTTGAAATATGCTGGTTTGAGGAAGCAGATTCATGATGTGTGTCAAGGAAGCAGCTGTTTTTTTTGTATGTTTTGTGAACCTTTTTGTGTGAGTTTGTGTGGGAGCTTGAATGAGACTTTGTGGAAGGACAACAATTCACAAAAGAACTGTGTGTCTGTTCTATGTGGGGATGTGTATACATACACGTGTAGATCTGCTTGGGTGCCTGATTCTGTATGAACCGCCCAGGGCTTATTTTTTTTTTTTATTGATGTTATTTCCTGTTCAACCTGCAGACCTCCATTGCTGAGTGTCTCACATACCTTGACAATGGAGTCGTCTTTGTGGGCTCCAGACTTGGTGACTCCCAGTTGGTTAAGGTCAGTGCCACCATCCCGCAGTGCTGCTAATCTCACACAAAGCTGCTGTATGACTGCAGTCCAGCAAATGGTAATGATATAACACAATGCCTAACATTTTCTCTATTGTCTAACTGTTGTTCCAGCTAAATGTGGACAGTAATGACCAGGGCTCCTATGTGGCGGTGATGGAGACGTTCACTAATCTGGGTCCTATTGTGGACATGTGTGTGGTGGACCTTGAGAGACAGGGACAAGGTCAGGTAAGAGCAACAGCATGCTCAGACCCAACAAAGATTTCGGCCACTTCAGGGAAGCAGCTGCTCTGACCCTTTGTAAACCCAGTTTGTAAATGCAATTTGTTAAACGGAATACGTCGGAATTTCATCTGACCTTGTCTGAAGCAAGGTTTTGGAAAAGTGTTTCAGAAGTTTTTTTAATTCTAGACCCTCAAAAATTCATTGTCTGTTGGCAGCTTTTCACCGTGTTGTAAGTGTGCATGCGGAGCTGGCAGGCCAGCCAGCTTGAGTGTGTGTGTAAGTACTTAACCCTCGGCTCCTTTATCAGCTTGTCACCTGCTCTGGCGCCTTCAAAGAGGGCTCCCTGAGGATCATCCGCAATGGCATTGGCATCCACGAGCACGCCAGCATCGACCTGCCAGGAATCAAAGGTGAGCCTTCAGTACCCTCAGGAGCGCTTCTTCTTCTCCTGCCACTGTGGCACACTCATTTTTTTCTCTTTCTTTCTTTCTTTCTTTCTTTCTTTCTTTCTTTCTTTCTTTCTTTCTTTCTTTCTTTCTTTCTTTCTTTCTTTCTTTCTTTCTTTCTTTCTTTCTTTCTTTCTTTCTTTCTTTCTTTCTTTCTTTCTTTCTTTCTTTCTTTCTTTCTTTCTTTGGCAAAGCTTTTACTCCACTTTTGTTTCAAGACATGGCGTTTTTGTTCAGTCAGTAGACTTCCCTCCCTTGGGAAATAAGCCACTAGAGTTGCTGTCCCAGCTCTGGCACCTGGTGTCCTAACAAGTCATCAGTTTCCCTCAGGAGAGAAGAGTGGAGAATAATACCCCCCTCTGTTTTTTTTAGTGGTCGCCGGTCTTCTTCAGGATTCCCCTCACTTGACTAAATAGGTAGCCGCCGGTTTGCTAATGATCCCAGATCAGTGATCCTGAAGGAAGGACATCAGACAGCAGTAGCCATTTAATATTAAACCCAGTCTAGGAACACAATCTAATCAGGCACTGCACCAAAATACCACGGGGGCCTGATGAATTGCCCTGATTAAATTCCAGCCAGGGAGTCCTTTTTATGTGTTGTGTAATGCACTCTGGCAGCTCTCACACCCCACCCTCCCCTTACCTCTCCGCAGGACTGTGGCCCCTGCGCTCCGAGGCTGGCAGAGAGACCGATGACATGTTGGTGCTCTCCTTCGTGGGTCAGACCAGGTGAGGGTCACTTCCGCATGCCTCTTACGGGCCTTTGTGTCCTAATTAGCATGCTGGAGGGCGCTCCCTTGTTCCCCCTTCTGGGAACACCTATTGTGTCATTGGCACCTGATGTCTGCAGTAAAAATGGGTCATCGGATGGTGATGGTATTCATTCTTGTTTAAGTGCAGCTGTGGAAAGTGTTGGTTTCTCAGTTGACCTTTAGTTGTGTCTGAGAGAGGAGAGAATAGGAGAGGAGAGCTGATGGTTGTGTTGTTTTTATGGTTCAGTTGTGTCTAATTAAGGCGTATGTCTTGTCCAGAGTGCTGATGCTGAGTGGAGAGGAAGTAGAGGAGACAGAGCTGCCAGGCTTTGTGGACAACCAGCAGACCTTCTTCTGTGGGAATGTGGCCCACCAGCAGCTCATACAGGTAAACACCCATAGGACTCTTATAGAACAACCATACAGGTGAATACCCATACAGGTGAACACCCATAGCACTCTTATAGAACACCCATACAGGTGAACACCCATAGCACTCTTATAGAACACCCATACAGGTGAATACCCATAGGACTCTTATAGAACACCCATACAGGTGAACACCCATAGCACTCTTATAGAACACCCATACAGGTGAATACCCATAGGACTCTTATAGAACACCCATACAGGTAAACACCCATAGGATCACATTAGCCAGCGGTAAGCGTAACGCAACGCTCAGACCATAATAAATTCTATCTCGTTCCTATGGTAACGGTTTGCATTAACTGACAATTGAATACTCTTGCGTTGCACTTTGAAAGTTGAAACAAGTTCAACGCTCAGCTTGCTCAATGCTAGCGTTACGCCAGCGTTGCAAGCGTTCCGCTGCCGAACCATAGAGGACAATAGGAAACCTGCCGCTGGCCAATGTGATCCTTGCCTTATAGAACACCCATAGCACTCTTATAGAGCACCCATACAGGTAAACACCCATGTAGGTGAACACCTACACTACTGTTAGAAATGTCCTTGTTTTCATCATTAATGTTGTAAATGACTGTTGTAGAAAGAAATGGCTGATCTTATACATACAGATGCCCATTATCAGCAACAATTCATCCAATGTTCCAAAGGCACTTTCTGTTTACTAATCTGATATCATTTTAAAAGGCTAACAGAAAAAAAAAACATTGCAGAACCCTTTTGCAATTATGTAAGCACATAATGTAATCTGAAAACTGCTGCCCTGATTAAATAACAGTGCAACTGATCTCAGCTGGTATGCTGTCTATAATGGAGTGGAATGGACATTTCTAAGTGACCCCAAACTTTTGAACGGCAGTGTATAGCACTCTTCTACAACACCCAGACAGACGCACTCTTAACTGGTCATTGTGTGATGAACATTACTGGCAGTGAACATTTTTTTTTACATTTTATAATTTTATTGAAGAAATCAAGGACTTTTAGAGTGTTTTGGAAAATAAATGTCACAAATAGAGAGGGGTCATTGGCAGTACTTGAGAGAATTGGTATGTTTTTGTCAGAAAAGGCAAGCGATTGCGTAATCTGCCTTCACTATAACAAAGCACAATTGAGAAATGTTGAGCGTGTGTTCATGCCTTCCAGCCTCTCTCTCTCTTTTTAATTGTCTGTCAGTCATGAGTTTCTGTAAAGCCAGATAGTACTCATAGTTCTCATTATAAAAATTCTCTCTCTAGTATCTCAAACTGTGGTGTTTTGGCCCCTTGAATTCAGCCTAAGAAGCCTTTAAAAAGTTCTGAAAAGTGATGTTAAAAAAGTTGTGGTTGTTCAAGGAAGTTTAAAAATAGCATAGTTAAAATGTTTTAATTTCCCAGGCTTTTATGAAACATATAGCCCACTACAGGCTGCGATTACCTGTTTCTTTCTAAGGCGTCTAGACACAAACTCAAACACCACCCAACAACAGCTTTTTATACGGTTCAAAAGGTGACTAGTCTGCGTGCATAATGTAGACATCCACTCAACAAGTTGTCTCCTAAATTAGCATCAGAATGGCATGGTGCGAATGCAGTGTTTAAAAGTTGTGACTTCAAATCTGCCTATACAGCATGTTCTGCTAGGAGCAGAGGTGGTCGACATCAGGCAGCTGCTCTCCAGTGTCAGGCAGCAATTAGGCTCATACCCTGAATATGCCGTGTAAGCAGCTCCAAAACTGTTAATAATTAAAGACAACTTATTCTCAAGTCGACAGCTCAACATTTGTGGAATTTCAATGTAGTGCATTAATACAATTTCTGTAGGTTAGAGGATGTGGAAGTTGGACTGCTATTCTGCTGAGATGTGCTATAAAGCGGTATAGACTCGTTTGTGGATATAATTTGCCTGGATTATCACTTACAAATGCCTGTTTTGAAGTATTTAGAGACAGACAGAGATAGACACAGACAGAGAGAGGGAAAGAGACAGACAGAACGAGAGAGACAGACAGACACAGACAGAGAGAGGGAGAGAGACAGACAGAGAGAGAGAGACAGATAGACACAGAGAGAGAGAGACAGACAGACAGACAGACAGACAGAGAGAGAGAGACAGACAGACACAGACAGCACCCTATCTGACACACATTCAAGACAAAAACCTGAGAACCACACTGACAAAGTACAGACTCAGTGAACATAGCCTGGCAATAGAAGTGGGAAGGCACAGACAAACATGGCTGCCGAAAGACACTAGACTGTGCCACCACTGTGACCTAAACACAGTAGAGACAGAGGTACACTTCCTGACACAGTGCACAAAATATGTTAACATTAGGGGAACTTATTTTGAAAAGATGACAAATGTCTTCCCTGAATTCCTGCAAGCGAGCGATGAGGAGAGGCTTTCATTCCTCACTGGAGAGAAAGAGAAATGCTTCCTCCTTGCCGCTCAATACGTATATTCCTGCCATAATGAAAGGACCTGTTGATGTGAAACTTACACTACCTAAATATGAACATACACTCACACACACACACACACAAAAACACACACACACACACACACACACACACAAACAAACACATGCCCACACAAACATGCAGACACACACACACCCTTCTCCATTGCCATAGTTCATAATTCATATTTGTGTACAATTATCATTATTCTGTTTTATTTGTGTGTTTCCCCCTCTTCCCCTCCCCATTTGATGTATTTGACCCAAATGCTTCAGACAGACAGACAGACAGACAGACAGACACTTTGTGTGTAAAGTTTGTTTTTAGCCTAAGTATATAATATAAAGTTTGATAAATACCATATTCACTTTACCATGCCAGAGAGCACAATACTAAACTAAGTATAATCATAGATTCCAGTTTGAAACTCTCTAGGCTCAAAATGCTTATTTGAAATGGCCAGAAAGTATATCTGTGGGATTGCATTATCATAGCGGAGTGTGTTTCATTCACACTCTAGGGGGCAAGACTTTCTGCTACCCAGCTCTCTTATAAAAGGCTCATTTGCCCACAACAAAAAGAAAAGTGTCAGCAAAAGTCTGCTCATTATAAATATTTCATTCTCTTCCACATCAGACTTTAATGCATTTAAATATTTTAACTAAGAATCAGTTGGGGCCATTATAAAGCAACGCGGCTGGAATTCATCTCTCTCTCTCTCTCTCTCTCTCCACTCAACATTTTTTTTATATTCCATATAAAACTCTAGAAAACGTGTGTCATCTTGGACAGAGGACTATCCTGCCTGTCCATAGCTGGTAGTATTAAAAGTGTGTGGTTGTGACACTGTGTGTTGACGGACATGTTTCTTGTCGTCTTTTGCCGTGCAGATTACGTCTGGCTCTGTGCGGCTGGTGACCCAGGACAGCAAGTCTTTGGTGAGCGAGTGGAAGGAGCCGCAGGGGCGCAACATCAGCGTGGCGGCCTGCAACTCCACACAGGTGGTGCTGGCCGTGGGTCGCGTGCTCTACTACCTGCAGATCCTCACAGGGGAGCTCAAACAGATCAGGTACACACACACACACACACACACACACACACACACACACACACAGGGGAGCTCAGACACAGACATCAGCAGGGAGCTCAAACAGATCAGGTAAACACACACACACACACACACACACACACACACACACACACACACACAAACTCCTCACCAGTGAGCTCAAACAGATCAGGCACACACACACACATACACAAAATGATAAAACTTGCACATGATGGGACTGAAATCTTTTAATAAAGTGTGAATGAATGGATGGTGTTATAGATGTGTGTATGTACGTTAATGGTGTTGACACTGGTACTTCTCAGCATCAGTGCTGTGGGTGATAGTTGGCTAGACAACAACTTCACACTTGCACCACTTTTACCTCCCCATGCTTTCTACCCCAAAGCAGAAATAAAGTCACACTCACTACCTAGCATACTTCAGCCATTTGAATGTAGAGTAGCTACATTTAGTTAGTCTCTTCATCTTCTGAATAAGAAGTAATTTCACAATAGGTCTAATTGTAGCTTTTGAAAGAATTTCAAATGGAGGAATTGAAGTGATATCTGAGAAGTGACAGTCCAGTGATGGACGCATACACTCTCGTATACAACACTGCACCATTCCTCTCCACACACACACTCACTGAATTACTCTGAAATCACCTACGGGTACACACACACACACACAGGAGCAGTCACACAGCAAGTCACCTTCCTGGTGTAATGAAACGATCCTCTTCTCTTCTTTCTCCTCCCCCTTCTTCCTCTCATCCTCCTCTTCCTTATCCTCCTCCTCCTCCTCCTCTCCCATTGGCTGTGCAGCACCACGGAGATGGAGCACGAGGTGGCCTGCCTGGACATCACCCCTCTGGGGGAGAGCGGCGGCGAGTCCTCCCTGTGTGCCGTGGGGCTCTGGACGGACATCTCGGCCCGCGTGCTCAAGCTGCCCTGCTTCAGCCCGCTGCACAAGGAGATGCTGGGAGGAGGTGAGACAGACAAGGAGCTCTCCAGCAGCCAGATGTGTGTGGGTGGCGGCAGGGCAGAGGGTGTGATTCTAAGGTGGTTAATTATGGCGTGACACTGTCATGTTTAGCAGGTGGCAGAATGTCTGGCCAGGTGGGAGAAATGACTCACACTCCCTCTCTCACACACAAACACTCACTCTTTTTCTCTCTCTCTCTTTCTTTCTCTCTCTCTCTCACTCTCTCTCCTCAGAGATCATCCCTCGTTCCATTCTGATGACAACGTTTGAGGGGAGTCATTATCTTCTGTGTGCACTTGGAGACGGAGCCCTCTTTTACTTTGGCCTGGACCTACAATCAGGTCAGTGTACCTGCCTGTCCCACTATGTCCACCTACCTGTGCACTTACCCCAATTGTTAGTTTATATCTGAATGCTATTGATAGTTAATGTTATTCATTTTATTTTTTTTGTTTAATGGTAAGGTTGTATTTATCAGTTATTATCATGCACACATGTGTAGTAAATACCATAAACAAAGGAGCATTTGATCATAGAGGAAAGATATTAATAATATATTTGTAATTATTATAATTATAGAGAAATGGGAAAAGCATGTAGAACAAGAAAGAATATCCGACACACAGCAGTCTGCACCTTTCAAGATGATGCACCCCCAGTGATTGCACTAAAGCTACATACATCGGTTTCTGCTCTATTACAACTGTGTTCTGTGTTCCTTGGGCCTGTGCAGGCGCTCTGAGCGAACGCAAGAAGGTGACCTTGGGGACGCAGCCCACGGTTCTGCGCACATTCCGCTCGCTCTCCACCTCCAACGTGTTCGCCTGCTCCGACCGGCCCACAGTCATCTACTCCAGCAACCACAAGCTGGTCTTCTCCAACGTAAACCTCAAGGAGGTCAACTACATGTGCCCCCTCAACTCCGAAGGCTACCCTGACAGGTGTGTGTGTGTGTGTGCGTGCTACCCTGACAGGTGTGTGCGCGTGTGCGTGCACGCATGCGCGCGCGTGTGTGTGTGTGTGTGTGTGTGTGTGTGTGTGTGTGTGTGTGTGTGTGTGTGTGTGTGTGTGTGTGTGTGTGTGTGTGTGTGTGTGTGTGTGTGTGTGTGTGTGTGTGTGTGTGTGTGTGTGTGTGTGTGTGTGTGTGTGTGTGTGTGTGTGTGTGTGTGTGTGTGTGTGTGTGTGTGTGTGTGTGTGTGTGTGTGTGTGTGTGGACTTCAGGCGGATTGTGATTGTCAGAGGACCACCAGTGGCAAGTTTGTGTTGGCCTCAGCATATGCTACCATCTGGCCTGATCCATGTGCGGTTTATGTTCTGAGCATGTTAAGAAAACTTTTGTTCTTTCTCTGTCTGTTTGTCTCTCTCTCTCTCTCTCTCTCTCTTTCCGTCTCCCTCTCTCTCTCCCTCTCCCTCCCTCTCTCTTTCTCTGTTTTCCCTCATGGCAGCCTTGCCCTGGCCAACAACAGCACTCTCACCATCGGCACCATCGATGAGATCCAGAAGTTGCACATACGCACAGTGCCCCTCTATGAATCACCAAGGTGGGTGTGCGTGGGTGATGCTTCATCCGTCACTGACTCGTCAATTCACTTGACAGCAGGATCACTATGAATCCGATAACAATGCAATCCGCTGTGACTAGGAATAATAGTCCCTTTTTATTGAGAGAGCCTGTGTTTGTCTTCTGCCTTTTTTTCTGTTGCAGCAGTAGAGACATGCCATGACAAATATTACCAGTAGTAGGCTACTGACCGAACATGAAATAGATCGTTTACAAGTTATGGTAATGTTATTCTGGCGTGAACATTGCGCTTTCATCACGTTAGCACCATATGATTACAGCTCGTTATGTCTCGTCAAAATGATTACAGCTCGTTATGTCTCGTCAAGATTCATTGATGAAGGAAGGTTCGCTTTATCCCAGAGAACCATACTCATTTCACTTAGGCTATACTAAAACATAAGAGAAGAACTTAGCACTAACCATGTAGTCGTTTTTTTTATAGCATATTCGTTAACCTGTCGTTAATCAATGTTGGGATATGTCTGCGAGGTGTTTAGCCAAGTTCCATGCGTAGCCTACTGCTTTTAAATGACATTGTGTACCTTGCCTTAATTCGCGATGTATAGTTGCAAATTTCACTGCACCTTTTGTTTTATCCACAAGGCCTAGAACAACTGTCGGCAAAGAACTATGTTGATGTTGGCTGCGCACTCACTCACTCAGAGCTGCCTGCTTGACACACCCACTTGCCTAGATGTGTGCAAGGAGCAGTGAGAGCAGCAGTTCACACAGACACAGAACGTTATTATTTTAATAAAGTATCGTTTCTAAAAACGTCTGAAATCGTATCGTTTTTTGCGTGAAGGCATCGCGATACCTTTTTAGTATCGATACACCGTGCAACACTAGTTTGCAGCGGTAATTACATGAATATATTATACCGTAGAACTTTGGGAAATCCCATTCAAGCCAATGGAGCGTTCTACTTGTCTTGTGAAGAGCCGTGTAATAAAATATATTAATAATAATAATATTAACGTAGGCTCTGTGTGTGTCCCACACCTTCTCAGGAGGATCTGCTACCAGGAAGTATCCCAGTGCTTCGGGGTTCTGTCCAGCAGGGTGGAGATGCAAGATGCCAGCGGCACCACCAACCCAGTCCGCCCCAGCGCCAGCACTCAGGTGAGCTCTTAGCGCCGGGTCGTTTGTCCTCATCTTACTTAGTTTCAGGTGTAGGCCTTAGGCTCTGTAAATAGCTCTGAGGCCATGCAAATGATTCATTTGTATAGTTGTTGTTCATTAATTGTATTAAATGAATAATTGAAGATGAAAAATGTAAGTGACCTGAAATACTTAATTTACACCGTGTGTGTTTCTCCCCGTAGGCTCTCTCCAGCAGTGTAAGCTCCAGTAAGCTCTTTCCTAGCAGCACTTCACCACATGAGACCTCCTTTGGGGACGAGGTGGAAGTCCACAGCCTGCTTGTAGTGGACCAGCACACCTTTGAAGGTAGGCGCACACACTCTCACACACACTCACTAACTGCACTCAGAAATTGCATTAATATTTAATGTAGCCTGGCAGCGGTGTGTGTGTGTGTGTGTGTGTGTCGCTGCTGTGATTTTCTCTGGTGTGACTGACCGTGACTGACCGTCTCTCCATGCCAGTGCTGCACGCCCACCAGCTGCTGCAGAACGAGTACGCCCTCAGCATGGTGTCGTGCAAGCTGGGCCGCGACCCCGCCGTCTACTTCGTCGTGGGCACAGCCATGGTCTACCCCGAGGAGGCGGAGCCCAAGCAGGGACGCATCATCGTGTTCCACTACACCGACGGTGAGCTGCACCCACAGGGGCTGCGTGGGCTGCTTGTTAGAACAAAGAACCGATGGCACCTGACCCCACATGCCGTTAATTATCGGTCGGTTCCAGTTGTCATAGAAGTATAGCGCAGAGGAGGCGTGTGGATGGCCGCCCATCGTAGTGATGCCATCTGTGTACGTGACAAGCATGCCACAGGCTGGTTTTCTCCAAAATCTTGAGTGTGAAGAGATAACTGTCTGTGTATGTGTCCGTGTGTGTGTGTGTGTCCATCTGTGTTGCATGTTCCGGTGCGAAGGCAAACTCCAGACAGTCGCTGAGAAGGAGGTGAAGGGAGCGGTGTACTCCATGGTGGAATTCAACGGCAAACTGCTCGCCAGCATCAACAGCACCGTGAGTGGAACTCAACTCTCCCTCTGTGCACATGCGTGTGCGTATACAGAGGTAGAGGGAGAGACTTGGGGGGGGGGGGGGGGGGGGTATTTTAATGAGTTTGTCCACGTTTTTTTCATCAACAAATCGCTGGGCGTAGAGCCTGATGTATTACAGCCAGTGAGTAGGAGAAACATCCTGACTTGATGAAGAGTGTGACCATCTGCTGCTCTCTAGGCTTGTTAGCTTTGCTTGTCTCATGGGTTTTTCTTACACACACGCACTCCCCCACACACACACACACACACACACACACACACACACATGCACTCACTCCCATACACACACACACACACGCACTCCCACACACACACTCACACACACACACACCCCCACACCACTCTACTCCCTTCAGGTCCGTCTGTACGAGTGGACGGCTGAGAAGGAGCTGAGGACTGAGTGCAACCATTACAACAACATCATGGCTCTGTACCTGAAGACCAAAGGAGACTTCATCCTGGTGGGAGATCTCATGAGATCAGTGCTGCTGCTGGCCTACAAGCCCATGGAGGGCAACTTTGAGGAGGTGAGGGGGAGCTGGGGCAAGGAAGGAGGGCAACTTTGAGGAGGTGAGGGGGAGCTGGGGCAAGGAAGGAGAGCAACTTTGAGGAGGTGAGGGGGAGCTGGGGCAAGGAAGGAGAGCAACTTTGAGGAGGGGGCAGGAAGGAGAGGGTGGGGCTTCAGACACACTGTGTCCTGTGTCTGTATCCTTAGGTGCCAGTCTCCAGCGTGAAGGATAAATAAATGTCCCGTCACTCTTCCTGTGTTTAATATATTTTGGTCTGTGCTTCCTTTGTGCCTATCACACTTCCCACTAGAGTTCTGTAGCAAATCATGGGACCCGGTTATATCGGGTGACATACATTTTACAAATGTATAATTAGATTCTTACAACATAGCCCATAAGCTGTTATAAAATCACTGGAATTTACGGCCTCTCAGGGCTTGTTGCTTAATTTTAGGATGCCATCTTGGGCTTTGGGAAACACGTTGACATTTTTTCACAATTGTCTGATGTTTTACAGACTAAACAACTAATTGATTAATCAAGAAAATAATTGACAGATGCAGCAATTAAAAAAAAATAATCTTAAATTGCAGCCCTACCAGTCACGTCATTAGTATATCAGCTGCCCGAAGGAAATGTGATCTAAGGAACTGACAAGGAATGTAATGGTCTTAAAATGACATTGTAGTTGCCACGTGGAGCTCTGGAGGGGTTTTAATATTGATTGGGGATATAAGAGGGACTCCGAAGCAGAGGAATAGGATCATGTAGGATCAAATAAATACAGCAGAATAAGGTGTGATGTCTTTGTTTACTGGAACTCTAGTTAAAATGTGTGTGTTTGTCGTTTGTCTTTGAAGATTGCACGGGATTTCAACCCCAACTGGATGAGTGCTGTTGAGATCCTCGACGATGACAACTTCTTGGGGGCAGAGAATGCCTTTAACCTCTTTGTTTGTCAGAAAGACAGGTGCGTTTAGCGTTTGATCACATGCCTTTGTGACATCCTACTGAATTATTGCAACTGCGTTACACTATGAGAGAGACTCATGTGAGCTGTGGTATCTGTTTTTCTCTTTCTTTCTTTCTTTCTTTCTTTCTTTCTTTCTTTCTATCTCTGTTCTTCTTTTCACCCCGTCATGCTGGTCTCTTGGCTCCGTCTCTCTGCAGTGCTGCCACCACAGATGAGGAGCGGCAGCACCTCCAGGAGGTGGGTGTCTTCCACCTGGGCGAGTTCGTCAACGTGTTCTCCCACGGCTCCCTGGTGCTGCAGAACCTGGGCGAGAGCTCCACGCCCACGCAAGGCTCCGTGCTCTTTGGCACTGTCAACGGCATGATTGGTGAGGCTCCGCCAGCATGCAGGCAGGCGGCCGTGTTTCCCCTAGTGGCCCTTCTCAGGCAGACATCTTGGGCTTTTTTTAAAAAAAAGTCTTTGGACATGTAGAGGGCAAAAGCAATTTGTTTGCTGTAATCTACCTGCAGTGTGGCGGGAACCTCATTTCTCTCTCTCTCTCTCTGTCTCTCTCTCTCTGTCTCTCTCTCTCTCTCTCTCTCTCTGTCTCTCTGTGTGTGTGTGTGTGTGTGTGTGTGTGTTTCAGGGCTGGTGACATCTTTGTCTGAGGGCTGGTACAGCCTGCTGTTAGATCTGCAGAACAGACTCAACAAGGTCATCAAGAGCGTGGGCAAGATTGAGCACAGCTTATATCCTTTCCATTAATCTAAAAACAACCTGCTGTGGCCAAGCGCCTTTCTCTTGTTTTTTCACCTCCTTTATAGCACGATGTCCTTGGTTTGTCTCTGTGTGTTCCTCAGTCAAGATGCCCTCTGTCCGTCTTTGTGTGTTCCTCTCTCTAGATGTCCGCTGTCTGTCTATGTGTTTCTCAGTCGAGATGTTCTCTGTTTGTCTGTGTGTGTGTGTCCACGTGTGTCTTGTGCCTTTCCCTTAACGCCTTGCACTTGGAGGTCTTTCCACACGGAGCGCAAGACAGAGCAGGCCACAGGCTTCATTGACGGCGACCTGATCGAGAGCTTCCTGGACCTGGGTCGAGCCAAGATGCAGGAGGTGGTCAGCGGATTACAGGTGAGGCCCCAGAGCTCCCCTGGTCGGCGGTGTGGGTAGAATGTCCTGGCGGAGTTTAAAATGACCCCCGGCTTGTCTGCGGCATTGATGTTCTCAATGTCATTGTGCAAGTTTGCTGTTGACATTTGTGTGCTTTCCATGCCCTTGTGTTCTCTAAGTGGAGCATTTTATTCATACTGTTCCAGTTAAACCTAATGTGGGGCAACCAAGATGCATTTAAGAGGACAAAATATTGCTCTGGTTTAGTCCAAACCATGCACACAATACAAAAATAAATTTGCTTAATAAGATCTGTGTACATCAAATATTCCTCCATGGATGGTAATTGGAATCACATCTACTTCCAACAGCTTGAATTTATATCTGACAGTTTCTTATGTCTGGCTATTGCAAGCTTGAATTAGTTGCTTCAGATTAAAAGCGTCTGCCAAATGGACACATGTAATTGTGGTCTCTCTCTCTCTCTCTCTCTCTCTCTCTCTCTCTCTCTCTCTTTCTCTCTCTCTCTCTCTCTCTCTCTCTCTTTCTCTCTCTCTCTCCCTCTCTCTCTCTCGGGGTGTCCACTCCTCTAGATTGATGACGGGAGTGGGATGAAACGTGAGGCGACAGTGGATGAGGTCATTAAGATTGTGGAAGAGCTCACCCGCATCCATTAGTGCTGCTCCCCGATAGCTCTGTACATGTATATAAATAAAAACAACCACCGTGTGTGTGTGCGCGCGCGTGCTTATGTGCGTGTTTGTGTGTGTGTGTGTGTGTGTGTGTGCGCGTTTGTGCGTATGTGTTTCTGTGTGCGTGTGCATGTGTGTCCCCACACCATTGTTGAGATGAACCTCCTTGAAGCTTTCCTGTAACACATTCATGCAGGACCTTGTGCACGTACTGTACACAGGTACGTGTGTGTGAGCATACACACACATACACACACACACACATATACATACATACATACATACATACATACATACATACATACATACATACATACATACACACACACACACACACACACACACACACACACACACACACACACACACACACACACACATGCATACATACACACATGCTCTCAAAAAAAAAGGAAAACCTCGACCCCGGGTGGGTTGTACGCTCCAGTAGGACACTGACTGGGAAAAGAGTGTGTGAACTGCAGCATTGAGTGGACCAGACTCTGGCCGCAGACCGGACGTCAGGACGGTGGAGAAAAAGGTTTCGCCGCGGTGGCTTTGAGCTTTAATGGCACCTGATCATCAGTCTGATGGCCCTGGCGAGGAAGTGCATTATGGGAAACAAGTGCGCATCACAGGAGCGTTCTTTGAGTGGTGCCGAACGGAAAGGGCGTTGAGATAAATTTTTAGTGTTTTTTTTTTTTTCCCTCAGTCTGTTTTTTTTGTCTGTGATATTTCTTTTAATAAAATTTGCATCAGTATTTCCTCTAAAGAGTGTCGTTGTAATTCATTCTACTATGTCACTGACTTGTAAGAGATAAGTTATGCTTTGTACTCTTATCGCAGATCTCAGAAGTGGAGATGATTTCCAAAAGTTTTGGTAATTGTAGAGGGAGTGATGAGTAGCTCAGATTACCATTTTGATCGTGAGCTGCCCGTGGGGGATAGAAGGGACCCAAGCACAGCTTCACGCCAGTAAGCAGACCCTCCAGTCAGCATAATGTGCCTACTGGCAGATGTGAACTGCACCACCTTGGGTGTTTTGGCTGCACTTGGGGGCCCTGTGCCACTATCTCCTTTCTATTCTTTTTTTTTTAATTACAAGCTATTGACTGTTGAATTGCACACTCCAATGTATGTGTAAAATTGCCTATTGTGGAGCAATTAAACAGAATTGAGGTAGCTCGGCATTCCTTTAGGAAGGCCCCTGGGCACACACACACACAAGGGGTAATTGGGGACATGATAAGAACCAGTTTTACCCTAGCAGGAAAGAGATGAGTTAGACCAAGGCACTTAAAAACCTCCAGCTACACAGCTTTGCATCCACTCTAATCCTGCTCTTCATAGAAGGAAACTTCATTAAAGCGATTTAGCTCAACGCAGCGTTGATTGACAATATTCAGTTGTCATGAAGGTCAGAGTGGCTATTAATGGATTCTCACTGCTCTGCTGCCCCTACATACTCAAGGAATTCTCATATAGTAGTTAGACTGTCAATAAAGCCTGATGAATTAATCTTAATGAATCTTGGTTGGAAAACCATGAAGACCCACGGAATTAAGGGGTTCTTCACAAATGCGAATAGCCAGTTATTTATTTGATCAATTCTAATAACCCATAGTTTAGAATTAAGGGATTTTGTTTGTATTCTCTGAGTGCTCCATAAGATGTTTTCACCACTAGATGGCAATAGCCTAGTATAGTGGCAATTCTGTTATTTATTTATTCATTCAGTAAGTTATTTTTTAAGAGGCTTTGTCAATGTAAAGAGACATCTACTGCTTATTACATGCCATCTTTTATGGCGTACTGTCCGGTGTGTGTGGTTATGTGCATGTTAAAGTCATTTAAGTTCCCCTTGTGATGCAGGAGTGCCGCAGTAACTCAAGTAATTAGGTCTACAAACATGGGTAATTGCCATTGGAGCATTGAAAGAACCAAATGTAAGAACTCACTGTAATTGTCTTTTCAGTAATAATTTGCTAATCCCAGACCTAATAGATGAGATTTTTCTTGTTATTTGGAAAATAATTAAATAATAGTGTAATTTTCTTTAATTCGTTAGTGTTAAATTAGAATTCAGATTCAATCATGAATCACAGTTTGTGTGAATGAATCAGACGTTATGCTTGAACACCCCTAAGAGCACTGAAATAACTTATTTTATGGGTCACTGTTAGAGGTCGGTGAGACAGGGGAGACCGGGTATGGTCGTAACATGTGGGGAGTTGTAACATCACCAATTCCACCAATCAGGGATAAGATATGAGCCATGTGACAGTTTCTGACTCCTCAGACTTCCTTAACGATCACACATGGACATTTTCAAGTTGTTAGCGCCATTTCTCCCGGAGTAAGGAGAAAAATTCAACATCTGAGGTAAGAAAGTAACTTTTTTTTTTAGATTTATTTTTTTCTAGTGCTTTTACCATTGTAGATACAGTTGTATGAGTTACATCAGGTCAAACTATAGTTTCTCTAGTAAAGAATGGTGTAGCTCTCTCTTGCTAATGTCAAAGCACCATGCTAATACAGCTAGCTAAACAATGGATGACAGTGGTGGGGTAGGTTGTAACACATTTTTTGAAAATGTTACAACCTGTGGAATGGGGCTAGTAGACCCATTTAATGTCTGTTTAATTTCATCTTTGTGTGTGTGACTGTTCAGCCCTCTCTCTCTTTCCATGAGAGACACAAATACATACACACACAAAAGTATAAACGTTGTGGTTTTTATATTTAGTTTAAAACGTTAATATGATCTCCATTCTCTATGTGAAGAACTGATTGTATTCTGCATTTTTTTTAACCTGTTGCAATCTACCCCAATAGGTGTTACAAAGGTACAAGGTATAACAAAGGTACACACTGTATTTGTCATAATCTCACAAATTCTGTAATATAGTTGAAGAGATTTAAATGGTTGCCACTATTGTAGTAGACAAATGTGGGTACTTTGCCAAAAAGTTCCAGAACTGTAGCTTTAAAAGAAATGGTAGTTTTAGGTGCTGAAGAAAAATGTGTTACAACCATACCCGGTCTCCCCCTACTATATGAAATGCATGCAAGCTCTGCGCCTGTGATCGTCAGGCCCTACTCTGGCTTCCAACCCACCCTTGGCCCCACTTGAGCACACCCAAATATATGCTCTGATTGACTGCCTAACTTCACAACACATCATCAATCACGCATCCTGCCCAAACACACATCAGGTTGAGGGACTTGGTCGATGTGGCTGTGCTCACTATGGATCAGTAGTCACCCTGGAGTGCAGTGTCATTAGTCGAGTGTTGGTTTGATGGAAAGAAAGAACTGACCTGTAGCATGCATTGGGGACACCTCCACACACAGACGCATATTGGGCGAGTGACATAGGAAATATAAGTATGTTTTATTGAACGAACAAGGAGAGTGAGAGCGCGCAAGAGCGATGGATGGAATGCATTATTGATCGCGCGACTGGTGGAACGGAAGGGTGAGAGAGCGAGGGGGGAATGATGACATATTAAGAGAGGAATAGAGGGGAGCAAGGGAGTGATAGAGGGAGGACCGAGCAAGATCACTTCTCATTTGGAATCAGTATTCAGGTGATGTATTTGCACAAAGCTAGCCTCAGCAGCAGTCATGAATTTTTCAAATTGAAATGTCACTCCTCTTTGATACAAAGCCATCAATATTTTCATTTGCCACCTAGGGCTCAGTGTCAGGAAGACTGGCTTGTGAAATGCAGAGAAGGCACAAAGGTCCCCTTGTATTTATGCAAATCCCACCATTTTGAAGAACCCCATTTTGTAGACCAGATAATTGAGGAAGCATAACTGTGCCCACCTATCCCCATATGACTGACTATTAGTTGGCTCCATGGGATTCTTTACTTTATTATCCAGTCTAGGCCGCAGGCAATTGAGATACTCTTCAAAACACACCTGTGCCTAGGCTGCCAACTGCGAATAGTAATAATATTGCGACTGTATAACCAAGGTAGTGGATCTAAATGCCAAGAATGAATATTAACACAGAGCTAACTTATCACCTGTATCATCCTTTTTCTTTTCCCTTCCTTGCTTCTCTTTGAAACACCCAGTGAGAAGCCTACTGCCACAAGCCATTGCTGTGATAGTCTGATTTTACAGAGAAATCCATAGCTGAACTTATGTTCCGGGGCATCCCAGAGCTTTTAATCCTCTCCTTGACCTGAGTGTATAGGCTCTTTCATGAGCTTCCACTCTCTCAAAGAACAGAAGGATCTTATGGTGCCAGACAGCCCACTGTAAACACCATGGTGATCACAGCCTGATGCCGTATCATTTTTATCACCTGTTTTAGTGCCACTGCAGGGAGTAATCTCGCCCTTCAGTGCAAGGCCATTAGAATCTATTATTCCTTCGCCACTGTTGCATGCCCTCTTACATATGCATTTGAAGTTTTATTTTCTTATTGTCTTTGAGGTGGTGTACGTACTGTATAAAATAGAACTACATTATAAGTGCAAAACGGCACAAGGTTGTTTAGCTCTCAGAAGGTCTTTCTAAAGAGAAATTCAAGGTTTCAGAATCAAGCAGGTTTTTTTTCCAGGAAAATGTCACAGACTTTTTTCAGTGACAAAATACGATATGGCACGTGTATAAATCCATTATGTATGCATGTTCACTGGCAATCACACAATCCGCATGAATTGCTGATATGATAACCACATTTTGCGGAGAAGAGAAAACCAGTGGTGAACTTCTTACCGTTATTTCCCCCTCTCTCTTCTGATTCACAAAGAACAGCCTATAATTCTAAAAAAAATGAGATGTTAAGGCTTTTGATGCCATTAGGCATCATGCGTGAGCCTCCCATTTCTCATAACAATTAATTTCAAACAAAATCACGGCGGGCATAGCAGACTTTATTAGAAAACCTTTATTTGTGGCTATATCTTTTTTTTATAAGTCTTGGTCATCATTAAGAAGATGGGTACATTGTCAGTTGGAAACATACTGATATTCACTTGTCTGTACAAATTCCCTTGTCTCTGTCTGCCAGAGTGGTAGCATCTGAATGGGTCTGTTCTGGTTCACTGAAATGCCTTTGCAGAGCCTGCACTGGCATTCATGCTGCCTGTTAGCGTGATTCCCCAGAGGTCATGAATTCAGACGCGGTGTGGAAGTTTGACTCCACAGGGCTCCACAGTGCATTCTCACTTGCAGCATCGGCACAAAACGCTGTGGTACACACACACAAACATCCACACACACACACACATACAGAGATCAAGACCACGCAACTGCCCTACCTCACAACTCTTTTCACACACACACACACACACTCCCTCTATCTCCCTGCCCTACAGTCTCTCTCCTCTCCTCTCTCCCCCCTGCTATTCCCTCGGTCACCCCACCAACCTGACTGGATTCAGCCCAAAAGCTTGTTGCCGTTCCCTTTGATGTCACAGGCATCTGCCAGTTCCGATTGTAAGGGCGAGCTCTGAGCTACGCAACGCAGATCCACAGCGCCCCAGCGTTCTCAGGTCTCTGTACTCAGCTATTCATCGCAAACACAACCCATTCCCTCTACACACACCTGCATGTCTGTCTGTCTTCTTGTTTTACATTCACGGATGCATGCTCCTAATGTCGGGGTTTGGGCTGACTGAACACCTTGTCTAAACAAAGAGGAATATCACATTGTACTCATTCAAAGCTGAAAGCACTACAACTCAAGAGCCTTGTTATTCTTACTGACCCCTTTTTGATTGACTAAATTCAGAATCTGCTCCACGCACTGTGGACTCAAAGATCATTTTTGGTTACCGTTCATCATTACTTTGCTGATAGTTCCCGTGCGATTCGCTCCATGTGTGATGCCACTGTCATTTCAAACGTGGTAACAATTGTGCTCTGTTGTCAGGGAATAAAACACCCTGGTCTGATTGTAAGCCGTGTGTTTGAAAACATAGCAACCACGGTTTGTGCTGGAGCCTCATTTCCAAAGGGAGCCTGGAGTCAGGGGGGCTTCTGTTCACCCACGTTCCACCTGCTAGGTCCCCTCAATCTCAAAACAATAAATTACTGTTGTGCTTCAGCAGAAAAGATACAAGGTACATATATTGATAGATTTACAAATGGTGAAAAGATTACAGACCTTATCATTTTCAGGTACATCTATATACTGTGTACTGTTGTTTTCCCACTGACAGCCACTTCAAACCCCTGAGCTCGCATTCATAGGGTTTGTTGGTGATTTGATATAAAAAAAAAGCTCTTACGTCTTACAACTAGAGACACGATTAAAAGATATGTATTCCATCACATATTGAACATTTTGCACAAGACTGACTGTTGCCCACGGTTGTATGACTGATTCCGGCATTTTCCATTTGCTGTGAAATGGAGCTACTGAGATCATAGAAATGTTGCAAAAGCATGGTGTTTGTGCGGAGAAATACATAAAAAAATGGATGTGGGAAAAGTCTGTGAGAAAACAAGGTTAGAATGAATCAATGTCTGACGTCTCCTGGCTCTAGGGGGTGTCTGTTGCAGCTCATTGCCAACGGATGGAACCGCCCTGTTCTAGGCGTAGAACGTTTCCACTTTAACTGTTTGGCAGAACATCGTCATTGAGAAAACCAGTCCCAGGATCTGCAGACACAAAGACAGTGCACGGTGAGTTTCATGGGAAGCCAGAAGGTTTTATCAGTCAATCAGCTGTCATCACTCACTGACTGATCAATAGAGTCCATTGATTGTCTCGCCGTCTGACTGTGGTGTGCGTACTGTACCTGAGTGAGCGCAGTGCACAGAGCGAAAATCCACAGAGCCACCAAGTTCTCCTGCAGCCAGCCCTTCACGCGCTCATAACAAGGCTGTGGATATAAATGCAAGCACACACACACACACACACACAGAGAGAGAGAGAGTTATTGCTTAGATTTTTAGATAGCACAGACTTTTCAGAAATGTTGAAAATGTAATGTAAACACACACACACACACACAGATATATGTATAGTATGCCTGTTGGTATGAACAGTATAATTCCTCTGTGAGTTTCACTACTCTACAATCCTCTCTGACTTCTCACTGTGTGTATCAGTTTGGATACAGAAATATTTAATGCCTGTCTCCCCACTCCCACCCCATAAACTAGAGATTTCACAGCTGAGACGTGTGGATAAGACTATCTAAAAACACAACAAACCTATTTCCTATGACTTCTTAGTTGCTCTTCATGCAACTTCATGTTTGCTGTGTTATTTATCAGACCACCCTCGTCCTTAATTTCCCTTTGAAAATGGGGGGAGAGGGTGGTCCGGGGCAGGGAAGATGGATGTTTTCATTACCCACAGACCAATAGATGACGGTTAGAGAGAAAAGGTTATTGTGGCCGAGGCTCTGCCTCATCCCGGCCCCCCTCCCCCTTTCTCTCCCTCCCTCTTTCTCTCTCTCTCCCTCTTCCTCTCTCTCCCCATCTCTCTCTCCCTCCCTTTTTCTCTCTCTCTCCCTCTTCCTCTCTCTCCCCATCTCTCTCTCCCTCCCTCTTTTTCTCTCTCTCCCCTCTCTCTCTCTCTCAGGCAGACTTGCAGCGGCGCAGGGCTCCATGCGCGGAATAGCGCTGGATGTCTCGGAATGCTTGTGGCGGTGGCGCCAGGGGCCACCTGACCTCGGCTCGGCAGCGGAGCCTGCTCCGGCATTTCAAGTCCGTCGGAGGATGTTTTGGCTCCTCCGGCGACAGGCCAGATGCGAGGTCCTCTTAAATCTTTCATGTGATACAAAATGGATTCCATGATTTGTGGGGAGGGCAGATGAGCTCTCAAAACACACTGCAGGATGGCCCCGCATGAGGTGGACAAGATGATATGACATGACATGATTTGACCAGGCGCTATGGGCCAAAACAGGCATTTAGGGCTTTTCTCAGAATGCTGAATAATGCAGATGCCTCAGGGACAGTGCCCTATAGCTGTCAGCGGGCTGTCTGAGGGTAATATATTCCTGGAGAATCCCTAACTCTCCATAGTGTAACAGCAGATTTTGCCAGAGCAGTAGATTTGGGTAAACAGCAGGGTAAACAGCACTCTGCACAGTGAAGAGTAGATTGTATGAGTGGAGGAGTAATATCTGTCAGAGGGGAGAAGCAAAGCAGGTTGGTCTCACCGCGGTCCACCATGTGCCAGGGTTCTCCAGTCCGCAGGCATCGCTGTACTCTAAGCAGCAGGAGTCCGGCACTCGGGTCGCGTTGTAGACCTCGAACCAGTCGGTGTGGTTGGTCACGCCACAGCAACGGAACTGTAACACCCAGAGAGGATTGCAGAAAATGGGGTGATTTTGTTGCAGGTTACTCAGGAAGCTGGCTTGCATGAAAATAAATAAACATACCACCCAGATATCGAGCTTTTCTTGCAGAATTAGTTTTTTTTAAAAAGCAAGCCTACTAATTAGTTTAGTGCTGAGTTAAGTCCATCTCCAATCACATTTGAAAATGCATTTTGTAACCTCAATGCTGAAATACAAGAACATGAATGAAAAGTGGTTGTAAGAGAAATATCCTTGGGAGAGCGCATTCAGCCATGCATTCAAACACAATCCCTGCTAATCCTTGTCTGGGATGCTGGATTTACAAGTTTTCCTCAGCCTGGAATAGAATATTCAGGGCTTTTTGTAAATACACCCAATCCTGTTTTCTTGGTGGAACTACATCAAATGCATTGTAGCCACATATGGCGAAGTGCCCCTCACATGCTAAAAGCTATGTTTATTATTGCTTTATGGACACAAACTACTCTCATATGTCTATATACATATCCTCCATCCAATTATTTATTTATTGAGTGTATCTCTATCGTTTCTATACCCTGGATAATTCTCTCCACACTCAAACATCATGCTTTCCATCGCAGAGATGGCTCGGTATGGCCCTGCATGGAATCTGTTGTTTTGTTACATGCTGACTTCCTGGAGAGAATAACCAGGCTCCTTTTGCCAAGATCTATTTATTCCAGCCACTCCATCCTTCCGGCTAGAGAAGATTTACTATTTTATTCCCGAACACACACCAAACAAACGAATACACACCAACTTTTATCATTATTCTCAGTTTTTTTACTTTCCTTGGCTTGAAGTAGAGCTAGGAAGGCAGTGGGTATGACATGAATAATACAAAGAACAGTACATCAAAGAAGAGCCAGAACAAACAAGATTTCACCAGGGACCCCAAGAAGTGTGCTTCCATTTGCCTTCTTGCTCAATTGTCTCCACAAGGCCATACATGTTTGTCTAAACCAGGTTGTGTAACCTAACCTATGTGCGCCATGTGAAAGTAATGATGTAATGCACTTGCAGTTGTACTGTACTTGGCACGCGTGGAAAAATCAATAGACATGCGACGAGCAAGATGGAACACTGGAGCTTTAATACCTACGCCTGAAAAAGCTCCAAAAGCTCATAGATTCTAGATCATTTGTTAACTGAAATTGTGCAGAACTGGCCAAAGTGACTGAGAGCTCATTATCTGTGCTTTTGAAGCACTAGATACACAACAACAAGAATGATCTAATGAGCAAAAATGATTTAATATTCTTTAACGCGGATAGTATTCATATCGCTGGGAGGGAAAATATATACATTTAAACCACAATCTATATTTGAAGTGTTGAAAATTAGAGAATGTTTTAAGGCTTGTAGCAACTATTCAGTTACTATGGTACCGAGCTGAAGAAATGGCTGTTGCCACTCAGTTTTCTTTCCTGTAAGCCAAATGATTTGTTGGACTGCTCCCCCGGTCTGCCTCAGCCACTGTCTCTTGGCACACAGAGCTGCGATTCAGCTTTTGCTACTTCCTCACCCATTTGTTTTTCCCTGCCGTTAATCCCTCCCCAATGCAGGTGGCCGGGTGTAAAAATAGGACTCACATCAGTTTGCACAATACTCCAAGCGTTGGTCAGGCCAATGTTCCCCTCCGTGCCAAAGAGCTGGAGACCTCTCTTCAGGTCCTTCTGGGCGTGGTGATCAATCTGTGGGAGATGAGCAGGAGAGGGAAACAAATCATTACTGTAAGTGGGGATGCAGATAAACAGATGGGCGCACGCTACAATGGGCGGCAACGCCGAGCAGAGCGATTTGTCAGCCTGTCAATTTACTAACGTGGGGAGAGAGGCGGAGAGGTTCTGCATTGACCCCTCCCCCCTCCCCTGATGTGCCAAACTGTCCAGTCATTACTGCCGTATACACTCTCTCTCTCTCTCTCTCTCTCTCTCTTATTCTGAATTTCTCTCTGAGACAGCATCCTTGCTGTGAGTGAAATGTGCACTCTTGATCACAGAAGGGGATGGAGGGGAGGGGAGGGGGAGGAGAGGCCCAGGTAGGAGTAGCGTTTGGTGCAGCAATCCTATTTCTCGCTTGAGCATAGTGTTTTGATGAGCCTGGAATACAGGTTTGCCATGGTCTACCTTGAAAATCACAAGCTGTTTGAAGAGTCTGCCAGCTCGACGACAGTATGATAACGTACGAGTTAAAAGGCTTGACTATATAAGGGGATTACTTTATTGATAGGACGCTCACTCTGTAAATTCCATGTCTTCTCTCTGAGGTCAAAGGTTTAAATCTAGGTGAACATTGGGGATAGTCAGGTGGTTTGGGAAGCACTTTGATGTTGTCATATCCTGCTTTGAACTTTTGGAGCAGTTTAGCTTTAGGAAGCTGTGTGAAAGAAACGCATCTTGACTGGCATGAAAGAGATAGGCTATTGGAGCATTCAATCAAATATCCTGCATCTTTTGATTTACTCACGATGCATAAATGAGCCCTAAATAGACTCATGATCCATGCACTTGCATATCTCTGATGTTGAGACTGGTCCACTGCCTTCTGTTTTGAATACCATGTCATTATTTTTTCAGCCACTACCATAAAACTCGTTGCAGGTTCTTCTCAGGTTACAGGAAATATGATCATGATATACAGCATGGATATGTTTCATGCATGTCTTATTTCTGTAAACTAATAAAAAAAAATAATTAAAAAACAGATCTACTGTACAGATCTATTGTATTGTATATTGTTTGTTCCTCTTTGTCATAGTTGTTCTTTACTGATAACTGATTCTACATTCATTTCCCTCGCCGCCTGCTGATATGCCATTCACACTGGATATTCAAGGTTTCATGCTATTATGGATTTGTGAAATAAGCATGGAAGGCTGCCATGTCAACACTCCTAATTACCTAGTCTAAGTTTTCTGTTTACAGTTAAAGCACATGTACTGATGTTCCAATTAAGCTTTATTATACAGCATTTTATTTAAAGGCCATTTCAGTCAGACTCAGTTGTGCGTTATTGTCTTTTTGGAGAGAAAGTACACAGATAGTCTCACAGACAACACAGTGAAGATTTATCCAACGAACTACAGATATGAGCTGCAACAATTAGCCTACTCACATTCAGTTTTCCACCATAAAAGTAAAGTATTTAGAAAATGCAGTCTTGCCACTGAAGATAGTTTTCATGTTCCTGACAGTCAATAAAACTCTGTTTATATTATTTTGTCCCATTGTATCAGCATATCATTGAGCATCAATACGTACAAACAGGAACTCTTTTAATATCACAAATTTGCTTTTCTAGGCTCAGGCTTTTGAATAATCATCTGTTTTTCTGTTTTATGTGTCCAGCATGCAACAAAAGGAATCTGCCAAAGTGAAGGTGACTGCATTCAGTCTGCACAAAGGCAGTTTAATGGAGCAGAAGTTATTAGCTTATTAGTCCTGTTCACACTAACTGACTTCAATAATTAACATAGCAGATTTCTACCCAAAAGAAATGGGTGAGTGTATCTGTCGCCCTCGATCTTCCATCTTGTTTGCAATCTTTTTGTGAGTTAAAAAAAAATACATTTCAAGATAATCACCTTTTATTTTAATAAAAATGTTGCGACTTATGGCCTTTCCTTATCATGGTTGAGTTAATCTAGTTGATTTGCAGTGACAAAATTCCTGTGAACTTCTGTTTTGGTTCTAAATGAATGAACTGCAAATGGAGACTCATTCATTAGTAGGGTCACATACAGTAGGATACACCTAGAATAACATTGGCTTTTTCTAAACCACTACAAACATATTGATTCCAATACTTAACCCCTTGTTCATTGGCCAAAGTTACAATAACATGTGGACAAAACAATGCCCCCTAACTTTTAATCAAGGGTAAAAGGGACCACATGTAGCTGCCTATGTAATCAACTCATCAATCCGATTGATCCTCATCATTGACCTGGCTCCCCTGCACTTACAGAGGGACTGGCGATTGATCGTTTCCGTGTGGTGTCAGGGGAGGACTGTGCCAGTGACACCGCCCCTCCTCCGTGACCCCAGCAGAGTCCTGCCAAGACGGATCACCCTCTCCACTAAATCACTACTGTCTGCAACCCACTCAAACAGCGCTCAAGTGTGAGCTGAATTATACATTAGCCTCTATCTCCTGCACTGAGGCTGTGTCCTTCTTTAAGGAGATGGGGATGGGTTGAGTACCCACCCCACACCCCCAGTGCTCTTCACCGTGACTGTCCCCTCATACGTGTCCATTTAACTGAGGCCTGATGTTTGACACTCCGGCAGTCATACAAAAGAACAGTCCGGCTATTAGCTTATGCTTATGAAAGTAATGAGATTGAGCCAAGGCCCCTGGAAATTAAAGCTGCAGCCGTTAAACCATTAATCATGCTGCGTACATATTGCAGTGTGTTTCGGCTCTTTAATTTTACCCCTTCTCCCTGTGAAGCGCTCACAGGGGCCAGGGATGATAGATCGTTAAAGATTGACCTGCTTTTGGAGAACACACTGGTGACTTCAATGGAGTGTGTGGAGAGGGAGAAAGTAAGAGAGAGAGAGAGAGGAAGAGAGAGGGAGAGAGAGAGAGAGTGTGGTGTTAAATTCAAGTCAAGGCAAGACGGCTGTGTCTCCTAGTCTATGAGGCAAAGACATTAATTATTCAACGCAGCAGAGAGACAGCAAGGAGACGAATACAGTAAGGCTAATGTAAACGATGGCCAAGCGACGGAGGAAGAGCAGGCAAGGTGAAGGGTAGGGAGGCATGAGAGAGAAACGATGATGGTGATGAAAAGAGAAGGATGAAGATAGAGGGGAAATTCAACAAGTAGACGTTTTAAACCAACAAATCAGAGCTCGAATGAGAGCATTTTCCTCCATTCTTGTGTGATAGAACTGCCGGCAGGCTGCACTTGACGGTAAAGCAGTCATTGCTCATGAAGGGCTGATTAGGGAAATCATACAAACATCTGCATTAAATAAAACAACACGTCAGGACCCTGCATATCTCCAATCAATTATTATTAGAGCAGGCTGTTCTCTTTCCCGCTTTGATGCCCATGGAATGAAGCGCTATTTAAAATTAATCATTGCCTCTCTCCCACCTCTATTTCAGCAATGCGCCCTGTAGTCCCACATCACAAAGAAAGCATCACAAAATCGTGGGCACATCTCTATTATAATCTCACCCACTACCGGCTGGCTTGCAACATTGTATGGTCCACATCTATATAAAGCTGGTGTGTGGAGTTGGAAGAACTGACAAGTTCTAGGTAACTGACAAGTTCCTAGCTAAGCTTGAAAGGCACCTATAGAGAAGAATGTGAGCTTAGGGAGAGGAACAGAGAGGCATGCCACATCTGTGAATAGCAGAGCTAGCAGAGAAAGGCAAGAGTGCAGACGTGAATGCCTGTTTCACCATGTCTACCATCACACCGCTCTCAAGGATGGCAGTATGATGCAACCACAGGTTGAGTAGGGATTGCAGAGTGCCGAAAGAATGAGGCAGCATTTCCCACACACACCAACACCTCTCACTCTTTATTTCTCTTTCTCTCTCTCTCTCTCTCTCTCTCTACGGCTCTGACCTTGAGCTGATTCATACCGTCAGAGTAAACATGTCCTCCCTCCCTCCCTAGGGAAGAAAGAGAGGAACACGAGTAGAGAGGAGAGAAAGAGAGAGAGAGAGACTGTAGATGAATGTATTTACTGTGTCTTTTGTGAGTTTAGCATCTCAATATGCTTTGATTACTGTTGAACTGCTATTCTTGAAACATTCCACTTAAATTCTCGATTCTAAAACCCAGAGGGCCATGCTCTTCTTACTGCACTTTCAAAAGAAACAGCAATGCAAAACTGGCTGAGTCTGTCATGCTTGTGTGTGATACTGTTTTGAAGAAACAAAAATAACTGAATTCATTTTCTGATAGGAAATAGGCAGTGATTTCACCTCTTAGAAGGGCCATAGCAAATGGATACTTAATTGACACTGGAAAAAAGTAGATGTTCTTGCTTCCTCAGGTGGTTGTATAGATCCATATTTTCTCAAGAAGAACCAATGAAGATCCACCTACACGATATGCCTTACCAGGCTTGGCGACTCACATGGCTACTGGAGGGTTGGATGGATGAGTGCCCCCTCCCCCTTCAGTTTGTCTGATCTTTGAAGGCAAATTAGAGTGCACTCAAATATGCCAAGTTCTGCTGATGCTACTAAAAAGATTTCACACATATCAGAGTAGCATAAGCTAGTTCTCAACCCCCACAGATAGGTCTAAAACAGACATCACGTCATGACAGGGACCGGTTGTAGAAACAAAAGATTGGCTCTAGGTTAAAAAGAAGTGGGTTTCATAGCATGGCCTCTGTTCTAACAGCTTCATTCTGAATCCTCCATTTGTTTTACTTGACATGAAATATTTAAATACTACACAACTACCTAGGACAGAGGATAGGTGTCCTACTAGTGTGCTCACATTCATTAAGAGGGGAAAGTGCTTCTGTGAGCAGAGATGTCCTAAAGCAAAGAAAACAATCTGATGCTCATACCTACCTCACACTATCAACTCAGGTGATGTTCTATGAAATACAAGGCCCAGTAGCAATGGATATCAATGAGCTGGTGCCATCTCATTTTGCTTGATGATAATACCATTACCATATCACAGTCTCATACCATTAAAGGTCTCATTCCCTGTTTCTCATGTCTAGAGGAAAAACATACTACTCCGTATCAGTGTCAGTAATCGGAGTAAACGGCCCTGTTTTGACAAAATGATAGAAAATTATTGGACATACTGCCTCTGCAGGTTCTAAATTAACACAGCAGGTCTTTGAGTCTCCATGGAACAACAAAGTAGTCTCTTACAGCTACAAACACATCTACCACTACTTACTGGCACGATTGGCCAAGAACAGCATCAGAACAGTGCACTGCGTGGCATGTATACACAAATCTTTTTCTTTCCTGAAATTGGAACATTGCAAAACAAGACCAGCCTTGCACTAGGGAGATCCCTGCCTGATTCCCCTGCTCCCTGCTTGGGAGTGCAACCCTCCTCCAAGCCTCCGTCTGCCTGCTGTTCGGAGGCTGTCGCTGGGACGGCAGAGCAGCTCACCGAGGCTCTCCGTATTTACCGCAGTCAGGGCATACCCCACAGGAATTCCCTATCCATCCCTCTGGTGGCAAGGAGGCTGCTAATGAGCTCACGTGCTCAGCCTGCAGCTAAAACAGATGGCAAGTGCATTCACTTCTTTAAGAGCCGGATTTGAGTGGAAGAAGCTCAAAATGGCCACGATGGTGATGGTATTAATTTTGGCGCCGACAGACAGGGCCTCGGAGGGAGATTTTCAGAGGTGTGCGAGTGTATATGCAAAGGACTGTCTGTAGTGTTGGCTGTAAGGCTGTAGAGGTGTGAGAACCTGAAAGTCACACGTGTGATACAACCCACAACGACACTCTGACCTTGATCTTACAGTATGGAGACATGAGAGAGCAGGATGGGTGAGATGCATTAAACATGGTGTATGAGCGCGTGGGATTGAGCGAGGAGCGAGTCATGCTTCAGATACAGTAGAGACCCTCTGATTGATACAGAGTTTATCAGAGGTATTTAAAGTTTGACATGCCTTTGATAAACACAGACAGCCAATTTGGCACTGCATGACTGTGAATGCATCTGCAGTCTTTCAGAAGGGGCTCAAAACACAGCACAAGACATCTTCTTTCGGCTGACAAACCCTGAGTAAACACACGTGAGTGTCGATGAACAAATAAAATGTTTTTGAGAATGTGACATCTTCAGCTCGAGGTGTTGTTTTTCTTGCTTTTGTGCACAGTTGTTTTTCTTTCGTTTGTGCGGCGCTGTATTTGGTGGTGAAGCACAGAGCTTATATTTTGTGAGAACAGACACAAACAGAATTCAGCTATGGGTGGGGGAGACGCTTTCAGCGACTTGCAGGCTTTTGCAAGTATGTCAAGGAGTAATATAGAGTACCTGTCAACGGTTGTAGGAGGCCTCCATAAAATGTTGTGAAACAGAAAAACGCAGCTTTATAAATAGGATTGTCATATATTAATATTAAGTGTTCCATATGGGGAAGCACAGTCTGGGCTCCTCCTAATCAATCAAAGACACATTGGCTTCAATTTTCTAAATCTCATTATGCGGAAAAAAAAGGTCTATTAAGAACACTGAAATCATGTCAGCTAGTCCGCTGTAGCCTCAAAAGACCCTGCTATGAATCAGCTTTGAGCAAGACTCATAAATTCAGGATGAGACACATTAAATGAGTCCAGCAGTCCAAGGTCAGTCATGCAGTAGGATACCCACACTAAGGTCGGGTCTCACAACCCTAATCTCTGAGAGAATCTGAATACAGCACAGGGCAGAATAACGCAGCAGAGTGAAGAAGGATATAACGGCACTGTAACATGACTGCTGCTCTTGAATGAGGGCCTCAGGTAGGCCAAGCAATTACAACAGGGGAGCAATAACAGGAGTAAATAAGTAATGAACTCACCTCGTCTTGGTAGGCAAAGAAGAGGATGATGAACAGAATCTCCAAAAAGAAGATCAGGAGAAGCAAAATGAAGAACTGCAGAGAGAGAAAGAAAGAGAGAGAGAGAGATAGTGAGTGGATAATAAAGTAAAGGGCCTATATATGGGGGAGTGAGGGGCTGAATTCTTTTCCATCAGTCAACACCGATATTTATGACTGGCAGTGCAAATCAGTGGCAGGAGTAGAGGGGCAAGTGGTAAGTGATGAATGGCCCGGCTGCACTTCCAACTAGCCTCTCTCTGGCCCACTATTTCAGCCTGTCCTCCAGCCTTGTCTTTCTCTCTCTCTCGCTCTGTCATACTCTCTCTCTGTCTCTCTCTATCACCCTCTCTTTTTTTCTCTCTCTCTCTCTCGTATTGGATGACAACAGCTTGGTGTCATTCATCTTTACCTTTGCACTTCTCATAAGCGCGGCTGACAACTATTTCACTTTTTTTTGCCAGCCACTCTGGGGAGATGAATCATCTTTGCTCTCTCCTACCATAACATCTGTCTCTTGCATCACGCGCGTATCTCAGACACAGAGACCCTGAGAGGGAGCTTCAGAGAAGCTGACAGAGGATACAAACACAAATCGAAAGGAAAGCAGATTGAGAAACACTGTGTGAAAACACGCGTGAAGAGTAGGGGGGTAACGGCCATGTTATACTGCAGAGATCGCAAAGATCATTTGAAAACTTGTCAAAAATTTCTGCTGTAGTCTGGATTTAGCTTCATGCCAGTGAACCTCTCACGATACTTTCAAAAGCCAGGGGTTGCCAGGGTCTGATGAAAGTCCTCTCCCAGGGCCTTTGACAGTAACCATTAAAGGCAGAGACAAAAGAAGAGGAATTTCTGATGATAAAGTCACAAAGCGCCAGGCTGCTTACTGACTTAAGCCAACATACAGCATTCCTGTCTTTCATGTACAGCGCTGTATGGCTCTGTCATTCACCACACATCGTATATTGCTTTGATTGTATTCCATGAATGCTCTATGTCTGCGTTATCGCAGCCGTGTTATGGCAAACAAACAGCCTGGGTGAGGAGCGAGAAGTGAGTAAACGCGAGCACTGTTCCAGCGCCTCTCCCCAGTCTGCATTAGTGAGTCTGTGGGTGCTGGCTCTGGCACACTCGCTCTCCGTCTGAAGATGTTGCACTCATGAGAATCTCCCTGCTCTCCTTTCATACCATGCTTTTGATTACACCACCTCTCTGGCTTCTGCTCACCCCTTCACTCTCTCTCTCCCCCACTTTCCCTCTCTCTCTCTCCCTCCCCCCCATTCTCTTTCTCTATCTCTCTGTCTCTCTCCCTCTCTCCCCTACTCTCTCTCTCTTACTCTCCCCCACACTCTCTCTTTCTCTTCCGTTCTCTTCCCCCCCCCACACACACACTCTCTCTCTCTCTATTTGCTTCTTTCCCTCCCTCACCACTCATCACTCTCTGTTGGAGATGCTAAAGTTTCATGTTCCCGGGGCCTCCCCACAATCACCGTGGCAGAGTCTGCATGCAGTAAAAACACTCAGGAGAGCTGGCCCAATCATTAAAACTGAGGGAGTGACGTAAATACCCTCCTTAACAAGTAAACATGGCTTCCCCCTGTGGGCTGACCGAATATTTTACCATAAATCTGGCCGCGCCGCCTGGACTCGCTGCAGGTGATAACCTCTTCCTGCAAGGTGATTTCACCTGCTCTCCACACCAGACCACTGGCTGAGAGAGTGCTCAGGAAGCAAGCGAAGATTTAGATTGATTTTGGAGGGGGGCTACATCATGGTCAATTGCTCCACCAATAAATATGATTTATGGCTTCATTGTAATCACAGGGGCTTTTTTTCTCGGAGATAATGAGTTTGCGATGATTAAACATGCACCTACAGGAATATGACCATGCTTATGAATTTAGAATCCACTTGGTGTGGATTAAATGGAAGAGCTCAGTGGTGCCTTTCTCCTTGTCTATGCTCAAGTATTAAGCAGCATTTCCCTCTCTTGTATTTGAGTCCGTTACACTAAAATGCATTTGCCCATTGCCTATCTCTTTCTTAACAAACAGCACAGTAATCATTGCTCATCAAAGATTTGAATTGCATGAATATGCAATGCACAAACACAGACTTCATGCTGTTTTCCTTTTCCAGTATTTCACATGACTTAAGTGCATAAATGGATAAAACCACACACATGGTGTGTGTCTTCAGCCAATTTATCTGATGCCATACATAACCAGCATAGAGTGTAAACCTGCAATGCATGCTGGGAATAATTTTAAGATCTCGCTGCTATAAGCGTTTTGCCTTAATCCTGAGTGAAACCGAAATGTGTGTGCACCCACACATAGCTTAATTCAGACTCTAGTCTAGGTAGTGATGAAAGATTCATGAAATCTTTGAGAGGTGTGATGAGATTCATCGTTTACGCTACCATGCTCGCCAGCATGGCTCCGCTCCAATCTGCCTTTAGCATGGATCGATGCCTTGGCAGGGGAGACCACAACAGGAATGAATATAATTAAAGTCTTGGACGAATCAATCGCAAGGAATTTATCTCTTCAGTATGACTTCTGTTCCCCTCAAAAAAAAGATGGATGCCACATTGTGTGAGAGGATGCAACAAGATCAACTTGTAGTAACGATATCAATACCCTTTGGGACTACATGACGCACAAATCTGTGCTCTTGTGCCATAACGTTTTAGGTTGTGATGAGTTAAAATCACTGATATTCCAGCCATGTCTGGCATGTCTGCCTTCACAGATAATGTGTCTCATGTCAGTGAGGTTCAACAACCTCCGACCTCACATGTCAGTCCACCCAGATTAAGCGTGAGTGTAATTTCAAGGCTCGCTGATCTCCGTCAGGGTAAACAGTCCATTTCAGAAGCTGGACAGAGGTTGGGTCAATATGTGATTGCAGCAGGACAACTGTGGATTGGCTTAGCTCACTAAGTTAATCATTCTGCAAGTTATTAGGCATTACCTTTGACCCCTAGAGGCCAATTTTTGCACATCCATTGACCCAGAAGCTCACTCAAAGTATAATTCCAGAGTAATTTGAACCCAGGGTCTATTTCACCATGACAACGAGTCGAACAAGAGCTAGATTACGTTGATTGAAGGAGTACCGAGTTTGACCGGCTTTAGCATTCACTGCCCAAAAGGCTAAAAGGGCAAGTGTTAAGGGCAGTGCGCCAAACGTATACCAAACCGCCATTTTTTAACCACTAATAATTCTCAAAATAGCATTTTACCCCTTCAGTAGTATAGGGTCCCTACACATAAAACGAAGCATCAAGAACTTGAAAGTGTACCAGAATTAGTGCTAAAGCTAAAGCTAGCGGTCAAACTGGGTACTCCTTCAATCAATGTAATCTAGCTCTCGAGGGGGTGTAAGACGTGTGAAAAGTCGCCAGAGATCAAAAACAACATTAAAGATGTAAAAAAAAACATTTATAGTTATTTATTATAGGTTGAAATTAATGGAATGCAAGGGGAAGGGGAATATGAGGTGAAAGGCATTTACTTCCATCTGTAGACACAGTGTGAAAACCTGTCATCAGGCAAATTTCTCTGATTAGATGAGGATCATTCCCAGAACCTTTTTAAAAAAAAAATTTGATACTCAAATAATCTGTTTAAAATCTATGAGTGCCCTAATTAAGCCAGTCTTTACAGGGCTCAAGTAATAATTATGACACTTTCCTGAAGTGGCAAGGAGCAGAATGAAAATGTCACATCTCATACTAATGATCAAACCTGTCAAAAGCCCTCATTTGCTGGTTGCTGCCTCAGGAGGTTATAACGAGAAGACCTGCTGTTCATTTCGCTCATACAGTGGGGTGAATTTTCTAAGTGACAAAGGTGTCAGAAAGAATATCAGCAAGTCAGAAAGAATATCAGCAAGTCAGTACCATACATCAGGCACTTCTGTATACTGGATAGGTGTTCTTGGTTATTAATTTACAGTCATTTTCATATGCCAAAATGGTTTACTGAAAACCCTATATTTACAGCCCCAGCGGGCTTTGTGTCAGCTATTCTTGTGTCCACATATTAAATCTAAATAGAACTGTAGCGGTTACGCAGAGATAACTGTGGAGTCTGATGACAGCATCCTCTCTTAAAAGCATGCTCTGTTAGCTTTAGAATTATTGTTTGTTGACTGGATGATTAGATGATGCTATTTATTAGTTGACACTCCCTGGTTAATTTTGGGCAGAACTCGTTGAACTGATAAGCTTACACATATCGTTGAACTGATAAGCTTACTTAGGGAACACATCATTCCGTTTGAGGCGGGCACTTACACTCAACAACAGTGGCCGGCTCTCTTTCACAGCACCGATGCACCCCAGGCAGCCAATCACCATGATGATGGTCCCCACGGCGATGAGGAGGTTGGCGGCAGACAGGGAGGGCAGCGAGGAAGAGAGGGTGGCAAAGTTGCCTTGGGTCACCGACAGCCACACCCCCACACCCAGGATTCCACAGCCCCCGAGCTGCACAGACAGAGACAGAGAAAGGGAGTGTGTGTGTGTGTGTGTGTGTGTTGTGTGTATGTGTGTGTGTTGTGTGTATGTGTGTGTGTGTGTGTGTGTATGTGTGTGTGTGTGTGTAAGAGAGAAAGAGAAAGCATGAGAGAGACAGAAGGAGGGGAAGGAGTAGGAGTATGTCAACAGCTTCAATCTCCAGACATTCATAGTCAGATAAACTAAATTAAACATTGTCATGCATAACACACAAATACTCCCTGTAGAGGAAGTTCAGAATGAAAGACATGGTGTAAATGTGATGAAATGAATCTAAGTACTTAAAACGAGTCCTTCACAGGAATGCTTAATGCACTCAAGTCGTGACGTCTCGAGTTGTGTGCTCATATTCCCACTATGTGCTTTGTTTTTTTTTGCAGGATGTTCAAATATTGATGTGTTCTTTAAAAAAAAGCCACATGTATGAGTGTGTGTGTGTGTGTGTGTGTGTGCGTGTGTGTCTGTGTGTGTGTGTGTGTGTGTGTGTGTGTGTGTGTCTGTGTGTGTGTTTGTATCTGGCAGTGTGGAGGAAGGATTATATATAATGCAACTAAGAAAAACAGGCCCCTAAAAACTCAAGCCTGCAGGAGGTAGCAAGTACAGTTCTTCTGTCCTCATCTGTTTTGAGAGTCTGGCCAGATGACTGGTAGAGTGGAGAGGGGGATGAGTGGAAGAGACAAGTGGAAAGAAGGGATGGATGGCATGTGGAATGATGAATCATGCAGAGCCTTAGGTTACACCAAAATCTGTCAAAAACATCACACTCTCTGCCTATGTGACGTCACTTTTCATTATTTGCAACCTGTTCTTCATTCTCGGGCGTGTGTATAATTCCCTCAGGACGGTGAACCGTGTCAGTGAGACATTTTTGAGGCTTCACTCTCTTTTTCACAGAACTCATTTGCAAACCGTTGCGCTGGATAGAGAAAGAATCAATGATAGGAAAAGCCTCCGGCTACGGCAGCCTCCTTCTGGAAGATACTGCGGCGAAGTCATAGAGCTCATTATCTTCCTGAAGACAAACCCAGCACTTTATGAGTGGAAGAAACCCATTTCCCACTTAGCGGCACGGCGGCACAGCCGCCTCACCTCCTCACCAAACGACAGGAATCTGCTCAGGTGAACAGCGAGCGGTGGAAAGTCAACACACAGACCCTGCTGCCTCCGCATAGCAAGCAGGTATTGAGACGCAACAGTAGAGGCAGCTTATTAAGACATAAAAACGTGAATTCAAAGATGCAAGTTTCACATTTGTTGCTAATTCAATCCCAGGAGGGTTTAATCAGGATACATGTGCTCTGTTGCTTTGCCATCCGGAGCCTCCGAACAATAACTAGGGCACACACTGAGTGTAGGAGGCTGCATTTCACTATAGGCTAATCAGAGAAATGATAGAGGAAACACAGCCATATGCATTACAGGTGGTGAGGGATCTTGGAAGCCTGCTCGCATGATTACATTAAACCATGTATAAATGCTTTGATGCAGTTTTGATGCACTGTATCTGGGAATGCCCATAAGGCACGTGCATTTCATGTTTCATACAGCAGCATTGTTCCATTTCAATTTAAATGCAACCGAAGCGGGATGGTGCGCGCAACTGTAACCTTGAACTCGCTATGTTGCTGCACCACGGCTCTTGTGATATTAAAGAACAAAGCCCAATTTAACTGTGCCACATGTTGTTGTATAGGCCTACATCCTTTCAGATGTTATTGCCCCCCTTTTACAAAGAAAGACCAATAGTGTAACTGCAGCTACATGACACTTACATAATATCTCTAGGACAAAAGCATTATTAAACATTCACAAAGCTTACTGCAGCTGCTGTCAGTTTCCATTAAGGCACTTTTAGCCAACTATACCGTAGTTGTCAAATTGAGATATTTACTTTTGGTTACATAACATCTATGCTCTGACACTTATTGGGTGGACATAACACAGCCCATTACAGAAATATCCCTTCAGGGAAGAACTTTCACTAAATTCAATATTAACATTACACAAAAACACAAAACACATTCTTAATTAGGGTTATACATTATTAGTAATACATCATAAGGAAGTCTATTTAACAGTAAAACAATAGTTATAGCTGCATTCATACAGTGTGGCATATGTTGCAGAATAAACCCTTGCAGCTTGATACATAATGTATTATATATAACACTTCTTTTATCTCTTAATATTACAAATGTTAACAACAATGACCATATTACTGGGCTAACAGAAACTAGGGCTAATACAATAATAATCAAAGCATTATGAGCACAGTCATGAATATGCATGAAGTAGCTATACTTATATCAATTGTTATGAGGCTTTATAAATGGTAATTCTTTATGAATGTGTTCATAATTCTTTATGGATAATGGTTTCATATGTTACCGGCTTGACTTAATTTGACTTGAGTTACTTAATACTGGATTACTGAATTTCTGGTAAGCCTAGGTCATATTAAGGTACTATGCAGGTTTAGGTATTTTTGGTGAGTTTAGAGCTCTCTTTGGCAAATTTAAGTCGCGATGTATTTATATGTTACTCTGCTATCATAAATAGCAAACTTCTCGCAACTTATCCCCCCTGTACACAATGCAAATGCTTTTGTTGTGGATGTGAGGTGAAGGATTAACAACAGGCAAAAACTATCTCCAAAGAACTATATCTACTGACAAGGTAATGTTTCAGATTCTCGCGAGTTTTGGTGGGGCGCCACTCTGGTTTTCTCGGTAGGGACTCGCTACATCTATGCTGTATAGCTATGCTAGAAGAACGATTCACCTATTACAAGTTCGTTTACCATCAAATTGGCTTCATAAAGGTGAAAATATTGCATAGTGTGTCTTTAACATCATACTGAATACCAGTATTTAAGGTAGCCTGGGAGAACCCAGACGACCCTTTGGCAAATTTAAGGGCCGAAGCAGTTTTTGAAAAAAGCTCGTTTGTTGAGATGTTTTTTCTGTTATGCATATGTCATCTCCTTCATTGCTCTGATTGGCTTTAGGTCTATTCAATTGCGTCCAGGGGCATTTTGATTGGCTTTCGATAGTGACGCCCCTTGGAAATGGGAGTAGAATAAACCTTGTCCCCAATCTCAATTTCAATTGAGATAAGGTCTGGTGCTAACCAGGCTATATTTAATGTAGACTTCTGTCAAACCAGGATGGCCTACTTAAAAATGTTGTTAAATGTGTTATGTTGTTAGGAATTGTATAAAGCATGCTTCCTTCCTTAATTAACTGTCCTTTAAGAAAGTGTTATCGGTTTCAGTATGCTATGACACATACTGTACACATGTTCAAAAGAATATCTACAATGTCTGTCATAGTTGTCATACTCCCCATCGTTTCAACACAATAAGTTAACGAATTAAAGTAAAGCAATTATTACCATAATTTATCTAACTGTGATGTCTGTCTTCAAGTAGTCAAATAAATGTTAGAAGTTGCAAAAACTTTCATTTCACGGTAGCACCAACAAAATGTCACAACTCTCAGTTACACACTCTGTCATCCTCCCCCATATGTTTGTGAATATATCATCCACACGAATGGTGAAATCTGTATCTCTCGAGCCACAGCAGAAATTGCTTTAATCTGTCTTCCCACTGCTTCCCTGTTCATCAGTTTCTCATTTCAATTTCACCACTGAATGGCATATCCAACTCACAATGCTCCAGCCAGTTGAAAAAGCCATCAGGTACAGTAGGCTAGCATGTGCAGGGTCATTGACACAGTCACAACCACTTAGCCACATGGAGCTACTCAGCTCAGTTGTCTTAAGGTGCCATGGTATTTCCGAACTAGGAAATGTCCTTATATAACCGTATGTCAACAAAACACACTCAGGTTAACAAGGGTGATATGTCAAAATAGCATTCATGTTGACATAAAAGCAGTTTTTATGACAGCTGACACTAGTTGCTGTGTAGGAGTACGAACAGTACCTCAAGCAGTTGGTATAGAGAAATCACTGATGACACTCATCTGTGTCCTATCAGTCTCCAAATCCACTGGAGCCACCAAGCCTCTACGACACTGCTGATAATGGGTAGAGACCAGCTATAGCATTCTCTACTTGCCCTTCCATAACAAACTCATCACACAGCTCTCTACACGAAGCAGTGCAGCATGTTTTAAAAGGGACTCATACACACAATTAAATCTCTTCCTCTTGGATAATTCTGACATCATACATGACACCGCAAGCCAATTTGATGAGCTAAATCCCAAAGACAATAGAAACAGTTGTCAGGGTACCAGCACAGAAATTAATTAAGTCCATTACAAAAGTGCATTAAAGCAACACCAAAGAGTTTTTTGTACCTTAAAATAATGTTTCGAAAATCGTTTCAGTGGTTCATCAACTCATAACAGGGTGAACGGCACTTTTTGAATTCGCTTCGCAGCCCTCTATCGACTATAACCGCACTATGTACGTTTGCCGGATCGGGTAGCGGATCTGTAGTTCGATGGAATGAGACATAAGAAACTAAAATTTGACTGATTGATCTGATGTCGCAATACATCATACTTTCATAAAATCATGCAACATGTTCTACCTTGTCTGTGGACATTGTTATTTGCAAAGCCGGTGCTGGATAAACAAATGGTGCGTGTGACAGAGGAAAAGTTCTTTGGTGTTGCTTTAAGTGTTCAGTTTTTCACAATGTAAGGGCTGTTAGGTGTCACAATTACAGTGAATCAGAAGCTCTGCAGCTGCAAGGTTTGATCCTCATCATTAATTGAGACATACATAAGTGAGCACCCAAGGAGGTCTGGTTGACTGGAAAAGAGGTCCTAATGTATGTCTGCTAAGTCTCTGCACTCCTCTCTCCCCCTGCTGTGTTTAATTCATATGGCCATGTGTATGTCTCATAAATAAATGATCACTGTACGGGGTTCCCGCCTCCAAGGGTGATCACGAGGACCTGTCAGCAGCACAGCAGCAAGAACAACCATAAACAGGCATGTACAGTGACAGGCTTTTAAGTAGAACGCAGAATAGAAGGGAAGCCCAGTGTTCCTGCTTGTGTCCGCTATTTATTCCTTCTCCCTCTCTCTCTCTTTTCTTTTACTTTTCTTTGAGGGTACACAAGCTACTGTATTGAGAAAAACACATTTCAAACATGCTGCAGAGCTGTAGCATTCTGCATGTCCCAGTTACCACCTTTCATATACATACAGAGGCTCTGTAATCGGAACCACTGCAAGGAGCTGCAAGCATTGAATGCTATAAATAACCCTAGCCTGTGAAAGAGGGAATTGAGGGAGGGAAACAGAGAAGAGGGAGTGAAGTTAGTATAGAGGGGGGGGGGGGATGGTAAACCAACAGAGAGCAGGGAGAGAAGTATACTTCACATGTAATCGATAAACATTTGATCTTCAGCAAGGAATCATAGGCGATTTGACCCTTTCCAACTCTCCTTTTCTTAGAGAGTCCACTATGTGTAGGCCATCCAAACGCACATTATGTACAAGGCCCACACTACCAAAGATTAAGGACATTTCTTTACATTTACATTACTTTTAGGGCATTACTCAGGGGTTGATATTTTAACAGTTTTGCAGCATAACAAGTGTCCATGCAAGCATTGAAAGAGCAAGCTGATTTGTTGGATTCATTAATTGATACTAAATCAGGTGTGTTAGGCTATAGTTTATGATATTTCATACAGAAGAACAAAGCACAAATTTCATACAGAAGAAAAAAACAGTCCGTTTTAAGCTTCATTGCTATGGATTGTTGCGAAATTGGTATGGGACTTATGCGCCTATAAGATTTGACAATGGCACCACTGCGCTCTGAAATCCATTATTTTCAATGGCATGTGCGATGCAATAAGGGTTTGCCATGGTAGCTTGCCGGTCAGTTAGCACTGATGCACACCGTGGTCAAAGTTTGACTGTGGTGCGCTAAACCTAATAGCAAGCGCAGCGCCTACTGCTTCCTATCAGAAAACCCCATTTCAGAGCTCCTACTGTATAAGGTTAGCGCTACAATGTCGTCAAGACGCTCGATGTACAGTCCCTTATAGACCCTTTTAATCTGTTCCTAGAGGGTTTCTGGTAAAAACATTGAAAACCAAAGAAGATACTTTGAAATGAAAATGAATTAGTCATGCTCTACAAAATGTCGACTTTAAAACTCAATTTTGTTTTCTGAGCCACCAGATATGCCTTAAGAACACACAAGCAGTTGAAAGGGTCTATAAGGAAAGAATCCATTTAATATGTGCCTCACCATCTCCCTCTCCCCATTCTGGTGCAGCAGACAGAATGCCTCATGTTTGGATGGATGCCACATTGACAAGTTGGCCTTCGTTGCCAGTACCTGAAGTCGAGCTTTTATTGTGACTGCATCTCGTCATGTAAGGTTGTATTTTGTAGAGCAGAATCCGACACGCTATGATTAGCACAAGGCAGGCAGGCAAGCCAGCCATTTTACTTTCAGGCGCAGCCCTGTCCAGTGCTGAATCATGCATGTCTTAAGTTTTGTGTATTGAAGTGTTGTATGTCGTCGCCTAGTGTGATGGTTGCCTCCACCATGACAGCTATGACCATGTTGTTGTTAATCCCCACACACGGTCTTTCAGCGCAGTTGTACACTTGCAGAGTTATAAAGGTCGCGAAAAAAAGGTGTGTTGGTGTCAAGCTTTCCATTGTTTTTTTTTTCTTGGACCCAAGGAAGCTGGGTTAATACACACACACACACACACACACAATTCCCCTCTAATCATTCTTAAGCGCTGACTTACATTTGAGTGAAAAAGAGCATATAACTAAACCTGGCTGACAGTTATAATACTGTCATATTGAAACGCCTGAGAATCCAAGAGCTGATTATGCTGGAATGCGATGTGGGAGGAAAGGAGATCTCGTTAATATTAGGGGACAATGAGTCTCCGCTGAATTACATTCCTGTAGACGGATTGTCAGTCCTGGGGCATGAGCTCTGCACACTTAGAGTTCCTTTGACAGCACTGTGTGTTTAAGCGACAAAAGAACCAACAATTATTTAAGCTCTCAAAACACTAAAGACACAAACTCATGGTCACCCAGATAGAGTGGGAGGAGTGTGACTGTATAAGGGTGTGTGGGTGTGTTTGCCTGTAAGTGTTTGTGTGTGTGTGTGTGTGTGTGTGTGTGTTTCCTATGTGAGTTGTACTGTACGGCGTTAATGTAAAAGCATTTTAAAAATAAATCTTATGCAGGGACTCATGCAATCTTAAATATGAGCTTTTTAATGCGGTATACCCTGGCAGCAAAATTCAAAATTCTCTGTTAAATGATATAACCCCACAAGGCCTCTGGCAGGATGCGCGCTGGAGCTCCGGCTCTGGGCACCGCCACAACACAACTCCAGACCAAAGATTGGTTCCAGCTCACTGAACGGCTGCCTCCAACTTCTCCCTAAATCCACACGATTAGCGGCTACACGCAGCGCACACACGGTTACGTCAGGCCCTGGTGTTCAGCGAGGGGGTTTTGTGTTGGTAGCCAAGCCAATCACAAATGCTTCCCACCGACTGTGACTGTAGCTGCCACCTTTTTCTCGCCAACTTCATCCTCCCCCACCCCCCAACCCTCATCCCTCCACTCCGTTGCATATCTCTCCTCATACACTTTCAGTCCATCATTTTCCAACCTCAATAATCTCGGGGTCCTCGCTGCCTTCCCTGAATGCCAAATCTGTCCACACACCCTGAATGCTGAATGGTGAATTACTCTGCCCGACGGCTCGGCGGTGCTGGAGATGTGGCGTGCTCTTGGGGTTGGGGATTATCCCAGTGGGTACCAGGCGGTGCCGCACGCGGCGGGATGAGTTCGGAAGACTCCTCATTTCATCACATTGCAGGTAATGAGTCCGCCTTTGTTGCTTTGTGCTGAATCAATTCAGCTGTGTTCGACAGCACACCAGAACAAAGTGGATCTGCATGATGAATGGGACGCTCTCATTCAAGTGGGAAGCGCGGATAATGTAATCCGGACATCCGCATTGTCCACGTCGCTAATGATACGCGCGCACAGTACACTGCTGAGTCTCCCAGTACGGATCTAAAGACGGAAGAGCGTGTGTCAGCACGAGGATGGCTTTGAAGACTCATGCTCGGCCATGAATACCGGAGGCCAGGCAGCAGGTCTGTGGAGGCATCTGTGAGCAGATACTGACTCCTGCATCAGTGATGAGCTCTTTGCACCTAATGGAATGAGATTGGGAAGTGATTGTTTCTCGATAATCAGCTCTATGTGCTGAGAGCCACTCATCATCGACGTAATTCAATAAGCTGCCCTGGGCTGTTGTCTCGAAATGCTGCTCAGCCTTTTGATGAGAGGGGAACGCGCACGCTGGTGCTGCTGCAGCTTTTTTTCCTCAACTCATCGCTGGAAGAAATTTTTGATTAATGAATGAATGCTCGTTAAGAGATAGGCCTTATGAATCAGCCAATCTGGCTCCGTCTGTAGATTCTCCTCCCTGCTGCTCCACACCTGCTCCACTGGTCCTCTTCCCCAACCCCCCACTATCTCTCTTCCTCTCCCTTCCTCTCTCTCTCTCTCTCTCTCTCTCTCTCTCCTGCTTCATCCAAATCAGTCTCCTCTTCTGGCATTCTGCTCACACCTCAGAGCGTTTACTGGCTTGTCCGCCGACGCTTGGACACCGCTGGGCCCTGCGTTATCATTAAGGCCCTGCTAATTCATTTAGCTGGATGTGCGACGCACCCCCGTGTGCATGTTTATTGTGCGTGCGTGTGCGTCAGTATGTGTTAATGTTTGCGTTTGTGTTTGTGTTTGTCTTTCCAATTCGGGTCACCTCTCCTCCCCTGGGCCACCCCCGTGCCGCAGCCAAAACACAGGCAGCTGTCTGTGGACTGCGACAGTCCCAAGCTTTCAGTCACACGGAGCCCAGGCAAGGCTGCATGCTTCCACGCTGTGCCAGCCGACTGTGGCTGCATTTTAAACCCTTTCTCTATTTCTTTACCTCTCACTGGCTTAAGCCCTTCAGCTTAGTCTCTTTCTTCTTTGACACCCTGCTCGATCTTTCTCTCTCCCTATTTTCCCCCCTCCGCCCCCGTTTCGTCTCTTGTTGTCAGCCCAACCCTACCCCCCTGCCTGGGCTGCATCAGTGGCAATGAGACACTCATCTATCTCCAGTGTGTCTCTTCATACACACATGAGGGTATCTGACTCCCTGGCCTGTTTAAGACTAATTTATAAATCAGATGGGAATAGGGGGAGAGAGAGGGGGGGGGGGGGGGGGAAGGATACACGAGGGCAAAACTACCCATGCTTGTCTTATAGCCAATGCTACCAAGTTGAAGCAAATTAGACCATTGATTTTAATTATGCCTGTCTCCCCACTGAAAGCCTAGATGTCAGCTTTATGCAGGGTTTCAAACACAAGCCAGAGCATTGTCATTCAGAATGGAAAATGAATTTTATGATAATCAGTATATTTGAAGATGCAACGGTGATTGTTATCAGCAGTGTGTCACAGTTGATTGCTGAACATATCTACACACAGTTAACCACCAGCTACAAATACACAGAATGAATGCAGCAATAGCGCCGTAAATGAGATTTAAAAAACGCCGTAATGCATATGTAAATATGGCAACAGCCTGCCGGTTTTAGCTTTGCTTTGCAGTCATCACCATTCCAGCATTTAATTGCCTTCCTACCTCAAAATTCAAAAAGCTGTTTCCTTTTGAAGCCAAAAGTCCTTGGTGTTTTACACATTAAACACTCCGCAGCCTCTTAGCGCACAGCAAATCGTGTACACCCAGTGTCTTAAGAGTTGTTCTGCTGACTTAGATGCTATTTTTAATCAACATTGATTCCTTTTCATTACTGCAGCGATAAGAGACTGCTTGGGCATCCAGATCTCCCCGGGAAAAAAAAAATAATATCCCAAGCTGCCCAGAGCTGCTGAGGGAATCAATGTCACTCACTTGTTTATTCACCAGCATGGAGAAAAGGCTGCTCGCCTCGCTCACAACTCTGCTACTGCAACGGAGATGGTGTGGCCTATAGAGATTTAACTCATTTCTTTAGATAGATGGAGGGGGCAGAGACAGAGAGGGGTACACAGCGTGTACGGCTGTCTCTGCCTCTCTCATGTGAGACATGATACTGTAGGTGAGGGAGAAACGCTGTGAGGGGATTTAAACGCTGTGCGGAGACAGAGCGACTTTCTGCTGCACCAATTTCACAGGAACAGTGTGACACAGAGGCGTCATCACAATGCACGTGGATTACCGATGCTATAGATTTCTGCCCACAGCCAAGAAACGATCAAGAAACAAAGGACAATCTTTTCAGCAATGGGGGCTGACTAGATGGTTCTTCTTCTCTTCTCAGTTTAAGTCAACTATGATGTACAATCTAGAGTGAGATGAGAGAAAATGGCTTGATTTGTGTTTTCTCACTGGAGCTTTTAACTCTGACCTTGCTCTCTTCATTGGGATAAACATGATGTATCCACAAAACAATTTTACATCCTTAACCCAACAAGGACAGATTTCGCAACTATAGTCAATGAGATATTGAAAAACCTATTCCAAATCTACTTGAAGATTGATTTACTCCATTAGCGACAGGCTAATGGTGCTGTATAACACTTCCCAATCCAATCACATCACAACATTAAGACTGAAGGCATCTTAGGTTTGGGCTCAATGAGCCGCTGTTGAAAAATGCTCCAGAAATGCCAGGCACACATCTGCAACAACACAGGGAGATTGAGCGGCATCTTGTGCAGGATCTCAACCCTTCTGTCGTTAGCGCGGGGGCTCATTCACAAAGATTCGAGGACACTGTCACTTCAGACATTGTTGATCAATTTTGTTTTGTTTCCTTCATGCACCATCTGGAGCGTGATGGCCAACATTTCAGGCATCCAGGAGTCTGAGGCAGCCAATGTGTTGCCTGGATGAAAGTGTGCTGGATAGCTTCAGGCGGCTCGTCTTTTTCTGGCAGCCTGCACTGGCAAACGGTGACTCCCTGCGCTGTGATGACCAACCAAACCATCTGAGAACAAGACATCAAGCCTGCTTCAGACTTTCTGCCCACCAAGCCCCCAAGGCACACACACAAACACACGACACAACACTCAATGAAACAAGCACTCACAATGCTATGCAACTAATGTCATTACTGACATTGCGTTTAGTGATACCAATGTATACAGTGTAACCAGATCTAATGAAATGGGTTTAGTATGTGTCCAGACAACAGGTCCTCGAGATCAAAGTCACAGCCGGACATATACTCTACGGCAGTGTTTTTTTATTTGGGTCGCCAGCACAATTTATGTTGTGATACCATTTGTCATTTGATACCAGGAAAGCTAACAGTTTTCTATTAGGATGTAGTTTGTTAACTACCACAGTCACGCTTTTGTCATAAAAGCTCATGAAACTGGGGGACGAACGCATCGCAGAGGGGGTGCCAGAGCATGGATATCTACCTCTGAAAATGAAACCGTTATGTGGGCGCCTGCCATGTAGCCTACCTCGCAGTTGCAAACTAAGGGACATGAATCCGCCTATTTGCACGAACATTAACAGATGCCAGCTCCTCAACATTACCGATTAAAATCTAGTGACCGTGCTGTCAACTAAAGCAGGCCATTCAATTTGCATGTACATACTAGTTTCGATTGTAGATGCAATCTTTAAAGTTAATAGCAACCTCCTCACATTCTTATTTCTGATTTAAAATGCACAACAGTGCATTATATTAGGCTACAATTTAAATGGATATTTTAAACACTATTCCTCTCGTTTTCTACTCTAACTCCAAAGTAAAGGTGCATTCTTCCACCTATTGCGTAAAAGCCTCTTTGTTCTGATAACGACTATAATATAATACAACAATACAACATAACGACTTGAGTTATTTGCTGTTTACATCGGAATTGACGTCCACAGTGTTATGGACCCATTTGTCTGCAACGCAACGTAGCCTACATGTAAATCATATCTTTTCAGTAGTTATTTCCAACTTTTCACGCTGATGGTGCTCAAAATGCAACACAACCGTGTTCAAAGCAGGATCTATCTATCTAGATCCTATAGCAATGTATGGTTGGGGAAGGCATAGAAAAGTAGGAGAACCTGTGGCCTAAAACAATATTGGTGGTTGCAGGGTATTTGAAGTGAAATGGGTCGCGATGGTCTGTCATTTTTAAAAAGTGGGTCCCCAGAAAAAAAGTTTGGGAAACACTGCTCTACGGGATTGTTTCACCAAATTAGATTTATGTATCTGCCATTCCAGGTCCCTGCCTGTGGCATTTCTGTTACTTTGCGTTGTGATTTGTTGCCCTGTTCATATGTATTGACATTAGCTCCTGTCCTTGCCGCCCAAAAGCTCAAAGTTCACAAAGAGCCGTCCATTCAGGGGAGTCACACTCTGTTTCATCTGATCATTACAGTATCTGGTCAAGCCCCTGAAAGCCTTCCTTTCCCCCAGCATGCCAGTACTGAGCCAGCAAAGGTTACAAGGACACAGACCATGAAACTCACTTTCTGAAGAGACTGTGATCCAACAACACTTTCATGTTTTTCTTTTTCATTCTTTCATTTGAGACTGGTGCATAGTTAGTTTGTACATACTTTAGACTGTAGAGGAATTGCGTACAAATACAATTTAGGCAAAATGCCTTCAATAGAGTTCTGACGTCTAGTCGATTGATGTCTGATACCAATGCATGCTGTTTAGATTTTCCGAAATATTCGGCTCCATTCTTCAACCTTGTCAATGTAAGAAAAGAATTGCGACAGACCAAATGGGGGAAGGTGCATTTAGGTGTGCTTTGGGTCCAATTATGTAAAAAGCTGTGTTATGGAGGAGTTTCTTGGTGCTTTTAGTGGGAACACAACTGAAAGATTTCTTAAGGTTAAGATTTGGATTGGTCTCCAGGGGAAACAGTCATTTTGATTTCAATGTCGGCCGTGTGCAGCATAATGTTTGAAAGAGAAAGTTGACATTTAGAAAACAGCCCTTGAAGCATGTGCTGTGACCGTCTGCTGTTTTCTTTAAAATGGTAACAAATGCTATTAGTCCAACATTATGGACTAAAAAGTAAGCAGTACCAGAAGCTTGTAGCAGCTTCTAAATATGCCAGAAAATCTTTGGATCTGGCATTGGCTTAGTTCGATTCATCAAGACCACAGGAACATAAAACATAATGCAGCCTTTGCTTTGGATGCTGAGCAACAGTGGCATTATTGTTAAGAGGAAATATTGAACAAGACATTGCCAGATAACCTCACCCCCGCCTCCGTCCCCAACCCTGTCAGAGCAGTGCAATCCTTCATGGGACAGAAGTGATCGACCAGAACCACGACACAAATGCCAGAACAGCATTGATCATCGTAAATCAAGGGGGACATAACTTGCCTATGGTTGCTCAATATGTGCTTATGGAGTCTGTCGACTGCTGTGCTTTGGCCCACTTAAGCAGACAAGTGAACACAAACATTCATAGAACTTCAGACTTGATCTATTTCCACCACTCCTGTAATTTTCCCCTTTTGTTAGGATGTTTGTTTATTATGTTTATTTATTCCCTCTTTCCCCTTTCTCCCACCTCTCACCTTTTCTCTCTCTCTCTCCATCTCTCCCCACACACAGCCCCAGGTTCCACCGTGTGAAAATGCCAGCTCCACATTAACAAGTCCAATTACAGAGTGACAGTAATTGAGTGGCTGATTGGGAGCTCTCCGGGACGCGACGGGGGTCGGCTGCAAGCTGTGCGATTAGGGCAGTGCATTAGCACCAAGAACCCGCAGATATTTTGGGGGGCATTGTTGGTGTAATTCCACAGTTAAGTCATTTATACCCCAAATCGGAGCTCTGCCACCACTGGCTGTGGGAAATGGTGGCTTTATCTCCTTTTCTCTCGCTGCCTGTTCAGCGGCTCTTCAGGAAATTACTGATACCCATGTGTCCAGTTCAGTGGGAGTTCGACCACTCCGGGTTATATGCCTCACTCTGGTCAGATTGTGAGGATGTTCAAATATTTAAAATGTATTGAGACCTCCGGGGAGTTGAATGTCTAATGTAGGAAAGTGGATAAACACAAAAGCAGAAAGTGTTGCGTTAATCCTAGCGATGTTCCCACAGATTCTGACATACTGTATCATGTCTACAGGGCTGTGGCAACAGAATGATCACATTGTTATCTATTGCTCCCTAGTAGATGAAAATAAATGTGGTGGATGTGTATGAGCATGTTTGTTAATGGCTTCATCAAGGTATGAATGTGTGTGTGTGTGTGTGTGTGTGTGTGTGTGTGTGTGTGTGTGTGTATGCGGGTGTGTGTGTGTGTGTATATGCGGGTGTGTGTGTGTGTGTGTGTGTATGTGTGTGTATGTGTGTGTGTGCGTGTGTTCACATGTGAATAAGAAGACTCATTCATACAAAAGAAACGCCCTGCTGTTTTGAAAGGGGCACCCTGCCTCGTCTGTGTGCTTGTGTTCTTGGCCCAATTCAGCTTATTAAGGGCTTCTCTGACTCACAGAAGGCTACGAGGCGGTGGTACATGCATCAACACTAATCTGGGGGGGACAGTCACCACTCCCCTGATTTACCCAACCAGCCCTTTCTTTATCCCGCTTGAGCCGACCCAATTCCACCAGCTGCTGACCTCCACACCCCCCCCCACCCCCCCAAATCACATAAATGAGCTGACCCGCTCCTGACAGTCTCTGATTTAAAGAGCTCTGGGGTGACTGGCTCTCACCTGAGGAGATTGCGGCAAGATTGCAATTCAAGAACTGTCAAAGGCTGCGTTTTATTACCAAATAAGGTGCACACCTGCACACTAAGCAAAAAGGGCACTATATTTACAACTCCACAGAATCACATTATGTACACACTGATGTACTGGTCCACGATCTCAAACACATGCGTACAAACACACCACACACACACACACGCACACGCACAGACATGCACACACACACATGCGCACACACACACACACCTACACACACAGCCTCTTCGCAAACAGCCACCCACCCACGCATGCATGCTTGGCACACACACTGAGAAAGGCAGGTGCACTGAGGGGAGAGGAGGAGATGAGTAAAGGGGCTATCTGGTTTTGAGGAACACGGGCCACTGTGTGTCACCGAGGCTGAGATGAAGTGAGAGGGGCAGACTGTCTGATTTAATCTGACTGACTGAGTCACTCGCTCTCCCCTCCCAAGGGCAGAGAGATATTATCAAGGGCTGTGACCAATGTAAATATCTCAGACAGACAGAGGCAAGGGAGGCAGGTGCCAATGCATAATAGGGGATGTGATATGGGATGTGTGAGGACAAAGGCCAAGGCACTGAGAGGTATTGCAGGAGTATTATCAATGCATGCATTTTAAAGGAGAAATGGAAAAGAGAAATAGCATAACCCCTCACAGAGCTATCTCAGATCTAACTTAATTAAAAAAAACAAGAATCACTAGGGGACATCCACACATTGATTAATTTCGATCACTAAAGCACAACGATCTACATCAGCCTTGCATGAAAATGCAGAGAGAGAGAAAGAGAGATAGAGTGGGAGAGAGAGAGACAGTGGGAGAGAGAGAGAGAGGGGGGGAGAGAGGGGGGGATACAGAGGGAGAGATAGAGACAGGAGAGAGCAAGATGGGGAGAAAGAGGGAGACACAGATGGAGAGAGAGAGTATTGTGCACTTTTACAGAACACAGATAAACTTCTTCACATCATCTGTGATATACATTCATCCACTCATAAATAAATAACTGAACCAGTCCTTACCTTTCCGTCACACTGCCCATTTCCTCACACACACACACACACACACACACACACACACACACAACATACACACACCAATAGAGGTGGAGAGATAGTAAGTGGTAAACACAGGCACTCACCCAGAAGAGCAGGTTGAAGAAGACCATGCCATAGCGCAGGGCTCGCATGCAGCCCTCTGCCATCCTGCAGCGCCGCAGCTCTAGGAGGAAGATGAAAGAGAGGTCCAGGTAAAACACCACGTACTTCCTGCCCTGCGTGGACGTGTAGCGACCCTTGGCCGCCTGCGGACCCGGCGTGGTCCGGAAGCCGAAGGTGAACGGCGAGCTGCGGTACTCGTACTCCCCGCTGTAGCGCAGCGGCGGCGAGCCTGCCTTGCTGTCCAGCGACGGACTGCGCCGGTACGGCGTCTCATCCGTGCTCGAGCGCCGCATCTTGGGGTTGGGGCCCGGCGCGGTGGCCCCCAGAGGCCAGATGATCCCCAGATCGATAAAGGTGAAGTCACAAGCGAGGAGAATGCAAACGGACCCTTCCCCAATCCCCTTTCCACTAACAGCTCAACGTCTCCACAAATACCCCTTCTCTGAAAAGCTTGACTCAAAAAAAAAGCAATGAAGTTTACATCATTGGTCGTGCCCCGGGGAAGGTGTGTTTTGCCAGTCAACCAGGCACGTAGATTAAAACAACAGCTTTCAGATCTATGGTGGTAATTGTCTGGTTCCAGCGTATAATTCCATGAGATTAAAATGTCCGTAAAGCTTCAGGCTTCTCTTGAAATCCGTTTCTGACACTCATGCGCCTTTCTAATCTAGCCAGTTTCCTCTCACTTTGAGAGTAAGCACATGCTCCCGTGGGCTGGGCTCTGGCAGGTGCTCTGGCAGTTTTTTCAAACGCTTCAGCTGGGCTTTATAGTTGAAGCTCGCCCCTGTTCACTCACAACAACTCTCCCATGCAAGTCTACACAGACACGTCGACTAACACAAATACATTTAAAACAGTTACCAGAAAGTTTGAGTTAAAAGAACAGAATGAATGAATAAAACAAATTACAGGAATAAAGGTTGTGAGGTTGTATAAGAACTGAATACAGATATAGCATGAGAGAAAAAAACATGTATATCCATCTGAAATCAGGTAAAAAGAGTTCCTGTAGCTCCAGTGGCTGCTTCTTCACAGAGATGTCCTCAGCATGCAGTGGGTACCCCAGCAGGCTGCCTGCTTCCGTTCCTCCTCAGCTCAGTGCTTCATCTTGTTCTTTGCTGCCTGCTTCTGATCTTTATGCTACTCTCCCTCTCTCTCTCTCTCTCTCTCTCTCTCTCACACACACACATGCACTCCTTCTTTCTCTCACACACTCAGTCTTGATTTAATTTCCAAATGGTCCCAGCCTCGGATCTCAACCGTTCTTCTGACAGGAATTCCAAGTGTCGTCCCTTTCTTCCTTCTTCAGCTGTACGTCCTGTGTCTCCTCACCAGGTAGAGGACAGGTAGTTGCCTTGAGGGGTCAAATTCAACCCCAGAGACACCGAGTGGAAGAGGTGGATGCTTTCCTTGCAGTGGAGAAAAAACAGACTGCAGCATTATAATAGGAGTCCAGTTAAAGCCTGGAGCTCTCTCTCTCCCTCTCTCCCCTCCCTCCCTCTCTGGCTTCCCCTCCTCCTTCTCCTCCCCTTCCACCCTATGCGGTGTCACACACACGCGCGTGCATAGACGCCCACAAACCCCTCTGTCGCGCACACACAGCACAAGAGGCTCCCCTCTTCATCGGTAACTGTCCCCAAACCTTGAGAAGGAGGAGTATCCTAGCAGTCACTTAGACCGGAGACACGCCCCCAAAGCGAGCGGCCAATCCCTTTCATCTGCCTCGTCCTGTCTCTTACTCTTCCTCTCCCGTGACCACACACACAAAGGAAACCAGTGCTTCCGTTATCGCACCAGTTCCATGCAGCACATTACTCCTGCGCAAGAGACTCTCTCTCTCTACATCACTCTGCCTCATGCACTCACTTTCTCTCCTCACTCAGCCTCTTGCTCTCTCTCTCTCTCTTTTCTCTCTCATTCCTCCTTCACTTTGCCTCTTGCTCCCTCTCTCTCCCTCTCAATCTCTCTTCTCCTTCCCTCTCTCTCAATCTCTCTCTTTTGTCCCTTTATTGTTCACTCTGCCACTCTCTCTCTCTCGCTCACTTTGTCTCATGCTGTCTTTCTCTCTCTTCTCCCTCTCTCATTCACTCTTTCTCCTCTCTCTCTCATTCACTCTGCCTCTCTCTCTCTCTCTTTCTCCATCCCCTTCTCTTTCTCTCCCTGTGCATCTTTCCCTCCCCATGCTGGAGCGGTCCTTGCAGCACAAACTCTTTTTAAACCAAACACTCTAATAACACACACACACACACACACACACACACACACACACACAGAAAAAATAATATTTCACTTCACGCAGCTCATCACATGTGGCAGCCTGAGAACTGCTGTCAGGGGAGCCGTCAATCACTGCGATTGCAAGCCTCTCATTTGCACGCGGATGTGTAATCAGGAGGCTCTGTCTGAAAAACCGAGTGTTTTGATTTGACCGTGCAATCTGAAGTGGTGGTCCAAAGGCTGACGTGTTTTCTTTTTTTTTTTCTTTTTTTGCCCCCCCCCCCATTCGTATGCTGGCGTGCGTTGCTTAAAGAGACAGGTAGCCCACTGAGCCGTGCGGGCTGTGAAGCATGTGTCAGCGTGTGATCAGATTTCACAGCATGTCCTGTTGGCAAACAATGCGGGCTCGCTTACAAATGCCTCTGTGCGGACAAGTAAGCACAGCACAATTCCGACAGTAGACAATTACGAGCAGGAGTGCATAACCAAAAAAAGACAAACGGACCCCTTGAATGTAATTGCCAGAAATGATGGAACACACTGCACTAAGAATCTGCTGCAGAAAAAGCAGACTGCAAGTGGTATGTAATGACTCACAGCCAGCCCTCTCTATCTCTAATTCCCCATCCTCCCTTTCTCAGAGAGCAGTCCTCATTTAGAGTGACACTCTGCAACCTTTCACAGCCTAGGACACTAATCCGAGAGGCATCATTAAGAGAACTGCCTGTGCTTTTCCCTCCCTCCCTCCCTCCCTCTCCACTTCCTTCCTTTCGCACTCCCTCCCTCTCACACTCTCTCCCTAACCACACTTAATGCTCTCTCCTCTGCACTACTCATCTTCCCCACCCATCTTGCCCTGTCTTTTCAAACAGATCACCTATGGAAACCTTCCATTTGGGGCTACACCTTACAACATTACTTTGTGAATACTGCCTTAAAACAGTTTAATTCGCTAACATAACAAACCATGCAGAAAAAGTGTTACTCATTTTTGTGTCAGACAGCCACTGGATTGCAATGTATTTCACATAATGAAAGGAAGACCTGGAGCATTTTCTATTGCCTCTCTGTTTTGAAAGAGGGTACTTCTGCCTAGCCGAAAAAGTGTAAAAAAAAAAGGGGGGGGGGCACTTAAGGATAGAAACTAAGAATCATGAGCGTCACCGTAGGAAAATATATATAAATGAATTATATATGGTGTGATGGATCTTAAGTAGGTTATCATTCAAACATCCCATAAATAATACATACATTAATCGACACGTTAGTAATTTTAGTCAACTGGCCTCCGTTTTGAGAGGATGGAGGGAAATTATTTTGAGGACAGATATTTAGAACCAGTGGGAATCTTTACTAAAGATTGGCCTACTTACAAAAAGGCTATGAGGAGGTCTTTGAAGTTTCTCTCTGCCTTGTGTGGGTTTGAAGAACAATTTTTACTGCTAAAGGAGATGTAGACTGTAAAATATGTTTAAGGCACCAGGATACAGCTTTGCTGTTTCAGCGCCCTATATATAACCCTATATGTTATATTCAGTATTATTGACACTAAATTAGGCATCTGTGGTTACTTTGACTTTGAGTACTATTTTGACTGAAGGCAAGCCAATATCATACATCATAGGGACAGATAAAACAAAACATTTATCGTTTTGAAATTTGAAAAATGTAGACAAATATCGAGGTAAACAGTAAATTAATGAAAGTTAGAGCAATACAGAGAGATAAAGAAGGCTTAGGAATTAACATAGGAATGTACTGCTAGCAGGATATTGCAGTAATAAAGGAACATCCATTATATTAGCAATGTCCTCACTCACATCATTTGTTGTTAGACTGAAGGCAACTGACCTTTGAGATACCATTTCAATCAACCACTACAGTGCCGTGTATGAGTGACAGGGCCCGTGGTCAATTAACTTCTCCCCCCCCCCCCATCACCCCTATTCCTTCATGCCCCATCCACATCCGTTAATCCGTTAATACCCCATCCCTATCCTTTTCTTCCCCATCCCCATCCCTCAATACACCATCCCAATCCCTTTTCTAACCCATCCCCATCCCTTAATACCCCATCCCCATCCCTTTCTAACCCATCCCTTAATACCCCACTCCTTAATACTTTATACCCCATCCCCATCCTTTTCTTCCCCATCCCCATCCCTCAATACACCATCCCAATCCCTTTTCAAACCCATCCCCATCCCTTAATACCCCATCCCCATCCCTTTCTAACCCATCCCTTAATACCCTACTCCTTAATACTTTATACCCCATCCCCACCCCTTTATATGCGCTATATAAATACAATACTTACTTAGTTACTTTGAACCCCATACCCACATGTTTATACACCATCCAACCCCTTAATACCCCATACCCATCCTTGCAGGATTTGGTGTTCCATCCATCCACTTGTGGAGCTGTGTTCACCAAGAGGATGAGCAATGATTCCTTAAGTGCCTCGTACAGTATATAACACTGGAATTGCGTTTGACATGAGCTGGTTAGACAGTTGGGTTACTTGTAGGCCAATATATTTGTGTCTGCTTAATGAATAATTAAAACTATGTGTGCCGCTACATAGAAATACAGACTAAGTTTTGATTAATGTGCCACATCAAGACATCAAAAATCCCCAGTGAGGAGTGCAGTGGGGGCAGCCGTGGCCTACTGGTTAGCGCTTCGGACTTGTAACCGGAGGGTTGCCGGTTCGAACCCCGACCAGTAGGCACATGTTTGCTGTTGTTGCAGCTCACTGCGCCGGGATTAGTGTGTGCTTCACCTCACTGTGTGATAACTGTGTGCTGAGTGTGTTTCACTAATTCACGGATTGGGATAAATGCAGACCCAAGAGACCAAATTTCCCTCACAGGATCAAAAGAGTATATATACTATATACTCCTAATACACTGCTCTTAACAGTCATTATTATAGTGATGGAGCATTTCAGGTTGAGGGAGAGACTAGGTTAAGGATCTCTCCAATAAGGATCTCTCCAAACACAACGAGCAGAAACACTGAGCACTTCATCCCCAATAGCAAAATTGCCAAGAATCTATACACATAAGTAATACATGAGAGAATTGAACTGAGCAAAACACTGTGTGTTGCGAAAAGAGAAGCGTGAAATGACATGGGAGAAGGGCTGTAGGCCAAAAAAATAAATAAATAAGAATATAAATACATAAAAAAGAAGTGCACAACAGCAGATATCCTACCAGGTTTGGTAGTTTCATCGAGCCACACAGGTTTTTTTTTTTTTTGAAAGAGGAATGTAAAATGGAGCTCTCTAAATCTCATCGCATCCATGAGGGTTGTTTACTCTTAATATGAATTAAAATGTTGCCCTTTTGTCACTGTAGTAACACAGCGGGTCAAGCACTTTCAAAAGACATGGCACTGAGCATACATGCTGTCTATCTCATTTATTAGTACACCAGTGGCAGGACCTGAAAGAGGTGTGATACCAAAGTTGTGAAAAGAAAGATGAAAATCATAGCATCACCAAATCCCTTAATATCTGAAATAATTTAAAAATATCTTATTTTAGATCAGAACATTATATCATTATAGTATTGTCAAGTGAAAGGACTAACTTGTTCAAATGTTAGGCTACTAATGTGGCTTTAATGATGCGTATGGGTCATTCCACGTCAATTCAACCAGGGCCCACGCACATAGGTCTCAAAATATTCTGAAACCTACAGTATGTACCTATGTTACCCAGGAGACACACTGTAAAATTACTTTTATTTAAGATCAATACTTTCCAAGATACAGCCAGTTTTACGGGGGGAGGGGGGTGTCAATTTTGTTTGGCCTCTTTTTTTTTGTCATAGTTCACAAGCCCATAGCGCAAGAACTAAACCATGTAGGAGGCTCAAATTTTGCATGCTGGTACATGAATAGTATGTAGCAAAATCGTCACGTTTGGTCTGGATAATCCTGCATGGTCATAGCTGTCCCTCAAAGTTGATCAAAATTTAATTGGAGTTTTTGGCTGGGCTCTGTTTAGGCCTTCAGAAGACATATTTGTACTCAACATAGGCTCTTTATTTATGTTCCTTATTGAGATAAGTAGAAACATTCTCACAAAAAGCAAACCAATTTGACTTGTCTTATGCAAATCTTTCTTTTTTATTTTCCACCCTGAACATGGGCAAAATGCACCATTGAGATCAATATGTTTTATATACAGTTACCACAGTGCCATTTGTGGCCACATATTCCCACAAGGTGTTTGGGTGCTCAAATGAAAACCAAAATGATAGGTACACCTGGTATTTTTTTCAGAATTTTTTGAGACCTAACTGCGTGAGCCCTGGTTGAATTGACGTGGAATGACCCATATTTGTTTTTCCTATTTATTACCAAGGTCCAAACAGTGTATAAGTATAAGTATAAGTATAAGTATATATACTCTTTTGATCCCGTGAGGGAAATTTGGTCTCTGCATTTATCCCAATCCGTGAATTAGTGAAACACACAGTGAGGTGAAGCACATACTAATCCTGGTGAGCTGCCTGCAACAACAGCGGTGCTCGGGGAGCAGTGAGGGGTTAGGTGCCTTGCTCAAGGGCACTTCAGCCATGTCTACTGGTCGGGGTTTGAACCGGGAACCCTCCGGTAAAAATTCCGAAGCGCTAACCAGTAGGCCACAGCTGCCCCCATGCACTGGAGTGGGTGTACCTAGGTCTTAATGGGATGGGAACGTATGAACAAGACTAAAGTTAAAAAACAAGCAACATTTTGAAGCTTTCAACTCTGGCATAGAAAGCATATGTATACTTCAGCTTTACACAGTAAGATGCTAAAGTGTCCTTCTGCTATTGGTTGAGGACTTCCCAGGGCAGGCAATGGGAAACCGAACCTTATTAATACATGATGATGCAGGATTCAACAGCAATGCACAGTAGGCTGGAGATGGCTGCAACATGCACTGCATGCTGTACACGGGATCGGTATAGGTATTCCTCCACAGCACAACATGCGCTTTCTGCTAATCAACAAGCTAGATTTACCAATATACCACAACTGGGCACAAGATATAATCAGAACAGGGGACAGCTGCAACACGTGTCGTCACATAGCATACAATACCTTGTATCCGTAAGTGGCCTACCTTCACAGCACAATATGCCGTTGATTTTGTTTTGTCACAATTGACTTTCTATTTTTTTTTTTTTTAAACAGCCATGTTACCTGCTATAGGGAGCACTAAAGCTGCCATACACCTAAACCACAAGTACCAATGGAAAATTCTATTGCCTATACACAGATCCTTCAGAGTGTAGACAACAAATGATGGGATGGGATGTAATAGGCTTTGAATTTCTGAGTAGAGAGACATCATTATTTGAATTTCTGCATCACTCACTGAGATGTACTAGAATTTCAATCATCACCACAAATTGCAACCTTTGCATGTTAAAGAAGAAAGACAGACAGAAATACATAATACACAGTCCGGTTGTGTGTGATTGTGGACACCATTACCTTATTTGTTGTCGATGATAACATTATTTAGTTTTCAAACTGCATGCTCAATACACATTTACCTAAGAAGAAAAGAAGGTATTATTCTTGTTATTCTTCTCCAGAGAATGATTTCCTTTAGTTTGAATGGTTTCCATTAGCCTTGAAAAGCATTCAGCACATCAATCCATTCCATTCCTTACAAAAAATAGCTCTTATTATTCTTATTTGAAAGGAAAATCAGCATGTCTCTCTCACTCTCAGAGAGGTATATTATTGAAATTCAAAGACACACTGCAATTGGAGTTCTAACAAATTAACCAAGCACTGTCTGTTCAATGTTTCTTTGTAGATTGTTGACATTCAGACCATTTATATGTTGGTCATTATTCGTTTTATTAGTTCAGAGTTCTTTCAAAATATATATCATCGCCGAAATGACATCATCATTTTGCAACTTCAGGTGGACCATGCTGTCTCAAACTACTTCCAGGGGATTTAATGATGAGAGATGCCAGCGTAGTCTCATACTGTGTCTAATTATTCAGTGGTGCTCAGAGGTGTAATGATCACTGAAGTACCACCAAGCTCAGTTTATCATAGTTTTATTATTTCCTCAAACTGTTATTTATTTTATTTATCATTGGTTCATTGCAAATTTCACAAAAGTAAAATCTGCCTGACTTTAGGGAGAACATAACTAGCCCGTAAAAACAAATAGAAACAATTTTCCTACAATTATCATGTAGCTTAGTGCAGATAAGATTCAGCAAATGGCATGGTAACTTCATGCCATAAACATACTATCTGAACATGTTTTCATCAAAACATTTGATTCTACTGGATCCTAAAAGTCATCAGTGTGCAACAGCTGCTGTCCTCAATTAGAGCAGAGCAGAGCAGGATTTGGTGAGGGTCTTGAGAGAGGAGGGTATGGGAGACAAAGGCTGGGTGGGCGAGGTGGAGGATAACCCCCATCATTAACATCACCATAATCCTGGTGCCATTGTCTTCATCTGAATTAAGATTAAGTGGCCACAATCCGATCTACCAGTGGTGCCTGAAGATTGAGACAAATAATCCAGCCTTCACAAACCCATGTGTCAAAACAGGAATCAAAACTTTCACTTAATACTGGACAAAACACAACAACGCACTCACACACACACACACACACTCACAAAACACAGACGTGTACTTGAGGTCTGCAACAGGCAAGGACATGGTGCAGTGATCATAAGCACAGATGTAATACATCAAATCTTCCAGAGCCTTAGCCTTGAGACACATAATCTCCTAGTCAGTGACAGGTAGAGGCGGGCAACTAAGTGACTTTCAAGTAGGACTGAGCGGTAATTATGATAACCAGGCAATCATTATGATAGAATGGTTGGCAAGGTTACAGGAAGAGGAGAAATGAGGATTAAAAAGCAGACAGTAAGATGTGCCGTATATACAACATGAGCCAAATCCCTGTCTCAACGCAAAGGGGTTGTCTGTCACTGCTAGATTAATACTATTATCCCCTGATTAGACAGCACTCACTTAAATACAACCCTGAACCACATCTGCTGTCATCTTTGTTTTTTAAGGCTGCGCCAAACCTGACCTTGGTTCCGTTTCCCGGAATAAAACAAGAGGGAAAGTTCTGCGTGACAAATATAGCTTCTGGCTATTCAAACGCTCAGAGGAAAAACTATAAGTTGGCTGTCTGTTGGGTTTCTGCTGCTGGGGCCAGTGCCATTGATTATTCAACCGTTGGCCACTAGGTGACATAAGTTTCACAGGTGCAGCATTAATTTTGTCTCAACGATTCCATCATCATATAAAGAGTCCACAGGGCAGGTATTGATTGATGAGCAGGCAGTGCTACTGATGTGATTAAGGTTAAGGCTTTTTAGGTTTGTTCTGTTCTCATTGCATAGATTAAGGTCATAATTCTCGGGTCACTGAAAATGCTAGGATTTATTGTAAGAGCAGAGGATGAAAACATGGATTAATGATATTTGATACTCTTAAACTAGAAACTGTATATATATTGCAGTTCACTCGATATATATATTGCAGAGGCTGTGCTATACATAATTGAATCAAATCAAATAAAATATGAATGCTATACATTTATACAAATACTAAAATGAAAGTATTTCTGCCTTTTTATAACTGCTAGCATGATTGTTTTGACAGGTTGGGCATGTATGACTGGATGAGGGGAGGAAGGAGGGAGGGAAGGGAGAGGAGAGGAAGGAACATAAAAGTGCTCAATCAACATCCAAAACTCTTCACATATGTCAAAGTACCCCATCACCACCAGTGCAAAGCAGGCACATGGATGGATACATGGAACAGCAGTGTATTCATTATAGTCATAGTCCCATCTATCTGATGGGGAGTTCAGCAGTTATAGAGAAGTACACAGTTACCATGTGGCTGTTTGAGAGGCCTTGACTGAGAATCACCCAAAAGTGTATTTTGTTTAGCCAGAATCTCACTCCAAGGATTTATGGTAAATGATAGCTTCAGCGAAAGTTCTACTAGGAAGACTCGTAGTGTAGCTTACTCCTCCCATGCTTACACGGAGCCAATCTTAGCTTTGCCTACTTTCGGGAAAGCCCTGCAATCTGATCATTCACTCATTCAATCAGCGCTAGCCTATAGGAATTCAGTGGGCTCTTTAAATATGTACCACCTAACACTGCTTCTGCTTCTCAGTACGCTGACTTTGACGTCCCCTCCACCTCCCCTCCAGCCACCTCTGCCAGCAGTCCACGTCCATCGGGCACGGTCTGCCTACCACATCATCTTCCTTCAGCCACCGCCACCAGTTGGTCCCCGTCTCGTCGTGGGGGGTAGGCTCCCAGCCCCTGCCTTCATCCATCGGCAGGAGACGAGATCCGCTCATCGCTGGACGGATCCGAGACGGGGCCTACGCCAAAGACTGTTACCTATTCAGGACTCTATCATGCTTGCATCCAAGCCGTTCCTTTACTAATTAAATTGTTAACTGATTCTATTCTGTCTACTGAGTCGTTCTGGTAGAACTGCTTTGACATCTTTCATGGTCACAGAAGGCTAGAACCTAGGTTTTAATCTGGGAGGCCCAGAGTCACAGCACTCTGTTAAATAACAGAAAAATCCACACACCAGTAGTTTCTGAGCAAATATTTAATTATGTGACGTTTTGGGGCAAGTCTGCTTCACGTCACATAATTAAATATTTGCTCGGGAGCTACTGGTGTGCAGACTTTTTGATGTTATTGCTGTGACTTTTCCTTTAGTCCTGCACCCTAAGTTTAGTGCATGCCTTCTGTAGACTTTTCACAACATTCTGTTCCTATCACTGTAGTGGGATACTGGGAGCCGGACAGACCACAGGTCGAGGGCACTCACCTGTCACCAATCTCCTCCAATATCAGCACCACAGAGCAGAAAGATGATTTAATGTGATATGATTCGGTCAAAGCCTATAGAGCTTCAGAGTGTTATTTATTCGTGGCTTTGTTGAGTTCCCGGTTGTGGTGTACTCATTAGAATGTTAATTAATTTTGTATATTTGCTCACCTATGAAGTAGTCCCTGGTTTGTCGACCAGATAAAACTTGCATATCAATTCACCATGTGCACTCTGAAGTCGTCCGTGACAAAGTTTCAAATTAAGGGAATGAATTGAGGAACATACCACAGCCAATTAAGGTGACAGCCAACGTAAAACTTTTTTCCAAATGCAGACATACAGTAGCATATCAATATCTTCAGGTGTTTCAAGATCAAGTTGTCTATGTCTAAAAGCTGTCTATCTCGGTCACTACGTACAGTATTTGTTCTATGAATGTATAACAGACACAATAACAAAGACTATTAGGTAACAGAGTCCTCACTAGGCAGGCTCCATTGATAGCTTTTACAGGGCGTGGAGGGTAATATTGTAACAAAGTCTTATGACATGTTATATAGATTCCACCTCTACTTCATCAGCTTGTGTCAGACATCACTTAGGTGGAAGTTCCTATATATTGTGTACATGTGTATCTATTTTGGGCCACTGGAGCTAACCGTAAACCACCAAACCAAACCACCAAAACCACAACAGCAATATTTGCAATGATTTGGACTTATAATGATGAAATGCTGAAGAGAATGGTTTGTTAGAAAACAAATTCATATTCATAAAATGCAGTCATGCATAAAATCATGGTTGTGATGGTTGGTTGTGAGTAGTGTCCGAAATGTATAAGTAAAGCAAAAAGAAAGCAATAATATTGTGAGCAAAATGACATACATTTAAGACTTTACTTACAGCAAATTAACTTCTAATTATAAACTTAATATTTGCACATTTTTGTTTTTGTGTTTGCTGGTAAAATAGGATAATGATAAGCCATAACATTATGACCACTGATAGGTAAAGTGAATAACACTGATTATCTCGTTATTATGGCACCTGTCAGTGGATGGGATATACAGTATAAGACAGCAAGTGAACATTTTGTCCTCAAAGTTGACGTGTTAGAAGTAGGGAAAATGGAAAACCTTCAGAGCGACTTTGACAAGGGCCAAATTGTGATGGCTAGGCGACTGGGTCAGAGTATCTCCAAAACTGCACGAAGGAAGTGAAGGCTGGCTCGTGTGGTCCAACCCAACAGACGAGCCACTGTAGCTCAAATGTCTGACAAAGTTAATGTTGGTCCTGATAGAAAGGTGACAGAACACACAGTGCATCGCAGTTTGTTGCGTATGGGGCTGCGTAGCCATGGACCAGTCAGGGTGCCCATGCTGTCCCCTGTCCACTGCCAAAAGCACCCACAATGGGAATGTGAATATCTGAACTGGACCACAGAGCAATGAAAGAAGTGGTGTGATGAATCACGTTTTCTTTTACATCACGTGCGCGTCGCTTACTTGGGGAACATATGGCACCAGGATGCCATTCATGTGGATGTTCCTTTGACACGTACCACCTACTTAAGCATTGTTGCAGATCATGTGGACCCTTTCATTGAAACAGCATTCCTTGATGCCAGTGGCCTCTTTCAGCAGGATAATGTGCCCTGCCACAAAGCAAAAATGGTTCAGGAATGGTTTGAGCCACTCCTCATAAATATAAAAAGCCTTTAATCAAAATTGGCTACATGCCAATGCGTTTATCCAATAATAATATCCAAAATATCAATTTAAAAACTATGTATTTTCTGATCATAAAATATAAAATTCAGCTTAATGCTGATACCTGATATCTGGCTCGATATCGCTTTTTTAATACATGATGGTGCATTTTCTTAGTGCTATTGAAGCACTAAGAATGAGTCAAGACTGGATGGTGAAAGAATCCCTCTGGGCTGTTAATCTGAATGATAGATGAACACCTGCAGTCAGTGCCCTGTGCCATCAGAATGAATTACATTATACGCTACTTTAATTGTAAAAACTACACAAGGTTGCCTTGACAATTGCAGGCCCTGCTATTGGAAGTATATCTGTCTGGAATTTGTCAACTGGCTACTTTGAAAAACAGACTAATTTCAAATCGGTAAGGGAGAAAATAAAGACACCTCATTTACTGAGTCTTTAGGTCTGTGGCGTTGACTTCTACCTCCAGCCATAATCAGCAAGATTTAAACCCCTGAGTGCTCATCATGAAAAGGATTTCCCAGTCGCAGAGCACTGTTTTAATTGACATCTAAGGTTGTGATAAATGCAAATTTGCCAGAGAATTTCTGTGTTTAAGTCAATGGAAGTCAGACACTGCATAAACTACTGTTCTCTCTCGTCTTTCACTCTAATGGAAAAGCCTGCAGAGCCCGGGGAGTTGTCAAAGCATTCTCTCTCTCAAAAGTTAATTAGCTCAGAGCAGGTAAAAAAGGAATCCAGAAAAAAAGAACACCATGTAAGATTAAGTTACTTTCAGAAAAAAATATGCAGCGCAACGGCAGAGACATAATAACTATTAGGAAAAAGATACTATAGTAACAAACAACTCACCAGATTTTCATCCATCTTGAGATGTTTTGCCTCCCTACCATCATACAGGTCACACTTATTTAGCGTTCCTACACTGGCAACAAAAATCTGTCATTATGCTAATTGCATAACTACACGGAAAGAGGTGTTTATGCTATTTGCACTCTGGTGGAATGTGTGTTGGGACTGAAAACAAACAAGGTGCCACTCATTCTATCAATAGGTAAGTCAGGGATAGGGCAAACATGTCAATTCTATAAAATCACTCAACGTGCCGTACACGTGTATGTATGCAACTAAAATGACTGGCTATCTTTTATTATTTATTTTCCATCTAAATTCTATTAGCATAATATATAATGGTCATACTACACATTTTGATTATGAAAATCATTTTGAAATCAAGATAAAATGTGAAAGATAATTTTCAACGGCTATTCTTGTCAATGCCCAACTCCTAATCTCCCACTCAATATCAGCAGATTTCAGCAAATTTGTTCAGCTGTGTCTGGGTCTCCACCCAACATATCCTTTTCCTCAACATCAACATTTATGCTTGTGGGGACGGTACAGCCTTCTTACCATCCTGAAAGGTCCTGAGAGAGGTGTGTATGCTGTTACATAATATCCCATAAAATGGTTTGATGTTAAGTACCAACCATTGTCCTTTGTGGTATATCTAGACATTTTATTCTTAATTGATATTCATAATACACTGTAAAAATGATTAACCCAGTCATCGTGTTGCTTTGATCTAAGTTATACCAACGTGTAGCGTCAAGTTTATTACACATAAACTGACATATTAATTTTGCCTTTATTTAGATAGCACAGTGAAAAGTGACAGGAGGTGAGTGGGAAAGAGAGATGGGGTGGGATCGAGAAATGATCGCAGGTCAGATTAGAGGTTGCGTCCCCGTGGGAATTTCGACTTACACTACAGCATCCCCAACCAGAAAATAACAACAGCACCCCCAACCACAACATAATTATAGCACCTCTAACCAAAACATAACTACAGAACCCCCAACCAAAACATAACTACAGCACCCCCACCCCAACCAGCCTGGGGCAGCCGTGGCCTACTGGTTAGCGCTTCGGACTTGTAACCGGAGGGTTGCCGGGTTCAAACCCCGACCAGTAGAAAGGGGCTGAAGTGCCCTTGAGCAAGGCACCTAACCCCTCACTGCTTCCCGAGCGCCGCTGTTGTGTGCTTTACCTCACTGTGTGTTCACTGTGTGCTGAGTGTGTTTCACTAATTCACGGATTGGGATAAATGCAGACCAAATTTCCCTCACGGGATCAAAAGAGTATATATACTTATTCTTATACTTACCAAAACATAACTACAGCACCCCCAGCCAAAACATAACTACAGCACCCCCACCCCCCAACCATATACTACAGCACCACCAACAAAAACATTACAGTACCACCAACCAAAACATAACTACAGCACCCCCAACCAAAACATAACTACAGCACCCCCACCCCCAACCATACTGTAACTACAGCACCACCAACCAAAACATAACTACAGCACCCCCAACCAAACCATAACTACAGCACCCCCAACCAAAACATAATTACAGCACCCCCACCCCCCAACCATACTGTAACTACAGCACCACCAACCAAAACATAACTACAGCATCCCCAACCAAAACATAAATTAACTCAATCACTCAAAGATAACTTCACTGTGTTAATTTGAGTCAACAAAACATTTTCTGCAGTACAATATGTATACAATCTGATATATAAATTGTATAAGTGTAATTGTAAAAGTGACAGTATCAGTATCAGTATAATCAGGTGATGATTTTGGTGGCCAAATGAGATAAACTAATAAGTGACCCCAAAATCACCACCTGATTATACTAATCCAGGGAGTAGCTGAAGGCTTGGGCTGTCTCATCAAACTCCCTAAAATGTCTCACTTTTCTTTTTACTCCTGCTCTCCTTGCAGAGTGATGTATTCAGGCTACACTGATAGTGTTGTGCAGAGGCCCCCCTTCATATGATATTCTATCAAAATAGTCTAGATTAGAGGATGTTGACAAATGCTTTAACAAAAGTTAAACAGAAGGATCAAAAGAGTATATAAAACAAACAAAACAAACACAAATTGAAACAGGTTTTACTGTTGTCTATATTACATATTCTGCAATTGGGATAAGGTTAGCTTTTCATGTCACTAAAAATGTATTCCAAAAATGCAAATCACACAATAATGAAACCTCATTCAATATGTTATATCACATACAAAGACAATGTTTGATTAAAAGCTTGAAATGGACTAGAGGCATGATCTACAGTATTAGTCCGATATATTACCTGTGCCTATGGCCTAGTTGGGGCTGAGATTACTGTCATTATTTCTTCCTCGGAGGTAATGATGACACAGTGAACACTTCCATTAACAAAGGCTAATGAACAGAGCTAATTGACCATGTAATTAAATTAAATGAAAGGGAAACATTAAGAAATATGGTACACCTGAAAGGACGTGTTTGCACCTAATCATATATGGGATTTTCAAGATAGAAATGAGGAAAAAGACTATATGAATGACATGAACAGAGTGGCTGGACTTTGTTCATTCATATTGGCCTTAGCAGTGCACCTTCTGGAGGAAACACAGGCTCTTTGATTTCTCATGTGTTTGCAGAATCTGTAGGATTTTATTGTGGATATTAGTTACAGACATGGTGAGACAGGCTAGTTAAGGATTCAGCACCACATATAAAGTAAATAAAATATAAAGTAAAAGGGATTTAAAAACGTCCACCATACTTTTATATCTCTGTAATAAAAACAGAGATTCAACAGTCCTCCTGTTCTCCTAAAACCCTTTCTCTGTTCACCCTCCTTTATAAGGCAATGTTTATTCTGGTCACGACTCCTCATGACAAACTTGCACCCTCTCCTTTCCCCTTCTCCTTTGTATAAAAAGCAGCACTTCTATGAAAAGCAGCATCAAGACTCACCCACACAAACGCTTACTGACAAAACACAGCCATATTGTGTGACTGTACCTTGGGTTCTTGCTCATTCTTTTCCACATTTCACCACACCTCCCTTCCTAAATATAGCATTCACTATCCCACACACCCATACACACACTGCCTTATTCAAGGAGAGCTTTTGCCCTGGCCAGTCTTTACTTTATGGAGTCAGTGTTTATGATAATTGTCAACAGCTTTGGCAAGACTAAAAAAACTCCATGCAAGAAAACCACTAGACTGGCCAAACAGTAGTGGATGTTTGCATGTGTGTGCATATATTTATTTGCGGGGTGTGTCACGTCTCTCTTCACTATAAATTACTTTTTCTGAACCTAAAATTACAGAGAGCATCATAAAGATGTGTTCTTCTCAAGTACAGAAATTTGAAGAGAGTGCATCACAAAATGATACTTTGTTATCTGTGAACGTGAATGTGATGCAGCTGTTCCCAGCTAGAGTTCAGAGGTTCAGACTTTGACCGTGGGAGCTGAACTGAGAGAGGTTAGATGTTTTGCAGCTCCATCCAGCAGTTTCCAATCAATCCCCGACATCCCACTAGAATACACAGAACATTATCTTTCAAGTCCCTGTTCAACAGCATCAAGGCACAGCCTACTCTATTCCTACTATGTCAGATCTCCCTTGAGAGCAGGGTATTTTTGTATGATGGCATCAGCTAGCTTATACTATGGAAAGGAACACATCATCTTGCAAGACAGATGAATGTGTCTTTCAGAACAACATGTGAGTCACTACCCACAAGCCAGCCAGTGCACAAAATCAGTGTGTCACTATTAACCTAGCATCTTTTGTTATAAGACGTTTTTATTCAAACGTTTTATTCAATAGGCCTAGATGCTTTAACATTTAGTGTGAGGTTAGGAATAAGGCCAGAAACCAGTTCATGTTTACTTCTTCCTCGGGAGCTCTGAGGACTTTAGGGTTTGTGTGTCCTGCCACACAGCCAGCCCACGTGTAGGCCTACGGTTTCTTGGCTGGCCAGTGTGTCCCTCTCTTCATACTAAAAAAGCAGTCAGGGAGGGACCACCATCTGGAATGCCGGGAATGTTGAAATGTTATTTTTCTTGGAGAGTTTATTTTTGTGTTCCATCAGAAACCAAGAGAAAGGTCCTTTGTTTCATTTACACACAGGGTTAGCACAGTTATAGGCTACACTGGACTTCTCCATCTGTAGCCTACTCATTTTCCACACAGAATAAATAATCTAGCCTACTGTAGCCTTATTGGAGTGACACTCCAATAGTGACACCAACAATCTGGATAGGCTTTTCTTTTCATCTCTGTAATCAAAGCCTAGGCTACCCAATCAATCTGTAGTAAGAGAGGACACACTTCACACAAAAAAAAAGAAAAAAAGAAGAAAAATATTTTAGTAAATAAAAGTCCACAATCTTACATAGGCCTAAGGTACAATTTTCATTTAAAAAAAAACTCACAAAAGCGCATTGCACACGTTATCACATAGCCTGTTGGCATGTGTCACAAATAAGTGATGTGGTAGCCTAGGCTATATTGTGCTTTGACTAGGCTAGCATCCACCAAATAACTTAAAATATAACCACTTACCTTAGGCTAGGTCTATGTTGTGTTGGCGACTGTCTCCGCAGGCTACAGTATGCACGACACGTCAAGAGAAACACTGCGAAGACTCCCAAATGTTTCACACTTTACTCCTGCTCGGACAGGAAAGGCAGCTCCTGATGAAAGACGAATCTCTCTCTCCTGACGTAGGCCTACTGATGTTAAAACTTTGGTTTGAACAGCAGCACTGTCTAAAACGTTTCCAATATTTTATATGTAGCACTATCACCCTCTAGTGGGAGCTGACAAACTTTCAGTTTTGAGAAGTGTAGGCATGCTTTCCCCCAATTACCCTCTGCTACCCCTCCCTGTTCCACATGTTATTTGCTTCGTGTATTTTGTTTGATTGTCGCATGTAAACCTATTAATAATAATTTAGCCATGTGTTCGGTCACTTTTAATGTGGGCGTTACACTGCGTTATTCCACTGCTTGGTTGAATTTCCCATTGTCCTACGTAATTTAGAACGACCATTAACCGTATGTTATCTGCACACCTATGAAGTAGATCCATTTTTTTGGCCTTATCACACTTGTATATTAATTCGCCGAACTCGTTGTGAAGTTTAAATGAACTGTCACGTTGCATCCGAGCTGTAAAATGCAGACGTTCAGAACATTGCAACATTGTAGCATATGACGGAGGTGGCTTTTAGCTAGATGGATGACAGCAGGCTAAGTAAAAGCGATGTTTCAAAGCTAAAGTTCATCAGAATCTTGGGATACGCCCGCTTGACAACGGGAGAGATAGAACTAACGACTGGCCTTTGGCCGTAGCAACCATCCATTTAGAACTAGTAACGGCAGTTTGTCCTGTGAGTTGAGAAATTAGTTCTACAAACAAGACAGTTTTAGCGATTAAAACGTTTAAATTGTAACAGGAAATGAACACAACGCAAGTGGCAACAGTGGAATAAGCGGGATAATGGACTCCACGGTGGTCTGTTCACAGAAGTTTATGCACTACGATGTTTAAACGGCCCTCCGCTTCGCGTCGGGGCCGTTTTACAACCTCGACCGTGCATTAATTTCTGTGAACAGACCACCGTGTCGTCCATTATCCCTTACTTATATTGTTGCAAGTAGGCAACATTGTTGCATAGGCCTGGATCAGGATATTGATATTTTTATTTGATTAATCGATAGTGTTTGCCTTAATTAATCCATGGAATTCTAACTGAAAGCTTAAATAAATGCATTTGATGGAGTGAGTTGAATTACTTGAACTGTATTCGACTGCTTCCAATCCACCACAACTCCATTGGATGGTCAATGAGCTGAGATAAGGTGTGTAACAAAGTTTTACTGTCCATTGGTTAAGCAGTGTATGGTTAAGCATTATGTCCCGCCTTCCAATTCAGCCCCACTTGCACGCGCGCCTCCTCTGCTCTGCCTGTCACTGCACGTACACGCTCCCGTCCTCCTCGTCCTCCTGTCGCTGCTGTGGACCCGACATTCCAAATTCGTTTCACGCGCTTCGGTATATAAAGCCCCCCTGTTCTCTCTCATCATGTCTGTGTCACCTGACAAACGACGAAAGATGGAGTCAGCACTAGAACAGCTGAAAAAATACACCGTGGTCGTTGCTGACACGGGAGACTTCAATGGTAAGACTGGGCAAGCGAACTTCATTGGGCTCTGAAACGTTTACTTGCATTAGCAAGCTAACTTAGAGTCGTAGACTCTAGCTGGAAATGTCTTTTAAAATTGAGAATGCAGTGCTTGCATCAGTGATGCCTTGAAGGGAGGTAACCAGTCATGTAGAATCTGGCTTCAGTGCATCACTGCCTGCTCGCTAGATCTAGGCCGCCACGGTGCTTATTAGCTTGCTAACTAGCTTACTCTCAGTTCGCAAGGCAACAAGTTAGCCAGCTAGACACTTGCTACGTGCTCATCAGTAACGTTAATCCGATCGAAATGATCAACCACACTATTGCTCAGCCTTGACTGTAAACTACTGTATTGAGTGAAGACTAAGTTACATCTAAAGTTAATGTTATCGCAACTCGGAAGTTTAACCTTGCATTTAGCATTTGCAGAAATAAGGTTAGCATAATAATGTAGCAAGCCAGCACAGGGGGAGCCTAACGTTAGCTGCTACATCTTGTAAGTTAATGTTTAACATTAAATTCACCGGACAACCAAGCAAACAAATGGCCTTGATCGTGAGACTCACGTTTAATTACGTTTAATGCAGGTCATGTAACGTCATGCTGTTACACTTTTGGCCAAGGAAAGTTACTTCGTTAAGGTTAAGCGAACAGTGTTGAATTGCTTATGCACTTAAGGTTAGCCGTTTAATAGTCTTTACAAAGTCTACCACGGCAGTCACGCGTACTGGTCATTAGTAAGGTCATGATTTGTTAAAACATGTGACCGGTACCTAATGGGTTTAAAATGAATATATGCACACCAGACCACAGGCATTTTCCGTAATTAACGGGGTGCGTATAGATTGCATTATTTATTTGAAACTTTGAATCAGGTGTTGTTGACTATCATTTTTTTAGATGATTTTAGCTAGACAACATGCTTTCTGCTGTGCAATATTCAGTCATGTCCTAACTTCTCGTGGGCACGATGAGGAAATGTATGTTGTGAAATTGATACATTTCCAAACTGTGCAAAACTCAGATTTCCTCATGCTTACAAAGTCACAGTGACGAGACAGAAAGTGACGTCACAACCGTGCGTTCCTGCTGGTTTGACCATCCAGCCACAGTCGTTACTCGTTTCTCCAACACGGTCACTGCCACTTGTTACATACAGGAATGATTTGAAACATCAGCAGATAATACAGCTGTTGAAATAAAGTGCTATGTTTTAAAATTGCCAGCTTCCTGAAGCTTGTATAGTATGCAGGTGTCTATGTAAGTGGACATCCCTATTGTGTTGCTTTTTGGAGGGGATTTCCTCCTTCCTTGTTGGCGAGCCTTTTATCTCTTCTGAATACTTTTGAAATCTGTTCCTGAAATACTGGTTACTTCCTCCAACCAAATATTTGTACAGACAGTGGACAAAGAGTTTCAAATTTGTGTATGGAATTGAAATCCAGTTCTAAATGATTTCTTCTTTAAGATGCCTTGATTTCTCAAGACTTGATCTACTTGGCTACGAAGATGGTGTGATGACACTGACAAGGTTGCTGAGATGCTGTAGTTGTCTGCTTTGTTTTTCAGTGCAGCTCAATGGCCTATTCCAGCTCTTTCCTCTGTCAACATTTCTGTCTCCGTCTCACTGCAGTTTGGCATTGCCATTGAGCAACTCCGATCAGACAGCGTAGCTACACTGTTTTCTTTGGAATTTGGTTTGATCTGTTCAGATCTTGCTCCGCTAAAAATACTTCTGTCTTTGGGAATGATTATGACCTTATCTACCTCGAAGGCTGTATCAGTTGTAAACATCTTTGCTTGTAATGTTTGCTCAGCCACTCCCAGATATGATTCCCGCCTTATTCACAGTACTTTGATAACACAGAATTTGTCAGTGAGTGAGACATTCCTGGAGCTCATATAATTTGTTTGTTAATGTGCAGTAGGATTATGGGCCGAGTTAAATATTTGACGTTCAGAGGTGTGTGTGTGTGTGTGTGTCTGTCTCTGTTTGTCTCTGTCTGTCTCTGTGTCTGTCTCTGTGTCTGTGTGTGTACTCAGTCATCTGTCCACTCCTAGGCCCTGTGGCGTGCTTCATGTGTCTTCATTACACAATGAAAGTCTGCACTCAGGGCATGTGTGTGCCACGCACTGGTCTTGGCCCTGTGAAAACTTTGTCAGCAATTATGATTTTTAAAACTATGTTGGTTCTTCTGTTAGTCATGGTAGTTTATTTTTGTTTGTTGCACAGATAAATTCAGCTGATAAGTCAGGTTAAATGCAACTTTACCCGGGGCATATAGTTTGGTTCATATCTTTTGTCAATATAATTTAGGTACACAGCTTTTTATTTGTTAGAGAGAGTGGGAAGAAACTAGATGCATAAGAATTTGCAGGCTTGTGAAAGAGCTGAGATCACAACTGGTGGAGTAGCCTACCACCTTGTGGCCATTTCATGTACTGGCAAAATGGTAACTAAAATTTTGGCCTGGAAGGTAGGCTATTTGTCCTTGTGTAATTTATAATCCAAGGTATCCACAATATTCATGAGCCAACAATGGGCCTTGCCATGACACTTCAGTATTCAGAAATCCGTTTGTTTTAATTTAGTTTTGTGTTGTTATAATTTTAATGTGATTATAGTCATATTGTCATATATTATATAGAATATCCATATTGAGTGCAGAATTGTCAATATTTTGAAAAGCCGAATATTCTGGTGAGCCTGCTGAGACTGCACTAAGTTACAATGTAAACAGAATGGACGGAAGATGACAACCAGACAGAAATAGAGTTTCACGAATAAGGTGGATAGATAGATGTTTTGGAAAGAGTGAGGGACATGTATGTAATATTAAAGTCTCCAACAAAGGCATCACCGACTGTTAATCTGAATTCTTGAGCCATTTCTTGTAAGTGAACAATAGGCTGTTCAACCAGTTTGTAGTGGAATCAGTGTAGGTAAACAAAATTGAAATCGAAAGCGGTCACGGCTTCTTTGACATAAATAGAAGGTAGGTTACTCTGTGCTTCAGTTCCTAATTATTGGTGGCAGCAGTGTCCAACTGCAAAAAGAGGACATTGAGGTCACTATGAGGGATGTGGTATTGCTAAGCAACAATTGAATCCCAGTAATTCAATTCACTGCTGGAAGGAGCCAAGTGCAGGGCACTGAACAATGGGGCCATCCTGGACCACAGCCAAGCACACACATAGCCTAGTGGGGGAAGCTGCCATTGGCTTGACCATTACGGTATTTGGTGCCTAAATTGTTTTTGTTTTTTCTTTTTTTATTTATTTTTTGTTCCCCCAACTGTTCTTTTTTTGTATTTAATGTTTTTTCAGCTGATTAACAAAACGTGTGTGTGTGTGCGCGCTGATGGTGTATCTGTTTGTCATTCTCTTTAGCCATCGATGAGTACAAGCCTCAGGATGCCACCACCAACCCGTCCCTCATCCTGGCCGCTTCCAAAATGCCAGCCTATCAGCACCTCGTGGATCAGGCCATCAAATACGGCATCGCCAAGGGCGGGTGAGGCCAGCGAATATGCACTCAGACACAAGTGTTACAGTTCTGGCTAGGGCTGCGCAATTAACCGATTTTTAATCAAAGCTGCAATTTGAACTGATGAAAATAGATAATCGCAACGGCTTCAACGGAATCATGCAGCTTGTTGAAACTCTGTGGTCAACCCAGTGGTTAATGTTGTCACATTTATGATTTTTATATTCATGTCATCCTACTTGTGTGACAGACAGTGAAGCTCACCTAACAGAAATGCTGTGCTTCTCATGCACTAGGCATCCTCACCAATCATAAGTGGCCCAACCTAAAGCGAAATTTGGGATATTGAACCAAAGCTTGACTTTCAAATATTATATCACAAATCAAATCGCAATATCTATCAGAAATATGGCAATTAAATATTTTCCCCAAATCATGCAGCCCTAATTCAGACATAACATGCTGAACCCATACATGCAAAATTAAATGTACAGTTTTAATCACGGCAGTCATTTATTTTTATATTATATTTACATGATGTTTAACAGGAGTGAGGAGGAGCAAGTTACCAACATCATGGATAAGCTTTTTGTCAGCTTCGGAGTGGAGATCCTGAAGAAGATTCCAGGCCGAGTCTCTACTGAGGTAGATGCCAGGTATGAGTATTGAATTTGAATTTCACTTCATTCAATATTCAATATGTTTTCACTTCACTTCAATTGAAGTTGCAGATTGTCAGGGCACCAACACAATGAGATGACCGTGTCGGACACTTTCTATTTGAGACGAGAATGTAGTGTTCAGAGTGTAATTCACTTGCCATGCACTTTGGTTGTACCTGATCATACAGTATATAGCCACGAGCAGAAACTGCCACCTTGGTGTGCTGTGGTGGATGAAGACCATTGCCCAGTAGTTTGTTGTTGTTGTTTACTAATTTGCCGTTTATTCTGCCTCCGCCCGGTCCTCTGTGCCAGGTTGTCCTATGATCAAGATGAGATGGTGGCGAGAGCAAGGCGGCTCATCGGCCTGTATGAGGATGCTGGTATAAGCAAGGACCGTGTGCTGATCAAACTCTCCTCGACCTGGGAGGGGATTCAGGCTGGCCGGTGAGGCATGACGTTTTTTTTTTCCATTTGGTATATTTTACCTTGCCTGTTACACTCAAATAAATATATATGTGCACATTTATACCTGCACAGGAAATGTACCTTGTTTCCGATTGTATCCCTTACATGCACAAAAAACGGTGTACTTTTTGTCCTTGACTTTTTATTTGCATATTTATTTATTAGTTTGTTTATTTATGTCTTATTAATCGAGTGCTTCCTCCATTTGAGTTGCGTGTAAATAAGTGTTTTCATTGTGTGTGTGTTGCACAGGGAGTTGGAGGACAAGTACGGGATCCACTGCAACATGACGCTGCTCTTCTCCTTCGCCCAGGCGGTGGCTTGTGCTGAGGCCAAGGTCACCCTCATCTCGCCCTTCGTGGGCCGCATCCTGGACTGGTACAAGGAGAACACGGACCGCAAGAGCTATGAGCCCAGCGAGGACCCAGGTACTCACAAGGGATGGCCAATTGGCTGAGTAGTCGGTGTAGGAAAACAGCACCTGCTTAATAGGGAACTAAGTTCCATATGCCAAGATGTACCAAAGATTGCTTACCTCCCACTGACCCAGAGACTTTTGAATTGCACCTGCTTATGTGTACTTTATGTCCCAACGCAAAATCCTTTAATGCAAAGTCTTTTCACTTCAGGTGTGGTAAGTGTCACAAAGATCTACAACTACTACAAGAAGTATGGCTACAGCACAGTGGTGATGGGAGCCTCCTTCAGGAACACAGGCGAGGTGAAGGCCCTGGCCGGCTGTGACCTGCTCACCATCTCCCCAGGGCTGCTAGGAGAGCTTAGCCAGGACCACGACACGGTGACGCCCTGCCTCACACCACAGACGGGTAAAAATGGCTCTACACTATATACTATATAACTATGTTACTAATTATCTTTACACTATATAAGTATGTTACTAGTGATTTTATGATTGATTTTAAATACATTAATATGCCCCTGTTCCTCCAGCCAAGGCTGCTGACCTGGAGAAGGTGCATCTGAATGAGAAGGACTTCCGCTGGCAGCACAACGAGGACCGCATGGCTGTGGAGAAGCTTTCGGACGGAATCCGTAAGTTTGCGGCAGATGCCATCAAGCTGGAGACAATGATTAAGGTACGCACAAATGTGTGGTCTGTTTGTTTGTTTAATTCAAAAGAAATCTCAATGATTAATTGATGTTTTGCCTTATGGTGGAAGAATTGTGTGCAGCATCCAATATGAATGTGACAATGAAAAAATTGCATCCACTAAAACAGGTGTTTTCGTTGTCCTCCTGTTGACCTCCTAGCACCAGCAAGTCTTTTATCTCTCTTTATCATAGCAAAAAGTAGTATAGGTGATGATGCATGGGGCAACCTTTTGAGCAATGTTGCTGGGCAACCACAGAACTAGTTCCATGTGTTCTTATTGGATGATTGACGATGATGATTTATAGTCCCTTTCCCACAGGGAATTCCTCAGTTCCCTCTCAAATTTAAATTTCCTCTGATCAGCTCAAAAATTTTGAACATGAAATAAAAATGGATTTCTTTATATTTTTTTTTGTAGGAGAAGATCCAGAATGTAAAGAATGGACAGTGAACGGGCAAAGACAGGGGCAAGCACTTGCGGGACCAATCCCCCACTCCCCCCGACTCCCTCAGCATACTGCCTACCAGACCTGCGGCGTCCACCTACTGGTTGGGATTGACTCTGACAACTGATTGGTCTCTATCAAAGCAGGCAATTCTGTAGCTTTAGACTTGACACCAATAAGACACGCTAGAAATGGACACCTCCTGGCGAGCTGGTCAAAAAAAAAAAAAACCTCAAAGATGGACTGAAGGTCTAGCTCTGCTGAGCAGTGACATTTGAAATAGTGGACCAATTGCTTTGAAATTGGGCTCTGATGACCCTTTATAAGGACTGATGTACTACTGATACTTACAACGGTTGAGTGGATCTTTGACTCTTGAATATATCAAAATTATGACCATTCCTGTGAAAAAATATATGACCATGTTAATAATTTGTAGCCCTATCATTAAAAATAACCTGCCCTCACTGCTTTGTGTAGTCTTGTGTGGTTTTATTTGCTTGATTTGAATTAGTCATCAATTGAATTGTATCTACCATATGACTCGGCAATATGTTTGAAGGGGGACTGATTGTAAGGCCAGAGTGTGAGTATGAGAAGGGATATCCAAGAGTTATTGGTCTATGACAAACGTGAAGTAAAAAAGGCAGGAAGATTAATGTAGTTTTATTCTGCATTTTTGCAGTCTGATATGAGAAGAATGAATTTGCGATCTTAGCTCCATAGGATGTTGTCAGGCAGTCTAGGCATAACTCCAAATTAACTAAAGGTGATGAATTAGTTGTTTTTCATTTAAAATAGGTCATCCATGACCCAGATTACTGTACAAAAAACAGATGTTACAAATCTCCATAACAACTGACTGTATGACTGATGATAATTGGCAACCATCTTTAGAAATGGTGGCCATATTGGGTTTTTTCTTGGCTAACATTAATTTCTTAAAACCAGCCCAACGGGGAACCACATGCTAAATGTTATCTTGTTGATTTTAGGTTGATTAGGGCAAAATATGTAGTTAGCCACCCACTAATCCTTATGCAGCCTTAATGTAATCTACCCATTAAAAACATTATCTGGGCATCCTAGTGCTAAATTCACTTAATTCAGACATACACCTTTCAAGGATGGCCAGAGGCTATCCAAGTCTTGCAGAGCTGGTTCCAGTCATTCTCTTGAATGCTACAGGCCTATCACTCAAAAGTGTCGTCAACACTGACGTGTTGCTCAACAGGTGGAGCAAGCTATAAGCACAATCATTCAGGGGTGCACACATACTCTACATACTTACAGCACACTGCCCCCACCTACACACACACACACACAGTCACTGCTCCTCTCCCCTCCCGCCCACACACACATCTTCACCGTCATCACTCACATACATCATACATACAGTACTCTGCTTGCAATAGTAAGTCCCTTCACCATACTTGCAGTACACTGCCCCCCCTCTCCCCTACATACACAGCACATTATTTCATCAGGAAGCTTCTCCAACACACATCCCCAACATACTTACAGCACACTGCCCCCCACCCCAATACACAGCACATTGTCTCATAAGGAAGCTTCTCCAACACACATATTGCACACTGCCCTCTCCCCACATACACAGCACACTATCCCATCTCCCCTGTCATCCCCCCAACACACACACCAAGACCCCTGGCAGTTGGGTTAGCCCCTTGAGCCGTGGATCTGCCCAAGGTTTCTTCCTTGGTAAGGGAGTTTTTCCTTGCCTCTGTTGCTCTTGGGTTGCTCTTGGGTGCTCCTTGTTGGTGCCCCCCCCCCCAATCCCAATTCTCCCCCACCTTTCTTATGCAGCCCTTGCCACAATCTACTAAACCCCTCTTCTACTGCACTCCCCCCCCCCCCCCATAAATGCACAAATAGGCTGACACCAGACATAATTTCACTGCATTTCTTACTTCCAGTAACCATATGTATGTGACAATAAACTTCCTTGTATCCTTGTATACTGGAAATCTAAATTTTGTCAGAAAGTCTGAACTGTGGAATATTGTAGAGGACCCATAGACCTTCCTGGAACTATTACCACCACTGTTGTCAACCACAATGAATTAATATTTGCATCCAAGATATATTCCCTTTACTATATTATATTGATTTTAATACATGGGTTGCATCTTGATTCTGATACATTTTCTGGCTGCAAGATTGGCTCAGAATAAAGGCCACCCATAAGTTTATCCTCACTGATTGGAACCCTTATAGGCCACATCAAAGTGTAAGATGTCAGGTCTTTTATGAGTGTTGGTTAAACCAGTTTGCCTTCTTTCTGTACATACCAATAGTTTTAGTCAGGAGATCCTAGCCTTACTGCACACCTCCTCACTAAGTTAGTTTCACTAGTTTTGGATTTACTTTCAGGAGTAAAGGACCTAACCTAAACACCCTAGCAAGTAAGTTATTCAATATGTTTTATTAAGATTAACTTACATTGTGACCCTTGTGACTTTAGTTTATTATTGAAAATGACATAGAATCAGAGGGATTAGAATTTGAGTTGTTTTCACCAGAGTTATCAGAGTTTACTCTTATTTTGGCCAAATTGGTTGGTACTTGATAGGTTGCTTAGTGTTGCCATCTATGCACTTTAATCTGATTGTTTTCTGATAGTGATAAATGAAATGAGCTCTGGGTGTTAAAGCATTTTTCTTAGATTTTATATAACATTGCATACGAACATAGGCTAAATTGTAACATGTTTCAATTTATTTATTGCTATTTATATGATCATGTTTGTGATATTTCACATTTCTATTTAGGGATTAGTAACACCTTTTAAGGCCTACAAATCTTTCTGAATCTAAAATTGCACTTTGGATTTGTGAAACTCTGTGCTGCTGGACTGAGTTCAAACAGCTCTGACACCAGAAAAATTTTAAAAATTCTGACCCTTCGCAAGCATAAGCAAATTGTGCTTCACACTTGCACAACATGTGACGTTCAACTTTGGTGATCATACACTTATGCTCCATCATCTTTTAATCCTGGTATTTGACAACACACTTTATCAGAGTTTACTCTTATTTTGGCCAAATTGGTTGGTACTTGATAGGTTGCTTATGTTGCAGTCTATGCACTTGAGTTAACATCTAGATTTAGTGACTTGTCATTGTTTGGAGTTTTCATTTTTACGTCATTCAATGACAGATTTTTCATATTAATCTCATAATTTATTGCTTTTAATATGATCATGTTTGTGATATTTCACATTTCTATTTATGGATTAGTAACACCTTTTAAGGCCTAGAAATCTTTCTGAATCTAAAATTGCACTTTGGATTTGTGAAACTCTGTGCTGCTGGACTGAGTTCAAACAGCTCTGACACCAGAAAAATTTTAAAAATTCTGACCCTTCGCAACCATAAGCAAATTGCGCTTCACACTTGCACAACATGTGACGTTCAACTTTGGTGATCATACACTTATGCTCCATCATCTTTTAATCCTGGTATTTGACAACACACTTTATCAGAGTTTCTCTTATTTTGGCCAAATTGGTTGGTACTTGATAGGTTGCTTATGTTGCAGTCTATGCACTTTAATCTGATTGTTTTCTGATAGTGATAAATGAAATGAAAGCATTTTTCTTCGATTTTATATAAAATTGCATACGAACATAGGCTAAATTGTAACATACATGTTTCCACTTGATCTCGAGTTAACATCTAGATTTAGTGACTTGTCATTGTTTGGAGTTTTCATTTTTACGTCATTCAATGACAGATTTTTCATATTAATCTCATAATTTATTGCTTTTTATATGATCATGTTTGTGATATTTCACATTTCTATTTAGGGATTAGTAACACCTTTTAAGGCCTAGAAATCTTTCTGAATCTAAAATTGCACTTTGGATTTGTGAAACTCTGTGCTGCTGGACTGAGTTCAAACAGCTCTGACACCAGAAAAATGTTAAAAAATTCTGACCCTTCGCAAGCATAAGCAAATTGCGCTTCACACTTGCACAACATGTGACGTTCAACTTTGGTGATCATACACTTATGCTCCATCATCTTTTAATCCTGGTATTTGACAACACACTTTATCAGAGTTTCTCTTATTTTGGCCAAATTGGTTGGTACTTGATAGGTTGCTTATGTTGCAGTCTATGCACTTGAGTTAACATCTAGATTTAGTGACTTGTCATTGTTTGGAGTTTTCATTTTTACGTCATTCAATGACAGATTTTTCATATTAATCTCATAATTTATTGCTTTTAATATGATCATGTTTGTGATATTTCACATTTCTATTTATGGATTAGTAACACCTTTTAAGGCCTAGAAATCTTTCTGAATCTAAAATTGCACTTTGGATTTGTGAAACTCTGTGCTGCTGGACTGAGTTCAAACAGCTCTGACACCAGAAAAATGTTAAAAATTCTGACCCTTCGCAAGCATAAGCAAATTGTGCTTCACACTTGCACAACATGTGACGTTCAACTTTGGTGATCATACACTTATGCTCCATCATCTTTTAATCCTGGTATTTGACAACACACTTTATCAGAGTTTACTCTTATTTTGGCCAAATTGGTTGGTACTTGATAGGTTGCTTATGCTGCAGTCTATGCACTTTAATCTGATTGTTTTCTGATAGAGATAAATTAAATGAAAGCATTTTTCTTCGATTTTATATAAAATTGCATACGAACATAGGCTAAATTGTAACATACATGTTTCCACTTGATCTCGAGTTAACATCTAGATTTAGTGACTTGTCATTGTTTGGAGTTTTCATTTTTACGTCATTCAATGACAGATTTTTCATATTAATCTCATAATTTATTGCTTTTTATATGATCATGTTTGTGATATTTCACATTTCTATTTAGGGATTAGTAACACCTTTTAAGGCCTAGAAATCTTTCTGAATCTAAAATTGCACTTTGGATTTGTGAAACTCTGTGCTGCTGGACTGAGTTCAAACAGCTCTGACACCAGAAAAATGTTAAAAATTCTGACCCTTCGCAAGCATAAGCAAATTGCGCTTCACACTTGCACAACATGTGACGTTCAACTTTGGTGATCATACACTTATGCTCCATCATCTTTTAATCCTGGTATTTGACAACACACTTTATCAGAGTTTCTCTTATTTTGGCCAAATTGGTTGGTACTTGATAGGTTGCTTATGTTGCAGTCTATGCACTTTAATCTGATTGTTTTCTGATAGTGATAAATGAAATGAAAGCATTTTTCTTCGATTTTATATAAAATTGCATACGAACATAGGCTAAATTGTAACATACATGTTTCCACTTGATCTCGAGTTAACATCTAGATTTAGTGACTTGTCATTGTTTGGAGTTTTCATTTTTACGTCATTCAATGACAGATTTTTCATATTAATCTCATAATTTATTGCTTTTTATATGATCATGTTTGTGATATTTCACATTTCTATTTAGGGATTAGTAACACCTTTTAAGGCCTAGAAATCTTTCTGAATCTAAAATTGCACTTTGGATTTGTGAAACTCTGTGCTGCTGGACTGAGTTCAAACAGCTCTGACACCAGAAAAATGTTAAAAATTCTGACCCTTCGCAAGCATAAGCAAATTGCGCTTCACACTTGCACAACATGTGACGTTCAACTTTGGTGATCATACACTTATGCTCCATCATCTTTTAATCCTGGTATTTGACAACACACTTTATCAGAGTTTCTCTTATTTTGGCCAAATTGGTTGGTACTTGATAGGTTGCTTATGTTGCAGTCTATGCACTTTAATCTGATTGTTTTCTGATAGTGATAAATGAAATGAAAGCATTTTTCTTCGATTTTATATAAAATTGCATACGAACATAGGCTAAATTGTAACATACATGTTTCCACTTGATCTCGAGTTAACATCTAGATTTAGTGACTTGTCATTGTTTGGAGTTTTCATTTTTACGTCATTCAATGACAGATTTTTCATATTAATCTCATAATTTATTGCTTTTTATATGATCATGTTTGTGATATTTCACATTTCTATTTAGGGATAAGTAACACCTTTTAAGGCCTAGAAATCTTTCTGAATCTAAAATTGCACTTTGGATTTGTGAAACTCTGTGCTGCTGGACTGAGTTCAAACAGCTCTGACACCAGAAAAATGTTAAAAATTCTGACCCTTCGCAAGCATAAGCAAATTGCGCTTCACACTTGCACAACATGTGACGTTCAACTTTGGTGATCATACACTTATGCTCCATCATCTTTTAATCCTGGTATTTGACAACACACTTTATCAGAGTTTCTCTTATTTTGGCCAAATTGGTTGGTACTTGATAGGTTGCTTATGTTGCAGTCTATGCACTTTAATCTGATTGTTTTCTGATAGTGATAAATGAAATGAAAGCATTTTTCTTCGATTTTATATAAAATTGCATACGAACATAGGCTAAATTGTAACATACATGTTTCCACTTGATCTCGAGTTAACATCTAGATTTAGTGACTTGTCATTGTTTGGAGTTTTCATTTTTACATCATTCAATGACAGATTTTTCATATTAATCTCATAATTTATTGCTTTTTATATGATCATGTTTGTGATATTTCACATTTCTATTTATGGATTAGTAACACCTTTTAAGGCCTAGAAATCTTTCTGAATCTAAAATTGCACTTTGGATTTGTGAAACTCTGTGCTGCTGGACTGAGTTCAAACAGCTCTGACACCAGACAAATTTTAAAAATTCTGACCCTTCGCAACCATAAGCAAATTGCGCTTCACACTTGCACAACATGTGACGTTCAACTTTGGTGATCATACACTTATGCTCCATCATCTTTTAATCCTGGTATTTGACAACACACTTTATCAGAGTTTCTCTTATTTTGGCCAAATTGGTTGGTACTTGATAGGTTGCTTATGTTGCAGTCTATGCACTTTAATCTGATTGTTTTCTGATAGTGATAAATGAAATGAAAGCATTTTTCTTCGATTTTATATAAAATTGCATACGAACATAGGCTAAATTGTAACATACATGTTTCCACTTGATCGATCTCGAGTTAACATCTAGATTTAGTGACTTGTCATTGTTTGGAGTTTTCATTTTTACGTCATTCAATGACAGATTTTTCATATTAATCTCATAATTTATTGCTTTTTATATGATCATGTTTGTGATATTTCACATTTCTATTTAGGGATTAGTAACACCTTTTAAGGCCTAGAAATCTTTCTGAATCTAAAATTGCACTTTGGATTTGTGAAACTCTGTGCTGCTGGACTGAGTTCAAACAGCTCTGACACCAGAAAAATGTTAAAAAATTCTGACCCTTCGCAAGCATAAGCAAATTGCGCTTCACACTTGCACAACATGTGACGTTCAACTTTGGTGATCATACACTTATGCTCCATCATCTTTTAATCCTGGTATTTGACAACACACTTTATCAGAGTTTCTCTTATTTTGGCCAAATTGGTTGGTACTTGATAGGTTGCTTATGTTGCAGTCTATGCACTTGAGTTAACATCTAGATTTAGTGACTTGTCATTGTTTGGAGTTTTCATTTTTACGTCATTCAATGACAGATTTTTCATATTAATCTCATAATTTATTGCTTTTAATATGATCATGTTTGTGATATTTCACATTTCTATTTATGGATTAGTAACACCTTTTAAGGCCTAGAAATCTTTCTGAATCTAAAATTGCACTTTGGATTTGTGAAACTCTGTGCTGCTGGACTGAGTTCAAACAGCTCTGACACCAGAAAAATGTTAAAAATTCTGACCCTTCGCAAGCATAAGCAAATTGTGCTTCACACTTGCACAACATGTGACGTTCAACTTTGGTGATCATACACTTATGCTCCATCATCTTTTAATCCTGGTATTTGACAACACACTTTATCAGAGTTTACTCTTATTTTGGCCAAATTGGTTGGTACTTGATAGGTTGCTTATGCTGCAGTCTATGCACTTTAATCTGATTGTTTTCTGATAGAGATAAATTAAATGAAAGCATTTTTCTTCGATTTTATATAAAATTGCATACGAACATAGGCTAAATTGTAACATACATGTTTCCACTTGATCTCGAGTTAACATCTAGATTTAGTGACTTGTCATTGTTTGGAGTTTTCATTTTTACGTCATTCAATGACAGATTTTTCATATTAATCTCATAATTTATTGCTTTTTATATGATCATGTTTGTGATATTTCACATTTCTATTTAGGGATTAGTAACACCTTTTAAGGCCTAGAAATCTTTCTGAATCTAAAATTGCACTTTGGATTTGTGAAACTCTGTGCTGCTGGACTGAGTTCAAACAGCTCTGACACCAGAAAAATGTTAAAAATTCTGACCCTTCGCAAGCATAAGCAAATTGCGCTTCACACTTGCACAACATGTGACGTTCAACTTTGGTGATCATACACTTATGCTCCATCATCTTTTAATCCTGGTATTTGACAACACACTTTATCAGAGTTTCTCTTATTTTGGCCAAATTGGTTGGTACTTGATAGGTTGCTTATGTTGCAGTCTATGCACTTTAATCTGATTGTTTTCTGATAGTGATAAATGAAATGAAAGCATTTTTCTTCGATTTTATATAAAATTGCATACGAACATAGGCTAAATTGTAACATACATGTTTCCACTTGATCTCGAGTTAACATCTAGATTTAGTGACTTGTCATTGTTTGGAGTTTTCATTTTTACGTCATTCAATGACAGATTTTTCATATTAATCTCATAATTTATTGCTTTTTATATGATCATGTTTGTGATATTTCACATTTCTATTTAGGGATTAGTAACACCTTTTAAGGCCTAGAAATCTTTCTGAATCTAAAATTGCACTTTGGATTTGTGAAACTCTGTGCTGCTGGACTGAGTTCAAACAGCTCTGACACCAGAAAAATGTTAAAAATTCTGACCCTTCGCAAGCATAAGCAAATTGCGCTTCACACTTGCACAACATGTGACGTTCAACTTTGGTGATCATACACTTATGCTCCATCATCTTTTAATCCTGGTATTTGACAACACACTTTATCAGAGTTTCTCTTATTTTGGCCAAATTGGTTGGTACTTGATAGGTTGCTTATGTTGCAGTCTATGCACTTTAATCTGATTGTTTTCTGATAGTGATAAATGAAATGAAAGCATTTTTCTTCGATTTTATATAAAATTGCATACGAACATAGGCTAAATTGTAACATACATGTTTCCACTTGATCTCGAGTTAACATCTAGATTTAGTGACTTGTCATTGTTTGGAGTTTTCATTTTTACGTCATTCAATGACAGATTTTTCATATTAATCTCATAATTTATTGCTTTTTATATGATCATGTTTGTGATATTTCACATTTCTATTTAGGGATAAGTAACACCTTTTAAGGCCTAGAAATCTTTCTGAATCTAAAATTGCACTTTGGATTTGTGAAACTCTGTGCTGCTGGACTGAGTTCAAACAGCTCTGACACCAGAAAAATGTTAAAAATTCTGACCCTTCGCAAGCATAAGCAAATTGCGCTTCACACTTGCACAACATGTGACGTTCAACTTTGGTGATCATACACTTATGCTCCATCATCTTTTAATCCTGGTATTTGACAACACACTTTATCAGAGTTTCTCTTATTTTGGCCAAATTGGTTGGTACTTGATAGGTTGCTTATGTTGCAGTCTATGCACTTTAATCTGATTGTTTTCTGATAGTGATAAATGAAATGAAAGCATTTTTCTTCGATTTTATATAAAATTGCATACGAACATAGGCTAAATTGTAACATACATGTTTCCACTTGATCTCGAGTTAACATCTAGATTTAGTGACTTGTCATTGTTTGGAGTTTTCATTTTTACGTCATTCAATGACAGATTTTTCATATTAATCTCATAATTTATTGCTTTTTATATGATCATGTTTGTGATATTTCACATTTCTATTTAGGGATTAGTAACACCTTTTAAGGCCTAGAAATCTTTCTGAATCTAAAATTGCACTTTGGATTTGTGAAACTCTGTGCTGCTGGACTGAGTTCAAACAGCTCTGACACCAGAAAAATGTTAAAAATTCTGACCCTTCGCAAGCATAAGCAAATTGCGCTTCACACTTGCACAACATGTGACGTTCAACTTTGGTGATCATACACTTATGCTCCATCATCTTTTAATCCTGGTATTTGACAACACACTTTATCAGAGTTTCTCTTATTTTGGCCAAATTGGTTGGTACTTGATAGGTTGCTTATGTTGCAGTCTATGCACTTTAATCTGATTGTTTTCTGATAGTGATAAATGAAATGAAAGCATTTTTCTTCGATTTTATATAAAATTGCATACGAACATAGGCTAAATTGTAACATACATGTTTCCACTTGATCTCGAGTTAACATCTAGATTTAGTGACTTGTCATTGTTTGGAGTTTTCATTTTTACATCATTCAATGACAGATTTTTCATATTAATCTCATAATTTATTGCTTTTTATATGATCGATCATGTTTGTGATATTTCACATTTCTATTTATGGATTAGTAACACCTTTTAAGGCCTAGAAATCTTTCTGAATCTAAAATTGCACTTTGGATTTGTGAAACTCTGTGCTGCTGGACTGAGTTCAAACAGCTCTGACACCAGAAAAATTTTAAAAATTCTGACCCTTCGCAACCATAAGCAAATTGCGCTTCACACTTGCACAACATGTGACGTTCAACTTTGGTGATCATACACTTATGCTCCATCATCTTTTAATCCTGGTATTTGACAACACACTTTATCAGAGTTTCTCTTATTTTGGCCAAATTGGTTGGTACTTGATAGGTTGCTTATGTTGCAGTCTATGCACTTTAATCTGATTGTTTTCTGATAGTGATAAATGAAATGAAAGCATTTTTCTTCGATTTTATATAAAATTGCATACGAACATAGGCTAAATTGTAACATACATGTTTCCACTTGATCTCGAGTTAACATCTAGATTTAGTGACTTGTCATTGTTTGGAGTTTTCATTTTTACGTCATTCAATGACAGATTTTTCATATTAATCTCATAATTTATTGCTTTTTATATGATCATGTTTGTGATATTTCACATTTCTATTTAGGGATTAGTAACACCTTTTAAGGCCTAGAAATCTTTCTGAATCTAAAATTGCACTTTGGATTTGTGAAACTCTGTGCTGCTGGACTGAGTTCAAACAGCTCTGACACCAGAAAAATTTTAAAAAATTCTGACCCTTCGCAAGCATAAGCAAATTGCGCTTCACACTTGCACAACATGTGACGTTCAACTTTGGTGATCATACACTTATGCTCCATCATCTTTTAATCCTGGTATTTGACAACACACTTTATCAGAGTTTCTCTTATTTTGGCCAAATTGGTTGGTACTTGATAGGTTGCTTATGTTGCAGTCTATGCACTTGAGTTAACATCTAGATTTAGTGACTTGTCATTGTTTGGAGTTTTCATTTTTACGTCATTCAATGACAGATTTTTCATATTAATCTCATAATTTATTGCTTTTAATATGATCATGTTTGTGATATTTCACATTTCTATTTATGGATTAGTAACACCTTTTAAGGCCTAGAAATCTTTCTGAATCTAAAATTGCACTTTGGATTTGTGAAACTCTGTGCTGCTGGACTGAGTTCAAACAGCTCTGACACCAGAAAAATGTTAAAAATTCTGACCCTTCGCAAGCATAAGCAAATTGTGCTTCACACTTGCACAACATGTGACGTTCAACTTTGGTGATCATACACTTATGCTCCATCATCTTTTAATCCTGGTATTTGACAACACACTTTATCAGAGTTTACTCTTATTTTGGCCAAATTGGTTGGTACTTGATAGGTTGCTTATGCTGCAGTCTATGCACTTTAATCTGATTGTTTTCTGATAGAGATAAATTAAATGAAAGCATTTTTCTTCGATTTTATATAAAATTGCATACGAACATAGGCTAAATTGTAACATACATGTTTCCACTTGATCTCGAGTTAACATCTAGATTTAGTGACTTGTCATTGTTTGGAGTTTTCATTTTTACGTCATTCAATGACAGATTTTTCATATTAATCTCATAATTTATTGCTTTTTATATGATCATGTTTGTGATATTTCACATTTCTATTTAGGGATTAGTAACACCTTTTAAGGCCTAGAAATCTTTCTGAATCTAAAATTGCACTTTGGATTTGTGAAACTCTGTGCTGCTGGACTGAGTTCAAACAGCTCTGACACCAGAAAAATGTTAAAAATTCTGACCCTTCGCAAGCATAAGCAAATTGCGCTTCACACTTGCACAACATGTGACGTTCAACTTTGGTGATCATACACTTATGCTCCATCATCTTTTAATCCTGGTATTTGACAACACACTTTATCAGAGTTTCTCTTATTTTGGCCAAATTGGTTGGTACTTGATAGGTTGCTTATGTTGCAGTCTATGCACTTTAATCTGATTGTTTTCTGATAGTGATAAATGAAATGAAAGCATTTTTCTTCGATTTTATATAAAATTGCATACGAACATAGGCTAAATTGTAACATACATGTTTCCACTTGATCTCGAGTTAACATCTAGATTTAGTGACTTGTCATTGTTTGGAGTTTTCATTTTTACGTCATTCAATGACAGATTTTTCATATTAATCTCATAATTTATTGCTTTTTATATGATCATGTTTGTGATATTTCACATTTCTATTTAGGGATTAGTAACACCTTTTAAGGCCTAGAAATCTTTCTGAATCTAAAATTGCACTTTGGATTTGTGAAACTCTGTGCTGCTGGACTGAGTTCAAACAGCTCTGACACCAGAAAAATGTTAAAAATTCTGACCCTTCGCAAGCATAAGCAAATTGCGCTTCACACTTGCACAACATGTGACGTTCAACTTTGGTGATCATACACTTATGCTCCATCATCTTTTAATCCTGGTATTTGACAACACACTTTATCAGAGTTTCTCTTATTTTGGCCAAATTGGTTGGTACTTGATAGGTTGCTTATGTTGCAGTCTATGCACTTTAATCTGATTGTTTTCTGATAGTGATAAATGAAATGAAAGCATTTTTCTTCGATTTTATATAAAATTGCATACGAACATAGGCTAAATTGTAACATACATGTTTCCACTTGATCTCGAGTTAACATCTAGATTTAGTGACTTGTCATTGTTTGGAGTTTTCATTTTTACGTCATTCAATGACAGATTTTTCATATTAATCTCATAATTTATTGCTTTTTATATGATCATGTTTGTGATATTTCACATTTCTATTTAGGGATAAGTAACACCTTTTAAGGCCTAGAAATCTTTCTGAATCTAAAATTGCACTTTGGATTTGTGAAACTCTGTGCTGCTGGACTGAGTTCAAACAGCTCTGACACCAGAAAAATGTTAAAAATTCTGACCCTTCGCAAGCATAAGCAAATTGCGCTTCACACTTGCACAACATGTGACGTTCAACTTTGGTGATCATACACTTATGCTCCATCATCTTTTAATCCTGGTATTTGACAACACACTTTATCAGAGTTTCTCTTATTTTGGCCAAATTGGTTGGTACTTGATAGGTTGCTTATGTTGCAGTCTATGCACTTTAATCTGATTGTTTTCTGATAGTGATAAATGAAATGAAAGCATTTTTCTTCGATTTTATATAAAATTGCATACGAACATAGGCTAAATTGTAACATACATGTTTCCACTTGATCTCGAGTTAACATCTAGATTTAGTGACTTGTCATTGTTTGGAGTTTTCATTTTTACGTCATTCAATGACAGATTTTTCATATTAATCTCATAATTTATTGCTTTTTATATGATCATGTTTGTGATATTTCACATTTCTATTTAGGGATTAGTAACACCTTTTAAGGCCTAGAAATCTTTCTGAATCTAAAATTGCACTTTGGATTTGTGAAACTCTGTGCTGCTGGACTGAGTTCAAACAGCTCTGACACCAGAAAAATGTTAAAAATTCTGACCCTTCGCAAGCATAAGCAAATTGCGCTTCACACTTGCACAACATGTGACGTTCAACTTTGGTGATCATACACTTATGCTCCATCATCTTTTAATCCTGGTATTTGACAACACACTTTATCAGAGTTTCTCTTATTTTGGCCAAATTGGTTGGTACTTGATAGGTTGCTTATGTTGCAGTCTATGCACTTTAATCTGATTGTTTTCTGATAGTGATAAATGAAATGAAAGCATTTTTCTTCGATTTTATATAAAATTGCATACGAACATAGGCTAAATTGTAACATACATGTTTCCACTTGATCTCGAGTTAACATCTAGATTTAGTGACTTGTCATTGTTTGGAGTTTTCATTTTTACATCATTCAATGACAGATTTTTCATATTAATCTCATAATTTATTGCTTTTTATATGATCATGTTTGTGATATTTCACATTTCTATTTAGGGATTAGTAACACCTTTTAAGGCCTAGAAATCTTTCTGAATCTAAAATTGCACTTTGGATTTGTGAAACTCTGTGCTGCTGGACTGAGTTCAAACAGCTCTGACACCAGAAAAATGTTAAAAATTCTGACCCTTCGCAAGCATAAGCAAATTGCGCTTCACACTTGCACAACATGTGACGTTCAACTTTGGTGATCATACACTTATGCTCCATCATCTTTTAATCCTGGTATTTGACAACACACTTTATCAGAGTTTACTCTTATTTTGGCCAAATTGGTTGGTACTTGATAGGTTGCTTATGTTGCAGTCTATGCACTTTAATCTGATTGTTTTCTGATAGTGATAAATGAAATGAAAGCATTTTTCTTCGATTTTATATAAAATTGCATACGAACATAGGCTAAATTGTAACATACATGTTTCCACTTGATCTCGAGTTAACATCTAGATTTAGTGACTTGTCATTGTTTGGAGTTTTCATTTTTACATCATTCAATGACAGATTTTTCATATTAATCTCATAATTTATTGCTTTTTATATGATCATGTTTGTGATATTTCACATTTCTATTTAGGGATTAGTAACACCTTTTAAGGCCTAGAAATCTTTCTGAATCTAAAATTGCACTTTGGATTTGTGAAACTCTGTGCTGCTGGACTGAGTTCAAACAGCTCTGACACCAGAAAAATGTTAAAAATTCTGACCCTTCGCAAGCATAAGCAAATTGCGCTTCACACTTGCACAACATGTGACGTTCAACTTTGGTGATCATACACTTATGCTCCATCATCTTTTAATCCTGGTATTTGACAACACACTTTATCAGAGTTTACTCTTATTTTGGCCAAATTGGTTGGTACTTGATAGGTTGCTTATGTTGCAGTCTATGCACTTTAATCTGATTGTTTTCTGATAGTGATAAATGAAATGAAAGCATTTTTCTTCGATTTTATATAAAATTGCATACGAACATAGGCTAAATTGTAACATACATGTTTCCACTTGATCTCGAGTTAACATCTAGATTTAGTGACTTGTCATTGTTTGGAGTTTTCATTTTTACATCATTCAATGACAGATTTTTCATATTAATCTCATAATTTATTGCTTTTTATATGATCATGTTTGTGATATTTCACATTTCTATTTAGGGATTAGTAACACCTTTTAAGGCCTAGAAATCTTTCTGAATCTAAAATTGCACTTTGGATTTGTGAAACTCTGTGCTGCTGGACTGAGTTCAAACAGCTCTGACACCAGAAAAATGTTAAAAATTCTGACCCTTCGCAAGCATAAGCAAATTGCGCTTCACACTTGCACAACATGTGACGTTCAACTTTGGTGATCATACACTTATGCTCCATCATCTTTTAATCCTGGTATTTGACAACACACTTTATCAGAGTTTACTCTTATTTTGGCCAAATTGGTTGGTACTTGATAGGTTGCTTATGTTGCAGTCTATGCACTTGAGTTAACATCTAGATTTAGTGACTTGTCATTGTTTGGAGTTTTCATTTTTACGTCATTCAATGACAGATTTTTCATATTAATCTCATAATTTATTGCTTTTAATATGATCATGTTTGTGATATTTCACATTTCTATTTATGGATTAGTAACACCTTTTAAGGCCTAGAAATCTTTCTGAATCTAAAATTGCACTTTGGATTTGTGAAACTCTGTGCTGCTGGACTGAGTTCAAACAGCTCTGACACCAGAAAAATTTTAAAAATTCTGACCCTTCGCAACCATAAGCAAATTGCGCTTCACACTTGCACAACATGTGACGTTCAACTTTGGTGATCATACACTTATGCTCCATCATCTTTTAATCCTGGTATTTGACAACACACTTTATCAGAGTTTCTCTTATTTTGGCCAAATTGGTTGGTACTTGATAGGTTGCTTATGTTGCAGTCTATGCACTTTAATCTGATTGTTTTCTGATAGTGATAAATGAAATGAAAGCATTTTTCTTCGATTTTATATAAAATTGCATACGAACATAGGCTAAATTGTAACATACATGTTTCCACTTGATCTCGAGTTAACATCTAGATTTAGTGACTTGTCATTGTTTGGAGTTTTCATTTTTACGTCATTCAATGACAGATTTTTCATATTAATCTCATAATTTATTGCTTTTTATATGATCATGTTTGTGATATTTCACATTTCTATTTAGGGATTAGTAACACCTTTTAAGGCCTAGAAATCTTTCTGAATCTAAAATTGCACTTTGGATTTGTGAAACTCTGTGCTGCTGGACTGAGTTCAAACAGCTCTGACACCAGAAAAATGTTAAAAAATTCTGACCCTTCGCAAGCATAAGCAAATTGCGCTTCACACTTGCACAACATGTGACGTTCAACTTTGGTGATCATACACTTATGCTCCATCATCTTTTAATCCTGGTATTTGACAACACACTTTATCAGAGTTTCTCTTATTTTGGCCAAATTGGTTGGTACTTGATAGGTTGCTTATGTTGCAGTCTATGCACTTGAGTTAACATCTAGATTTAGTGACTTGTCATTGTTTGGAGTTTTCATTTTTACGTCATTCAATGACAGATTTTTCATATTAATCTCATAATTTATTGCTTTTAATATGATCATGTTTGTGATATTTCACATTTCTATTTATGGATTAGTAACACCTTTTAAGGCCTAGAAATCTTTCTGAATCTAAAATTGCACTTTGGATTTGTGAAACTCTGTGCTGCTGGACTGAGTTCAAACAGCTCTGACACCAGAAAAATGTTAAAAATTCTGACCCTTCGCAAGCATAAGCAAATTGTGCTTCACACTTGCACAACATGTGACGTTCAACTTTGGTGATCATACACTTATGCTCCATCATCTTTTAATCCTGGTATTTGACAACACACTTTATCAGAGTTTACTCTTATTTTGGCCAAATTGGTTGGTACTTGATAGGTTGCTTATGCTGCAGTCTATGCACTTTAATCTGATTGTTTTCTGATAGAGATAAATTAAATGAAAGCATTTTTCTTCGATTTTATATAAAATTGCATACGAACATAGGCTAAATTGTAACATACATGTTTCCACTTGATCTCGAGTTAACATCTAGATTTAGTGACTTGTCATTGTTTGGAGTTTTCATTTTTACGTCATTCAATGACAGATTTTTCATATTAATCTCATAATTTATTGCTTTTTATATGATCATGTTTGTGATATTTCACATTTCTATTTAGGGATTAGTAACACCTTTTAAGGCCTAGAAATCTTTCTGAATCTAAAATTGCACTTTGGATTTGTGAAACTCTGTGCTGCTGGACTGAGTTCAAACAGCTCTGACACCAGAAAAATGTTAAAAATTCTGACCCTTCGCAAGCATAAGCAAATTGCGCTTCACACTTGCACAACATGTGACGTTCAACTTTGGTGATCATACACTTATGCTCCATCATCTTTTAATCCTGGTATTTGACAACACACTTTATCAGAGTTTCTCTTATTTTGGCCAAATTGGTTGGTACTTGATAGGTTGCTTATGTTGCAGTCTATGCACTTTAATCTGATTGTTTTCTGATAGTGATAAATGAAATGAAAGCATTTTTCTTCGATTTTATATAAAATTGCATACGAACATAGGCTAAATTGTAACATACATGTTTCCACTTGATCTCGAGTTAACATCTAGATTTAGTGACTTGTCATTGTTTGGAGTTTTCATTTTTACGTCATTCAATGACAGATTTTTCATATTAATCTCATAATTTATTGCTTTTTATATGATCATGTTTGTGATATTTCACATTTCTATTTAGGGATTAGTAACACCTTTTAAGGCCTAGAAATCTTTCTGAATCTAAAATTGCACTTTGGATTTGTGAAACTCTGTGCTGCTGGACTGAGTTCAAACAGCTCTGACACCAGAAAAATGTTAAAAATTCTGACCCTTCGCAAGCATAAGCAAATTGCGCTTCACACTTGCACAACATGTGACGTTCAACTTTGGTGATCATACACTTATGCTCCATCATCTTTTAATCCTGGTATTTGACAACACACTTTATCAGAGTTTCTCTTATTTTGGCCAAATTGGTTGGTACTTGATAGGTTGCTTATGTTGCAGTCTATGCACTTTAATCTGATTGTTTTCTGATAGTGATAAATGAAATGAAAGCATTTTTCTTCGATTTTATATAAAATTGCATACGAACATAGGCTAAATTGTAACATACATGTTTCCACTTGATCTCGAGTTAACATCTAGATTTAGTGACTTGTCATTGTTTGGAGTTTTCATTTTTACGTCATTCAATGACAGATTTTTCATATTAATCTCATAATTTATTGCTTTTTATATGATCATGTTTGTGATATTTCACATTTCTATTTAGGGATAAGTAACACCTTTTAAGGCCTAGAAATCTTTCTGAATCTAAAATTGCACTTTGGATTTGTGAAACTCTGTGCTGCTGGACTGAGTTCAAACAGCTCTGACACCAGAAAAATGTTAAAAATTCTGACCCTTCGCAAGCATAAGCAAATTGCGCTTCACACTTGCACAACATGTGACGTTCAACTTTGGTGATCATACACTTATGCTCCATCATCTTTTAATCCTGGTATTTGACAACACACTTTATCAGAGTTTCTCTTATTTTGGCCAAATTGGTTGGTACTTGATAGGTTGCTTATGTTGCAGTCTATGCACTTTAATCTGATTGTTTTCTGATAGTGATAAATGAAATGAAAGCATTTTTCTTCGATTTTATATAAAATTGCATACGAACATAGGCTAAATTGTAACATACATGTTTCCACTTGATCTCGAGTTAACATCTAGATTTAGTGACTTGTCATTGTTTGGAGTTTTCATTTTTACGTCATTCAATGACAGATTTTTCATATTAATCTCATAATTTATTGCTTTTATATGATCATGTTTGTGATATTTCACATTTCTATTTAGGGATTAGTAACACCTTTTAAGGCCTAGAAATCTTTCTGAATCTAAAATTGCACTTTGGATTTGTGAAACTCTGTGCTGCTGGACTGAGTTCAAACAGCTCTGACACCAGAAAAATGTTAAAAATTCTGACCCTTCGCAAGCATAAGCAAATTGCGCTTCACACTTGCACAACATGTGACGTTCAACTTTGGTGATCATACACTTATGCTCCATCATCTTTTAATCCTGGTATTTGACAACACACTTTATCAGAGTTTCTCTTATTTTGGCCAAATTGGTTGGTACTTGATAGGTTGCTTATGTTGCAGTCTATGCACTTTAATCTGATTGTTTTCTGATAGTGATAAATGAAATGAAAGCATTTTTCTTCGATTTTATATAAAATTGCATACGAACATAGGCTAAATTGTAACATACATGTTTCCACTTGATCGATCTCGAGTTAACATCTAGATTTAGTGACTTGTCATTGTTTGGAGTTTTCATTTTTACATCATTCAATGACAGATTTTTCATATTAATCTCATAATTTATTGCTTTTTATATGATCATGTTTGTGATATTTCACATTTCTATTTAGGGATTAGTAACACCTTTTAAGGCCTAGAAATCTTTCTGAATCTAAAATTGCACTTTGGATTTGTGAAACTCTGTGCTGCTGGACTGAGTTCAAACAGCTCTGACACCAGAAAAATGTTAAAAATTCTGACCCTTCGCAAGCATGAGCAAATTGCGCTTCACACTTGCACAACATGTGACGTTCAACTTTGGTGATCATACACTTATGCTCCATCATCTTTTAATCCTGGTATTTGACAACACACTTTATCAGAGTTTACTCTTATTTTGGCCAAATTGGTTGGTACTTGATAGGTTGCTTATGTTGCAGTCTATGCACTTTAATCTGATTGTTTTCTGATAGTGATAAATGAAATGAAAGCATTTTTCTTCGATTTTATATAAAATTGCATACGAACATAGGCTAAATTGTAACATACATGTTTCCACTTGATCTCGAGTTAACATCTAGATTTAGTGACTTGTCATTGTTTGGAGTTTTCATTTTTACATCATTCAATGACAGATTTTTCATATTAATCTCATAATTTATTGCTTTTTATATGATCATGTTTGTGATATTTCACATTTCTATTTAGGGATTAGTAACACCTTTTAAGGCCTAGAAATCTTTCTGAATCTAAAATTGCACTTTGGATTTGTGAAACTCTGTGCTGCTGGACTGAGTTCAAACAGCTCTGACACCAGAAAAATGTTAAAAATTCTGACCCTTCGCAAGCATAAGCAAATTGCGCTTCACACTTGCACAACATGTGACGTTCAACTTTGGTGATCATACACTTATGCTCCATCATCTTTTAATCCTGGTATTTGACAACACACTTTATCAGAGTTTACTCTTATTTTGGCCAAATTGGTTGGTACTTGATAGGTTGCTTATGTTGCAGTCTATGCACTTTAATCTGATTGTTTTCTGATAGTGATAAATGAAATGAAAGCATTTTTCTTCGATTTTATATAAAATTGCATACGAACATAGGCTAAATTGTAACATACATGTTTCCACTTGATCTCGAGTTAACATCTAGATTTAGTGACTTGTCATTGTTTGGAGTTTTCATTTTTACATCATTCAATGACAGATTTTTCATATTAATCTCATAATTTATTGCTTTTTATATGATCATGTTTGTGATATTTCACATTTCTATTTAGGGATTAGTAACACCTTTTAAGGCCTAGAAATCTTTCTGAATCTAAAATTGCACTTTGGATTTGTGAAACTCTGTGCTGCTGGACTGAGTTCAAACAGCTCTGACACCAGAAAAATGTTAAAAATTCTGACCCTTCGCAAGCATAAGCAAATTGCGCTTCACACTTGCACAACATGTGACGTTCAACTTTGGTGATCATACACTTATGCTCCATCATCTTTTAATCCTGGTATTTGACAACACACTTTATCAGAGTTTACTCTTATTTTGGCCAAATTGGTTGGTACTTGATAGGTTGCTTATGTTGCAGTCTATGCACTTTAATCTGATTGTTTTCTGATAGTGATAAATGAAATGAAAGCATTTTTCTTCGATTTTATATAAAATTGCATACGAACATAGGCTAAATTGTAACATACATGTTTCCACTTGATCTCGAGTTAACATCTAGATTTAGTGACTTGTCATTGTTTGGAGTTTTCATTTTTACATCATTCAATGACAGATTTTTCATATTAATCTCATAATTTATTGCTTTTTATATGATCATGTTTGTGATATTTCACATTTCTATTTAGGGATTAGTAACACCTTTTAAGGCCTAGAAATCTTTCTGAATCTAAAATTGCACTTTGGATTTGTGAAACTCTGTGCTGGACTGAGTTCAAACAGCTCTGACACCAGAAAAATGTTAAAAATTCTGACCCTTCGCAAGCATAAGCAAATTGCGCTTCACACTTGCACAACATGTGACGTTCAACTTTGGTGATCATACACTTATGCTCCATCATCTTTTAATCCTGGTATTTGACAACACACTTTATCAGAGTTTACTCTTATTTTGGCCAAATTGGTTGGTACTTGATAGGTTGCTTATGTTGCAGTCTATGCACTTTAATCTGATTGTTTTCTGATAGTGATAAATGAAATGAAAGCATTTTTCTTCGATTTTATATAAAATTGCATACGAACATAGGCTAAATTGTAACATACATGTTTCCACTTGATCTCGAGTTAACATCTAGATTTAGTGACTTGTCATTGTTTGGAGTTTTCATTTTTACATCATTCAATGACAGATTTTTCATATTAATCTCATAATTTATTGCTTTTTATATGATCATGTTTGTGATATTTCACATTTCTATTTAGGGATTAGTAACACCTTTTAAGGCCTAGAAATCTTTCTGAATCTAAAATTGCACTTTGGATTTGTGAAACTCTGTGCTGCTGGACTGAGTTCAAACAGCTCTGACACCAGAAAAATGTTAAAAATTCTGACCCTTCGCAAGCATAAGCAAATTGCGCTTCACACTTGCACAACATGTGACGTTCAACTTTGGTGATCATACACTTATGCTCCATCATCTTTTAATCCTGGTATTTGACAACACACTTTATCAGAGTTTACTCTTATTTTGGCCAAATTGGTTGGTACTTGATAGGTTGCTTATGTTGCAGTCTATGCACTTTAATCTGATTGTTTTCTGATAGTGATAAATGAAATGAAAGCATTTTTCTTCGATTTTATATAAAATTGCATACGAACATAGGCTAAATTGTAACATACATGTTTCCACTTGATCTCGAGTTAACATCTAGATTTAGTGACTTGTCATTGTTTGGAGTTTTCATTTTTACATCATTCAATGACAGATTTTTCATATTAATCTCATAATTTATTGCTTTTTATATGATCATGTTTGTGATATTTCACATTTCTATTTAGGGATTAGTAACACCTTTTAAGGCCTAGAAATCTTTCTGAATCTAAAATTGCACTTTGGATTTGTGAAACTCTGTGCTGGACTGAGTTCAAACAGCTCTGACACCAGAAAAATGTTAAAAATTCTGACCCTTCGCAAGCATAAGCAAATTGCGCTTCACACTTGCACAACATGTGACGTTCAACTTTGGTGATCATACACTTATGCTCCATCATCTTTTAATCCTGGTATTTGACAACACACTTTATCAGAGTTTACTCTTATTTTGGCCAAATTGGTTGGTACTTGATAGGTTGCTTATGTTGCAGTCTATGCACTTTAATCTGATTGTTTTCTGATAGTGATAAATGAAATGAAAGCATTTTTCTTCGATTTTATATAAAATTGCATACGAACATAGGCTAAATTGTAACATACATGTTTCCACTTGATCTCGAGTTAACATCTAGATTTAGTGACTTGTCATTGTTTGGAGTTTTCATTTTTACATCATTCAATGACAGATTTTTCATATTAATCTCATAATTTATTGCTTTTTATATGATCATGTTTGTGATATTTCACATTTCTATTTAGGGATTAGTAACACCTTTTAAGGCCTAGAAATCTTTCTGAATCTAAAATTGCACTTTGGATTTGTGAAACTCTGTGCTGCTGGACTGAGTTCAAACAGCTCTGACACCAGAAAAATGTTAAAAAATTCTGACCCTTCGCAAGCATAAGCAAATTGCGCTTCACACTTGCACAACATGTGACGTTCAACTTTGGTGATCATACACTTATGCTCCATCATCTTTTAATCCTGGTATTTGACAACACACTTTATCAGAGTTTACTCTTATTTTGGCCAAATTGGTTGGTACTTGATAGGTTGCTTATGTTGCAGTCTATGCACTTTAATCTGATTGTTTTCTGATAGTGATAAATGAAATGAAAGCATTTTTCTTCGATTTTATATAAAATTGCATACGAACATAGGCTAAATTGTAACATACATGTTTCCACTTGATCTCGAGTTAACATCTAGATTTAGTGACTTGTCATTGTTTGGAGTTTTCATTTTTACATCATTCAATGACAGATTTTTCATATTAATCTCATAATTTATTGCTTTTTATATGATCATGTTTGTGATATTTCACATTTCTATTTAGGGATTAGTAACACCTTTTAAGGCCTAGAAATCTTTCTGAATCTAAAATTGCACTTTGGATTTGTGAAACTCTGTGCTGCTGGACTGAGTTCAAACAGCTCTGACACCAGAAAAATGTTAAAAATTCTGACCCTTCGCAAGCATAAGCAAATTGCGCTTCACACTTGCACAACATGTGACGTTCAACTTTGGTGATCATACACTTATGCTCCATCATCTTTTAATCCTGGTATTTGACAACACACTTTATCAGAGTTTACTCTTATTTTGGCCAAATTGGTTGGTACTTGATAGGTTGCTTATGTTGCAGTCTATGCACTTGAGTTAACATCTAGATTTAGTGACTTGTCATTGTTTGGAGTTTTCATTTTTACGTCATTCAATGACAGATTTTTCATATTAATCTCATAATTTATTGCTATTTATATGATCATATTTGTGATATTTCACATTTCTATTTAGGGCTTAGTAACACCTTTTAAGGCCTAAAAATCTTTCTGAATCTAAAATTGCACTTTAGATGACTTCAAACAGCTCTTATGACTCCAAGCATAAGCAAATTGCGCTTTACACAGAACATTTGACGTTGAACTTTGGCGATCATACACTTATGCTCCATCATCTTTTAATCCTGGTATTTGACACTTGAAAATATTTCTACAATTTATGATTTGTGAATTTGGCACTTAATTTCTGAATTTCCGAAATTAAAATAATAGTCCATTTAATTATTGTTTGAGTACCAAAAGTGACTTTGAGTTGTTTCTTCATGAACATCTGTCATGTTTTGAGGAAGTTAAATTGTACAAAGAGAGTAAGATATTTGATATCTCTTAATCTCACAGACTGTGCAACACTATTAGTGAAAGATAAGATCTTTGATAGGGGTTTGTCTTCGATTTATCAGGAAAACATGCCTTTGAACCCTTGATAATGGTTGATGTAGTTTTTTTTCAAAACACTTGCTATCTCTAACAGTGTTACATTGCATAATTACAGTAATATTTCATAACGCACTCAAGTGTTCTTTTATTTTACTGTAACAACAATTGTAGCCCAAAAGTATCAAGTATTAAACAACAGCCTTTTGCTGAAAATACAGTATTTTTCATAAGTGGCAATATTCTATGCAACAAATGAAAAACAAAATAGCAAATAGTACACTATAATAAAAATAACTTTGTATTTAGATAATATATTTTAATATATAATATATATATTTGTATTTAGAAGAACACCATCAAAGACAAGCAATTCAAAGAATGTCTTTTTATTTGTACAGAACTGTTTCTGGTCCCGATGTCAAGCCAAACTTTGTGGTGGAGGCAGGCACTGATCCTGAGTGTTTTCTTATTGATACCACGCTTTAAAGCCTCCCTTTTAGTGGCCATCATTAACACCGAACCTTTGGATGGAAACAGTGCTGAGGTAATATTTCTCTTTTTAATTTTGGTGTTTACCTGTTGGAACTCATTGGTAGAGTGCAGTAGGCCTACAGTAATTTTCCATTTATTAGCTGCATTATGTAGGCTATAAACTGCAGGACGGTGTTTTATGCAAATAAATAAATAAAAAAAATATATATATATTGACACCCTTGTATTAACCACAGTGCCCAATAGCCCAATGAATCAGTTAATAGTTCTCAGTTAATAAACGGGAAATTACGGTACTAGCTTTATGTGTCTTCATATTCTTGACATTGTAAAAGGACCGGTAAATTATTTGGACTACATGAATTGTTTTTCAAATGTAACTATTAAATTCTATACAATATATTGACGTACATATAAAATAAGAAAATGGGAGTGTGATAAACATCCTTCCTGGAAGAACAGCGGACATTGATCACTTTTTCTCTCTGTCCAGGTGAGGGCCCACTTTAGTGTGATCGCCCCTCTGCCTTGTCCATCTCTCCTGGACAGTGTGTGCAATGACGGCAATTCATCATGCATTGCACACACTGTTCCCTCCCCCCTGCAAGGAAGTCAGCCTTCCCCTGGTTGGTGTGTCCGCCAATGGCAGAACACTGTACCCAGCCAGCATTCCTCCAACATTAATCTGGGGTAAGTGAGTACATTTCAACACTGGATGGTTTTGTGATCTAAACCTGTGTCAAGAAAATAATTTAGTAGTAGTTTTAGTAATAGTTGCAGTAGCAGCAGTAGTATGATAGTATGAGTAGTAGTAGTGGTAGTAGTAGTAGCAGTAGTAAGAGTAGCCTAGTAGTGGTAGTATTAGTAGTAGTAGTAGTAGCAGCAGCAGCACTGCACAGCTATGTACCAGCTAGCTACCATTACACTCAACACCAACTCATCTACATCCAAGCTGGGTTTGACTTTGTTTGGGTGGGCAAGACATAGACAAGGGCTTAGCCCACCCTGGCCCCTGCCTAGAGCCGGTCCTGAGTAGTAGTGGTAGTAATAGTAGTAGTACTAGTAGTAGTTGTAGTAGTAGGCTAGTAGTACTAATGATGATGGTGTTAGTGGCTGTACTATGTTGATGACAAAACTACAAAACTTCTAAGGAGTAGATGTCTCTACTACCCTTTAGGTCCGATGGTGTTGTGCTCTCCACAAGAGCAGACCTGTCTACCCGCAAGGACACACGAAAGATGAACCGGCCTCCATTCTCAGCTCTGATTCCTCCAATCAGGTAAAAGCTTGAGCTCTTTGAGTCTATTATTATACATTACACTGAGGAGTGCAAAAGAAAACATCATACCGGCCATTTCTTTATGCTCCCAAATTAGGGTAAATACAAACTGCTCTCATGACATCCCCCTGAGTGTGTACGACCTCGATGGAGATAGAGTTAGGTGTCGATACGCCCGTGATGATCTCGGAGAGTGCTATGGGAACTGTCCGCAGCATGCTTTTTTTCTGTTAGATGAGGTGAGTTTGAAAAGCCTGACAGTCCTACCTGCTTATCGGAGACCTCACTCAGCAAGTGGCTTTGCCTCACTTTTACAAGCTGCTCTCAATGTATAGCCTACTCCCATATTTTCTCCCTTTTCGACAGGCGTCTTGCACTCTGAGGTACATAGGAGGAGCATCTGAGGGACAATACTCTGTGAAGCTGATGGTTGAGGATTTTCCCGTTCCTAAACCTTTTGTCCAAATGGAAGAAAAGGCATTCAGTTCAAATCCTATCTTCCTCTCCATCACAGGTGAGATTTGTGTTCATGCTTAAGGCACATGGTTTTGTGGTATGGGTCATATGTCCAGTTACTAGATGATACTACTTAAAAAACAACTGAATTGATTTCATGACATTAATCTGATTACACAGCTATAGAAAAAAATATTTTTGTTATTGGTTATTGGAGTTAAATCAATTTACCCCCACCAATCATGTTATGTACAAAGATACAGATGCTAATTATGGGTTGGATGGAAACATATCTGTCACGTGAATCTGCTTTGTTGTTCTAGTGGAGAACAAATTATCGGACTGTTCTGTGCTGCCTGTATTTGTTGATGAAAGCCCAGATGAGAATGCTATGATTTCTGTCCTGCCATATGAGGAGGTGAAATTCAACGTCACCATTCGTTCAGAGGCTGAAAAGTATGGAGAAACTGTTCTATTTTTTTCCATAACATCTAATTACATAAACGTTTACTTAAACCATCTTAAACCATCCTGAATATCTTCTTCCTTTTTCTTTTTAAAGTGTATTGGAGATGGCCATTGCTGGTCCCCCCAGCCTGTACATATCCCCACTTCAAAATACACAAGAATCTGAGAAATCAGTCACTCTGGCATGGGTCAGAGGCCCTAATGACCTCAGCCGTTTGCTGTCCATCTGTTTCACTGCAAATACTGACAGGTGAATCACTGCGTAAAATTAAGTCAAAATATGTGTTAGCTGACATTATCTGTTGAACTTAAAATGCATTAAAACAGGTTTTCTCTGTAATCATTAATGTAATTTTGTGTGTCAGTTGTCACATTAGTCAGTTGATTAGTGAATATATATCATTGATAAAATTAATGTAATTTCTCAACTCATCACTTGAGACAACATAGTTATGGTGAAAAAAATAATCATTTTTACTAATGGATTTCTTTGCAGTTTGCAGTCGGAGATTCGGTGCATTTGGCTTCAGCAAAGTAAGACCCTTCTGGAATAGTATACATTTACATTACAGTTAGGCTACATGTATTTATTAATTTGGCAGGCGCGTTTATCCAAGGTGATTTACAGCAATATAACATTTAAGCTATTAACATTTAAGAATTTTAACAGAACTACAGCTACAGCAATATAATAAACGAGTCAATATAATAAAGAGTCAATATGGTATACACATTGTAATTCAGTTTGGAACATTTTCTGTAAACTGAGATTTGATAACGTGCCCTGTGAATAAGCAGCCCAGCTTTAACAGTCTCTTCCCACTCCTCCATCTGTTCCCATTCCTCTCAGGACCTATGAGCGACTTGCCCGCTGGCACAGGTATGGTAGCATGCAAACATATCACACATATCACACAATTGCTCTGTGTCATCCTACTCTGATACTCTTATAAATCTGTCTGTCTGCAGTCAGTTTGGTCTGACTGTTGGGGGAAAATCATTGCTGCAGACGCAATTGTCTGATTGATATGAACTTTGACTTGAATATGTTGAAACAGAAAGTGACACTAATTGCATCCTCTGTGTCGCCCATCCCAGAGCTTAACTGTACCAACAGCACCATGTCTCTGGTGCTTCCCATCTCCACCATGTCTGATCTGCCCTTGGATGACCTTCAGCTAAACGATCCTTCCTGCGCCGTCTTCCACAACACTACTCATGTGACTGCCAGCTTTTCACTGAGTAGTTGTGGCACGAAGACAGTGGTAAAAAAAATGTCTGCATATAATGTTTATACAAGGAGCTTAGAAAATACTTGAAGGTCATACTGTATATATATACAGGGTGCGATTTGTAGGGGGGGATGGTGAGGATTTCCCCCCCTCTGGTTTTCCTATCCCTACTTCTGCTAAATTATTTTTATCGTCGGGGGGGACAACATTTATCCCCCTCTGCCCCTCATATTGATTAATGCTACTTCATATAAGTAAAGCGCTACAACGTGAGAACAGTCTAGTAGGCTAGCCTACATAATAATCTGACATCAGAAACGCACCGTCACCGTCAGCACTCATGCTGCTGACACAGTGGCTGCGTGATAACTTAATTTGGCCTTGATCGTGCAGGACATTTCAGAATGTCGAGTGTGTAATCCATCATAAATGGCTAGGTTCAATGGAAAAGTTAGCTGGACGAATGAAAGAAAACGAGAAGGATTCAGTGAAGCATAATAATGTTTTAGAACCTTTAAAATTAGAAAACTGATGCAACTGAGATGGAGGACAACTGCACGTAGAGTAGGACATAGGCCTATTCACCATATTCACACGGCGGCCATCTTTCTATGACGTCATGCTCAGGGTGGGAATCCTCTGGGGAAGTCCAAACATAATAGCTCAAAAACTGTCAGCTGTCCGGTGTTTGTGATTAGCCCAATTACGTATGGCAAGATGGTCCAAAAACGTAACCTATCTACCAGCCTTGACATGCCAAGAAATCGAAACATGGACAGATGAACAGGTCAGCACCTCTAAATGAATTAAGAAAAAAGGATACAGCAACTGGATTTAACGTTATATCCACGATGTTAAAGGTAAGACGATATGGCTAACTGCTAACTTAATACCACTTTATTAACTGGGTTGCACCGATAAACCTGTATAAAGGCACGGCCTTGTCTATCATTTCTGTTCAGAACAACTCAGGCTTGCATTTAAACCAGCCTGATTTTAGTAGCCATGAGACCGTTTCACGTGGGTATAGCCTACTATTGAATTTTGAGCTCTAGGTAACGTAGCTTCTAGTGTTATCGTTAGCCTTAAACTGCCGACAGATTCAAGATGTAAACTTCTTGTATCACAGTAGAATACTCTGTTAGCCGGTCAGGCTGTCTTCCTAACCAAACTAGGCTATAGTTTGTTTTTTTGTGTGCAACCCACGTCGTAGCTTATTTATCTCCCTGCTTATCCTTTCATTTTATTGGCTTATTTTCGCGGAGATTTAACAAAGGCAAAGTTGTCTAATAATGCAAGTTATGTTCTGCTTTCAGTCAGGGTTAAGGAGGGTGGGACTAATGCCAATATTGTCAGGGTCAGGGCGAAGGCATACCCCAGTATGTTTAAAAATGAGCCAGCTTACAGGGTACAGGCTAATGATGTCAAATTAGCATACTATATATTTTTTCCCAAGATGAACTTAACACTTTGTGTGTGGTCTGAGCAACAGGCTTTGCATAAATACTTAGCCATGAACTAGTTTTACATATTTTCTTTTTTTTTTCAGGTTGAATTGATCAGCGGATTCAACAAACCAGCTGTGCCTGTGAAGCACGTCTCGGGCACTGCTCACACCTTGTTGCCTCCTGTATACTCTTGCTCATTACTCTAAATTAGGATACAAATCAGTCCCCCTAACCAAATGTAAGACCTCCTTACCCCAAACTTGGCACATCCCTTCTTGAGAATTAGGCCTAGGGCCCAAACCTGTCACTCTTAAAAATAAACAAGGTCAAATCCAACAAGACCTACAGTTGTCACACTTAAGTAAAAAAAGATTATGGCCATGGCCTACTTGAAATCAAATGCCCAAACCAAGAGTCAAACTGCTCATACCTGAGAAGAACAGTGGATAGAACCTTTTCCTTCAAGCATGACCATGAATATCACTCACAAGTCATGGGACAGATGGCTCTTACAGGAGCAAAATTGTTTAATTTTTTTTTGTAATGTGCCAGGAGGATTACTATCTGGAGAGAGTGCACTTTGATGCTGTCTTAAGTGGCCACAGCCCCATTGTTATGTACATAAACTTTATCATTAAAAATGTATTTCTTCATCTGTAGCTACTGTGTTCACCTTATTGATGTCCATGTTGTAAGCTAATGTAGCATCAACATTAAAGCCAAAGTTTAAATGCATTACGAGTAAAATAAATACATTGTGTTGCTTTAGAATCTATTCAGTTTATTTAATTTCCAGTTAAGAATGTGAAATGTCATGACTGACATAACTCCATGCCTAAAAGATGCAAAAAACATGCCCTCTGCCATTGGCTGAAGGGACAAGAACAATGATCTGTGTCTCATAGTCCTATAAAAAATATATAAGTATAGAATAGAAGAAAATAGAAAATCGACGCCTTTTATTTTTTACTGTACAATACAGAGATCAGCACAATGTTAATGCACAAGGAAAATAAATTACTGTATGAGTTTGTGTCCAAAGTATTGCTAATACTGTAGAAAGTACTATAGTAACAACACTGTAGAAAAAGACTTCATGTTGGATAATTATTCACCCGAAATCCAGTGTAGAATGTCAAGAACTTTGAATCATTTTTGCTTCAAGCTGAAACGGGATGCCTTGAGGATGGTATTCTCCTGCGTAAGGCGGGCGATCTCCTTCCGTGCTGCTTCTAGCTGCTCTTCCAGTGACCGAGAGTTCAGCATAGTCATGGTCAGAGTGGGGTGCTGGCTTAACAACTTGGTCTGCACTATAGGAGACAATAACAAATCAAAAACGTTCAGTTCCAACTGCATGTGTATCACGTAAGTTGTATAGTATACCATGTAACCTACTACAGTGAATTTGTTTCATTAATGGAGATTACATGTTATACCCTGCTGCTACACATAGCCTATGTCTTATGCAGCAGCTGTGTGATATTTTGCAAGATGGACATAGGAAATACTTTATAAGTGTCTTACCCAGTGTCAACTCCAGCCAGGTCTAAGCTTACACTGGCATCTTCTGTCTCTCCAGCAGGTTCATTGCTGTGTATGTAATAATAAAACATTAGTTCTTGCACAACTGAATAAATCAACTCTTTGTGACAGACCTAGGTTAAACATGACATTAGGAGACGTGTGAAACAATTTTCACTAACTGACCTCTCTCCCTCTATTTCGCATTGGTCTTTTATGAGTCGTTTTTGTCCAAGCGAACAGGACACTTCCTAGCAGGAGGCACGTTTTTCCAGCCTCATCATGGTGCACAAAACACTGCTCAGTGAAATGTTTGGCACAAAATTTTGTGTTGGACGTAACGTTAATCTCCACGAACAACAAACAGCCTGCCCGTTAGCTGCAGTTAGCCTACATACAGTGACCAGGGCTTTCCCTGAAGTCAGCAAAAGACAAGCTTACTGCTTGAGACGTGGCATTTCTATCAAGGCATCATCGTAACGTTACCATACTTAAATAAAACGACATCATGTTTGCATTTGATCTAACAAGTAGCATGATAACGTTACACAGTTGCTATCTTTATAACTAACATTAACCTGGGGTTAAGCTAACCGGTTGGCTAGCTAGATAATTATGCACTTACCTGGAAAAATGTACCGATGTCTCTTCTAATTTTTGAAATCCACTGTCTCTTCAATCTGGTGTCTGTCAGGAACCGGTGGAACGAACGTGTTTTGTCTTTTTCACGTCTTTTGTAGTAGGAATTACACCCAGGCACACACAGCAGACATATTCGTAACTGATACAATCCACAACACACACAACCGTAAAGAACTCGAACTTCCCACCCTGAGCATGACGTCAAAACAAGATGGCCGCCGTGTGAATATGGTGAATTGTCCGAAGGAACTTACATTAAATGAGGAGATATTTGCTGAATGTCAGAAAAAGTGTTACAGAAATTGCTTGACATCGCTTATTCAATGGCTCTCTACCGAAACACCTGTAGTTTGCGGAGGACGAACGAGAAAGCACTCGTTTGATAAATCAGCCAGTAGTAGACAAATAACTTTTAGAAATAATCTGTACTGCAAAAACGAATGTTGGTGGGTATTTAAACTATCTAGCGGGTGTTTAAACAGCTGCAAGAAATAGAAGCTTCATGGTCTTTATGTTCTGGTTCGTAAATTATTTTCATAAAACTTCAAGTTGCCCTATAACTTTACTCTCAAAACTCTTCACTGCACTCTAGGCAATTAACTGACAGTATGATAGGCTATTTATTTTCTGTAGGCTACAATAAACACATTTATTTTTTCAACTTTTGTAATATTACGCACTTGGCTACTGAACGCAAATCAGCAGGAGAGAGAATGCACGTAGCCTACGCAGCGTGTAGCGCAATGTGTAGGCTATTTGGTTACCAACTAACACTGTAAGCCAATTCACTAACTTAAGACTTCAGTGCCATCATATACAACGTTTTTTTACACAACAAATACAGAAAGGATGGAGGCAGCAAAAGTAGAGAAGTCATTTCAGATGGGGCAAGAACAAGGTGAATTTGTATGCTTGTCAAAACGTAGTCCTACCCTGCATTAGAGGAGCTGATCATCATACCAAGCACACTCGCTGTTTAAAGTCATACACCACGGTAAACTAAAACTAAAATGTTACAAAGGTGGCAAAAATAATATAGGGTATTATTAGCCATGACATAACTAGGCTATGAATCGTTCGTTCATTTTTTTTTTTTTGGGGGGGGTTTACAAACTTATTCAAAATCATCCCCCCCTCTGGTTTTTACACAAATCGCACCCTGATATATATATACGGTATATACTGTATATATTGGATGTTAAACTCATTCTTGGTTTCTTCTTTCTTTCCTCTCCTAACACTTCTAACAATCTAAAACACTTGACATGCACTTACCATGCACTTCCCTTATTCCTTCTAATTCCACCTCCTTCTCCTTCTACCACCATCTCCTTCAATAGACTTGATTAGTACTTATGTTTCTGCACTCCCATCCTCTGATAGTATTGTTACGTAAGGTCTCCTCTGCATAGTAGTATTTACTGTTAAATACTCCCACCCGGGGTACCTTTGCTTCTTTTTAGCTCTTGCCAACTTGTTGATTTTTTTTACTGTAGTGTAAACCAATGTCACACCTACAGAAAACACTTAATTGATGTGATATAATGATGACTTAGTAAATGTATGCCTACAATGTTTTATTAAACATCAGTCATCATGTTCATTTTAATGAATAGGAAGGAAATGTAAGTAATATCCAATGCAGACAAAATTCTGTGATATCTCCTGTGAGTCATGTGTCATCTTTCGTGAGTCTCGTGAGTTTTGTTCATCTTTATTTGTCTGACGAAATAAGCACAAATCCATTAGAAAGTCAGGGCCCTAGGAACATAGGACCCTGGAAACATAGGACCCTTTTTCATGTTCCCATTATCTACCACACATAGGATCCTGGGAACATAGGGATGACCCCGTTGTACCTTGTTACCCCTACTACAGTAGTAGGCTACTGCCAATCCATCAAAACGTTGAAGTATTGTGTTCTGATGCTTTCATGGACTCTTTATGGGCTTCTCCCTTGACTGTATGCCTCCACATCCCCCACATACTTCCCCCGATTCTCTGCGAACTTCTCCTGACTAAATAATTTTTCTACTGCGACAGAAGGTCGCATGCATGACATCCTTGTTAGCCTATTTTTACAAAAACGGCTGCTTCGGGGCCATAATGTGAGATACAAGGTAATGGAGTGTTTCATACATTGTTCTTTAGAAATAAACAATGGACAAATAGAGTCTTTAAACGCTTCAGATGTAAAGTTATTTGCTGTCAAAGTGACACCAAAATGAATAGGGGTCAATGGAATGCTAGCGGCAGGTGATGGCTTATTAACCTCAGAGCTTCCCATAGGGGTTACGCTTACCGGATGTTCAGCTGTGCTTTATATGCGCCTTTTGCTATAGATCAGGTTTTTCTTGGTTAGTGGCATAATGATTTTAAGAGGGTGTAAGATAGTGATTTTTGGATCATGCGCCAGCCAGACCACACCTTATTACCACAACGCTGGGTGCAAGGTTTTATAAAGGTAAAAAAAAATCCACCACTGACTGGGTGTAAGATAAGAATAAGCTTTGTGTTGCGCTTTGCGCCACCTTGCGCCAGGTGCAAGATAGGGGCCATTGTGTTCTGATGCTTTTATGGACTCTGTGGGCTTCTCCCTTGATTGTATGCCTCCATGTCCACCCACATACTTCCCCCCGATTACCTGTGAGCTTCTCCTGACCACATACATTGTTATGTTTCTTTAGAAATAAACAATGGACAAATCGAGTCTTTAAACGCTTCAGATGTAAAGTTATTCGCTGTCAAAGTCACGCTAAAATGAATGGGGGTCAATGGAATGCTAGCAGTTGGTGATAGCTTATTAGCCTCAGAACCGTCCATAGGGGGTACGCTTTCCGGATGTTCGATTACCCCCTTGACTGTTACCAGAGCCCGTTTACAGAGAGCCGGATCACTCCCTATTATTGTACCTGCAATCTGTTGTAGTTCCGCTAGGGGCGATCACGAATAAGTATAAGTAATCCAAAATTTGGTCTCTGCATTTAACCCAATCGGTGAATTAGTGAAACACAAACAGCACACAGTGAACACACAGTGAGGTGAAGCACTAATCCCGGCGCAGTGAGCTGCCTGCTTCAACGGCGGCGCTCGGGGAGCAGTGAGGGGTTAGGTGCCTTGCTCAAGGGCACTTCAGCCGCGGCCCACTGGTCGGGGCTCGAACCGGCAACCCTCCGGTTACAAGTCCAGAGTGCTAACCAGTGGGCCACGGCTGCCCTCAGTGCAAAAACAATGGGGGTCTATGGAGCTAGACGGCTAAATGTGTCTCTTTCACCTGGTTGTCGTTGAAAAATCGAAGATTGGATTGTGGTTTCTGCAAGCTCAATATGGATTATAGGTCAAAAGTTGAATGAACGAGTACTTACGTCCTTTCGATTTCTTACAGGTTAGTCGTTGTTGCCCACAACACACTAGCTTTCTGCTAATGAATGACGTCATTGACACTTTTGAAAGGCTTTTTAGAACAAATAAGTGACTCAAAAAATATAATACTCAGCGGTCTGTATTTTCTCTGCATCCTCTTTCGCATGCAACATTTAAATTTCTGGGCAAAAAATTATATCCAGAGAAAAGTGGATTTGAGGGGTACAGCTCCATAGACCTCCATTCATTTTGCACTTATTCGTGAGCGCCCTCATGTGGAACCAGAAGAGGAACTGCAACCAGTTCAGAAACCGGAAGTTTCCCGAGAGTGGAGGTTCTCCCCTTATTAGACATTCCCTGCTGTTACTCTTGTAGATGTGTGTGACGCTGTGCCATAAAGCAATTTGTGATTTTCGCGAGATTTGGCAGTCCGCTGCCAAATACTGATACTGTAGCATTTTTTACCATATAAGACAATTTCATATTTTGTAGCAAACGTAACTTGGTCAGGGACCCCCTGACAATGTGCTGCGGGCCCCACTTTGAGAACCAATGGTGTAGGCTACCTTTAAAGTGTCTGCTTACTGAGTAATGTCATTCTTTTCCCAAGCACTCTGGTTCAGAGTTGGTGTACACAAACACACTGAGGAGCACTGGTGTGTCGTCTCCCATCACCCGGCGGCCTATGCTGATTCTGCCCCTGGCCTGCCGGATCGCAGGGAGGGAAGCTCAGGGCCCCCACTACAAGGTCATCATTCCCATAGAGGAGAAGGTGTTTGGGAAGGTGTCCTTCTGGTTGGAGTTCCATCGTCCAGGGGAAGGTCCATTGGGCAATTTAACCCGCATCGGTCAGTTTAGGAGGTTTCCAAGGGAGGCTAGAGTGGCGATGAATAAGGTCAACAGACTGGAGGAGCTGGACTTGTACGTGTTCTCCAACAGCTCAAAGACACAGGCCCAGCTTCTCATGGGTGGATGCAAAAAATCTGAGACGGAGGACTTTGCTGATGCTTCTCCTATTGTAGAGAATGGGTCAGTAGCCTTGTGGTGGTTCCATGTTTTCTCTGCTTTCATCCTGCTTTTCAATCCCCTTTCACCCCCCAAAAAAACAAACGTTTGTGACACAAATTAAGAAATCTCTCTCTCTCTCAGGTGTAAACGTGACAACAAAAGTCTCGAAATCCTCATACAAACTCCGACGATTAAGGTCTACCGACTTAACCTGGCTCAAATCCAAACTGTGGGGAACACGGTAGGTTAATGAACTTCTATTTTGTTTGCTAACAGATCGCTACCCTAGAATAATAAGGTTCTATCTGTGTTTTGAGTAGTTCTGAGATATTGAGCTTCAAAGTTTTAGAATTCCATAGAGTTACATGGTAAATTGAACAAGTTCTTTTTGATATAAAGTCCAAATATGTACAGAACTTTAAGAAACACTTCATCTGAACTTAAGAAACGTTCAAAGAATAAAAATATGTAAATAACTCCATTTTGACAAAAATGTCAGATAGAACCTTATTATTCTAAGGTAGCGAGATGTATTTATTGTAAATTTCTCACTTTTGAATATGTTGGCCTATATGCCAGTCCATAAGGATCACATAGGCGTAAGGCAATATAACTTATTCTAATCTATAGATCTAATGTAAATAGGAGCCACTAATCAGTTATAGTGAGTCTCCATATCAGTATGGAGAATGCATGCCAAATGCAGAGGCAATGACCATCAGCTCGACCAGATTATGATGCAGAGATTTGTTTAGTGGACAACTGAAAGGGTAGTCCAATAGAACCTCAGCACAACCATTAACCACGGATGCAACTTCTTAGCCGAAAATTATTTCAGGAGGTGTTGTTTTCATAATTTGACAGGTGCTGATTCAGCACTCTTCAGCACTCAAAAATGAAATGTGCATACTAGGCTACTTGATTAGTCAGTGACACTAAGCTGGGCTGCTAATTTCTTTTTCTACAGTATATTTTTGGGCATTTCACCTTAGTTCATTGATAGGAAAGTGAAGAGTGGCAGGAAGCAAATGGGAGAGAGAGCTGGGATCCAGAAATGACCCTGGGTCAGATTCGAACAAGGGTCTCTTCATGTGCACTTGGACCCAAATGTGATAAGGAAGCTGCAACCACTTGCACCTCTCTAGGTTGTTGATTTAAATCCCATGTATGAGTCAGCTTGTTAGACAGCACTTGAGTGTGCATTCATCTCATGAGTGTTGGATTCACACTGATTTTGCTGTGCATGTATGCAAATAGTTGTCAGCAGACATTCAAGCAGTTCAGAGAGTATCCTCTCAGCAGCAGGTGACTCTGCATAGAGGAATCCTTGTGGGTGTGTGTATGGGTGACAGACAAGCTTTGTGCGTCACAACCATCCCAGCAAAGAGAAAATTCCACCTGCTATATGGACACATCTGTCCCCTGTGCTAGATCATGGAGAAACCCACCATCCATCAGTAACCTTGGTTCATTTTATTTATTGATGGGGCATTGATATACCCAATACCAGCAGAACCTTTATGCTTAGCACAGAGTTGTTCAAGAAGCATTAAGTAAAAGTGATCCAGATGGAATGAGTGAGCTTTGTTTTATAACTCCAAAACAAACAGTCTCTAGCTTAGTGGCTTACAGTACATGCTGAAAGTGTTACATTTAAAGTGTTCTATGAGAATAAAAAGTTAAATGAAACAAATGGGAAAATATATTTTTTCTTTACTTGATATGTATTCGCAATTCTGGAATGGGCCAAAGCTGTTATCAGAGACGGTTGATAAAGTTAACTATAGAATCTTTGCTGTTATGGTTAATCAACAGGTAACTATTTGTTTTGCACACCTTATACCTTATAGGCGCACCCAAATGACAATACCTGGCTATGCTACTGTTGCATAGCTGCATTCCATGCAGTTGACATGGCAACTTCCAAAGAAGTTGATTATGTTCTGAGGGAGGTCAGATAATATAATATGTAAGGAATGATTGTATTGTCCACCGGGGGAGACCGGGGCTGGTTGGAACAGGGACAGGTTGAAACACTGTTAATATCCAGGCTACTAGAGGGAGCTGCAACAAAATTCCAACACTAAACTGACGGCCATAAACTCACGTATGTAACTGGTCTCCAGGTTATTAACCCTTTAGGTGAGAACAACTTTTTAATTTTGTAGTGTCAAAACTTAGAATATGCACCTCCTACTAAATACATCCTAGAAGGGTAATAGTTAGGGATATAAAAAAAGATGGATTATAATTGATTGCTAGGGGACTCATCTATAATTTAAAATGAAGTTTGAAAACCTGAGGTGACTTATATTACCAGGCTAACAGCATTTGTGCCAAAAAGTTTGACCTAATGTTGGCGGGGCAGGTTGGCACACTGATTTTGGGGTTGGTTGGCACATTTTGTGACAAATCTATAAACTTTGTATTTTATGCATAAAAACATCATCAATCTTTATTTTAACATTGTTATTGTAATTACTAAACATAGTTTTACATTTGGAAGCATTTCAGACATTTTTAAACATTTGAAGTTAAAAAAAATCGGTAGGGACCAAATTGGTCTTGACAGTGGGTCCTACTGAAGAAAAACACACAGGAAAGACATCAGCAAAGCCCTACAGGCAGTGATATAGATGAGCACTTCAAACAAAACCAAAAGGAGTACTGCAAAGGACTATAACATAGGTGTTCCAACCAACCCCGACTACATGTGCCAACCAACCCCGTGCATGGGGCAGGTTGGCACACATGCACAACACCACTTTAATCATAAATAACTCAAAACAAGGGATCATTTGTTGACATTGAATGTATACATTTTGTAGCTGAGATCCCAAGCTTTCAGTTAATCACAATTTGACCATTTCAATGCATTGTAAGACGGAGAAATATAACCGAGAGTGGAAAGTGTTCCAACCAGCTCCGGTCTCCCCTAATTATCAGAAAATAAGTCCCGACAGGGAGAACAGAACCCCGACGTGCAGTGGACGATCTTGACAATATCCCTTACTTAACAGACCTCCGAACATTGGGAAGGCCCATTCGTGTGAATGGAACTTTCTGCAGCACTCTGAAGAGCCGTGTAATAAAGGCCTATAATATACTGCTCAAAAAAATGAAGGGAACACTGGATCGGTACTCTGACACTGTTTGGTTCTGAGCACAAGTAAAACTTTTGAGGCGAGTGTTTTATTTTGCAAGAACTGTCAGACATTCTGTGAATGTAGTTTGAGAATGGAGAAAAGGGTGGAAGGTTTCAAAAAATGTGTTTTAACAATTGTGGAAAACTGTAAGTGTTTTTTTGAGCAGTATATATTATAATGATAATAATAGTAAGAACAAGAAGAAGAAGAAGAAGAACTAATGATAAAAAATACTTAAAAAGTAACTTTCATGATACCAAGGTAGCATGGAAGTGAATCCTAGAGCTTAGGGATAACATGACTAAAGCTCTTCCCATAGTGATGTCATTGTGGTAGCCTATGGAGAGTCGGCTATAGTACACTAACAGCAGTCAATGATTATGAGGATGAATACCACAAAAGACAAATAATAAAGATAAATTCTACAAGTCTACATGTACATAGCAAGGTACTATTAAGGTGATGAGCACTTTTTGAGCAATGTTGCTGGGCAACCGCATAACTTGTTCCATGTTGTCTGATTGGATGATCATGGAAATTTGCCTACTGTACTGATAGATTAAAGTTCTTCGTAACTCTTTAGAATAACATGTGCTTATTAGCCTGTTTTTAGTCAACTTCACCAAAGTATAAGTATATATAGCCTTTTGATCCTGTGAGGGAAATTTGGTCTTTGCATTTATCCCAATCCGTGAATTAGTGAAGCACACTCAGCACACAGTGAACACACAGTGAGGTGAAAGGTGCTAATTCTGGAGTATACTGTAGATGTATGGTTGTTATCAGGTGATTTCATAGTATTTTTTTGAAACAGAGAACATTTTTACTGAAGTATGTGAACAACATTATCTCTTTATATTAATGCCAGTCATTTTTGCTAACCTAACTTATGACAAAAACCGAATGTCACTTAATTCACTTAGTGTCATGTCACTCTTATGTTGATACTGTCAAGTAAAGTGTAACCCAATAAAGCCTTCTTTACCACACCTTAGCTGAATGGAGTATTAAAATATGTAATGCATAAGTAGAAAAATGCGATCTCACATACGGTAAACAGTATGCTTCAAATGGATGCTTTTGCGGTGTTCAAACTGTATATTCGACTGCTCATTCTGCAAGACATCTGACAAAAAAATCTGACATGCCAGAAATCCAATCAGATCGGAGCTGGAATGCTGATTATTATGTCTTCTACTGAAATCTGGCATCCTGAGCCTGCTTCATAACATATCGTACAGGAATGCAGCCGGAGTCAAAAGTTTGTCGGCTCTGATTGATTCAGGGATAAAATCGTATAGTAGCTGTTCTTTGCCTGCCTTTTAAACTAGGGCCCATAGTCACAGTCAAGTACGGCTTCAGAAAGTAAAAGTCCTACCATGTATTGGTTCTATCTGTGCACTTAACACAGGTGATTTCACTAATTAGGTCATCTACCTGGCTGAGGAGTTGTGCCAATTTGAATCACCTGGTTTGTTGAATGGTTGGAGCATGACTTTTACTTTCTGAAGCTGGACTTTTACACCTCTGCATAGTCAAAGATACTTGGTACAGATTATGTTTTTGTAATCTACCATTGTGCATATCTGATGTTGACTTGATATTTTTGTGTCTCTTCCTAAAGATGTATGTCGAATGTACAGTGAGCCTTTGCGTAACCACGCAGGCTACTGATAAGTGCCCAGGGCCATGTGATCCTGTTGATCCGAATGTTCTAGTGACCTCGATCCTGTCCAGTGAATATACTGTGCGCTCTGGGCCAGTCCTCCTTCTGGATAGAGAAGTACCAGCAACAACCACAGTCCCTATAACAACCACCCCACTGACCACCACCACTACTACTCCCACTACTACTCCTACTACTACTACTGTTGCTACAACCGCAGCAAACACTACAGCATCCTCAGGTGAAGTCCTGCACAGAACAGAGTTCCATACATTATTATGACATCATCCATACAGAACAGAGGGGACAATAATTTGACACTGGCCACTCACATGTATCTCTGATTCTTTCCTGCCACAGCTTCAAAAAGGACTTCCAGCTTGGCTGCAGGAGTGATCATAGTGGTCTTTCACATGGTCTTCCTGTGTCTTCTCCACTGATAGAAGAGCAATCAAGATTCACCCCTGCAGACAAAACAACAGACTCACTTCACTTATTCACTTACTGAACTCACACCTCTTATTCTCTTACTTATCCAGTGTGTATTTAAATCAAGTAATTATATAGAAAATAATACTGCCCATTCATAGTCCTTGCTCTGTAAATAGGAAACAAACAGCAACCAGCAATGTTGCTTCAGGGGCAAGGGGAGCTTGGTGTTTGATTGGCTGTTTGAACTGAAATATCAACAACCTTTCACTATGATCAAGGACTGTATATCACGATAGGGGTGTAACAGTGCACAAAAGTCGCGATTAAGTACGTACCTTGTGTTGAAGTCATGGTTTAGTTAATTTTCAGTACAGTAATCCTCTAAGTACTCCTAGCCTAACATTTACTGACAATATTACTGATGCTCAGCACATATAGAAATAGTGTTTTGAAAATGTTGTTCATGTAGTGTTCATGCCAAATGTTTTTTGGCATGAATTAACTAAAGGTGTGGGAACTCGAAAGGTGTGGGAACTCGAATTTGAAACATGGTCTGCGCGCAAAAAAGCCTATACTGTTGATTACTGTTTTTAAGACTGCATTCAGTACACATCTGTATTGAACCTGATGTCCTGTACCTAAATAGTTCAGTGTGTGAAAATGTGTACCTTTACACCTCTAATTCTTGAATGAATAACTATGGAGCTAAATTTGTCTCAATAATATTTGTATATGCGCAGAGGGGGATCCACAAATATTTCTTTATTTGCATGTGTGTTTTGATATGTACAAATAAAAAAATCATATTTGTAACTCGTATATTGATTTTTACAAATATAGATGTGCATTTGTAAATAAAATGCCATTTGTAAAACCGAAAATTTCATTTGTGAAATGTGAATCTGCATTTGTGGATCACCAGCACATGCATTCTTCGCTTTCCAAAGTTACGTGTTTTTGAGACGTTCTTCACATGAAAGTCACACAAATCCACACGTAAATACTTCAATTCACCGGCACACAGAAATCGCAATCCAGTAGATGGCGACATCCACAAATATTTCTTGACTTGCATTCGTGTTTTGACATCCACAAATTAAAAAAATCATATTTGTAACTTGTAAATTGGTTTTCACAATTGTAGATGTGTATTTGGGGGCCTAGCAGCGAAGGCACCCATTGAGTTACTAGCTTTTCCTATTATTATTATACTTCCGCCATTGGAGTCTATGGTAGCCCATAGAACGCCTGGCTAAAAAGTGCAGATTTTTTGGCAGAAAGTTTCGGGACACTCCACTGACTGCTCACACTCATTTACGGACCTCTAAACCCAGCCATCTAGCGCCACCAACAGGTCAAAATCTGGCTGAAAATTGAACCGCTGGGTCTAAAGTTATGAAATTTGGCACACTGATTTAGCACTGTCCCATGATCACTCTCACCAATTTACAGAACTCTATGCCCAACACTGTAGCGCCACCAATGGGTCGAACCTGGATTGCATTCACGCATGTGACCATTGAACGGTGCGTCCGATTTTCACATATCAGGCACCGTTGGAATCCCTGGACCGCCCTAAGTTCAATGACCCCTATTACGTCACTTTTTGCCATATTGGACCTCCGCCATATTGGATTTAGTCCAAACTCTACAAAAAGTTTCAGCGGTCACAAATTTCATCTGATTTTCAGGGAACTTGGCGGAGATGATCTTCTGCCCGAGCCGCACAAAAGATACTTGTCAGATTTTTCAATTTCATTTTTGTTTGCCCTTGACAGCCAATCAAATATGGCAATGAAGCCACCAAACAGGAAGTGGACTAACATCTCCGTGGCACTTTGAGTTAACATAACAAAACTCGATACCATTAGTCAGGACACTGTCCCAATCACTCACAGCAATTTTTATGCATATACATTGAACACTCTAGCGTCACCACCAGTCCAATGCTGGACATGCGTTCATGCGCGTGATCCTTGACTCTTTTGTCTGATTTTCAGAATTGAGGTAGCGTCTGAATCCTTGGACCATCCCGAGTTCATCGACCCCTATCTCGTCACTTTCCGCCATATTGGATTTGGTCCAAACTCTACAGAAAGTTTCAGTGGTCACAAATTTCATCTGATTTTCACAGAACTTGGCGGAGATGATCTTCAGACTGAGCCGCACAAACGATACTTGTCAGATTTTTCAAATTCCACTTTTTTGGCTCATGACAGCCAATCAAATATGGCGATGAAGCCGCAAAAAAGGAAGTGGGCTAACATCTCGGAGACGCTTTAATGTATCAAGTCCAAATTGGGTACAGGGAATTCGTATCTGATTGTGAGGACACAGTAGGAAATTGGCATCATTTGGCCTCTATAGGGGGCGCTGTAATACAGGAAGTGGGCTCATATCTCAGCAACGCTTCGATGTATGAAGTCCAAACTTGATACAGGGACATAGCTGATTGTGAGGACATGCAAAGAAAAGTGGTCTCATTTGGCCTCTAGGGGTCCTGTAATAAAGAAAGTGAGCTCACATCTCAGCAACACTTTGGTGTATGAAGTCCAAACTTGGTAGACGGACATGGTAGCTGATTGTGAGAACACACAAGGACATTGGTGTAATTTAGCCTCTTGCTGTGAGTGCTTGCTCATGCCATGGCAACGCCATTCCTGCTATAGCGCACTGCTAGGCCCCCGCATTGCTGCTTGCAGCTATATTTGTAAATGAAATGGCATTTGTAAAACTGAAAATTGCCTTTGTGAAATCTAATTTTGCATTTGTGGATCACCAGCACACACAGTTTTCGTTTTCGGCGGATTGCATTTGTGGATCAGCATTTGTGGATCACATATTTTTGAGACAAACTTTGCGCAGAGAAGCCACCCAGATCCACAAGTAGCCTGCTGACACTTTCTAATCCAGTAGATGGCAGTGTTGTTCTATGGGACTCATAACCAAAGACTCTTTGCTCATAACACACAGAGCTAGCGAACCTAGTTCTTAAATCTAACAAGTTATGCCTTTTACAACAAGCTTTTTGATGGAAAAGTGGTGTTTAATTTCCATAATCTTTGTTTAGTAAACGCATAAAACCATCAGTTTGCAAGCGAAATCAAGAATTATGATCTTTGAGTTTGTTTATAGTTACCTAGCAACCTTTCACACTGTCAGTTCTTGCAGTTCATTACAGAGTAAAAAAAAAAAAAAACAACAGCTGGCAACGTTAAAACAGCTGTTCAGGTGGGCTCATAGAATTGGAACTGTATATGAAATGTTGCGCTGAGCCTGGATTTGAACCAACGATCCTTGGGGTCAGAGCTCACTTCTCTAACCACTGTGCTACCACATTTCTTGTAGGCCTATATTACATAATATGGAATAACTGAGTGAAATTGTCCTCTGTACTTTGTTATATCAAACACGCTTGGTGCAAATTGAATAGTTTAAAGAATACATTTATTTTGGTTCCATACATTATACACATAAAAAGACTGGGACATGTGATTGAGAATGAGCCTTGTATTATGAAAGTTTAATGTTGGGTCATATTATTATGATAAATACATACATACATCAAACTTCATTTCTGCTAAAATGGTAACATAAAATAACAAAAATAAAATATACAGTGAGGACAGGAAAAAAGACTGACATTGACCACGGTGGCAGATAAAGGCTTAATCATTTTCAAAACTTTGGTTTGAAGGTATCCCTTGACAACGTTAAAAAAATGTGAGAATACAGCAGAGTTGGCACTTCAGTCAGTTAAATCCTGAATATACAAAAGCTCATTTTGATTACAGAAATGTTCAAACAGTGCCAAAACACCAGTAATAATAACATTGAAATCAGTGTTTGAAAAGCTTGCATAGTCTGGATCATGTCATGGTTTAAAGGAGCTAGTAATTTAAGGCAGTTCAGCTTAGGTCCTGTGAAAGCATGCTGTATTTGACCACAGAATTGTTTGTGAATATGTGAGTTGTGAGCGATTTTACACTACATTAACTAACAAGTACCTGTTTTGTTGCCACAAGTACCTCAACACAACATATACAGTACATTAACAAGTTAGAGTGCTCCAAAGCAGTATCTTCAGTTTGCTATAGGCCTAGGATGCTGTGAAATGATAAACTGCAGTGCTTTTAGCTCATAATATTTAGCAGAATGGGCTCTAATAGGATATGCATCACAATTACAATAACAAAATCTTTTAAAAACAATATCATGTTAATATTCTTCTTCCTTACCTCCAACTATAAGGCATAGTAGTCAATAAAATGCTAACATTATTTAATGTGAAATGCTGCTCAGTGAAATATCCCTCTACATGCTGTACCTCATCACCCTCAGTATGGCTCTGCCTTCAGACTTCGGTACAGACAGCATGTGAATATCATACCTATTATCTGTCAGAGAGAGAGAGAGAGAGAGAGAGAGAGAGAAAAGAAAGAAATGAGTAAGCCAGAATGCACATGTTCAAAAAACTCTTTGTGATCCAATGTTAAACACTTGGGGCCCTAATGTAAATGATGAGCAAAGTGCAAAGTCACTCAATGAGCAAAGTGTCTAGCGCATCAAATAAAGCTGTGGCATGTGGGAGCATTTAGCTGATCCGCTGATGTTTGTGCATAGGATGGATCTTGCTCATGATATTAAAGGTGCTAAGTCATGGTACATGGTTTCTAAGATAAAATATTTCTGTCTCATACAGCAAACATCTCCTCACAATCTGCTAGTTGCCTGTCCCCTGAATACTGTAAAAAAACCCGGTCTCTGTGGACAACCCAGGCTCCAAAAACGTCTACAAAAACAGCCTGGACCGTGAAACATAACATATATAACTGTTCCCGCCAATCGCTGACGAGATGCACGTTCATGTCAGTTTCAATTGCACGGTAGGAAGGGGGAGGGAGGGGCGAGCTAGCTCTCTGTTTTGTTTGAAACATTAACAGAAGTGATGTTACCCAACCGTGCTTAGAGAACCTTTTAACTAGGAAATAGATTTAGGCGTTTTAAATTAGCTTTAGTTAGACTCTAAACTTTGCACTTTATCCACCATTTAACTCAGGGCCCTATACCTGTTATTGCCAATAGTCATGTCTGACAAGAGACTAAATTATAATAGACATAGCTGCAATGATTTGAGCAAACATAATAAGAATAATAAATAATAAGCAAACACTCATAGTCAGCCAACCCTGTAATAACAACATAAGCTTTTTATACTTGAGATGTAATCTCCATGGGAACTGCTGGCTACCACAGTGACACTTACTTGTACACATGCGATGCCAACTCCAACAGCACCTATGATCTTTAGGTGGTCCAGGATAAAGTTCTCCAGCTTTGTTATACATCCGCCCTTCAGACAGATAATGCAGATGCTATGGCATGTCAGGCAGTCTTTTAGTATGGAACTGGTGTAACAACTATATTACTATTTCTGTTTCTATCCATGCCGTGCTCAGTGTTATTGCAGTCTCAGTGATTTGCCTAGACTAAACCCACACAAATGACTTTCATATTTCAGTCTTACCTCGACCTTATAAATATTTGAGGGATGGTCTCTCTTCCCGCACTCTACGGTCATGGTTTTGCAGCAACTGTCAGGCACCAATCGCCCATTTGCCTCACCAGAGCGGACCCACGCACTGGAACTCCAGTCTGAGGAACTGTTGCTGCCACAGCATTTGAACTGTAACCACACAGAGAGGGTGTTCATGCAACCCATGCAACAGCAACAGCAACAACAAAATGCATTTCTATAATGTTTTCATGGCACCCAAAGTGCTTTACAGTGAAGGGGGAAACTCACTAACCACCACCAATGTGTCACACCCACCTGTGTGACAGCAGCCATTACGCATCCTTATTCTATAATGCTGCATCCACTGACATTTATTAAATTTTCTCCAATGTCATGCCATTTCTACTTGGCTAACAGAATTCTCAAAGTTGCATTAGCTACCCTCTCTTGCTCACCTCCTGCTGTAGTTTATCCACAGCTTTAGTGATGTGCTCCTCATTTTTTTGTTGGTACTTCTGGACCATGGTCTCTCTCAGGTTCTCCTTTAACTCTGCATTCAACTGTGGAATAAAGGTTATAGTTAAAGGTTAAAAGTTTAGAGGTTATAGTCAGATACTTATTCACACTCTAGTTTCAACTCACTCACTCACTGCACAGATTTAAAGGTATTGAATGCAGTTTTTTTGGCTACTGGCTCCCCCTATAGTAGCCTGGAGGACCAGACCCAATCAGAAAGATTAAGGGTCTGGCTACGAGTAATAAAAATGGCCCAACTCGAGGGGGCGGCACCAAGCATGCATTTGAAAATATCACTGCACGCAATTGGATAATACTACAACCAATGTTTCCGGACTTCGACACTGCAACGCTGTCATCATCTGTTTAGCTCGCCTCTGGCCTGCCTATCAGATACACCAATGTGATTGGTGCAGCTCGGTTTCATGGGTATAGCTAATGAGCATCATTACTCATCGCCAGAGTTACTCGCTGAGCAAATTCAAATTTAGCTCTTGCGAGAACTCTGGATTTCCAGGGTACACCTATAGTTGTGCAGAATTTGAATTTTACACAAACTGTCGTAAATACCACTCATGTCTCACCCCCTTCACCCTGGACTCAGTACATGTGGATTTGTTTCCAAACCAGCAAAGACAACCTCCAAAGAGCCATGTCAACTGAGAAGGTTTATGTATTTTCCGTAAAGCAATTTGTGGTTCTCCATGGAATTACAGCAAAAGCAAGTTGTCATGACATCAATATGATTTCTTTTATCGTTAACATTATAAGTTGGGTTTTGAATACCTATCGACAGTAGGGCACCATTTTGAGCGATGTTGCTGGGCAACCACATGATTGGTTCCATGTGCTCTGATTGGATGATTCAGATTTGCCTTCTGATGATTAATGTTGATGATTAAAATTTGGGAATGTGCCCCAACAACACTCAAGAACATTGCAGAAGTACATGGCATGGAAGAAGTTGCCTTGCGCATCATCAGCTTTAGTGGGCAAGGCAAATGCACAACAGACCAGTTGAACAGGGGTGTCACAAGAATACAGTGCACTTCTGTATTTCTCCAGCAGGGGGTGTCATCATGACAAGGTCTAAATGGGTTTTTCTACAATTCATTCAAATACTTGACATACATGAGACAGGCTGCAGGGACAGAGTTGACTTATTTTTAATATCTGTGATCATGGTTTTGTCTTGATTGAGTAATACTGATCTGTCTGAAATCCATTCACTTCAGTAATATAGTTTGCTGGTGGAAGTGAATGGATGAATGTAGCAACATAATGCTTTGTTTAATAGTGCAAAGTATGATTATATTCACTTATTAGTTCAAAGAAAAAATCTGCTGATGATGCATCATATACATATTATGTGCCTGTAAATGAATCTGTCATTGATACCATTTTCTGATTCATAGTTCTGCTCATCCTTATAATAGTAACATTATTAACACACAGAGCTGGCTCTCTCCAATGTCCACAATCCCATATAGGCTACATATTTGAGGGTATGCCAGTTTGCCTGATGTATGTTTAATCCTGATGCATGTAGGAATTTATCTGCTTGCCTCTAATTCTATATTCTCCCTTCCCTTCTGACATAAAATGCACAATGATTTGTTTCACTAATTATAGTACACGAGACACAAGCACATACCTGTTGGTAGTAGACATATGCCAAAACTCCAGCAAGGACTTCCAGCAGGAAGATGAACAGCAACAAAACAAAATACTAAATTGGGAAGACAACAAGAAGTAAGAATGATCATGTTAGAACAAACACTCAAAACACTCATCTCCATGTTTAAATAAAACAATGCACAAAATAACAATTCTTTGACTCTTCCTATAAGACATCCTGATTTTTTGATCAAAAAGCAATGTTGCTTCAGTATAACTGAGCAAGTCAGAGCTAATGCAAGACTGGCCAGTTGCCATCATGCCAAGATCCTGCACAGGAAACATAAAGATGAGTCAGTGCCTCTAATGGGATTACGGCCCTGCCTCAGCCCAGCCCAAATAAATCACATCTGAGCGGGGCTCTCACTCTGGCCGGCCACAACACCTGTTTGAGCAGCATTAAAATGGAAGCCTTCAGACACACTGCAGACGCATACCACCACGAGCATGGACATGCCCTTGATTACATGACCTCCCTACCACTGTGCCTACAGCAGTTCAAATTTCACAGACATAAGACTACACCACAGTTGACTGATAAGATTAGGACAATCTAGCTCCTCTCAAGGAGATTGAAATTAAACAAATCCTTCCACAATATGTACTACAGGCAGCAGCTAAGACAGCACAGACTGATTGCCTGCCTACAGTTAAACAGATCTATCATCTCATGTTTCACTCTTTATTTGAGTGATTCTCTCTTAGGGGCTTGTCATTATTCTAGCTGTGGTTTGTTCTGGGATTTTTCACTTTCTCCGCAAGCACTGAGGTGCCTTCCAGCATTTTTCTCCACATTCTTTCACACATTCACACACAAGTCCATTGTTTTAGCTCTAAGGAATTTGATATTCAAGATATCTGTCCCATTCACACGTTACCACATGCATTCCATAGATCACCAAAAGCCTCGATTTGGGTTGTCTCGAAATGGTTGCTGAATGGTTAACATGTGGAATTGCTGTATATTGGTAATTACATGTATTATTTAGGCATAGTAATTTAGTCACATTAATCAGTTTACATTCTAGGACTGATAGAATGTCAGTGACTGATCCAGTTTATTTGCCCTCTGACCCTGACAAGAGGGAGTATCAGGGATGCCTAAAGGAGCTAATCTCTATGCTCAGTCCAAATGCACGCTGAAAAGTGCTTCACACATTCCAACAAGAAATCACAATGAACAGACGTGATAACTAATCAATGCATTATGAACACTTTTGATGGAGGCAAAACAGTCACATGACTTCCAAAATGAAAAAAAAAAACTTATTTAATGCTGAAATCATATATTTGTTTGTCCAATGCCTTGACAATATTTTCTATTTATTTTGTACCACATTTGATGATGGATTGAAAGCAAACACTGTAGGACTTCTTTGGGAAAATGTGTTTTGCTGATTCCAAACTCAACAGCAGCGTATATTCATTATCACTGTATTTTAATTATTCTACATTACTTCAAACAACATTTATGATGTCAGCAATATATTCATCATGTCAAAGACTACCCTCTGACATCTTGGTTAGGTTATCTGGATCACAAAAAAGCTGCATTTATCAGTTACACAAGGTCTAACATTGACCCACCTTCTCAGCTGTAGATGGACAATGAATGTAAGTTACATTGTGGTCTTACAATAACTGGGTCATCAGAAATTCTGTCATCATCAGGGCTAGGTGCTGAATGACTACATAAGTTGTGCTTGTGGTAGCTTGTGTGCTTGAGTTCCATTGCAGAATTTAAGTTTAATATCAGCTAACTTTATCATTGGTCAAGCCCATCCAGCTGTCATTCAATAATATGGATGTGTGTGTGTGTGTGTGTGTGTGTGTGTGTGTGTATGCGAGCGTGCACACGTGTGTGTGTGTGTGTCTGTGTGTATGTCTGTCTCACCATCCTCAGGAGCCCTTTCTGTTCTTTGAAGGTCGCACAGCATCCCAGGACGCCTGTAATCATGACAATGATCCCTGCCACAATGAGAATGTAGGCCGAGACAGCATAGATCCTGGATGAGAGCAGGCTGATGTAGTCACTCTTCTCTGCCACTGTCCATATCCCTACTGCCATCACCGCACCCCCGGCCAGCTGGTAGTGGACAACAAATCACATCCTCATTGCCCATAACTAAAGCTGCATATTATCTATAACCGTAAGGATTACTTTCTTACAACATGATTTATCATACATCTGAATGAAATAAATTACCATTTCAAAGAGATATCACAAGTTAATGGTAAAAGATTTGAATATAAATGTTAAATCAGATTAACTAAATTCATCACATGTACTGTCTAAATAAGCCTCATATTTCACATACTGTCTTAATAAGCCTCATATTTCCCATCTTTTCATGAATGTTGTACAAAAATGTCTTGTATGTACTGGAAGTCTGGCACAAACACAGAAGTTCATTCAAAGATTAGAATACTAAAACCTTGCTTTCAGGTAGAGCGAATGCAAAGGGCTGAGAACTTCACTGGAAAATAAAGTGACCACACTCACCCAAAAAAGGAAATTGAAGGTGAAGAGCAAGTACTTTAGACAGATTGTGCCACATTTTTCTTTCTTTTCATCATAAGCCCCCATGCTGAAAGAAAAGACAAAATAAAACCCAGAGATTAATTTAATTTGATGAAAGCAACTTCCTAATAAATCAATTTTAGAAACCTGACGAATACAACAATGCAACTAAATCTGAGATTATCAATGCAACTCATTCTGATGCTACACTGACTTTTAATATGGGAAATTAAAGGAGAACTCCAGCCATAATCATGCCCCCAGAATGTAACACTGTAGCTGTCTAGCTGCTCTAGCTGTTAGCTGCAGCAACTCAAGCTAGGTAGAACCAATTGTTTTCATTTTTTTTCATACAGACAGTACTCGGTGACTTTGAGAAACAGAGATCTATGTGAAAAATATGCACCCATAATGCTCAATGTTGCACTATTGTTGATCGGGTAAGATCATGACATTTTTAGTCAGTTATTGACTAACTGGGGCATAGATATAAATTCTTCCATTGTGTCGCGTTAACAAAAATCAGAGCCATGGTCTAGACCTGACTCAATTTGTGAGTGACAGTTTACTTTTCTAAGATGAGATAAAGAACTTGTCCATGTGTGGTTTCTCTGTTTGCCATTTACCTGACTCATGCCCAGAGCACCAGGGGAGTGGCAGGCAGAATGAGTCACCCTGTTGCCAGACAGTGGATCCACAAAGCCTTCAGGGTTCACATTTTCACATCGGTGCTCATTCAAATGTAGTACCTTCAAGGTGGATACTGTCTAACAGAAAGATTGGTATGGTCCTTAACCTAGACATAGAGGCTATTTTATAACTGACTACTAATTTGTTAATGTCCTTATTTTTATAGTATTGGTGGTATTAAAGCTATACTGGTTGAACTCTCGTGCGCCATTCTCTAAGATTTTATCACTAGGCCTCAGCTCACTGTCATAGTCACACATGATAAGTGATGTGGCAGTTCAAATGCCTACACTTCCATTTATTAAATGCAATTTATTAGCCGTTTATTAGCAGTTTTTTAGCAATGCCTTTCTAACTGTATAAACAATTATGTTTGTAATTGTATCTTCAGATATGTCCATGTAGGAGATGCAGGTGCATGAGCATAACCACAGCCTACATACAGCATAGCTGAGGCACAATAATAAACCATACGGAGCTTTTGGTAATAACTAGACATTCTGCAAAGGCTTTCTTGGCTGTACAGATTATACTCAGTGACCTTTCTAAAGCTGTTCACCTCTTTTTAGTGTCTTTTCCATCTGGCCTCTAGGCCTCACACCTATGTGTTAGTTAAATGCTCCTCCTCTGCTGTTTGACTGTCAATTCAAAACAAACAGTTTTATTGTGTGAATGCTTCATTAAACTTGTGTTTACAAAGTCACTGTCAGGTCAAGATCTTGACCTGAATAAGCTTTGGCACATAACAGCTGACACACACGCAAAAAACTAAAACCATATTGAATTCTTAGCAAAATGTGTGACCACAAACGGGATGTAGCCTACCTTAATATAGTTAATTTAATTCCCTATAGGTTACATGACCCCACTGCCACTTCACAAAACTCAGACAGGCCTTCCCAAACCAAACCATTAGCCTACAGAACAGTCTAGCATGGCAGTCTAAATGACAGAAAAATACAAGCCTAAAGTTTAAACAAAGTAGCCTAAAACAGTTCCAGACTGCAAAACCAATATCCCTCAGATCAGTAGGGTCTTACTCCTACATTGAATACGCTAGCCTAGGCGGTTATGGGGTAACATTCCATCCAAACAATAGCAATATTCATTTCAGTAATTTCAATATCAACAATCAACTCAAATGGCATGCACGCTATGCTACACAGGTCCGCAAGGTGAGTTGATTAAGCGGCCGCGAGACAAAGGAAGTGTTGATAGATTTACGGTGGAATCGAATGGAGGGACCCGGATAAATAACGTTCGCGTGTATCAGAACACTAACTTACATTGCGAACAATTAATTTATATTAATCCAAAAAAACTAGACTAAACTGCCTATCAAACGACCGCAAGGGCCTGTTAACGTAACTATTGGCCTTAACGTTACAATGTAACATTCCTATCTGAGTTGAAAGAAAAGCAATCCTACCTGCTGCAGAGACGTTCAGAAAGTTTTTCCTTATTTGGGGTGGGAAAGGCAGAGTTAAAAGAGAAGACAGGGATATCCTTTCTGTCGACCACACGTTTCCGATCAAAACAGTTTCAGTGGGTTTTCGCTGTAGTTTGCATAGAGATCCAACAATGTCGGAAAGGCTCCACCCTGTATACCTCTGTGCCTGTCTTCTGGTCAACCGAGGGGGGCTGTGTTAGTCTGGTGTACGAACGAGGTATTGCACTGTGGTGAGGCAAAGACCCTAAGGGAATAAAAACAAAGCCCGCCTTCGGATAGGCTCTTGTGTCACGTACCAAAAGAATCATTAAAAAAAGGGAAAAAAGACCCCTGGCTAAACCTGCCACACTCTTGAGTGAGCGTAACATGAACTTACACATGCCCGGCTACCTTGTCAGCAGGCTTGACCACTCCTGTGCTTACTGTGTTGGGCATGCGTCTGCCCGTGAACCTAGCCAATGCCTAGCAGAATAAATTTGCTTCCCTTGAAGATTGGGATTTGTCCTCATTGTGAGATTACAACAAATCACCAAAATATTATGTTTTATACCTGTTTTTAGTCAACTTCACCAAAAATAATTTTGGAGGGTACTGGCTCCAGGGGCATTCTAACCCATCACCGACCACTTTTTGGGGGAGAGACTACATTCAACTATGTTGAGCTTGTCACCCTTATGAGAAAGTACAGCGAGATGTTACAAAGCAAACCACACATCACAGCTGATCTGATTTTGGTGTTTTTTCTGGTTGTGGTGTTTTTTCTTCCCCTTCAAAGAAAGGGGAAGAAAATAGGGTGTTGTGTGAATGCTCTTAAGAGTATGACATGATGATTGTCACTTTGATCATGTTTTCTCAGTGGAACAACCAGACAACCCTGCCAATGGGTGCAAATGGGAGAATGACACAAGGACGTCTTTGTCCATGACATTTACATCAGTGTTCAGAGGAAATTTCCCTGAAAATTCATATAGTTGTCTGCAGGAAACTTATGGATATCTTAATGGTGCTCTCTTACGAAACAAACATGTTTTATGAATTTTGCTGGGTGGCACATGATGAATCTTGTTTGGTATAAAATAAAAGTAGCCTCTTTTGATCAATAGAAACTCAATTGCCTGCAGATGCAGTGTCTTGTCAGCAGTCATATGACACTTCAGAATAGTCCACTGTTGGGTTCTAACTTCCTAGCCATTTTGGGTGCTTTTGGCTTTGTGTTTTGCGTCACTATCCTGTCGGAGGACCCATGACCTGCAACTGAGACTGAGTTCTCTGACTCTGGGCTATATGTTTAGCTCCAGGATGCACAGATTCAAGGCACCCTGGGCGATACGCAATAGAGCAGCACCAAAACAGAGCCTCCATTTTTCAAAATGGTGTGGTTTTCAAGAAACGGCCACTGTGTGAGACACTGGTTTAATTGAGAAAACCTGTGATATGATTTGAAGTACAACAAATGTTTGGGTGTATATACACATTTATACACACATACAAAACACAAAGATAAAATAAATCAGTAACCAAAACATACAACTTAAAGGCACAGGGAGAACAGGCAGTGGCATAGCCGGTACCTGACCAGACGGTAAAGTTAGCCAGTGACAACGCAGGTAAGAGGGCTTCGTACCCTTCATGATGGTGAGGATACTGTAGTTAGCTTTTCATGCACAATCTCTTTGAAGAGTTTCCGGTCTCTGGTTGAGCCATGTTTCCCAGTTTCCAAAATGGAGTTATAGAACAATGTGTAGAGTGATAACAGTGATGCAGAGAAGGGGGAAGACTGGGAATAAAAATCCCTTTATCTTTTGAGACTGCCTGAGTGGTTTACTCAAGTAAATGTCCTTGATTGGTACATGGGAACAAGGAAACTTCACAATAATTATTTCAAAGGGAAGCATTTGTGTGCTTTGGAGCAGATACAAATATGAGGCACTTAATCCTTGGTGAATTTAAATACAGGATTCATCAGTAGTGCCTTCTCAACAGCAAGAGTTTGTCACTGTTTCTTATGTATTTGAAAGAATCTATGCTATTTAAGAATACAGTCAGCCTAGACAATGCTACAGGTCAAGCAGCAACAGCGACAGTACACAATACTGATAATCGTTATATAATATGAGGACTGGAGTTAAGCCGCCAAAGGACACAACATTTTGCAACACAGTAACTGGAGGGAATAAAACCGTTTGTGGAGTGAATCTTACAATGATAAGTGCATCTACAGGTGACAAAGTACTTTTCTATAAAGGTGAACATCAAACATCAACAAAAACAGTCTTTCCATTTAACAATGTTTCTTGATTATGGAGAATCGAAAATGAAGGCACAGTTGGATGCAGTCATTGCACAGCAAGAGGGGAGCCATCGCCTTGTAAAAACTCCTATTCTTCCAGTTAAAAAAACCCACCCCAAATCCCTGCATCAGGGTTGAGACACTAACCTCCCAACTGTAAAAGCGCAAGATTTTAATATGTGTGCACATGGACATATCAGAGGACAAGGCGACTTTTAGCCGTGAGTTGTTAGTAAAGCCAAGTGGTGAGAGATATACACTTTTTTTAGTAAAGTAAAAAATAAAAAGAGAATTTACACTGTACATCGAACACATTTTGATTTAGGTAATCTCGACTGGTTGGTTCGAGGGGGTGCCATACAGAGAGGCAAGCTTGTGTGGGTCTCAAAACATGAAGTGTGTTGGGGTGGATGATGTTCAAGACTGCTTTAGGATCAGATGGCATGGGCTATCTGTCAGGCTTGAGTGAACAGAGTGTTCACTTCAGAACTGATCTGACAGAAGATCACAGAGCCTCTGAGACACAGTATCCCGGCTCGTTCTCAGAGTTAGACGATACATCTGCAGAAAAAGACAAAGAATGCCTTGTTTTTTTTAACTGCTAAAGTAGACAGAGCAAAGGAGATTTCATATATGAACATGCTGTGGAAAACATAAAGGGTTCGCCGATGTTCAGCCTTCATTAGGAATGTGCTATATACAAGTACATTTTTTTTAATTAGGCTATATGACTTTACTATAAACTGACCATTTACATAATGTTAATGCAATGTTTATTGATGTCATTGTAAACAAACAAACAAATAAATATACATAATATCTATGTATAGAAAATAGTAGTCATAGTGTCATGCAGACAGAATAGTCTTATTGTATGTGTTTGGGAACGCTGTAGCACAGTGGGTGCAGTACCTGTTGGCAGCCTACCTGTGCTTGCATGTTTGGCTCCAGCCGAAGCAGGCAGCCCACCTGAGTGGTTTTCGTATGGATGACTCCTGCGCCTACAAAGTTGGAGGGGTTAGGGTCGACCCCATCCAAAAGAGCGACTCCAAAACCAATGATCTGTGAAGGAACATTGCAGATGAATGATAGAACATTAGAGAAAAGAACACGTGCCACTAGAACTTGAGCAGCAGCAAGCAATAAGATTAGATTCAACCGAACTGGGGCTGGGGGATGTCCGCCTCCTTGTTGTCCCCGTCAAGGTTACCATGGTCCAATAAGCGACTGAAATGCATATTCCACCTATTAGGAGACAGTCACTACTCATAGACCTCTGAAGTTCGCCTACAAAAAAGCTGGCGATTTTTCCTATGAGAAAATAACATGGGGATTTTGAATTATCGCACCTGTTAAACTCTCGCGGGGATGAAAAAGTCTGATATGCAGACGTTTTCCTGAACACACTTTTGTCTTCTGCCTTCCAGTGGATACTGTGATCTCCGGTACGTAAAGGCGGCACACTTATATTTTTGCTACCCCAGAGCTAACTTGCAATGCTACTTGCCATAGGTAGTTAGCTTCAATTAACAACCGGATCTCCTTATATGGGCAAAGATGCCCGTTTTGGTTTTTTTTTGTAGGCGAACTTCAGAGGTCTATTTAGATAATCTTACCTTTGCTTTGGTGACTTCAGTGTCCATGGAATGCTTGGCTTTGAAGATTTTCTGAACCTCCTGCTGTGGACTGATATGCACAATTATAAATGAAACATGGAGTTAAAAGGTTTTCATTAAATACAAGAACCAACACACACACATTTGACATGTTTCTAAGCAAACATCAGTTAATATAGCTATTTTAGTTTAACAAACAAAAATGTCCTACGCGCTTAGTTGTTTCCATCGCTGGAAGAAGTCTTGCGACATCATCTCTGTGGGCTGGAAAAACTTGTTCAAAGTGATGGGCAGCTTAACAGCGATGTTCTGGAGAGTGCCTCCATACCTGTAATGTTTCCAAGCATCAAATACGTGTACTATGTTGTATCTAACATTCTGTGTCTAGGCATCACTTGTTTCATCGAAGTGAAAAATATAAGCGTCTGTTCAGATATGTGTGTGTACAGACATTTCGACTGCACCAAAATGCTGTCAAACAATAGAGACAAAACACAGTACCTGAACTGGATGTTGAGAACAGGTGCTTCTACAAAGTCAGACACGCATTCAATATTGATGATCTGTTGGAGCTGAGCTCCTCCATCCACTGTGGGATCAACTGGTTTCAGATGCACGTTGAGCTGTGAGCAGGCTGGTTAAGGATGGACTGATATAGAGGAAAGACAGGCCCTCACAGACTATTCAATGTTTACAACAGACAACACACCAACCCAACCCAACCGACCGACTGTTCACCTGGTAAGCTTGTATTCATCAGGGCCAACTAACTAGTTTATGTGTTAACAGAATTGATCTCTTTGCTGAAAATAAGCATTTTGCATTTGCATTTCTTTAAGGTCTGCTTTTAAGAGTATCTACTTATACAGCTCAGATGATGGTGTTGTGAGGAGACCGCGACTTGGCTATTCACCATGTAAGCTTGACCTCTGGGTCGGAAGCACTACAAAAATCTCAGAACAGCTTTTACATCTATTAGCATTGCGTTTTAGCTAGCGTGTTGTTGGTATGTTGTAGCCAACTCATCGGCAAGATTAGGCCCTGTCCACACCAACCCATGTGAATTTGAAAATGCATTGTTATCTCTCTGCATCTATCTGTCCATACCAAAACAGCGCATTCTGACACACAAAAAAACAATACTTTTCAAAAACGCTCTCCAAGGTGCATACATCTGCAAATGTCAGGGTCACATCTAAATGTGGATTGGGATTGACTAAAGGAAAAATAGAGAATTTCTGACACAATAATGCATGGTTACCATGACTCTGGCGGAAGCAGTCATTCTCGGAAGTTTACATTACTGTTTGTCCATACTGAAACACAACCCCTTTGTTGTGTTTCAGTCAGACAGGGCCAAAGGGGCTGGAAAACACTGGTGTATTGTGAACAACTATTACATCTACACTGTCTTTAATCTACTGATGGTCTCCACAGAGAAAGATTTGGCCAATTCTGTGATACCTTATATTCCACACAAACTGGATCAGAACTCAAGCAACTCCCACAGCTTCTACTGAATTACACCTACTTCTACTGTTTGAATTTTATTCCTATACATTTTGGAATTTTCTGGTTCTTTCAATGTGTAGGAAACCGGCATTATCCTGTACATGTATGCAAACATACTACACTGTTTATAGGCAAGTTCCTTGGTGAGTTCCTATTTTGAGCTAAAAAATATGAGAAGAATATGAGAAGCAAGAGTTTCCTGGCAGACCACATTGGAGGCAAAATTGAGGAATTGTGTTGAGGTTTTGTTCCCAAAAAACACATACATCCGACCTACAGGAGGAGAAACAAAAGTGTGGGAGTAAGCCGATGTCCACATGACAATTACAAAGTGACAAGAGAAGCATTAAGTGTACTGATTATAAGGGAAAAACAAAAGGCGTTTTGCAGCCTGGGTGACATTTTAACCCGGTGCTTTGGTGGTCTCAATTGTGGATGACAGACAGGGTTACAGAAATACGCTTTGGGGGGTACTACTCACCTAGGTTCTGTCGATACTCTGACTTCAAGCCAATCTGAAGCAGCTGGTTCTCATACAGCACCCCATTGTTCTTGCAGACAAACCTGACCAAGAGACAGTAAGAGATGGTAAGAGACGGTAAGAGGATGCACAACTTTCCCAGATAATTAATTCACCTGTATGTGTACACATATCACACAACAGCCATCCTATGCAGAGAACATTGTGCATCTTCAGTAAGAGCCTTGGTGATTGCTTTTGTGACCCAGACAGCCCTGTGAGTTGCTTGTAGTAAGCTGTAGTGTAATAGAAAGGCGATTCTAATCCAATGCCACAAGATGGCATCCTCAGAGAAAACACTTTGAAGTACATATGCCAACATGGAGTCATTTTGTTGTTAATGTTATAGGCTACATTAAGAATTAACCCCAGAGCCTCTCCCACCTTTCCTGTCATTTTGATTGGAGGGGAAAAACACATGCAGCCACAATAGTTCAGTTCAGTCAATTAAGTGCTTCTCAAGTCCCCTATTCCCTAAAATCAACACCCCAGTGTTATAAACTTGGGTTCACTTCCTTCAGGCACCTTACTTGTCAGTTGGTTCCTGTACATCTGCCAGAATTGAATCAGCCACATGGAAGGACTTTGTTGTGATGCTGCAGCCAAATGTAATACATGCACATGGTGATGTTCTTTTTGTTTCATACTATATGAAAAGTTCATATACATGATGGGCTAACCTGTCTATACAAGCTCCCCACTGGGCTCACTCATTTTTGTACGGCAGTTTTAACTGTCAGTGTGACCATGTTAAATACACACAATACAGATAACATCTCTTTGTAATATAACAAAGCGATATAAAATTGCAGACTCGCGGACAAGCACGAATAAACAAGCATGTCCTCGTCTCTGTGACATCTCTGTCTCACATCCGCGCCTCCTCACCTGGAGAAGTTGTCATCGGCTGCAGGGGCGGCAGTGGCAGGGACAGCGATGTGCGCCGGCGCCGACACCGGTGGGCTGTTCTCTGAGAACACGTCAACAAGCAGGCTCGCTGCAGTGGGAGGGGCAGCGGCAGGAGGGGTGGAGTTAAGGGAGGTGGAGCTTCCCAGACCCAGCAGATCTGTGGAGGAGGCGGCGGCGGGGGCAGCTACCTGCTGTGAGGAAGACAGGAAGAGAACAGTTAGCGCTGGTGTATTTGAAGGCTCCTGGAGCTCTATGATGATTAGCATAACAGGCATCACTCATATTCCGTTTCCTATTTCAATAACTAAAAGAACTAGCATGCAGCCTTGTTGATATACCAATTGATTAGGGCAAATGATACATTACAATGACGCGCAATACATCTTTTACTTGCAACGAACAAACAACCTTACAATACAATGAACAGATTACTCCAGTCCATCCACAAATGCATAGCACTTTGCCAGTACTTACCTGGACTCTGCTGTGTTCAAATGTTAGTGAGATGTGTTCAAATATCATCAGTAGGATAGTGCAACACAGGACATTTTTAGACCCGTTACATCAGTTTCAATTGACTGTTTTTGACAAACGGAACTAGGTTACCAGAAAATATGGAGAGCGTGAGGAAGGTGTGGAGGAAAGCACTGCAAATGCATGCTGCGTGACACAAGCAGGCACTCAAGGACATGCTCTTCCACACACACACACACACACACACACACACACATAGAACACACACTCTTCCACACACACAGACACAGACACAGACACACACACACACACACAGAAGACCTGATAGAATGTCCCAGCAGAGGCTGCTAAGGGGATAGCATAGGCCTGAGGGGGGAGAGGGGTGAGGGGGTTCTGCAGGAAGGAGGCGGAGGACACTGGGCGGGGCCGGTTGGTGGGGGGAGGGGCCGGAGCCAGCAGATCCCCAACAAAGGATGGAGGGGAGGCCTGAGAAGCCCCGGGGAGTGAAAGAGCAGAGGCCCGTAGAGTGGAGCGTGGAGCGCAGAGAAGCGTGAAGAGATTTCAAAATAAAAAAGAGGGAGAGAAGAGAAATGAGGGAGGATTAAGTCATATGAGGAACAGGGAACTGATATGGAAAAGCACCCGTAGATATACAGCAACTCTTGACAAGACGATGGTTGTCTCTCAAAACGCATACTTCCGTCAGGACATTGCTAGTGTGCACATGAGCGCTTATCGGTACTTGCGTTGTGCCCATTTTTCGATGGTTAGTATTGTCCCAATATATGCACTATAAACTTAAACTAAGTATTTGAAGTGTGCAAGTAGGTGGTTTGAGACAGCCATTGTCCAGAATTTCTACATTTCTTTTACAGCAGCAAGTCCCAACATGCTTTTTACACTAAGCCGACCTTCTCCCTCATGTATTTTCTTTCATAGAGTTAGCAGACTCATATCTTTTTACCACCCTAAAATAGTGTTTGTTTTGTCTGCCATATCCAGACAAACGAACACAGCGGGTTGATAAAGTCGTCTTTATAAACAAAGCGTGAAACATCTCAAAAAGCTTTTCACCTTGGCATTTGAGGTGGCACTGGTATGATTTGGGCCTCCGTTGACGTTGGCATTGCGCTCCTTGCGGTTCTCCTCAATATCTGGCACTGTTCCAGGCCCCTTCTTCCTCTTCAGCTTGGCCAAAATGGACGACTCGCGCTCTGGGAAAGGAGGCATCTCCTCCAATACTGTGGCCTAAATGGCCGAAGACAGCAAACAGAGCACAAACGTGACTAAGTACCTGATTTATTTAAAAACAATCTATTTTTCCATTCACAGATGGGCCTGCAAACTATGCACTGGGGAAATAATTACATTACAAAGCAGCTGTACTTCCTCTTTTGACCTAAATGAGGTTGGGCAATAAGCTCCGAAGAGTGCAATGATCAAGACAGGATACATATTTATACATCACCTAACCTTATTAACTCTTCACACACACACACACACACACACACACACACACACACACACACACACACACACACACACACACACACACACACACACACACACACACACACACACACACACACACACACACACACACACACACACACACACACACACACACACACACACACACACACACACACACACACACACACGCGCGCGTAAGGTATATACAGAGTTCTGCAACTCATTGTCCATGAAGCCAATCCTCACCAGTATGTCTGTGCTGGCGACGCAGCTGAGGCGAAGGTACTCCACCGCCCGCTGCTGCAGCTCCACGTCTGCGTTGCGGAGCTGACTGTCAGAGCGCAGCACTTCCTGGATGGTGCCCTTCACCTCGGGGAACAGGTTGATGAACTTGATGTAGGCCGAGAGCAGGAGAGCTCTGGTGGGCACCGAGCACAGGTGGAACTTGGAGTGCAGCAAGTTGAACTGAACTAGTGGGCTGCAGAGACAGAGGGGAAGAGGGCCTGTTTCAATGGGGCTTATGCCGAGCACAGCATGACATGAAATCCACATTTTGGAGCATAGGACATATATGGAACAATGGCGGGGGTCCTGAGAGCTTTGGAGCCTTTAAGCTAAGTCTTAAATTGGCCTACATTATATTATATATAGATTATATATTTTTTTAAGATGACAAATACAAAACATAGACAACCCCAAACACAGTCACTTTCCAAATGGCTCATTGCATGCTAGTAGATCTGGCCCTAATTGAAAGACAATGCAGTCTGTCTAAAACTTGTAGACATGGTAGATTTTGCTAGTACAGAAACATAAGAAAGCTAATGAACTGAATAGTTAGACACGAGCAGCATGTGTTAAATTAACTGGAAAATCTTACTCCAAGTTATTATAATGGGCCATGTGTCAACTAGTTATATTGTGAATATATTTTCAGAAAACATCACAAGAGAGGGCACTGAATTCAGCCTCTAGAGGGCGCCACAACCCCACATTGCAGAAAACTGTGTCCGGCCATCTACAGGCTGATTGGTGTACAGTCACTAAATGTACTCATATGTTAATTTATTGTATGGCCCCCCCATGAACAGAATTCCACGAAACTTGGAAGGTGTGTTATAATGATACACTTCAAATCAAAAACACATACGAAATCGAAAAACATAAGAAAAAAGATATTAATATAAAACTGTGTCCGGCCCACCGTCCTTTCGGGAGGCCCGGTGCGGTGGGTGGGCGATGGCGATGAAAAACAATGGTTCCGGGTCATCCTTGTGGGGCTACATGCCCACCAAGTTTTGTGGAGCCCGGTCTTTCAGTGTCCCGAGAATCGTTGACACAAAATCCGGAAGAAAATAAACTCTGACTAAAACCTACAGTGCCTTGCAAAGTATTCACCCCCATGCTAAAGTTCACTAAAAAGAGGAATACAAATAACTATCATTGTACTTGCATTATGTATTTGTGGGTACCTACATATAGTTGTTACATTGTAATACTAAGTGCTTTTACAAAACTGCCAATTTGACTACATTTTCATCAGAGGCAAAGAGCTGACCTGAGACCTGCTGGATGGGGTAAATCTGGTCATGATAGATTTGATATACAAACCATTCTTAGCTCCAGTCAAGGCCTCATTGTCTTCAGTGTACATGTAACAGCTGTGCTGCTACACCCTTGTTACTCTTTGATACAGTGGAATAAACCTATTAAGTGTACCAGTTAATTACTTACATGTACATATGATATGTATGTTGGGTCTTCGATGTCTTGGAACAGGTCTACTATAATTCACATGTACTGTGTGGTGTAACAGCAGACACGTTTCAACACATCAATTACAGGATGCATGGCATCATTGACAGGATGTATATAATATGTACATGTAAGTACTTAACTGGTACACTTTATTTTAATGGGTTTATTCCACTGTATCAAAAGAGTAATACATGTGTACCAACACAGTTGATACATGTACTACAGTATGTAGGGTAATGGCAGACATGTTCCAAGACACCAATGACACAACATACATGTAATATGTAATTGTAAGTACTTAATTGGTGCACTTAATTTTAATGGGTTTATGCCACTGTATCAAAGAGCAATAAGTGTGTACCAACACAGTTGATATATGTACTATGTAGTGAATTAGTAGACCTGTTTCAAGACATCGAAGACACAACATACATGTCATATGTACATGTAAGTAATTAACTGGTACACTTAATAGGTTTATTCCACTGTATCAAAGAGTAACAAGGTTGTAGCAGCACAGCTGTTACATGTACACTGAAGACAATGAGGCCTTGACTGGAGCTAAGAATGGTTTGTATATCAAATCTATCATGACCAGATTTACCCCATCCAGCAGGTCTCAGGTCAGCTCTTTGCCTCTGATGAAAATGTAGGCAAATTGGCAAAGTTTTGTAAAAGCACTCAGTATTACAATTTAACAACTATATGTAGGTACCCACAAATACATAATGCAAGTACAATGATAGTACATGTTGTTACACAGGTTGTACCACTGTACCTAATTACGTAGGTACACTGTAACAGCGACACATTAAAATAAAGTGTTACCAAAAAATCTTTTGGAAATTGATCTTAATCCCTTAATTAAAAAAACACTGAGGGAAAATCCAAACTTTAAGGACACCAATTTTCTTTGTGAATGAATAATGTATCGTAAATAAATAAATGTTCTTCCTTAAAATACAGGGGTCATAAGGATTCGACACCCCTATGTTAAATTCCCATAGAGGCAGGCATAATAATGTTCTTCATTATTATTATGTGATGATGTGGGGCTATTTTAATTCCAAAGGCCAAGGAAACTTTATCAGGATGCATAGTATCCTGGATCCATGAAATAACTGGCCTTTAAAAATGAAAATCTGCCTGCCTCTATGGGAATTTAACGTAGGTTTAACATAGCGGGGTGAATACTTATGCACCCTGTATTTTAATGAATTATTTACAATACATTATTCATTCACAAAGAAAATTGGTGTCCTTCAATGTTTTGCAAGACACTGTATATGACCGCCGCTTTGCTAGCGCAGCGGTCATAATGATGCTGTGGGTTCACACTCGCTACATGAAGGCTTTACCACTAAACCACTAAAACCGCACCAAAAAGGCACCTCTATCATGCTGTACGTTGGTGAAAGCATACCTAGACCGTGGATCCCCCGCAATAAGATTTCCAAATTCTCCCAGGATGTACCCTCCAACCTTCACTAGATTCTCATGGCAAGCTGGGGCTTGCAAAGCCTGCGGAAGGAGGATAAGGAGGGATTGGTGAGATTGGAGGGATTTCCTGTGAAGCTCAAAAAGGACAAGTGTTGTTTAAAAGGGAGACAGAAAATGGGTTGGCAAAAATCCGATTTTTTTTCAGATTTTTGGGGGAGAGAGAGAGGGGGAGAGGGGGAGAGAGAGACAGAGATAAGGTGGGCAAATCGACACAAGGCTGGGAGGAGCTTGGTGTTTGCGGGAGATTTGTTGCTCGAAAGTGCAGTGGCAAAGAGGAACAGGAAGCCTCACAACTCAAAGATAATCTGACGAGGCAGATCTGAGTAAATGATTTGCTTTCAGTTCCTGGTCACAGAATGGCAAAAGAAATGATAACTGCAATTTCAACCACCATAGACAAAGCTGAAATTGATGTCTATTCATCTTTTGTTCATAATATCGATCATTATTACTTTCATGCATGTCGGTACAGCACAGAGCATGAGGATGTGGGGGGAAAAGGGGGGGGGGGGGGGGGGGGCGCTTCAACTACACCCGTGTGCTTCATGCAGACTGGCACATAAATCTACATTATTTACTGAGGACCACGGAGGGAGGGCTGGGCAAAGTAGCCGATGCAAAATTAATCCCTCATGCCAGCATGAATGAAACAGCGGCTGCGGAGACCAGACAACCTATGACAGTATGGTGGGGATTAATGCTGTTGGATCTTGGAAGTGACCTACCAGTGTGAGACAGTTATGTAGAGACAGACACAAGCCGAGACTGAGGGAAGCAAGAACAAAATGGGTTTTTGTGAAAAGCCCCTTTCATAGAGGAGGCACCCCTACACTGCCATGACTGGAGAGAGAGAGAGAGAGAGAGAGAGAGAGAGAGAGAGAGAGAGAGAGAGAGAGAGAGAGAGAGAGAGAGAGAGAAAGAGAAAGAGAGAGAGAAAGAAAGAGAGAGAGAAAAGAGGAGAGAGAAAAGAGGAGAGAGAGAGAGAGAAAGAGAGAGAGAGAGAGATTGAGAAAAGAGGAGAGAGAGAGAGAGAGAAAGAAAGAGAGAGAAAAGAGGAGAGAGAGAGAGAGAGAGAGAGAGAAAGAGAGAGAGAGAAAGAGAGAGAGAGAAAGAGAGAGAGAGAGAGAGCAGTTGCTATGGTGAGAGAAGTGAAGTGCACTAGCCCTGGCAAGCAGACGTGCGGGTGGCCGGACTTTCCCTGAGCACGAGGGACGGGGGGAGCACAGAGGACTGTTGTGAGCAGACAAGTTAAACACAGACAGTTAGACATACTTACTACTCATTGGTGTCAATTAATGACTACATTATTTCTGATTATTTAAACTCCACACAGATAATAAACATGAGAAGAAGAACTGCAGATCATATGTAAGAAGCAGATGTCTTTCTATGATGTATTGCATATGAACTGGTTATGCCAAGTGCATTAAAAACAAACTTAAAATGAGAACTTAATGTAGTAGTTGCACCATTGTCAAAGTAGTTCCTATGCCACATTAACACAGAAGCAGGAAGTTACTGAAAGCAGAAACATCGGACACTGTACCTCAAAGACAGTCTTAGCAGCATAGCCTTGCACATCGTCTCTGTTAATAACAATCTGGATGACCCGATACCAAACTTCCTCGCTGACGTAATCTCCTGCGATTCTGATGAGGTTCAGGATGGTGTCCACGTACCAAGTGTAGTCCACTGCATATTTCTCGGCCAAAATAGCCACCTTCAGCACCTATAGTGCACATAGATGCAAAAAAGTTTGCGGTGACTGTTTACGACATATTACCATATTACTTACAACCATACTCTGAGGCAAAGATTATGGCTGTGAAACAGGACATACAATTTCCTCTCTAATGGAGTAGTCGGCTGTCTCCAGGTAACTGAGCATCTCTGCTACAATCTGTTTGGCATTGCTCCGGTCACACATGGCATAGAGGAGGTCCACAGCCCGCTGCCTCACACTCACATCTCTCTCCGTCTGCAGCATTGAGACAGAGGCAGACAAACAAACACAAAACACAGAGATTATGTTATTGTGCTCTCAAATTAAAACAAGATGTTTCTCTTGAGACAGAGAATGTAGAACAAAATGTACACAGCGTAGATTGCACACTGGTTACCTTGAGAGCATTGATGACTGTTTCAATGTGTGTTTTGACGGCCTCGTGGGAGAACTCGGAGCTGGCCAGCGTGCACATGCTTTCCAGGGCAAGATAGCGCAGGTTGGTTTCTCTGTGCTGTAGGAACTGGCCCAGCTGGTTGCATGCCCTCACCAGCAGGGTTGGCTCACTGTATGGATTCAGAAGCATTGCAGTTATGCACCAAAAACCTTTTTTATTAACTCAACTCATTTCCCCCTCTGGGACAATAAACAAATGAATGAACTATTTAAATTAACTAATTAACAGACTAATAAACTAAATAACAAACAAACCAACTAACTAACTGTTTCAGACAGTTACAGTATGTGACTTTAAGACACAGAACATTTGAGATTGCATCAACTCTGCTGCCTCTGGTGTGAGGTCTGCCCTGGCCAGCACTGACCTGTCATGGTGAATGATGAGGCTGATTGCCTCGAACAGCACAGCATTCTTAGCGTTTGAGTGCTGGACCTTCTTGGACTTGGGAGGTTCCTGGGCCTTGTTAAGGATGGTTTCCAAACACTCGGTCAGACGCCCTCGGATAGCAGCATCCTCTGCAGGAAAACACCGGAGATGGGTTCAAGCTAATCACCTTTTAAATCGTACATAATTACATCTGTCATGTAGAAAACCGACACACTGCACATACCTGGTGGAGGGTAACATTGCAAGAGTCGCAGTAGTTTCACCGACAGCCAGGGTGCTGCGACAAAGTAGTATGTGTAATCCTGTAGATCTGTGGAGGCTGACGTGACAATCTTGAGGGGGCACAATATAGGACAAATTCACACCAGAAAATGCTTGCTCAAATCATGAGAAACTAACAACACTTCTTGTTAGCCAGGCCTGAGGCCTCTATGTTCTAAAAGGCCATATAACTTCTTCTACAGGTGATAGCGCCTTGCATATGTGCAACGGCTCAGTATTCCCTATATTATGGGAGCTCCACCAAGATGGTGCACCTGAATTGTTGTCCACACCAGTATAATGACAATAAATAAATTCAATTCAATGTAATGCAATTCGATACAGCATGAGCCCATCTTACCCTGCTGAGTCGGGCCACGGCCAGAGAAACGGAGGTCTTAAAGTCGTCTGGGTTCTTCTGAGCCAGCGTGGTGATGAGGCTGGTGGCAGCAGTCACTACGCCCTGTGCAAGAGGACAACTAATTCCATTACAAAAGCAACCTTAAAATCACAGGCAGGCAACAGCAGGCATGTAACTGAAGTGTTCCGTTCGTAGAGCGCATGCTGTGACACTTAGCTTCCACTATAATCAATGGAACTGGCTACGCCAAGCGTGATGGTGGCGCATACATTTGAAAAAAGTAGACCGGTCTATACCAATGGAACGCTTCAATTGCACACCCGCTGCAGCTCCGGCTGTCAGTATGTGGTTATCGCTACATCAATACAACCTTTATAATCCTGTTGAACAACAAAACATGATGCAAATTTTTAGACTGAACTGAAATGCACTCCTACACTTTTCTCTGCTGCTAAATTCTATATATTCTACCCACCTCAATGTGAACTTAACTTATAACAATCAGTGCTCTGTTACAAGTCTACTTATGCCCTGTCTTTTGTTGTCTGTTGTCTGTCCTGTCCCTTACTTTTAAGTAGTACCTGCACTTTATGTATATCTACAGTAGAATGTTACAGTAGAATGTGTGTGCACTAAATGTAGCCTGTCTCAAATTATTTTTTTATATGATTTAAATGTCAACACCACTTGATCCATAGTGAAACATTTCGTCTCACTATATACAGTGTATATGGTTGAAATGACAATAAAACCCACTTGACTTGATCAAATGTGCATCCACTCTGTTTGAGTTGAGGCTATGCCCATACTTACCAAATGCTGGTCATTGAGAAGGTGGACCACGCGGGCAGTCCACTCACCCATGGGGACCAAGTCTGGTGAGGTTCTGTTGAGGCGCAGCAAGCAAAGAGCTGCACTCTGTTTCACACTGTCCATCGTGTCCCTATACAATATACAATAAACACACACACACACACACACACACACACACACACACACACACACACACACACACACACACACACACACACACACACACACACACACACACACACACACACACACACACACACACACACACACACACACACACACACTGAATTTCCAAGAGCAATATTCATGTCAGGTGACATCATTCCGTCTTGGAAGCGCTACAATCCAGCTCACCCTGCTACCAGGATGCGCGGCACATCTGCTGCAAACGCCTCTGCCATTTCTCTGCTTCCCACATTGGCTATACAGTGGAGGGCCAGGTTCATGAAGGTGGGATTTCTGCTGGCCAAGTCATTCTTAATGGCGTTGTTGATGAGCCTGATGAGATCGCTGTTGGAGTTGACTAACACTGAGATGAAAAGGTAGCCCTGTAAGGACAGAAGAGCGAGGCTTACAAACATGCATACTACACAGGGACAGACTAGATCAACCTGACACGCACATTGAGCATGAAGAAACATGCATCTATGAGAAGCGATAAGCTAAGAGCAACTAGGATTCAGAAGGGACAAAAATTGACCAGAAGCTCTTATTACATGGACAAACTTAATTTGTAGGGACAAACTTACGATTTGTTTTTCTGTGTATTTGTTGGAACTCAGGAGGTTAACTGCCTCCATATGACCAAAATCGATATCATGGCCCAGAAGGAAAATGAAAAGGAGTTTGCACACATATTTCTTCTTGCTGTAGCCATCCAGAGCCTTGTCACCTAATGCACAGAACAAATTAGGTCCAATTGTTGAAATGTTTGATGCTTCAAATGTCCAACATGCCTAATAGCAATTAGGTTAATGGTTTATTTAAAGGAATGATTTGGTGTGGACACAACTTTCATGTGTGAGCAAAATTATGTTAATCTGAGCAGTTTCGAGATAGGCTCTTGCTTGCCTTAGCAACACAATGGCTTATAGCTTGGTAGCAGTGGAGTCATGTCAAAATAAATAGCTATTTTCAAATCACTGACAAGGCTCAAAATAGCCTTATACTTCAGTGGTAATGTGGAGAACATCACATCAACACATTGAAAGTGTACAGAGAGGTTATAATAAGGACTGTTAATGAAGTCAGTGTATTACCTTCCTTTGTATTCCGGTAGCTTCAAATAAGTGGGCGAGTTTAACTTCTGGCTATATCTGGCTGAACGTGATGCATGTTTACAACAGACACGCGTCACGTTCAGCCAGATCTGCACAACACTGCAAGAAGTCGAACGCACCCGTTTTGAAGCTACCGGAATACGATGGAAGGTAATACACGGTCTTCATTGGTTTGAAAATTGACGTGGCTGTATGGCCGCTGCTACAGTACAACCTATAAGTCATTTTGTTGCTGATGCAAACAACGGTCTAACTCAAAACTCCCTTTTGCTCCCAAGAAAACGTTTGAACTCCTTACCAAACCAATAATTTAAGTTAATGATGCTACGGCTAAAGAGCAAAACACATTCAGCCATGCTTTACAATCTGCACTGTTGCAGAGCAAACAGACTTCATGTACGTTTTACCACCATCGAGTGCTGCACGAAGTAGCCTAGTATTAGAAGTCTTGGGCCTCTTGCATGTTACTGAGTGTCTGCTAAGGCTAATACACTCCTAAACACATGAGCGTGTTCACAGAGAATGTACAGGTCAAGCTCAAAACAACCAGATATAGCAACATCAGGAGTGATTGTGCTCTGCCGGGGAAGGGGGGGGGGGGGTGAGCCAGGGACACAAGCAGAGGGAGCGAAGATAGTGGGAGAAAGGAGTGTGGTTTGATGGTGAGGTGGGGAGGGAGAGGGAGAGGGAGAGAGAGACCGAGAGAGAGAGAGACAGAGGAGGGCTAGTGAGGGGTGAGTCAGCAGCATGGGACAGGAAGCTGACCGTTGCACTTTCTCTCCCCTGAGAGGAAGTGGCAGCCCAGTCCTCCCGGCTCATTCACTCACTCCACACCGAAACATGGCTTCAACACTCAAAAAAGGCCAAAACTGGAACAGCTCTTTTCTTTCTTTCTGTGCATGGAAAACCTGGTCTTGGCTCTAAATCTGCTGCAGACAATGGTGATGGTTATGCATTTATGGGCTCACGTAAAAGGAGGCCAAACTATGCAATTTAAGGGGACACATTAACATCCTATGCAAGCAGCACAAAGCTGAGAGAAAAAATGGAAAGTGAGTGGAGTGGGGGGGGGGGGGCAGAACCATCCCGTGATTGGGATTAGGTGAAGGAATGAGACGAGGATTAGACCACTTTCAAAGGGCAGGAAAAGGAAGAAGGAATATGGTGGTAGTCCCAGTCTTTGTGTGTGTGTGTGTGTGTGTATTTTCTACAAATGTAGCTAGTGTTGTGTCCATGCTTGCTGTTCCATGGGAGATTCTCAGGACTAGTCGTGGCGAGCTGCACCCTTGTTCTCTGCTGGGGCTAATGACTCAACAAATCATCCAGCCTGGCTCTAACCTATTCCCATGTTGGCCTTAAACACGCTTCTTTTCAGTATTTATTTGAAAACTGCTGACCATGGCAGGATATCAACACCCAACTTCACATTAAAAGCACGGGATTTGTCTGGACCCGGAATTAATCTCTCATGTAAATCTCATATTAGCCTATTCTTCTATGAGATTTGTCAACTTACCTTTAAACTTGGAGCGTATATTGGCCAACTCTTTGTTTATCCTTTTGATCTCAGCTTCCTTGCTTTTACCTGTGAAGAGATGGCAATGTATTGAGGAGTGTGTTCTGAAACTTACAGTTTCAGAAACTCCTACATCTAGATGTTTTTTTTATTTTATATTTTATAAAGCCACCTTTTTTTATACAAAACAGTTAAATAGCTTACATATAAATGTCAAATGCATATAAACTTTAAATTAACTTAACTAATTAAATGTTTCTTTTGAAATTAAATATGTGGGCTAAGTGTTAAAACAAATGGTAACTTAATGTCAGAATAGCAATATTGCTAATATATTAGCAATGTCATGATATTTTTAAACTAAACATTCATTAAGTAGAACTGCTGATTTAACAAAATATGGTTTGTACTACAAGGTTTGTACACTACAATGACCAAACTCATATTGTGCATAGGTGCTTCTATTCTATGACAAAACTCATATTGTGCATAGGTGCTTCTATTCTGACAAAACTCATACTGTGCATAGGTGCTTCTATTCGTTGGTACACCAGTCACAAAAATTGATATCAGAGGAACATAGGGTTTTGACAATAGCTTTCCTTTGGACATGATGAGCACACACACACATCTAGAATCAAAAATCCCCTTCTAACAATGTCAAGATAGTCTCCTGGTACTGATTTAGTTAAATACAGATAGGCCTAAATAATGCTGCTAATATTAATTTCATGTAAAAAAAGAGCAGAAAACGAAAATGTTGACACAACACCATGAAATTGAACGGATGCTATATAGACAACACAGGCCTCTTGACCTGAAACACCACAATAAAATTAAACTCTTTGTAAAAGCCGTACACTGACGGGCAGAGGCCAAATCATCAGTGTTACCGTCACACTGTCAAGCACACCAAGCGTTTCTTTTCTCTAAGAAACACACCACCCACACCACCACCCTGTGCCATCTGAAGCCACGCTGGACAGCAGCATTTCAAGGGCAGAGATATAACGGCTCTAAATAGAAGCTCATCTGTTCTAAGGGCCACTGGGGACTGTGGGGGAAAGGTGGCTACAGATGTGGGCCAGCCAAGTTTAGCCTAAATAGACACATGAACAGGAGAAGCGCGAAATATGATAATATCATAACCGTCATCCTTGGTATGCAATGCAATTCTACTGCAAATTTTGCAGTGCTTCTCAATGACTTGACAATGATTATTTAAAGCTTTAACAATTGAATAATTAAAGAAAGATACTGAATAATTTAAACTTGAGTGTCATTTCATATGCTACACAAGGCTACACTACTATGTGTGACCCCCTCTCCTTCAATTCATGTTGTGAAAGTGAGATTAAATGTTGTTCCTTTTCAATGAGGAAGTAGTCAATAACCAACAAACTGGAACCATCTTAACAAAATAAGATCCTAATTCCTAAGAAAAATGGTTAGTCTGAGTGGTCAGATTGAGGTTAACACAATTAGTGTTATATAAAAGTGACTGATTGCAAACTGGTTCATGAGTGGTTCTTTCCCAGGGGCTGTACTCCAAGCAGATGTAGGTTATTACTTTCAGTGAATCACCTCAAATCTCCAGTACAGCTCCCTAAGAACCAATCATAGCCTACATGTTTACAACTGAACTGACCAAACATTAAAGAGAAGGCCAGATTTATAGCTTTCTCTCATAATGACAACTGAAAACAATTCACCAGAGCCTAACTGTCAGTCATACTAGTTTACCAGTTCACCACATAGGGCATCAATACACATCTACCAGTTATGTATGAACAGTGAAGTTAACGAAACTCTTAAAAATGTGAAAAACGTGAACTTGAAGAAGTGAAAATTTAACAATATAAACTATGAAAATTGAACAACTTGAAGCTACATCTATCATGTGTGAACATGCTTAACAAAATATGGCAACGAATATAATCAGTGGGAGCCCTGTGCTTGTTTCCCTGCAACAAGAAGGTTCCATCTGGGGGTGATGGAAGACAGTGACACCCTCAGTGTGTTTGAAATGTCCAGTCGATTGCGCAATTTGGTCTTAGTTGCAGTCATTGCCGAAAACCCGGCCTTGCATAGATACGTGGTGGGAAATGGTAGCAACGTTTTCAGCGCTTTAACGGCTATCTCGCGATATTCTGCTTTGGTTTTCATTCAAAAACCCGCCAGAGAGGTTTCCTCATAGCCTACATAGGCTATTGACATTAAAGTTGAAAATACAGCTGCTTAATATATAAAGACTTAGGCCTACACAATATTGATAATTTAAAATCAAAAATCACATAGGCCTATTATTTAGGAGGACTACCCTCGCAAAAAAGGGTATGTTTGTTTCAAATGAGTAGCCCTCCATATGATTTCGGGTCTTCAGGTAGCCCTCATTCCCAAAAAGGTTGGAGACCCCTGGCCTACACACTCTTAAGACCACCGTCATTTGCCATTTCGATCAACTGCTCTTCCTCCTGCGCTGACAAGTTAGGACTATTCGGGATATTGACAAATGGGTTGCGGACCCACTCATTGGTTTGCCGTGGATCTTTGGAGGATGGGAAGAACGCTCAAAGTCATTTGAAAGCGCAACAAGGTGATCGCGCACCAGCTGCGAGAGAAAGGGCCCTGCCTCAGTCTCTCCCAAAACCCCCACTACTGTTTGGAACACATCAAATACACCCCGATCCACTCGTCGTACCCACAAATCAAGCTTGGCTTTAAATGCAGCGACTTTATCTGCCAGTTTAAAGACAGTCGTCATTCTCCCCTGCAGTGACAGGTTGAGGTCATTAAGCAACCCGAATATGTCACACAGGTAAGCGAGTTTTGACACCCAGCCCTCATCACTAAAATATGGAGCTAACGGTGACTTTTTTTCTGTAAGAAATCTCTGCAGCGGCTCTCGCAACTCAAACACTCTGGCCAGTGACCTGCAACCAACCAACTTGGATAGCGTACCACGGTGACCCATTCACCCTCTCTAACAACTGCCTCAATATCCTCTGACATATCATCAATTCGCCTATGGACAGTGCTTGCAGAAAGCGGTACCTGAGCTATTTTTTTTTTAGCTGCAGCCTCCCCAAGGAGTTCATTGCACATGCCTTTACCAGCAGGCAGAATTAACTCTTCCCCAATAGTAAAGGGCTTCTTAGATTTAGCAATCCGACTAGCCACTATGAGGCTTTTAGCGCAGCCACGTTCACAGATGTGGTTGCTTTACGCACTAGTTTTTTGTCCTTCTTGTTCGCGTTTCTTACGCTCAAAGAACTCAAGGGGTTTGTCTTTAAATGTAGGATGCTTGGACTCTAGATGTCGAATTAGCTTTGATGGTTTCATTGCTTCGTTTGACAACTTATCGCCAAATACCACACATAAAGGACTTGGTGCATGCGAGTCACCGGTCTCTGCGAAACCATATTTTAAATATGACTCGTCATATTTCGTATTGAATGACCCCTTCTTTTTCTTTGAGGTATCTGCCTCACCATCGTCAGTGGGTATTATTGCGAATGTGACATTATTGCGAATTAAATTGAGTTTATTTAGTTTGCATGCATTTTTTTAACTCTTGTCGTAGGCTACGGCCAGGTGGTTGGGGACCGCTGATCTAGGGCACTACTGGGTTCATCAAATATTCAAGAGCTCTTCCTTTGTTCTGCTCGCTGTGTGCAAAAATGCTGTTGACATGTACCGGACAGTGTTAAAACATCAACACTAGTCTATCCAGTATGCAGTAGCCTACTACGATATTACAGAGGTAGTGAGACTGAAAATGGCTGCATTCTACTTCCTATGTTCAAAGGAAACAACATCAACAAGCCTTACTCTTAAAATACAAACACACGAGTCGACTGGACTGTATCCATAATATCATCATCAAGTGACATAGACCAGACATGAAAAACTTATTGACCAGTCTGAGGTCGGCTAGATCTGTAGCATGGATTTTTACAAGGAAATGTCTGGATTCCGGGAACGAACCTTCGCCCACTGAATACTTCAAAGATGTTGCTCTCTTGGCCTAGGACGTGCCTCTATTACTTTAACGTTAAAGCTACCTCAGTGGGCTGTGGAGGTGTTAAAGCATAACAGTTAAGATCCCTGATCATCGACAACTTAGTATGACACTTTTGAATGACATTTGTTTACTTAACTTAACTTCTTGCTAAGTTAAGGTCATCAACTTGCTGCACAACTGACTTCCAGGTTCACTGTCAAACACGGAGGAAACATAGCTGCTAACGTCGCCAGGTGTTTCTAACGCTGCCAGGTCTTTACCATTTTGTTAACGTTGCATTATCTCTGTAGCACTTCAAAAGAATCGGCAACGTCACCCATCAGATTTCAAATTAGCTAGGTAGCTCGTAGCTAACTACCGATAGCTTTTACTCATCTTCCTGGCTCACGTCACACCCACATCTTGATTAGCCGAGTCAGACAAGATATGTTATCTAACGCTACACATCAACCTAAACTGTACCACAACTACACAGCGACACATTAAGCCGCTACGTTTGTCTGCAGCCTGACACCTATTACGAGACACACCGCCTATGCCATAATAATATGGACAAGTTATACCAGTTAGCTATGATAACTGGTTAACGTTAGTTGCCCAATTTGAGGTCAGCCAACTACAATGCTACCTGACATTAGCCATGTTAGCAGACGTGAAAAGTTAACCAACTAGCAGCTAACGTTAGCTAACTAATCAGTATTAATGCCCTGCTTGCAACACCAGAAAACTAATATGCCAAACATTTCGCGTCTTTCATCCATTTTTGTCCCGCCAGATCCAAAGGTGCTCCGAGGGGAACAAGCCCATGTTGTTGACTCGGCTAGCTAACCGTACGTGCTAGTATATATTAGCTTACTTTCTAAGTTTGTCTTGTGATCTTACTGGCTAATGTTAGCTGGCTAGTTTGACACAGCTAGCTAGTCAGCTAACAGTTCACGTTCCTAGTAAACAAGCAGGAAAGATTTTCACTTACAATTTCTTATATCAGAAATGAAAACAGCAAGGCCACGCATTCCATCACCCTTGGAAACAGCAGGCATGTTGCTTTTGGGCCGATTAAACCGTAACGTTAGTTCAAAGCGTGATCAGTATGATATTTTCTTCAATTTTCTTGCTTAGTTTGAAATGAGGGTGAAACCTGGGAGGAGGACGGTCGTGGAGTTCGTGACCGTTCGAGGAGCTTTCGGTTCCTACAGCGTCAGTAAAATCGAATTCCTACGTGCTGAGAACGCGCACATCTGTTTGGGCGTGAAAAAGTGGTACACAGCATGGCGAGAACGAGCATGTGTGTGACCTCAACAGCCACGGAAGTTGGTAACAAACTATTCCCATGTGTTGGGCGGCATTTTTTAAAGACGAAAGTGTATCCAGAGGAAGTCTTATTAGACATTTTCTCTGGTGTATCCAACCTATTTGCCTAATATTATATTATGGCTATTATTTCCTAAGTTATCTAGCTGGTTTACGAGATGTTGAGCCTGCAGACTAAACTTTACTTGTCAAGAAGACGAGCATAAGACAATTTAATGTTGTAAGTAAGTGAAAGAGTGGGCACTGTGAAACTTTAATAATTACATTTTAAAGGTTTTGTTGTAGGCTATTGTCGTAATTCTATTCAGGGGTGGACCATTTAATCAAGGTTCAGCCAAGGTAATCCCGCTCTGGGATAGTTATAGGCCTAGATTGCTTATTTCCAGATTTAGGATTTTGCGTAGTTGCTAGACCTGGGTTCTCAATTTTTTAGGTTCCAAGGACCCCATGTGAGGAAGAAAAGTTCTTTATCCCATGTTTTATGGCAGGTGTGTAACTTGATATTTTGTCAACTTTGGATTTTGCGTCACTTAATGACGTGCACAGACTCAACATTTGTCCACGTTCATCAGCTTGCTTGCTAGTTTGCAAAAAACCAAGCCAAGTAGGTTAGGAATGTTTTTTCGTAGCAGCTGACTGAGTGAAGTTATGCTATGTTAATGTGGGTCGGGGCAAATAGACACAATTTCCTTATTTTATTAGTGAGAAGGGTCGTCATCTGTATATGAATTTTTCATTTCATAATTTAAAACAAATTATTTTACGGACCCCTTGCGGGTCGTGGTGGACCGCCCACTTTGAGGCCGAAGAAATTTAGAGCTTCATTAAATTAATCGGTTCTGTACAATAAGAATGGTCATACAGTTAGATATTTTCCGGTGGAGGCCATCATTTGTGGTAAGCATTAGTAGACACCAAGAGACCAGAGACTAAAATCTTGGCTTTCTCCATCTCCCTTTCACATATCAAAGCATTCACCAAAGCTGTCATCTCCTAGCCTGGGTGTTCCCATGCTGCCTTGCGCGCGATGCCAGGCTAGTCATCTCCAAACAGCCAAGAGCTTTATGGCCAATAAGGTCATATAGCATATGCTTTTATGTTGTAGTGAAAATACTGAGTTTCGACATTCCCTAGGCCTACATGTGACATATATGATCTGGCTAATTATTTTTGACGTCTAGGCTACTTGTATATTATATTGTATTATATTATATTATTATATTGGTTAGGGATGAACAATATCATATTGGGCACAGCTGAAGAGTTGTATTACCGACATATCGGCAGATATGAACATGTACATTTATTCCTTTACCAGACACTGTTATCCAAAGTGACTTACATATGTCAACTATATCACAAGGAATTACATTGTCCCTGGAGGAACTTGGGGTTAAGTGCCCGGTGGAAACCGGGAATTTAACCCACAGCTTTTCAGGCTGCTGCACGCTAGCCCAGCTCCTTTACCAGTAGGCTACACTACCACCGGCATTATGCAAGATGCTTAGCAAGAACAAACAAAAGACAGCATAAAAACAAAATATATAAGGAAACATGACAAAAATAGAGGGACCAGTACAGTAGTTAGGATAAGTAAGTATGGTTATGAGAAAACTGTACACCCTTTATATATAACAAACATAAACGAACAAATATCAATGGTAAAATTAATAGTAGAAACAAAAGATATAGAAAATATAAGATAATAATATAAATATAAGATAAAATGTTTTATCAGAGGTTAAGGAAATACCCTAAATAGATAACACAACTAGTTCAAGAGAAGTGGTAAAAAAGTAGAAATAAAATAAATAATGAAACAAAATGATAGCTGATTGTTGTGCGACCATCCAAAGTGACTGGTAAAGCAAATTGAGCTTTGCGCAAATGTGAAATTTATACAACCTGTAAAATGCTGCATGCAGTACATCATATAGTCCACAACTGGGCGTTGTCCTCCACTAAGAGGAACATGGGATCACCGTATGGGCAACACCTGAATTGCAATGCAGTCTGTGGCATAACGTCAGTAGTTATCTTGTTTTGGCACGGAATCCCCTTGCCTGACTCAGCCCCGCCTTCCACCAGGGCACTTGACACTTTATCCAGTCTATACAGTTTTTGCATATGCACTTGCTCAAAAGTATAGTACTAATGCTGCTGTGATGTGTGTGTATTCTGGGATGTGCATAAGTGTGTATGTGAGTGAGAAGGGATGGGGGGCGGGCTATTTATTTCTTTATGAACGGCTGTTATTGCTGGCCTTAACTGGAACCTCAATAACCTGTTTCGTTCCCAACTCATACCCATGTTTTTGGAATAACAATTAAAATCCTTGAATCCTTGACACCGCCTCAAGCACCACTAAGCACTCGTTGGACTTAGGGTAAAGGTGAGGCCAGTAATAGCCCTGCCTATAGGTGCGATTACGCCTCACCCCAATTTGTATGTCTTTGGTGCATTACAATGATTAACATGTTTTGTATAGTATATCTATTCCAGGTTTATTATTTATTTAGCATATATACTTAAAAAGTAGATTGATGATGTTTTATGTCAAATACAAGAGAAGTATCAAGTTTGAAAAATGCAGAGATACAATTGATTGTCTTTTATGTCTGGTGAGCCAAAGAAAAAAAATCCACCTTGGTGGACATTAAAGATTTATTCTATTCTATTCTATTCTATTCTATTCTAAAACAAAAACTCAACTACGCGTGCTAATCTACTCCAAACACTGATACAATCTGTGATGTACATGTTCATGCAAGAACTAAAAATCGCATGCTGTTTTACTTTAGGTAGGCGGGAGGTTTAAAACAGCATTTATACTCTAGTTTTCCTGTCAAAACCTTGATTTACGCCTATTTGATACCAACAAGGTTTTTATCTCCAATATTCATTCCTAATTGTCCATTACGGCGTTTTCCTTTACTATATGACGTATTCCCCATCATATTTTTTTTTCCTGGAGTGACGTCCCTTTCCCAGTCTTTACTCACTGCCCTACCCTGCTGTTACCGCCCGGTACTCCCAGGTACTCCCTCTCCCATATTCGCATCTGCCCCTCCTGTTTACCAAACAATCCTGCTGGAAGGCACAAAGGCTTTAAGGGTGTATTATCGGGCACTCTTGATATGTCCCGATAAAGGCTATTTGACTATTTAATCAGCAAATCTTGGTATCAGACCAAATACAATGACACAGACAAATATAGACCTGGCAGTGAATCCTCAGATAAATGTACACCTGTGCCTGAGGGGAATGTTTACTTTCTTCTTTCCTGATTTAGCTGATGCCATCTACTGTAGTCTAGTGTTCCAGTTGAGGTGCACACTCAAAAAAGATTGAAGATGCAACCTACAATTCAGAAAGAACAACAAGTGGACGCTTTTTTTAGTTTGCTTCGCATTGCTCCAAACATGATACAGATGTTTCAAGTGTCTTGTTATCTTCAGTGTCCCTTTAGTGTAAGGTATACCTAGTATATAAGGTTCTGAGACAACAAGACTTGAAAATGTTAGACGCAGTCCATGGCTCAAATTCCATGATGTAATGACACTGTACTAAAATGTTTAGTGCAACAGTTTTTGTCCCATGTTTAAACTGAAATAAAATATCCCCCATGCTCACAAAAAGTTCTGAAATTCTATGTACAGATTCATATCTCCGCAAATGTAGTATACACAGTTTATGAATGCTGTAGCATTTTGGACTTCAATCTGCCTGAGGTCAGGGAAAAAATAAAGAGAAGACTAGAGGTGGATAAAAACTCTTAGGAGATAAAGCTAGGAAACAGGAAACAAAATCAAACCAGCTATTTTCACCTATTTTTGTACAACTGGATGCATCAATGAATACTGTATGGTGGATATAATGGCTTATAGCGAGCTTAAATCTATGGCAGATAATAGTTTTGTTTATAATACTGTAAGGCCATCAGGAGAATATCAACACTTAACATTCCTTGTAAACTGTGCAGATAACCAGATTAATTCATTGTGAGTGAAATCTCTCTACTTTACTCTTTACTCTTTGTGTGCCTAGTAAGTACAGTCCCCCTTTTCAACTAGCAGTGTATCGACAGATGACTTGGTGCAGGGTGGCACATTTGTGACCTGATGATGAAAAACAGTGTCATAGCACTTCCATGTGAGTAAATATCTTCAACAGATATTATCTTGAGTGTTTTCCCACATCCATAACCACAGAAAACATAAAGTAAATTATAAAGTTTATGATCATTAAATGTTAACTTGATAAGGAAACCGGACATGATTTAGAAAAATGTCTTTTCTGCTACAGCACTACAGTCTGGGGGCATGTCTGTGAGCTCCCATGTACATGCCTCCTGAGTGTAGCGCTGTAGCTGCCTGGCTGCGTTAGCAGTTCGAGCTAGGTAATGCCGATTGTTTTCGGGGTTTTTCCTTACCGATAGTACTCGGTGACCTCGAGAAACGGAGATCTATGTGAGAACTCGCCGGATTTCTCCTTTAAGGAATCATGACTGTACCAAATGCACACAGCATTTATGGTTCCATCTGTTCTCTCAAGTTAACTTGCTACAATGCTACACTGGGGGCATGATCATGGGGGCTCATGAACATGCCTCCAGAGTGTAACACTGTAGCTGCCTGGCTACTCTAGCTGTTGGCTGCAGCAATTCAAGCTAGGTAGAACCGATTGTTTTCGTACCGACAGTGATCTTGAGAAACAAAGATCTGTGAAAAATCTCCTTTAAGGCTTAATTTCGATCAGTTTACATCCATTCCAGATGTTTTATTTCTTACTCAATCTATGCGCGCTTGTTTTCCAGTCTCAGCAATAGCCCAGTGAGTTGCTATGACTCCTAGTGAAACACAACATTGATCGTCATTCTGATTGATTAAGAAGCAATTAAACAAATCAGACAGACATAAGAAAGCATTTACCCCACCTTCTGATATCACAAAAAGTAGGCCAAGTTAGAGCTATCGGTCAAGGAGTTACAATGCATCATCTCACTGTATTCCTAGAAACACAACATCAGCAACATTGATAAAAGCTTGCTGCTGATTCATCTCTCTTAACAATTTAGTAGATGGTGTGTGTTTCATACATTTTCATTTCACTATAGTCTGCATAGCCTCTATAGAGTGTCAGCCAGGTGTGTTTATCTGTCCTAATGGACCATATATCATCAACAAGAATTTGAGTAACCTTATTTGAATTTGAGTAACCTTATGAGACCTATATTGTGAATCATACAATTTCACTTGTGTTCAGTATGTTTATTTCCAGCCTGCTTTATGAACTTAAACGGGCAATTCCATGCAAAAAAGTCACATCTATAATGGCAACTAAATGTCATGGTATTTGTATGATGCGAATGATGATGTGAAAAGTTTTTCATGTAAGTTCTACAACCAAGAAGAGTGAATGCTCAAATTTCAAGTAATCATCATTCACATCATACCATACCATGGTATTGTGTTGGCGTAATGGACGTGGTAGTTTTGTGTGGAATTGCACTAACGTCATATTGTTCACATACCCAGAAATGAACTGAAGTACAGTAAATGCACATTAACATGGACTTCAAAGTGTCTAGACAACTTTGATAATTTCACAGGCACAAGTCTCGCCTTTCAGAACATGCCATAGTAAATGACTGTGAGTTAGCTGTTGTTAATCACAGTGCCAAAAAAACAAATTCAATTAGAAGTGTTAAGAAACGACCAGAAGGTTCTGCTTTGTTTTCTGTGTTGCCCTTCTGTTTAAATTGGTGGCTGCAAGTATGCGCTCCAAATATTTGAAAAGGAGAGGGTTGAACACATATTGAATAGCTGACGCCCAAATGCGTCCGTGTGTAATATTTGCCAAGGCAATGAACCAAACTTAAGAAGCGCCACACTCTACCCTGATTTGGGCATACAACACCATAGTACATTCATTTCCTGTGTACTGCCTTTCTTACTTGGCTATCAATCTCAGGTTCAGATAGGTCTGGGTACTCTTGGCACGGGCGAAGCGCTACAGTAGGTTATGGGCCCCCTCCAAGTTAAATACATTAACTTATATTTTATAGATCGGGGATCAGATAATGAGACATTCTAAATAATTAATTAGCACATTTAGGTCAATTACAGTTTCATTGACTTTTTTATTTGTAGACACAATAACAATTTCCACGGCATTTGTCTTTGAGAATTATGTAATAAAGGTGATCATTATACGGCTCTTCACAATGCTACTAGAGCGCTCCATTGACTTGAATGGGATTTCCCAACGTTCTCTGGTTATGAATTTCACTTGTCATAACTCACATAAGGGGCCTTGCATACCTGCCCTGCATATCCTCATAAGGAAAGTATGATAATTTGGATAAAATAGTGACAAAGAGTGGAGACAGAATAGAACAGCAGTTCATTCACTCCCAAAGTTGATTCATGATTTTGAATCACCCATACTTCTTACATAATGTTTTCATACACAAATGAACAAAGAACTGTAAGTATCCCTTTAATTAGAATTTAGATTTCAGCTTTAGTGGTTTAAGTTGTATATTATGTAAAGACACATGTAATAAAAATGTACCTTAGACCTCTGGGGCGAGCCATCTTACCTAAAGTGTTTCTTAAATCCTCACCATTTTTAATTTAAACACAAATGTCTAATTAGTCTTCAATGCTAAGATGCACATGGAAGACTTCATTTTGTCAATCAGATGAGAATACTGCCACAAAACTTTCCAAAAGATTCCAGCTGGTAAATATTTAGCTTGCTAGTTGCTTGTTGTCTTTTAATACTGTTATGTACAGAGAAAGAGCAATGGTTCTCAATGTGGTCCTGGCCCCACTAATGGGCCTATCTTTATGATTGCCTTTTCAAAAACAGGCCTACATATAAATGAAAACAACATCAGATCCAGGGGACATAACAATTTTGCTGGGGTGGTGGGGTCAGGTGGGGCTTGAAAATGCCCCACCTCTAAAGTGGGGAATTTAATATCAATATTAATATTACTATTAATAATAATATTAACAATTAATGATTATTATTATTGTTATTAATAATATTTTTTCACAAAAAGAGAAAAAAAATAAAGGAAAAGGAGGCTCTCAACAAACAACAACATTTTACAAGTAGCACAAACAGCTCTGGAAAAAATTAAAAGACTACCTACTGCACATTTTTCTGATGTCATCTTACAGTTGAGTGACATTCGAATGAGTTGACGGTCATATTCAAAGTTAAGAGACCACTGCAAAATTGAATATGACCGTCATTCGAATGTCACTCAGCAACCATAGGATGACATCAGAAAAATGTGCAGTGGTCTCTTATTTTTTTTCCAAAGCTGTACATTTTACAAAACAAAACAACTCATTGCACAAGGGGTATCCAGAGATCTTTGATTCTGCATAGGAATGGCTCACATTTTTGTAAGGTAGATTCCTTCCTAACTTCCTGAACTTCACTGTCACAAATGGTGACAACTGTAGCACATTGCATTTCCTAGATTGCCACAGCCCCTGTTCTCATTTTCTTAAAGTGATCATATAGGCTATTAATTCTTCCTAAAATCTAATCTAAAAATACAATATGAAATGTAACAATATTAAAGATGAACTGAACTGAAAGAATCAACATTGATAATGTGTTGATTATGACAATTAAAAATAAACTAGATGTACCGCAGAGCGGTACAAAATATGACCGCCGCCCAGTCCAGCACATTTTTTCCACAAAAAGAAATCACGCTGAAAGGCCTATATGATTCTAACTGTCTCACTAAATTGCATTATCCACACTCAATTCTCACTGGTATCTGCTAGACAACAAGTACCAAAACATGATTAGTTCATAGATTTCACATGTAAAATTCATTTTATACAACCCCACCTCCATCTTGCCTGTTCATAATTATGAGAAATTCTTGATTGTTTGTGTTATGTTTATGTTATGTGTGTGGGTGTGTGTGTGTGTGAGTGTGTGTGTGCGTGCTTGTGTGTGTGCCTGCGTATGTGCCTGTGCATGCAAGCGTACATATGTCTACTATGTGAGTATGTGTCATACGTATGATTACTGTGAATGTATGTGTGTGTGTGTGTATCTGTTTGTGCACATGTGTGCACATGAAATGGGTTGTAAACAGGTGTAGTTTAGAGTGGGTAAGACTGTCTTTAGTGGCAGGCTAGCACATACCGTTGACTTGCGCTAGCCTAGCACCTGCGAACTCTGCAATTAGAAGGACTGGATGAAACGTGTTGAAAACGGTCTCCACTGATAAATATCACACTTGCTTACTTGGAAATGAGGTCTTATGTCCAAAATCCTGAACCACCCCTTTAAGTCATGCGTCTTCATTGAGCAGGAGAGGGAGGGAGAGTGAGAGAGAGCGGGGCAAGGAGAGAGGGTTTACTTCTATACTGTTTGGTAAAGTTGCACACATAGTCTACAATGAAAGCAAGGAGAGGTATGACATTATTATTTATTTATTAGTTTTTGGACAACGTAGGCTACCGATAAGTAAAGCGGGAGATGTGGGTTGCTTTTGCGGCCGAGTAAGCTGCAAAGCTAAGCAGTGCGTGAAACACTAGAAAAGGTGTGTCGCGATTCTGCCTTTTCACACCGCGACACAGTATCGTGGATATGAATGTCGCGATTTCCGGTTCGAATCGTATATCGTTACAGCCCTAATCAACATACAAAAAAAATGGTCCTCCTAAACCCTACGGTTTTCGAGATATTCACAGAAAACTGTGTCTGCCCTACCCTCCTTTCGGGGGTCCAGTCAAGCGGGGTGGGGGGGGGGCTACAGATCAAAACGAAAAACGATGGTTCCATGCTATCCATGTGGGCTTACATGCCCACCAAGTTTCGTGTACCCCGGTCTTTCAGTGTCCCGGGACTCAGTGACGGAAATTTGGGCATGCGAAAAAAAAAAAAATTCTGACTAAACCTATATGACCGCCGCTTCGCTGCGCGGCGGTCATAATTACACTAAAAAAATTAATTAAAAAATCAATACGTAGCCTTTTTTAAGCAACACCAAAATTGCGTTTGTTAGTATTAGAACGCTGCCAGTTTCAATGACGTCACTGGCATGGTAGGACCTGGGGTTTGCACCGACGTCACGTTATGGCCGGTAACTATGGTAACCCAGCACGCGCGGCCATATTGGCGGTACTCAGTGAATGAAGTACAATGGAGTATTATGCACTTTGGATATCTTACGTGATTGTAGCCGTGTCTAAACAACAGAAAAGCTCTTCAAAATGCGTCTAAGATGCAAAGGCATATAGGGCAGGACTTGGACCACAAGAAAAGGTGCGATATTTCGAAACATTACGGATTATTGGCAGCGCAGATCCATGAGTTGGGTGAGCAAGACGAAGTACCAAGTTCAACCACAAGCGCCCCCCTTCCTCTGATAACTTCTGGCATTATTGTCCCTTCTCCCTGTTTTTTTTTAATAACTTTTGGAAGTCGATACCTACACCAGATGTTTTTCTCAGTCTAACCTATTGGTACAACCTAAAACACGGCAATAATTAACCATTTTCCTTGACGATGTTAGGGATTTACTTCAGTGCCGCTTTCTAATGAGGCGAGTATCTCCAATATGGCGATGTCCAGATCTGATGACACGCCGTGCAAACCCCTAATAGGCAACAGCTGCAGCATATTATGTATACACGAAAATTAGTAATTTTAATGGCATGGGTTACAAATTTGAGCCTGTGAGGGACAGGCCTGTAGTGTCTTGACTACCACTAGATGGGTTTCAGGCTCCAGCTCAACCTTCAGTAGGATCATTTGGGTGAAAAGGGGCGCTGCCGGAGCATGGACACTGGAATCTATCTGTTACAAAGCAGTAGCGAAACGTAGGGAAAATGTTCAAGGAAGCCAAAGTGACGGGGAAAATATGTTTATTTATGTATGTGTTTATTTCGGGGGGTATACATTTTGTGCAATGTACAACATAGATACATTTTGTGCGGCACAACATAGGCTACCTAGCCTACAGGTCATGTAGAAAACTGGACGAGGGGCGCCTGAGACAGCAACACGCACGCTGTCTCTGTCTGCCTCCATCCCTCACACACGCACATTGCCTACTGTACATCCTCCACACAACTGCATACTCACTCACTACCACTACATTAGGCCTATGCGGAGGCTACGGTGCATATACAAATAATCTATAGTATAACACGCAGTCACGGCAATGTAGGCTAACGCAGTATGGACTACTCGTAAGAGCAACTCACACGGGCTCTCTCTCTCCCTCCCTTGAAACTGTTAAAAACTTCGTTACCCCAACTTGACCCCAGATACACGGAGGATACACGAGTTTGCCGTTTATTTTAGGCTAACGTTAGTGGAGAGTTTGCAGATTTTTACCTTGTGGATGTTGATATTGCACGAGTCTCTTGGATAGCAGCACTGCGAGTTAAACTCCCTCGCATCAACAATCTGCCCTGAGACGGTGAACTGGCTTCAGGGTGAGTAGAAAGGGACATTGGATTCTGTTTACAGACCCGCTGTGGTTTAGTTACCAGCTAGTAAACGCATTATTATCGATCTGTGATATCGTCGGAGTCATGGTTTATACTCTCTATGGTCGGAGTGCTAGCTTGTGGAGTTTGACATAAGAGTGTTTCCAAGGTAGCTAGCTGCTAGCCCTTTCCTAGGTTGGATCGTATAGCCTAACACCAGGGCCGTAGTCACCATAGACATTGAGGGGGACGTGTCCCCCCCAATATTCAAATATGACCAAAATGTCCCCCCCAATATACGGACATAGAAAAATAAAGAAAGAATAAAGCGCTATACTAGGCCTACAGGAAACCAACACGCATCTGAAATGTAATCAAACGTAAATAACGCACAAATTAGTGACCTCTGGTTCCAGAGTAGCCTACACCCCTGAGTGGTTTGTCCTGGTGATTTTCCGTTTTTCGTTAGTGGTGTGCGCATTCAAAAGCTTCCATTTACTTTTACGCAATGATAGCGAAAGTGAAACGTTTTATTTTAAATGATGAATTTGTGCAAGCCTGTGTCATTTCTTTCCCGTCTTTCAACATAAACAATGCATTCATATGCTAGTAGTAGTGCCAGAAATTACCGTGTATAGGCCTCTTAGAAATGATTGTTGCATCTTGCATATTATTTAGATGCGCACTCAATCGCGCAACCATGCAGGCAAAACGTGATCAAATGTGGCGACGGCACACAAGTTGGAAAAAACGTTTACAATACGTGATAGCCTACAGTTAATGTGAATCGCGGACAATAACCAAAGAAAGGAATTTGCACCTCCATTCACCAATTAAACGCTGTAGTAGGCCTAGTGTTTCTACATGTTGGCACAAAACGTCATTTCTGTCAGAAGCCAGTCTATAATGCATACAGGGGTAACATGAGGTGAGTCAGACAGAAGAGGGGCCTGTCTTAGTAGCCTATTCCTGAATCCTGTCCCTTTCAAACTACGTTAAAATGGTGTGATTAGCCGCCAGCATAATAAAATCTAAATTAAAAGACAAAATCGTATTAGGCTCCAAACCTATGAGTCTAAGCCTTAGTTTAAAAAAATCTTCTGTGTAATATAGAGGTTATCATAAGATACTCTAGTTTGTAATTTCTTTTAAAGTATACATTTTGAACACAAATGGAGTCACGGGTCCAGGGATGGATTACTGAATGGGCTTACTGAGTCCAAGAGCTCAGGGGGCCCTGAAGCCCAAGCCTCTGTCTCCACCCTTCTCTTTTCACAAAACTCACCAGCGGGGGGGGGGGGGCCTCTGTGTCCAGGGGTTCATAATCCATCCATGCCATGCCTATGTCCGTCAAAAGTTTGGAATAACCTAATTCACTGACCTAACTAACGACTTGTTTGTGATTTTTAATAATATTTTTGCATGGTAGGAAATGTATTAAAATTCTGGTTGGGGATCCCTCAGACCCCACCACAGATTTGGTCCCCCCCAATGTTGACATCATGACTACGGCCTTGCCTAACACTGGACCTCATCTGAGGCTACTTCGAGATATTATTCCAAAGGGGACAGATAGGCTACTGCACTGCACTTTAAACGATTGAACGAACCTTCCCGGACTTTGTAATTGCGACCAGTGACTGCATTGGGTGAACGAAGCCGAAGTTGAAACTTCGGCTCCATGGCACATAGACTGCAGGCTCGCCCTTCTATGAATTGAAAAAGACTACAAGCTGCCCCACCGAGTTTGCGATAAAGTAAGCAAGAAAAGGGTTTTTTAAGTCAGGATATGGCAAGTCAATGGCATTTATTCGTCCAAAGTTACAGACCAGTTTCCATAGTGCACATCTGAATGTCGTGTGTTTCTGCTCATTGACAAAATAGCGTTCAGTATGATTCATGCCCAATTAATTTCCTCTGTTAAAGTGTTCGCCTTTGTTTCACTAGTTTGGTTTCATTTTGTATGAGATTTTGTGATGTAGGCTAGCCTATGATAAATGACTAATGGCCAGTATGTAACTCAGCTAGGCCTAATGTTAGTTTCCTCAGCCATGTCAGCTAGCCTCAGACTCATTATCTGCTATGGCTGCTAGTGCTAGTGCAGAGTAGCTTACCATGCCAGTGACAGCCGATTGTTGAAATCCAACATGGCGGCGCCCGTGTAACAACAACACCACTTTCAACGTACAATTTTATCCCTTTTAATAAATTCAGCCATTTTAATCATTGTACCAATGACAAGAAATGAAATACATCTGTTATATCACCTTTACTTCAAATTCCAGTTCAGTTCATCTTTAAAGGGTACTAGCTATAATTTTGTGTAATTTACGTTGACACAGACCATCAAGTAGATGACTATCCATAACACACTAGTCCTGTGTAGAAATCAAAGCTGTTTTTACCTCAGGAAAGGGTGCAGCACAATATAATCGCTTATGGTTAGCATTGACAGAGTATAATAAAATAATATTTACATCCATGGAATAGTAATCTTATGAAATTAGTATTCTGTGAGGTCAAAATTTCTTCTGAAGAAGGGAGAATCCTATAGGAGCAGATTGATAGAGAGTATATCTATTCAGAGGTGTATACTAAGGCAATGATCGGATGGTGTTAAGTAAATTCATGAGTGTTTACGTGTGCAGAGAGAGTCAAGCACTGGTGAATAAGTGTGGCATTTTGATAGGTTGTGTTTGAAAAACGAAATCAAGTTACTTTCTGTTAGATTTTTGTATGTTAGGTAGACATGTGTGGTGTTTTGCAAATTGTGTTTTAGGAAATTGAAAACTGTGCCAAACACTGAGAATTAGTGTATAATTTTGCAGATTTGGTGTGGGGTTGTGGTGTTTGAAAGACATGTTTAGAAAATTGTGTGATAAGCTAAGATGTATTGTGTAAGCAGTTGAAAATAACTGTAATACCTATAGTGAGAGTGCTATTAGGCATATTAGACGATCAATTTGTCAGGATACTGAAGATTGCACCCACGCGCAAGACTCTTACAGGCCGTCTTTCGGACAAACACACTTTATTTATAACTATAAACTTGACATTTACAGACTTACTCACATACATAACTTTTGACTAGACAAAATAGAGAGACGATCCGACAAAGGACAGAGAAACAGGGGGGTAGAAATACACAGACCAATTAACAGAGAGACAGAGGACTGGACGAGACCAATGAGACAATGAATAACGGGTAACAGGTGTGGAAGCAGAAATGGAGACGGGAAGCACAGACTAAATAAGGAGATGGGGCGGAGACAAAGGCAGGTGACAGGCAGGTAAACACAAAACACAGGCAAACACAGCACACACAGGACACTACACTAAATGGCCACCAGGGTGGCACAGTCATCCATCCAGGCAGGATCCTGACAGTACCCCCACCCCCCCCAACGGACTCCTCCTGGCGTCCCTCGAAACTGAACTCTCTGAGCACACGGTGATACATGGGTCAGTATGCTCTCTATGACCTCACTGTGGAACGTTTTTTAAAAGCACTGGGGGGAACCTGAATTTCCAGAGTTGTCTTAGGTGGTACATTCGTTGTCTGGCCTTTTTAACCAGAGCTTGGATGTAAGTAGCCCAGGTCAGGTCCTCAGATATGTGTACTCCCAGATATTTAAAACTGAACTCTCTGAACTCTAACATAACAGACCTTGTTATGCCATTTATCTGCAGTATTAGCAAAAATTTAATTTTTGCAACAGTTTGTACGTAGGTGGAATATTGAATGAATTGTTGTGGTAAGGACAAGTTGCGGCAATGACACTTGGTAGGAACAAATGATGAAACCCATTGAAGAGAAACATACAAAATAAACACGTTCCACATTGAATTTCTAATGTCTATGCAATGTGTATATCTGTGTGCAGACTTATCAAAAACATTTCTCTGATTGCATCAACTTGCTGATTAGTGATTACCTTAACTTGTCCTTTTGTGTACCACTGCATTGTTATATGTGTTGTATCTTTTAACCTGTTCAATCAACCTGTATCTGAATATTCTTTCCACCTATTGAGTGTGTGAGCAAGTCACAGGTAGCTGATAAGAGTGTTCTTGTAGAGGTGGAGTATGAGATAGGAGTGGAGAATAGAAAAAGGAGGAGACATGAATGAGTGTAACACCTACACCATTTTAGTTCCCCCCAACAGATAACACTAAACAATGCATAAAATACAATTGGATACTGATAGATATCTCTAGGAGAAATGGAGCGGCACAGTTCTTAAGAGAGGGCACACAATATGTCACCAATCATGGCAGGGGCGTATCAAGCTTTTTAAAAGTGTGGGGGTTGTGGGATAGGAAAATGAAACAATCTTGCCAAATTATAAATAACTCCCTACAGGGACGTTGTAAGTATTTTCTGAGAGGGGTGCGGACTATATTGGTGTCCGGCAGTTTCTACCCCGAAAAAAAATTGAAATTCTGATTGCAAAACACACCATTTTAATGCAGTTTGCGGGACAGAAGAAGCAACGCCCCTCATACTCTATGTGTGGCTCATGTGACATGTAGGCCTACATGATCTACCTATCACTTCACTATTTGACACTGCCCTACATGGAGACATATCTCATGTTATAAATCAAGAAATCATTTCAGAAATTATGTTTTGTGCATATGGGTTAGCAGGCTACAATAAATTGCCCTAACAGACAGCAGCCTAATTTCGAGGTATCACTAATACCTAAATAAATATAATAATAAAGAATACAGAACTAAGCTCAAATTCAAAAACGTTTGAAGTCTAACCAAACATATGCAAAGGGAATATAAATAAATTGTGTTGCATATAGCCATCTTAATTAATGTCAACTTAAAGATTATTATTAGCAGTTTCTATGCTTTTTCCATTAATAGTTACAGGAAGCCACGTTGTTGTTTAAACTATTGTTGCTTCTAGCCCACGTTACAGTTTCACTTGCTGCAGGGACACACACATTGCATGAGCGCTCTATATGAGTTCTACATGCTGGAAATCTTAGTTCTCAGATGTAGAACTCAAATGTGTCTTGACGCCTCCGTTTGTAAGATCAAAATAAGATGTTCTAAATGGAACGCGATCGTAAGACATTAAGATCTCCAGTAGATGTAGCACTACGAGACACATTGACAGTGAAATTAGATCAGACGTGTGAAGCACCGGGCATAAGTTAATATACATTGTGTATACATTACACATTATGTTATATGCATTTAGACCTACAATTACAATGCAGTGTTATTACCTAAATAAATTATGTCATACATAATGTTCATCATGTGAAGACCAGTGGCTTTAAAGAGCCAAACATCTCAGTCATTCAGCTAACTGGAAGTAAAATATAAATGATATCTGTTATATTTACAAAAAAGTTTTTATTTTATATTACTTATTACATTACATTTTGTACAACAATGCCCTTCTATCACCATTACTATGGCACTGTTTTCAGGTTCATACCACTGTCCTAAACCATGTCCAGTCCCAATTAATGTCTCTGACTAATTTTGATCTGTCTTTGTTTATCACTAATTTGTAATTCATCTTTAAATATGAACATGCTTGCATTGATAGGAGACTGAATAAATTGTAGGACAGTATAAAACTCCAATTAAAAATAGTGTTTTTTACACTGGAATTTGTGCACAATTTTCGCCAAAGGAAAGACAAAAAGCTTCATACTCAAGGCAAGTAAATGTGCTTAACATCATCTGAGACCAGAGACGGCATATATGTATACAGTACAGGCCAAAAGTTTGGACACACCTTCTAATTTCAATGCGTTTTCTTTATTTTCATGACTATTTACATTGTAGATTGTCACTGAAGGCATCAAAACTATGAATGAATGCAAAGTTATTTGGCCCACATGAATATTTGTCAAGTTATGGCTTGCTGAATATGGTATTCAATTTAAAAAAATAGCAATAGTTTTGAAGAAACTAGAATATAAGACATTTTTTCAGTTATTTCACACTTTTTTTAAGTACATAATTCCACATGTGTTCATTAATAGTTTTGATGAATATACAATGTAAATAGTCATGAAAATAAAGGAAACGCATTGAATGAGAAGGTGTGCAAACTTTTGGCCTGTGTGTGTATATATATATAAATATAAAAGACCTACAAATATATAAATATGAGTAGGAGCATAAGGGACACATACACATTTTATAAATAAAAAAAAATATATATATACTGTAAAGGAAAATAGAGTGAGTCTGAATTTAAAACAGGTAGCAGCTGGAGCGTTTCTTATATCCTCTGGAAGTTGGTTCCTGAAGTGAACTGTAGGCAAATGCTGCTTCACCATGTTTTTTTCTGACAATGGGTTTTATAACCAAATTTTTTTTTTTGATCTAAGAGGTCTGGGGGGGAATGTATTGTTCTAGCATGTCTGACAAGAACTTTGGAACCGCCCTATTAAGTGATTTAAAAACAAGTAACAATACTTTAAAATCAATTCTAAAAGTTACAGGGAGCCAGTGCAGGGACTTTAATATGGGTATGATGTTCATATATCTCGGATCCTTGCAGCAGCGTTCTGTATGACTTGAAGCTGGAAATAAAATCATGGATGAGTTTTTCCAAGTCATGCTGTGACATAATATCTCTAAGTTTGGCAATGTTTTGAGGTGATTGTGATTTAGTGATGGCTTTTACAGTACGTGCCTGTTGAAGTTAAGACCACTCTCAATTAGGCCATCCTTAAAAATATTTTCATTTGCCGTAACCCGACCGACCCTGTCAATTTAGAACCGACCCAAATATTTATTTTTTCCCCCTTTTAGTCTGATAATTTGCTGCGCAGTTGATCAAGAAACCGCGGACCGACGAAAAAAGAAAACAAACGTTTCTGCTATCGATGTCATTAAACATGGAGCCCTACAATTAAGTGGTGGTATGAGCATTCATTCAATGCGCGTCTGTGCGAGAGAAACTGAAACTAATCTATAACGTTGGTATCAAAGCTCCGCTTCAACCTGTTGGAAGGCTATTTATTTATTTAACAAAACTTAATAGAACGACGTTGTTTTTTGGAACTTCCATAGAAACAGAGCAGAGACTGTATAATACACTTTATAGCATTGAGTATTGTATAGTCAAATTTCAATATAACGTGGCCAAAAGCTATTGTAGCCTTCTTTCTGGGTACATGTACTGTAGATGAGCCCTATGACCCCAAAGTCTGCCATGACCGGGCCTCAGGTCAAAGAAGTTTGAGAAAGGCTGGTCTATATAACCTGCATCAGAATGAGGTTTGCAATTGTGCGCCTGAAGGCACGGGTTGAAGACCCAGCCAGTTACGTCACGATATGCACGAAATTTGTGTAAATTCATTCCTATGTAATCACCATGACCAAAATTTTACTTTTTTTTTTACTTTGAATCTTGAAAAAAAAAATATTGACCTACCTACCGACCCATTTTTATTTTTTTTTGGCTGTTACTGCAAACAAGAATATTTTTAAGGATGGCCTTACAGTATAACACCCAGATTTTTAACAGAGTCCTTTGCTTTAAACCAGAAGAGTGGTAACTCTAATCCTATCATCCCTCTTGCTAAATATAATTACTTCCTTCTTGTCCTTATTCAGCTGGAGAAAGTTGTTAATTACATTGATGCATTCACATAGAGTCAAGGGGATCATAGTCATTTGGTGAAAGGGCTAGGTCAATTTCGATGTCGTCAGCATACCTGTAGTAGGAAATCTCATTGTTCTTGATTATTTGTCTGAGTGGGAGCATATAGAGGTTGAACAACAGAGGCCCCAGGATCGATCCCTGAGGGACACCACAGGTTGAAAGACGTCGTGATAGATGCAAAGTCACCAATAGGAACAAAGAAACTCCTATCCTGTAGGTATGTCTTGAGCCAGTTTAAAACTGTACCTGAGAGGTCATTCCAATGTGTAAAAGTATGTTGTAGTCAACAATATCAAATGTGCTGAGGTTAACTTCTCAACTGTAGAGAAAAGCACACAAAGTGTTGTTAATGTTATTGCTGATTATGTTAGAGAACAAATTCTGTCTTGCCTTGCATATCTCAGAATTATATGTATGGAGCATTTCTTTATGGATCTGATAATAGTTTTGGAGTTTATATTTGTGCCATTTTCTTTTAGTCTTCCTGCATTCTCTTTTAACAAGCTTAACAGTTGGATTTAGTGTCCAAGGAGCTGTCTTTTTTTCTCTGACTGTTTTAAATTTAAGTGGGGTGACGTCATCCATGATTTTCACTACTTTATCACATTTATCATGTACTGGGCCTGATAATAGGCCAGGGTTCTGAGAGAGTTCCTGCTCAAAAAGAGCACAAGTGTGATCATTCGCTTTTGAAACCTTATGCATCTCTTCTGAGTGTCAGGTGACATTAAAACATCAAAGTAAACAGAAATGGTCTGGTAGGGCCTGGTCTTTAACAGCTGATGTAATGGTGAAACTCCTTGTGATCACAAGGTCCTGGGTGTGGCCAAGAGAGTGTATTGGCCCCTGTACTTAGGTTGAAAGTGTCCAATAGTGCAATTAAATCTGTAGTTTTCAGAGACATCGATATGGAAGTTGAAATCCCCTGATATAATGCCACAATAATAATTATATACATATAATTCACAGGAGGTTGTTCAGCTCATCAAGAAAAACTTTAACTGACTGTTTGGGGGAGAGCTATAAATAGTTGCTGATAAAATCTCTGTGTGCCCTCATCAAGAACACTTGATGAGGGCACACAGAGGTATTCAAAAGATAAAAAGTCACCAAATGATAACCGCATGCAATGAAAGATGCTCTAAACAAAGTGGCAAGTCCTCCTCCTCTTCTGTTTATGGTTTTACTCATAAAAAAAACAAAGTCTGGAGGCTGATTCAGTGAGAGTAATGTTGCTAGTTTGAGCCAGCCATGTTTCAGTTAAAAGCAGAAAGTCCAGTTTGTGTGTGCGGATAAGATCATTATCTAAAAATGACTAATTTAAAAGGGACCTGATGAAAAAAGAATAATGTTCATAAGCATGTTCATCTCAACAGAATAGCAAAACCACAGTGCATTTTAAAACAATTAATGGTGGAGCCGTGAAAGGATCATCATTAATAAAGTTTAAGAATGGATTATAAACATAGATTACTGATTATTACTCATCAAATTTAACCAAAATTCATTTGCACTTGCAATGAATCCTAACACCATACCATGTTCCACCCATGACTGGGTTGGTCATGGTACAGCACCAAAGTGAAATGAGTGTATTGTACCTACTATCTATGACCAGACTAGTAGAGGTGATTAGTAAAAAAAAAGAAAAAATGGTGTTAGGTGTTGTTTCACATTGACTCAAATACCAGAGCCGCCTTGCACATTAGGAGTTGTGATTGTATAAGATAAGAGACAATAGAATAGGCACACACTTACTGACAAAAGAAGGGAAAAAAAACCTATGCAGCAGTCTGAGTGTACGGTGGAGTCAAAACAAGACAAGTAAACAAAAGGTTCCCCTTCCAAAATCCATGAACTGTAGATTAGTTCCTATTTGCCTTTACTTTATTAAATTAAATTAAACAGTCAACATTCTCCAACCTTCCTGAATGTGTTTACATTGGCGCTTTGTAGAATTAAATTTCCCCCTCCTAATGAGGAGGAAGTCTCTGAGATCTGAACAGTCACATTATTATCATTCCATCCACCCTTCTTAAGTCTTTCTTGTCTACAATTTTGTCTGCTATCACACATGTAAAACCAAAGCTTCACTCATTTCAGGTAGATTTCATGTTACATTCAAAAAATTTCAGATTTATATCAATCAGAATTATAGTTTTGACTTTACTTGACTTGTAAATTATCAGCTTTACCTATTCTTACCCCCTATTTCTGTTTGGATTTCTGTATGCCCCTGTAAAACCTTCAGCTTAATCTGTCCTAAACTAAACTCCTAGTATTTTAAGCCAATCGAGCTGTCCCTCTAAATATTAACATCCAGCTCGGTACTTCATGAATGACCCCAGCTAGAACTGCACTGTGTCATAAGTGATGATTGACTTCACTTCAAAAAATAGCAGTGAAACTATCTGCAGCATTCCAAAGAACAGTATAATAATGCGATATTAACAGGACTAACTGCAAGTGTAGTTTGTTGCAGGTGATTTAAAATGCAGCGGCACGTCTTTAATCTGCCAAACAGGACATATGTTACTCCTCTACTACTCTTGTAGTAATAGTAGTAGCTCTTGTTTTTAATTGGTTAATTACTATAATAAGTGACCAAAATCAAAATCATAAAAAATTTAAAATAAACCTAAACATATTTCTAACATTATCTAAAATCAAAGGGAAAGCACACAAGTCATCAAAGCAAGAGAGTTGCTATGGTGACTTTGATGGGGTCAATCAAGTCAATCAAGTTCAGCTCTATTGCCACACCTTCCTCCCAGCAAATCCACGAAGACTGGTAGTATAAATTCCAGAGTTCAGGTTTGTACCTCTCTCACACCTGTGGAGCATCAGACCACAGGACCACTATGGGGACAGCAAAGGAGACACCCTTTTGGGTGCTAGTATGGATGGCTGTATGCATCGGACTTACTACCTCAGACACAGGTACAATGGCTTTGCCCATGTTCATTGTGTGGCTGGTTTAGCAGTGCACAGGGAAGGTTTTATATTTTGATATGGGTGTTGTTGTCCACATGAAAATATACACATATTTTTTCTTCAAGTATGCTCTTTTTATTGACTCTTATACATTTTTATTTTACTTTTACAGGTTCCGCACAGGTTAATGTAATTCCTACAATGACCAAAATACAAATGCTTGCAGGTAAGGTCATATCCTTACATCACATGACGCTAAAGGCTTGATAATGCCGGATTCATAAAAGTGCATCTCAAATAATCTTACAAATACAGCAGCTCTATTCATTAGGGGCCTACTGTGGCACTCCCTTCAGGGTGTGTATTAGTTTAATTCAGAAATATACAACAGAAAAGAGCTGTTTTATAAGATAAAAACCAACAATTCAACAAATTTCAGTGTTATCAATATGCATGTGTGTGTGTGTGTAAAACTGGAGAACAATATAAAATAATTTCTCCTACACACCCAAGAAGTAGAGTAAATTGAAAGTTACATTGGCATTATATTGAAGATGACTCTGAAATCAATTGATACTGATGAGGAATTCTGAAAAAAAGAACAAATGAAAATGTGAATAAATTCAACATGTATTCTTAGGAACAAGCCCAGTGCACAATGAACAGGTCTGTAGCACGTGGGGTAACTACCATTTCAAGACGTTTGATGGAGACATCTTCCAGCTCCCGTCCAGCTGCAACTACGTCCTGGCCTCTCAGTGCAAGAGCAGCTATGAGGATTTCAACATCCAGATGAGGAGGGAGCTGGAGAATGGCCTCCCGATCATCAGCAAGATCACCATGGTGCTGGAGGGCACCGTAGTGGAGCTGGTGAAGGGCTCTGTCTCCGTAAATGGAAAACTGTAAGTGGATATTCAATGTTTCCGTTATTTTCTCTTCTGTCATTAGAGATCTCGTTGAAGAATACTGGTCAATTCTATTCAGAATTTGAGTCTGGTACTGCACCATTGGGATGTGATTATGGGGCATGTTTCAACTGATACAGGGGATGCCTCTGCACACAATTGGTAGACCTAACCAATCAGAGCAACGAAATATGTGAATCCTGTAGGGAGAATGGCCAAAACATCCTTCTCGACAAATTAAATGCCTTAATTGCTGTTCATTTCTGTTCATTTTTTGTTATTACGCTTTCAATATCTTGTACAACAGACACGATAGCTAAATGTCTAGCTTCTCTAGCAACAGCCTTTTTGTTGTAAATCAAATCAACCGAAATGTGCTCAGGTGACATGAATATCCACCGTTGATCATCTGTACATCATCGCCTAAAGCCCACCCAGACGATTTAATTGGTGTGCACAGCTTTCATACGGGCATAGAATCCAGACGGAATTTTCTGACCTCAAATATTCTGGGCGTGATCAGTTCAGGCCTGCTTCCATGCTACTGTCAGATATGACCCAAACATAGATCCTCTAACAAAGGATGTAATCATTTCAAATAGTAAGACAGCATGGTTCAAATGAAATTGGTCTGATGTGCATTTCCTTGGGGACATTTGTTTGTGTTTTTAGTGTGATACTGCCATTCAGTGAATCAGGGGTTCTCATTGAGAAGAGCTCATCCTACATCAACATCAAGGCAAAGCTGGGGCTCTTGGCCAATTGGAATGAGGATGATGCCTTTATGGTATGAAACTCTGCACCTCATCTACGACCTTCATACGTTTTTTTATATATTTTTTTAAATGACAGGTTATCATTTCAATAGTTATCTTAAGAGAAAAGATTAAAAGAAATGTAAGTGAGTATTTAAGATTTGGGGTTTCATCTTAATTCCTTTTTACCATGTTTTAAGAACTGTATGGGTGATTCTTCAAAAGTATTGCAAAACTATTCTATCTAGTAGCATATTAATTTGACCTTCAAGAGCTTGAGAGCAGTGTCATAGAGTCAGTACTGTGTTCTGGTCAACTTTCAACTCTTAGCTGACACAGAGACTCTTTATGCTCATAGGTGGAACTGGACAAGAAATATGTAAACCAAACTTGTGGGTTGTGTGGAGACTTCAATGGTGTCCAGACACACAATGAGTTTGTCACAAGTGGTAAATCATTTTCGTCATTATAACATTCTGACTTGTAATGATCAAGTTATTTGTGTGGAGAACAATGGTTGATTATACACAATATGGTTTTCTTTTTAATTCAGAGGGTGTGCCCATTTCTAATCTTGACTATGGAAGCCTCTGGAAGCTGGATGGTCCAACTGAAACCTGTACAGAGCCAATTACACCTGAACCAACGTGCAAAGATATGGTATGACTGGATCATAGAATTGCTACCACATTCAAAATAATTTTAGAGGAATACACTACTCAGTGCCATAAAGAGTGCAGATTTCTTGTTAATTGTTTCTTATTAACGATTGATAAGTAAGTAAGTAAGTAAGTAAGTAAATTTAATTTATAGAGCACATTTAAAACGGTTTCCACTGACCAAAGTGCTGTACAGAGGATATGGCTAAACATAGAAAATAAAAGCAAATCAGAACAAGCAAAATATAAAAGGCAAGCACAGAGAGAGTAAGCAAGACAAATACAGAAATACAATAGACAAATAGACAGCCCTAAACAAATAAATAGCAACAGTACAGAAGACACTAAAATATGAAGAAGAGAGGAGAGAGATGGACAGCTAGGAAGCAGGGAAGGCCAAGGAGTAAAGGTGGGTCTTTAGTCTTGATTTAAAAGTGGTGATGGAGGGAGACAGTCTAACATCTGGGGGCTGACAATTCCACAGACGTGGAGCTGCTACCGCAAAAGCTCTATCGCCTCTTTGCTTGAGGCGGGTGCGGGCCACAGAGAGAAGACCCTTGTCAGCAGATCTAAGGGACCTGGATGCTGAGAGGGGATGGAGGAGGTCTGAAATGTATGAGGGAGCCAACCCATGCAGTGCCTTATAAACAATTAGAAGGACTTTGAAGTGGACCCTAAAGCTAATGGGGAGCCAGTGTAAGGAGGCCAGAACAGGGGTGATGTGTTGGTATTTCTTGGTGCCAGTAAGCATCCTAGCAGCTGCATTTTGTACCAATTGCACACGAGAAAGTTGGGACTGGGGGAGACCAAGATAGAGGGAGTTGCAATAATCTAAATGTAACAAATGCATGAATTACTGTTTCTAAGTCTTTGGGAGACAAAGAGGGTTTGAGATGGGAAATAATTCTCAGCTGATGGAAGCTACTCTTGATAACAGAGCTAATCTGCCTTTTAAAACAGAGCTCTGAATCAAGGATGACACCTAGATTTTTGGGATGTGGCTTGACAAAAGAGGAGAGGTGGGCTAATTTCCCTTCAATCAGGGGTCTAGCTTTAGAAGGACCAAAAATTATGACCTCTGTCTTATTATCATTTAGCTGAAGGAAGTTATTATTCATCCAGCACTATAATCCTGGAGACAATCCAGAAGAGGCTGAATGGAGTTATCAGATTTTAAGGGCAGGTATAGCTGGGTGTCATCAGCATAGAAGTGAAATCATATCGCCGGATGATGTCACCAAGGGGGAGCATGTATAAACAGAACTGCAAAGGGCCCAAAATGGAGCCTTGCGGGACCCCATAGGAAACAGGAGCTGAGGAGGAAGAGAAGCAACCAAGGGATACTGAGAAAGTTCTGTGTCTGAGGTAGGAGCTGAACCAAAGTAGTGCTTTCCCTTTTATGCCTACCCAGTCCTCAAGACGGGTAAGGAGGGTGTTGTGGTCCACAGTATCAAACGCTGCGCTGAGGTCCAATAGAACCAGGATTGCATTTTGACCTGAATCTAGAGTGAGAAGCAGATCGTTGGTGACTTTTAGCAGAGCCGATTCAGTACTGTGGAGTGTTCTAAAACCTGACTGGAAGGGCTCAAGGATGTTATGCTCAGTCAGAAAGGGAAGCAACTGGGCCAGCACTACTTTCTCCAGTACCTTGGAAAGGAAAGGGAGTTTAGAGATGGGGCGGTAATTATTCAAAGAATTTGCATCCAGGTTGGGCTTTTTAAGCAGGGGTTGGACCACCGCATGCTTTAAGCAGGCAGGGACAGCACCAGATGTCAAACAGGAGTTGATAACTAGCTGTATGGAAGGGCCCAACATATCAAAGGCCTCTTTCAAGATAGGAGAGGGGACAACATCACCAGGGGAAGATGTGGGTTTCATACAGAGGACTATGTCCTTGAGATCTGCTAGCGATACATCAGCAAAGTGACTGAAAGTAAATAAAGGGCCTGAAGACACCTTAACTGGGGGGGAAGGCAGAAGAGGGGGAGAGAACAGTGCTCTGATGTTTTCGATTTTATCAATGAAAAATTTCTTAAATTTCTCACAAGCATCAGCACTTGTGAAGGGAGCAGGTGAGAGTGGAGGGTTCGTGATTTGATTAATAGTGTGAAACAGAATTTTGGGTCTGTTAGCATGTTGATTAATAATATCAGAGAAGTATTTAGCTCTGGCTGCTTTGGCGGCTGCCTGGAAGGATGCTAAAGTAGATTTAATGTCAAATGTAATGTCATTTAAATGTCATGGGAGACTGTAAGACGGTCTTTTAGCCATTTCCTTTCAGCTCTCCGGCAGGTCTGCCTGAGTGAGCGGGAGGCATCATCTAACCAGACTTGAGAAATTTCGGACGCTTGTGACAAAGAGGAGCCACCATATCAAGAATGATATGGTGGCTCCTCTTTGTCAGAATTATTGATTAAAAAGTATACCTGCTGATATTTTAAAAAGTCTCCATGACCCTTGTGTTTCTTGAAATAGAATGTATGAAATAAATACATTTGGTAAAGGTTGTGATTATTCTGTTTGTTTGTCTTTATTAGACGTCTGTATGTGAGCAGCTGCTCTCCAACCATGCCTTTGAAAGCTGTAAAGCCGTAGTGAATGCCGACTCATTCATCAAGGCCTGTGCGAGGGACCTCTGCCTGTGTGCCAACAGCTCTGACTCCTTCTGCCTGTGCGGCACCATATCTGAGTACTCACGTCAGTGCATCCATGCCGGAGGGAAACCCGGCGAATGGAGGACAGAACAGTTCTGCTGTGAGTACCTCCTGTTATCTCCGTCAGTATCCACAGGGATGAGGTGAGCAGCAGTAACTAATATGCCCATATGTCCTCCAGCAAAATCATGCCCCTCCAACATGGTGCACCAGGAGTGTGGAAGCCCGTGTGTGGACACCTGCTCAAACCCTGACAGAGGACAGGTGTGTGAGGAGCACTGCATGGATGGATGCTTCTGCCCACCAGGTATGAATCTCTGACAAATCGGTCTTCTGTTTCATTTATTGTTGGTGTCCCTGATATATGAAGTTACTCAGTAGCTCAAAACCTATTTACCTTTATATAGGCACTGTGTTTGATGATGTCACTGGGAAGGGCTGCATCAGCTCAACAAAGTGCTCCTGCAGCAACAACGGAAACATATACCAACCTGGAGAGTCTTATTCCAGCAACTGTAAACACTGGTAAGTACTCTGGAATGTTGCATGTAGCAGTATGCACAGTGGTGCCTGAGGTATTTTGAAGGTAACTAGTTTTTATATGTTCCTAAAGTTGCTCATGGTGAAATGTAAGAACTGTTTTTCCACAATGATGCCACCATGTTATTAGTGTTTGCAAGGCATATCTTTTGGCTTTAGAATTTTGAATTGCTTGAATGATAATTTGTTCAAATTAACTAAATGTACTCAATTGTGTTTTTAACCAGTACCTGTGGTGGTGGCCAGTGGAGCTGTATAGAGAAGGACTGCCCAGCAACATGCTCTGTGGAGGGAGGCTCCCACTTCTTCACCTATGATGGGAAAGCCTACACTTTCCATGGGGACTGTACCTATGTCCTCACCAAGGTCAGTTTCCATACACAACTCCGACAGGTGCTGAGATAAACTCCAGTACTGACATTTCTTTTATTTTAATGATTTAGTCCTGATAATCCATATATTCTGATACAGTTTGAGAATCTTTACTGATCAAAGAAATACATACTTATATGTTCATGCTTATTCTAAGCTTATAAATTAAGCTTGGCCTTTGCCTTTCCCGGCAGCACACCCAGCCAAATCATCGTAGAGAACTTAGATGAGCATTTATGCTGGGGTGCTAGATAGATAGATAGATACTTTATTGATCCCCATGGGGAAATTCAAGAATGTTGGGAAGTAAAGTGTAGAAGTGTGTAGAAGTGTTTTTCTTGTCATTCATCTTGAAGTACTGTGAATTCTGTACACTCTTCTCTTTGAGAAATAAAACGACTTTACCATATTTCTGTTAATTTGGCCAAATGTCTTTGCCATCCTGCATACCATAAATTAGCGTTTTTTTGTCTTTCTTGTTTGGATTGCACAACTTATTGTGTCAAATGTGCGTCTTCAAGACGCATGCGACCTATGCTCTTTTACTTCATCTTGCCCAAAGTCTTGTCAAATGTCATGTCATTATTCCACATCAGGCTACCAGTCAGGCTCAGCAGTCAGGAATACACAAACACATTTTTTTGACAATTATGGAATTCAGTCAACAGTTTTCACCGATTTAACTTTTTATTTAAAACGCGTTCTGTGTTGTTCATCCCGTGATTCCGTTTCTTCTTTCAAAGGTTCATTCATTTTGTGCAGCTTGAGTCTAACTTCAAATTGATGTCTTTATCCCTTCTGGGTCAGAAACTAATGACGTTCTGCAGTCGTAATGGAATCAACTTTTATCTCGTATATTACCCCACTAATAATGCCCTGAATGGTATGAAACTTCTACAGTAGTACAACTATGACCTTTAGTCCAATAACGAGGCATTAGAAAGTTTGTAAGTGCACCAGGAGTTTTAAGGAGTTTATTTAAATAACACTTGCCTGATTATCTGCTACTATACCGCTGTGTCGACGTTTCTTCCGTGATTTGGGAAAAGCCCGTAAAAGTAATAATGGTGTCTGCACCTATGATTAGCAGTGACTGGTGTGGCCTGAACTGTGTTTTGATCTAGACCCCAAATATACATGAAAAACGTCTAATATTTTGTATATATGTTTTTGCAGCAGTGTAATGGGGCCGACTTCACAGTGCTTGGGGATCTTGTCAGGTGTGGTTTGACAGACACAGAGACTTGTCTAAAGGCTGTGACGCTGGCAGTTTCTGGAGATACTGTGAGTACTACTTGCTAATGTTGACATATAAAACTTCTCCACTCATGGTTGACAATACCAAATTTGTTTAATTTTGTGGAAAATTTGTATCTATTTTTAGATCACATCAAATTCAGTAGTTACATACATGTCATTTAAATGATTTTGTCTTCATTTTCTAGGTGATTAATATCCAGCCCAATGGAAAAGTTTTTGTTAACAGGATGTACTCGCAGTTGCCCCTGTCTACAGGTTTGTTGCTGGCACATAATGCTGGAATTAACAGCCTAAAATGGTCATGACTGGTTTATTTGGTAATGCATTCATAACATGGCGTTCTTTGATTACTTTTATAGCTGGAGTGACGATTTTTGAAGCATCCACATTTTTCATCATTGTTCAGACCTCAGTTGGCATTCAGTTGGAAATTCAGCTGTCCCCGATCATGCAGGTGTACATCACAGCAGATTCTAAACACAAGCAAAAGACATGTGGTATGTACCAATGTAATGAAACGCAACAATGTCCAACAAAGACCTTCAGATGGGCCTAATTCAGTTACTCTCAATGCACCCACAGGTCTATGTGGAAACTTTAACAACATTCAGGCTGATGATTTCTTGGCGATGAATGGAATTACTGAGGGAACAGCATCAGGCTTTGCCAACACCTGGAAAACAAGAGCCAGCTGTCCTGATGTGAAGAGCAGTTTGGAGAACCCCTGCAGCCTGAGCATCGACAATGGTAAAAATAGCATGACAAGCTTGTTGATGTGTTTGCAAAATGCATGCTAAGGAAGGCCAGGATAATAAGCTGATGAATACGGTTTTCTTATCATTACAGAGAAGTATGCCCAGCAGTGGTGCTCCCTGCTCACAGACCCTGACGGCGTGTTTTCCCCATGCCACAGTGAAATCAACCCAGACATCTACAAATCGGTTTGTCCTTAAGCATACTATGGGGCATATTTTTTATCTAAAACGCATGATCTGAAGCATATTGTTTAAGTGCATTTAGGGTGTGTCCAGGCCACATTTGATAATTTGACAGTGGAGCAAGTGATCGGATTCCAAGTGTTCAGATGCCAGGCACATGGTTCAAATAGGCTGTTCATATGATCAGATTCCAAAAATAATTCAGTGGAAATGCATGGATTCCAGTTGCTGCTACTGGAAGAAACTGGAATCCATGCATTTCCACTGAATTATTTTTGGAATCTGATCTCTTATCATACCTGTTCATTCTTACTCGTCGCTCGACTTATCGTGACTAAATTCAAGATGGCTGCAAACGCTAAACTTCGTGAAGATACTGTCTGTATAAATCGTCTTGTAAGTAAACTACCAGTGCTTTTTCAAAGTTCTCAATGTCTCATTTTAAATGTCAGGGCCCTCGGAAGTCTACCAATGAAGTGTGGAGATACATTGAGCCTCGTAAATGGTGTAAAACAGTGATTTATTTGCATGGCTAGCCGAAGCACCACCATTGAAAAAGCTGTTGGTAGCATCGGCTAACTAGCGCCAGATTTTGGAGTGCAGGGGACAAGCCGAGATGGGCTATGAGACATACGTTCACACTCGGTATCATGTTTCAATACACTTTAGGTCAATATCACACCGGAATTCTCCTTTAAGTCATAAGCAACGACAAAACAGTGTCTTACACACTGTTATTTTACGTTTACAGTACTGACTGATGAGGTTATAATCGAAAACAAAGCAACACTTACCCTAATAATATTCAAATGACTGCATAAAAAGCCTAAGGACTTTCATCCAAGCACAGTAGTAGAGTCTTTGTGTTACGTTGTGAGGGGGTCGTTGCTAAAGGGCAGATCACTAGTTATACTTCTTGACAATGCACTCTGAAAAAAACATTGTGATACTGCACATGTCATTTTAGACCAAGTTTTTCTTGGTCAGTGGCATTATCATTTTCAGTGGTGCCAAAATAGCAATTTGTGATCATGCTGTTGACCACACATTGTGCAAAGACAGTTGCGTCACGTCTGGCACTGCGATGCACCAGGTGTAAGATAGGGCCCTAGAGGTTTTGTCAACTAGTCGACTAGTTAAAAATCACTAGTCTGTGCTGTAAACAGCAATCAACTAGTTGTGGGCAAATGTAGGGAAGTATTTCACCAAAAATGAAACTTGTTTCACAGTGACATGTTAGTTGTGTACAGCTGTACTTAAGTACAATAAGGACATGTCTGCTATGGATCTAAGTATCTTGCTTAAGGCACCAAACCCCTTCAGCCGTTTCTACTGGTCGGGGTTCGAACCGGCAAACCTCCTGTCTGAAGTCTAAAGCCCTAACCAGTAGGCCACGGCGGCCTAATGCATAATGTTAGCGCTAGCATGGTGCAAATATGCATGGTGCATACTGGTGCAAAACGACTAGTCAACTAGCCAACAACTATTATGAAAAACTTGTCAACTAGCAAATATCAGCAGTCGTGAAACCTTTAATACACACGTTACAACATCAACTGCAACAGTTATGATCACTATGAGTAGAGGCATGGCAAACCAAATTTGATTTAGATTTTTTTGGTGATTTTCTGCTGTAGAACTGCATGTACGACAGCTGCAACTGTGAGAAAAGTGAGGACTGCATGTGTGCTGCTCTCTCATCCTATGTGCATGCATGTGCAGCTAAAGGCATCCAGCTGAACGGGTGGAGAGACACAACCTGCAGTGAGTGAGAACACAGCATCCAACACAAAACAGTAATTTACCTGTGTAGATATTGCTCTCATGACACCATGCTATGCGCAGTTCACGACAGTCACCTTGGCCCATGGACATTTCATTTTGAATGCAATCTCTGAACTAATTTCACTTATGTAATGTATTTTTTGTTATTGTTTGTTATGTCTTAATGTCTGTGTGTAGAGAGCTTTGTGTTATACTCTGTGCATGACAAATGCACTATATAAAGAAAGTACTTACTTACTGACCTACTCATTGTATTATATAATGCAGAAATTGGTGCTGAAAACATCTTTTTTTGTCTTCAGAGAAATATGCCAACAACTGCCCGAGCAACATGGCGTATGCCTACAGCATACAAAACAGTGACCGCACATGCCGTTGCTACAGCGATCCTGACTTCACCTGCTCAGCTACATTTGCACCTGTGGATGGATGCATCTGTGAAAAGGGAACATATCTGGACGAAGGTGGGACATGTGTTGCACCAGCCAACTGCTCCTGCTACTACAAGGGCCAGGTGATTCCTCCAGGGGAGGTCATCAGCAAGGACAAGGCCACATGGTAAGAAGCTGTTTACTTCTTTTTGTGAAAACATCATGAAAAACGTGTTAGCTTTGCATTCTGATCCTTTATCTTCTGCAGAGTATCCCAGTACTCTGCAAAATGCTATAGTCTTTCTGTTGGGGTTTCCACTTCATATTAATTGATTGTGAAAGAAGATTCACTATGATGGGGAAATCCCAAATATTAAAGCATTTCTCTATTCACTATCTAACTTTAAATTACATAATTTCATAAATGAACAGGAGAATCCGCACTTCATCAAACCATTGGATCTCAGAGCAGGGACAGGGACATATTTTTAATATGGTGCAAACAGACTAACGTCAGGACTCGTAGCCAGGAAAAAATAATGTATGAATGGCACCTTTAAATGGTCAGCCTACACGTAATTGCCAGTCTCTTATTGTTCAACATGTCAATACACACAGCTTGTTTGACACCACAATATAAGAAACAATTAATAGTTATCCAAAAGAAATTGCATACAGAACCAAATACACAAAGTCATGGAAAACAAGACAAATTCATTTCTTAATGTAGACCATATGGCTCTATGGTGTTTTGTGTAAATATCCAGCAAGTTTGTCTGCGGAGGAGTTTGTTAACAATATCACTGCCTCTTGACAATGTGGAGATTGTCTCAATGCCCTGAATTTTGAGAGAAGCATGATTATTATTCAGCCGTGCCCTTGTGTAAGTTAGATTTTTTGATTGAACTGCGTTCTTATGTTCGGCTTGTTTCGTTTGTCCAACATACAATAAACTACACGTACGTACACTATGTGAGTGCTGCTGCAATTGATGAAATTATTGATCTTCAAGCTTTTGCTTGTGTGCGGATGTTTGAGGAATTGACCGATCGGAGCAATGGGCACAGTGACCATATTAGTAAAACCCTGTAAGGGGGGGGGGGGGTGGTAGGAAACCAGGAGGGGGGAGAAGAGGGTGCATGTCTGTCTGAGTGAACTATGTGGTCTCTGATGTTATGTTACCTGCACATCTGAAGATGATCACTGGCGGTATAGCAGAAATTTCTTAGAGGGATGGATTTTAGAAATATCCCAATGTAAATAGTGTGTTTGATCTTGCTCACTCTTACTGTATGTTAAATCCTGTAGAGAAGCAGGACTGGGGAGGAGCGTGAGACTTGAGTTTTTTGGTTCGAAGGAAGTGTCAAAGAGCCTGCTGCTCGTTGAACGGCTATCTGTAAATACTGTTCTGAATAGCCTCTAGCTGTAAAACGTTCTTTCATAAAACAATGGCTTTTGGATGAAAATCACCAGGCCTATCTGAGCTACAATTTCTGTGCTATCTTAGAAACTGGCCAGTGAGAATATTTTTAATGGAATGTTTAGGTTGGTTGCTGTTGTAGTAGTAGTAGTAGTTTGCAGTTGCCCATTTCAACCTTTGTAAATGGTTAGATCTAGAAAATGTCCATGTCCACAAGGCTGTAGCTACTTCTTTGCAAATGTCAAATTATCTGTTGTAGAGTTCAAATACTGAAAAAAATCATTAAGTTTGTTTGCAGTTCTTTTCCTTTTTTGTTTGAAGTTTTGTGAGTGCCCATACAAATTGAAGGCCATAAGTGATCTCATCTGACAGACATTAGGCATTGAAAGATTGCACCAGAAAATAAATGACAAATTTAGCACACCTGCAACAATTCTGTCTTTAATAAGCAGTTTAGCCTCATTTTCTGAAGATAAATAAATAAATATTTGAGGTGCATTATTTGCGGGCCACCTTCTGCTAAATATAATACCCTATGGCCTTGAAACACATGTTTGATTTAGGGCTGAGAGATACAGAATATATTTGTCTTTCTTTACTTTACTTAACAGTGGATGTTGCAGTGGAACGGAAAATTTCTGCATTTTTGATTGAGGAAAAACAAATATACAAGCTGGTGTAATTTCCCAATTTGTTGAGTTGATACCGCCTAGCCCTATAGCCATGACCCCTCCTCAAGACTGTGTAACATTTACACAGATTTCTGGATGATTTTTTTTCCAGAAGAGTGCCTTTAGTTTGAAAGATGGAGACTTTTTGTGTATACTCCGTTGTGGTCATTTAAATTTCTCATGAAAATGTTTCTTCTTCTTCTTCTTAATATTTCAGCACATGCAAAGCTGGTAAACTCAGCTGCATGGGAGAAACTACACATCTTACTCGTAAGTCCATTTTTACAGCCATTACAAATGGTATACAGTCAGAAATATATGGTGTGATTTTGTGACAATGCCTATACCAATAACAGTAAATCAGATAGCTGACCTTAACCGACCTCATCATACACTGAAATAAGTGAGAAAGATCATGTGAATGTGGGATAACATCTCTAATCTGTCAACAGCATGCCCAGCCCCCATGGTGCATTTCAACTGCTCTAATGCTGACGCGGGAGCCAAAGGTGCTGAGTGTCAGAGGAGTTGCAAAACCCTGCATATGGCCTGTGTGAGTGTTGGGGAATCCCTTGCTAGTTCTTACTTAGGTTTAACCTGAGAGTGGTGATCTCCCACTTTACACCCTTGAGAAAATCTCACCCATCCCCAGCTTCTGTCTATCAGAACTATACTTTGTTCTTAGAGTCTGTACCATTTCCCCTCACTTAGGAAAAGTAATGTACTTTGTCTTAGTAATGTACTTTTGTTTGTTGAAACAGATCAGCGCTGAGTGTGTCTCAGGCTGTGTGTGTCCTTCTGGTCTGGTCTCTGATGGAAAAGGTGGCTGTGTAAAGGAGGACCAGTGTCCCTGTTACCACAATGGAGCTCAGTACAAAGCTGGAGACAGCATCAAGGTTGACTGCAATGAATGGTATGGTTGTAAGTCCACCTTTTATTATCGATAACAGTACAACTGTTTGGAGACTTTTTTTCTCTAAATATCTTCCCTTGTTTGGAAACAGCACTTGCAAAGACACAACATGGGACTGCACATCGAACTTGTGCCATGGCACCTGTGCCATCTATGGAGATGGACATTACATCACTTTTGATGGGAAGAGATTCAACTTTGATGGGAGCTGTGAATACATCCTAACTGAGGTGTGTTGTTGTGTCCCTTGTTTTGAGTGCAAGCGTTGAACAGACAAAGGGGCATGAGGAGCAGTTCACTAAATTTGACAAAGTGTGTACAAAGGGTTTACAATCACAGACCGCACCTTTAACGCATTTTACAATTTTTTGCTGTTTGCAGAATTATTGTGGACATGGAAGTACTAATGGAACCTTCAGAGTCATCACTGAGAACATTCCATGTGGAACCACAGGAGCGACATGTTCCAAAGCCATCAAACTGTTTTTGGGGGTGAGGACACATTTAAATGACTGTAATGGTGAATGGCTGCTATATGAAGTCCAGAAACCTGATGATGTTTGCTGTCCTCTTTTTGAATGCTGTCCTGTTTGTAGAGCAATGAGTTGATACTGACAGATGGAGGTTACCAAGTTGTTAAAAGAAATTCAGGAGCAGAGGTGCCCTACCAGATCCGCACAATGGGGATCTACCTTGTGATTGAAGCTAACAATGGTCTGATTCTCATGTGGGACAGAAGAACAAGTCTCTTCCTTAAGCTGAGTCCAGATTTTAAGGTGAGGATCACTAATATTTGTGTAATTTTTGGATAGTGTCAATAAATGGAATGAATAAATGACAGTTTTTGTTTTTCACTGATCACTTTATTCTTTTTAAAGAGTCATGTTTGTGGCCTTTGTGGAAACTATGATGGCAATGCTAACAATGACTTTGGCACAAGAAACCAAGGACAGGCCATTCAGTCTCTGGAGTTTGGAAATAGTTGGAAAGTTTCTCCAAGCTGCCCTGATGCAAAACGGATCCAAAGTCCCTGCACATCCAACCCTTACAGAAAATCTTGGGCTCAGAAAAAGTGTAGCATTATCATAAGTGAAGCATTTGCATCATGCCATTTTCAGGTAAGATGAATGTAACTACCGTAAATCCTCAAATTGTGACTGGGGTCTTTTATTTACTTTACGCAAAGTACAGGTCTTTATTTGGGGCAGGCTTATATTCAAGGCAGGCCTTTATTTCTTATTAGGCTTCTGTTGTAGAATTTTATTCTTAGAAATAAAGTAGGCTAAAAGGCTACTCATAAAATAACAACTTGCCAGACACGCCTTCATGAACAATAACAAATTAGCGTAAATAACAGCAAGTTAAGGATATTTTTTTTTCTAACACGTTTTTGTTGTGAGACATGCGTTTCGTTTGGAGCGTATACAGGCTATTAAAAGCAGAAGTTTTTCGTTTTGGTTTGGGATTTAATTTACTGTTGGACTGTTTGATATTGCTAAATGTTGGGACTGATGGACACTGACATCTGGGGGGTATTTGAAGGTTCACTATTAAGTTTCATGTAGTTGAAAGAGTGTCCACAGGATTTCCAGGAAAGGCAGCCGTTTTCATTTTATTGAACGTGCGCTGTGCTTTAATGAAAATCTTATTGCGTAGCCAAGTAACTTAAATTGAGTTAAATTGAGAGTAATTTTTTAATGATCTATGATTTAGGCCTACTTGTTGTATTAAATCCATAGGCTGGAATGCCTCAAGGCAACAACTGTGTTTAAATGTAGTAGGCCTGTAACTGCTTCAGCCTCTGGCAAGCTCAGAAGGGGGTGGCAAGCTACTGGTAGATTGACAGCGACATGATGGAGACTTTTCATTGGCAACAGTAGGCTTGCAACCTTAAGGCCGACAGCCTATTAAACCAACCAACAATATAAAATATTAAAAAGAGCTAGTTTCTTACATTGAGTTAAATCGAAACAATATCTTCTAGTGCTCGTGGACTGATAGCCCTACTAGTCGGCAATTATTACCCCGGCTTGTATTTGGGGCCCGGCCTTTATTTGTCCGAATCGACCATGACCCGACTATTATCCGAGGTCCGGCTATAAATACAATCCCGGACATAATTTGAGGATTTATGGTATTGCTGCTTCTTGGATCTTTAATGAGCCCCTCTTGTTCTCCCTGTGCAATTCTTGTGTGCTTAACTGGCATATCTTTCCTGACAAGGTGGATCCTTCTCCATTCTATGATGCCTGCGTGAGTGACTCATGTGCCTGTGATAGTGGTGGAGACTGTGAGTGTTTCTGCACTGCAGTGGCCGCTTATGCAGCCGCCTGTAATGAAGCTGGAGCCTGTGTAGCCTGGAGAACCCCAAAGATCTGCCGTAAGTAATAACAACATATCTCTAGAGTACTCCCACAGTTATATAAGTATTTTATACAAGTTTTCAAATGGTAAGTTCAGAGTGATCTTTGGACAGTGACACAATTGTTATACTTTTGTTTCTGTAAACCACCAGAATGGATCTGAAATTAAGCACTCAGGAAATGTTTGATGCGTAGATTTTCAGCTTAAATTCAACGAGCTGAACTAAAATATTACATGTACATTAACCATTTAAGAATAAAAGTAATTTTTAAACATTGTCTCCCCATTTTTGAGGCTCAAAAGTAATTGGACGAACAAACATTACTATAACTAGATGTACAAAATATGACCACTGCCAGTCCTGAACATTATCTCCCCAATAATAAATCATACTTGTCAATTTGTCTCAATCTCCTACTCCATCCCCTACTCTTGCAACTTTTGTGTATGTAAATTAGTGTGTACATATGTACGTTTGTGTGACGCCCCTCTGCTCCCCCCCTATATGCCGTTTTCCGTGGTGGCCACACGGGCAGGTTGCTGGCTTGCAGTGGGGAGACTAATTAAGGGAGATTGGCCTCACCTGGCGCAGTGAGGAGACTAATTAAGGGAGATTGGCGACGGATCAAAATGAAAAACAATGGTTCCCTGTCATGCTTGTGGGGCTACATGCCCATCAAGTTTCGTGTACCCAGTCTTTCAGTGTCCCGGGAATCGTTGACACAAAATTTTTGAAGAAAAAAAATCCGGAAGACATAATAATAATAACTATTACATTTTTGTGAAAATCCATTTGCACTATTTATGCAAATAGTAATCTATGAAGTTGAAAATGGTGTGGCCCTGACCTGTGATCATTTTCTAATCCTGTCTAAATAATTTCCCAATGGCTTGTCCTCTCATTGCAGCTCTCTTCTGTGATTACTACAACCCACCTGGTGAGTGTGAGTGGCACTACAAACCCTGTGGAGCTCCATGCATGAAGACCTGCAGGAATCCCACTGGGCAGTGCTCTCAGCAGATACCAGCGCTAGAGGGTAGGAAAGACATCACACCACACACATTTAACATACTGTGTATGCTTGAACGTCCACTTTCATAAAGGTGTTGTACTCATTTTAGTGTAGCTTCCCAGTTGTTTACTTAATTGAAACAGGCAAAATATCAATTAAGCGTTTTCTGGTTCACACTCCATTTGTTGAACCGTTCAGAACAATTCGACCTAAGATAAATCAGTTCAAAACCTGAAAAATTATGTTTGGAGCTGCTACCAATAATAGTTGTTTTTTCCTGTGAACCGAAGTGGGTGTGTCATTCGACAGGTTAGTTATGCATGCTACACCCTCTGTTGATGCATCCTGGGTTCCATTCAAAACTAGTGGAAATGCAGGCTGGTTCACTAGATAGCACCAAGGTTCAAATAATTTGGAATAGAACCGGTTCAAGAACCAGAATTAAAAACGACTAGTAAGAGCTGATTTATTTCTTGTGGGACAAAGAATGACGTCCAAAAGATCACATTTGAACGCATCATTGTGCATTGGGAAAATACTTTTTTCAAGACAAGAATTTTTCCTTTGGGTCAAAACAATTGTAATCACTGTTAATAGAAGGGCATTTTATCTTTGATCATAAGGATCTTCCAACATTGTATGAAAAAGTTTATTCTGCCCCTTCACCCTCAGGTTGTTACCCTCAATGTCCTGCTGATGAGCCCTTTTTTGATGAAGACACCATGAAGTGTGTACAGAGGGAGAAATGTGGTTGTTTTGATAGTAATGGCAGACACTACAGCAATGGAGAGAAAGTCCCTTCCACAGCAAACTGTGAAACATGGTATATAAGACAAAGTATATTAAACAACAAATGCACATGAGACGACTGGATAACTTAGACATTAAACTTATCTTTTATCTTTCCACAGCCAATGCATTTCCACAACCATCAGCTGCAAATTTGATGCCGCAGGTGAGAATTGCTTTATTGAATTGTACACTGCAAAAACTGCTTATCTAACAAAATCTAACCAAGTGTTATTAATCTTATATCAAGATAAGAAAAACTAGTTGGTATTGTTTTCAGTATAAAGAGACTTACCTAGCGCTTTCTTGTGAAATCATTTGACTTAATTCACTAAAAATAATTCACTTATTTTAAGATATCTTATCTTGAAAACAAGCAAATTTGTCTGCCAGTGCGTTAAGCAAATTTGTCCTAAAAACAAGCAAATTTGTCTGCCAGTGCGTTGAGCAAATTTGTCTTGATAAGACTCCTTAAAATAAGTTAAAGACTTCTTAAATTAAGTCAAAATGATCTTTTGAGAGGGCTCTAGGTAAGTCTTTTCATACTAAAAACTAGATTTTAGATTTAAAATTAGATTTTTTAATCTTAATATAAGATCAATAACACTTGGTTAGAATTCATTTTTTGCAGCGTATTGAGTCTCTGTTGTAAAAATGCATTACTAGAGCCAGATTTTGATCAAATAAAATTATATTGTATTTGCAGCTTGCACCTGTCTATACCATAATAAGGTTTACCACATTGGCGAACATATATATAACACTACCGATGGAATGGGTAGCTGCTTCATAGCTGTTTGTGGAGAGAATGGGACTATTATTCGGTCAATTTATCCTTGTCCCACAACCCCAACAACAACAGTGCCATCACCAGTGTTTACCTCCACTACTCCAGGTAAGTGCACATACTGTATACTAAAGTTCAGCAGTTTTTTCCTGCAAAATATTGTTAATAAGGGGCAATGGAACACATATACATTTGCATAGAAAAATATACATATTTTGATGGTCTATTTTTTTAAAAACTTGCTCAACCAAACCATTGAGTTGGGTGTAATGGGTCACTATTGTAAATAAATGGGCATGAAGGAACTATAATTTCAAACACTGCCAAATTATAGAAATTGGAGATTAAGGACACAAAAATGCTAATTAAAGCCACTAGAGATGACATAACAAGGAATTACCAGTGCATGAAAAATATAGTATATTCATTGTTGAGATATAGCATTCACAAGAATGGGCCTTTTTTATGGTTACAGTGAACTTGAACATTAACCTTTTATCATCATTTTTCCCCATTGTTTTTTTCCTACAAAGGGCTAAACAACAAATCATAGATTTTTTTTAAAACATTGAGTGCAGTTCAAGTAATACCAGAATTACTAGATTTGTGTTTTGTAATCAATTATGCTTCTTTTATGTCAACAGAAACAACAGAATATATCTCAACTGACTACACAACACCCACTGTCCCCCCAATAACATCAACCCCATATTGCAAAGTATGTACTTGGTCAAAATGGATAAATGTTGATTATCCACAATTTGGCCCTGGAGGAGGTGACAATGAATCAATTAGTAATATCATTCAGAAGGGTTACAAAATATGTGAAAGACCAGTTAATGTCAGTTGTCAAGCAGCCCATTATCCAAAGGTCCCTCTGTCAGAACTGGATCAAAAAGTGACCTGCAACACTGAAGTGGGATTAATTTGTAAAAACATTGATCAAAGCCCAGTACCGATGTGCTTAGATTATGAGATAAAGGTTGAGTGTTGTAAGATGGAGCCATGTCCAACAACAACAAATACTCCAGCTCCAATGCCAACACCAACAACAACATCCACCACGACCACAACAACAACTCCATTAACAACACCTCCATTAACAACACCCAGTACACCTATCCCACGCTGTACCTGTGAGTGGTCTGACTGGATTGACCTGGGACCCCCAACACCTGGCACTGATGGAGGAGACTCTGTATCAATCTCACAACTCATTAATTCTAGACGAATTGGCTGTGAGCAACCCAGAAATGTTGAATGCAGGGCCAAGCTGTACCCAACTTTACCACTCTCTCAAGTGGGACAGGTAGTCACATGCAATCCATCTGTTGGACTTGTTTGCTTGAACAAAAACCAAGGGCTCCAAAAGATTTGCTTTGATTATGAAATTCGAGTGCAGTGTTGTGGGCCATGTCCAACAACAACAACAACAACAACACCGTCAACTTCAACAACTACTCCCACGACCACAACGACATCTACTACATCTACCAGCACCGTAACATCGACAACACCTAGTACACCTATCCCAATTTGTACCTGTGAGTGGTCTAACTGGATTGATCTCGGTCCTCCATCATCTGGCCCTGATGGAGGAGACTCTGAATCAATTTCTCAACTCATAAATTCCAAACGTATTGATTGTCCACAACCAACAGAAGTTGAGTGCAGGGCTAAGATGTATCCAACATTGCCACTTTCCCAGTTGGGCCAAGATGTCACTTGCAATCCATCGGTAGGAGTTGTTTGCCTGAACAAAAACCAGGGAATTAATCAAGAGTGTTTCGATTATGAAATCAGAGTACGCTGCTGTGGACCATGCACAACCACTACCACTACAACACCCACAAGTACATCAACTCCTTCTACACCTACAACTCCAACATCAACAACAACCTCCACAACAACTACAACCACTGAAACACCCTCAACAACTGTACCAACGACACCGTCAACTTCAACAACTACCCCCACGACCACAACGACATCTACTACATCTACCAGCACCGTAACATCGACAACACCTAGTACACCTATCCCAATTTGTACCTGTGAGTGGTCTGACTGGATTGATCTCGGTCCTCCATCATCTGGCCCTGATGGAGGAGACTCTGAATCAATTTCTCAACTCATAAATTCCAAACGTATTGGTTGTCCACAACCAACAGAAGTTGAGTGCAGGGCTAAGATGTATCCAACATTGCCACTTTCCCAGTTGGGCCAAGATGTCACTTGCAATCCATCGGTAGGAGTTGTTTGCCTGAACAAAAACCAGGGAATTAATCAAGAGTGTTTCGATTATGAAATCAGAGTACGCTGCTGTGGACCATGCACAACCACTACCACTACAACACCCACAAGTACATCAACTCCTTCTACACCTACAACTCCAACATCAACAACAACCTCCACAACAACTACAACCACTGAAACACCCTCAACAACTGTACCAACGACACCGTCAACTTCAACAACTACCCCCACGACCACAACGACATCTACTACATCTACCAGCACCGTAACATCGACAACACCTAGTACACCTATCCCAATTTGTACCTGTGAGTGGTCTGACTGGATTGATCTCGGTCCTCCATCATCTGGCCCTGATGGAGGAGACTCTGAATCAATTTCTCAACTCATAAATTCCAAACGTATTGGTTGTCCACAACCAACAGAAGTTGAGTGCAGGGCTAAGATGTATCCAACATTGCCACTTTCCCAGTTGGGCCAAGATGTCACTTGCAATCCATCGGTAGGAGTTGTTTGCCTGAACAAAAACCAGGGAAATAATCAAGAGTGTTTCGATTATGAAATCAGAGTACGCTGCTGTGGACCATGCACAACCACTACCACTACAACACCCACAAGTACATCAACTCCTTCTACACCTACAACTCCAACATCAACAACAACCTCCACAACAACTACAACCACTGAAACACCCTCAACAACTGTACCAACGACACCGTCAACTTCAACAACTACCCCCACGACCACAACGACATCTACTACATCTACCAGCACCGTAACATCGACAACACCTAGTACACCTATCCCAATTTGTACCTGTGAGTGGTCTGACTGGATTGATCTCGGTCCTCCATCATCTGGCCCTGATGGAGGAGACTCTGAATCAATTTCTCAACTCATAAATTCCAAACGTATTGGTTGTCCACAACCAACAGAAGTTGAGTGCAGGGCTAAGATGTATCCAACATTGCCACTTTCCCAGTTGGGCCAAGATGTCACTTGCAATCCATCGGTAGGAGTTGTTTGCCTGAACAAAAACCAGGGAATTAATCAAGAGTGTTTCGATTATGAAATCAGAGTACGCTGCTGTGGACCATGCACAACCACTACCACTACAACACCCACAAGTACATCAACTCCTTCTACACCTACAACTCCAACATCAACAACAACCTCCACAACAACTACAACCACTGAAACACCCTCAACAACTGTACCAACGACACCGTCAACTTCAACAACTACCCCCACGACCACAACGACATCTACTACATCTACCAGCACCGTAACATCGACAACACCTAGTACACCTATCCCAATTTGTACCTGTGAGTGGTCTGACTGGATTGATCTCGGTCCTCCATCATCTGGCCCTGATGGAGGAGACTCTGAATCAATTTCTCAACTCATAAATTCCAAACGTATTGGTTGTCCACAACCAACAGAAGTTGAGTGCAGGGCTAAGATGTATCCAACATTGCCACTTTCCCAGTTGGGCCAAGATGTCACTTGCAATCCATCGGTAGGAGTTGTTTGCCTGAACAAAAACCAGGGAATTAATCAAGAGTGTTTCGATTATGAAATCAGAGTACGCTGCTGTGGACCATGCACAACCACTACCACTACAACACCCACAAGTACATCAACTCCTTCTACACCTACAACTCCAACATCAACAACAACCTCCACAACAACTACAACCACTGAAACACCCTCAACAACTGTACCAACGACACCGTCAACTTCAACAACTACCCCCACGACCACAACGACATCTACTACATCTACCAGCACCGTAACATCGACAACACCTAGTACACCTATCCCAATTTGTACCTGTGAGTGGTCTGACTGGATTGATCTCGGTCCTCCATCATCTGGCCCTGATGGAGGAGACTCTGAATCAATTTCTCAACTCATAAATTCCAAACGTATTGGTTGTCCACAACCAACAGAAGTTGAGTGCAGGGCTAAGATGTATCCAACATTGCCACTTTCCCAGTTGGGCCAAGATGTCACTTGCAATCCATCGGTAGGAGTTGTTTGCCTGAACAAAAACCAGGGAATTAATCAAGAGTGTTTCGATTATGAAATCAGAGTACGCTGCTGTGGACCATGCACAACCACTACCACTACAACACCCACAAGTACATCAACTCCTTCTACACCTACAACTCCAACATCAACAACAACCTCCACAACAACTACAACCACTGAAACACCCTCAACAACTGTACCAACGACACCGTCAACTTCAACAACTACCCCCACGACCACAACGACATCTACTACATCTACCAGCACCGTAACATCGACAACACCTAGTACACCTATCCCAATTTGTACCTGTGAGTGGTCTGACTGGATTGATCTCGGTCCTCCATCATCTGGCCCTGATGGAGGAGACTCTGAATCAATTTCTCAACTCATAAATTCCAAACGTATTGATTGTCCACAACCAACAGAAGTTGAGTGCAGGGCTAAGATGTATCCAACATTGCCACTTTCCCAGTTGGGCCAAGATGTCACTTGCAATCCATCGGTAGGAGTTGTTTGCCTGAACAAAAACCAGGGAAATAATCAAGAGTGTTTCGATTATGAAATCAGAGTACGCTGCTGTGGACCATGCACAACCACTACCACTACAACACCCACAAGTACATCAACTCCTTCTACACCTACAACTCCAACATCAACAACAACCTCCACAACAACTACAACCACTGAAACACCCTCAACAACTGTACCAACGACACCGTCAACTTCAACAACTACCCCCACGACCACAACGACATCTACTACATCTACCAGCACCGTAACATCGACAACACCTAGTACACCTATCCCAATTTGTACCTGTGAGTGGTCTGACTGGATTGATCTCGGTCCTCCATCATCTGGCCCTGATGGAGGAGACTCTGAATCAATTTCTCAACTCATAAATTCCAAACGTATTGGTTGTCCACAACCAACAGAAGTTGAGTGCAGGGCTAAGATGTATCCAACATTGCCACTTTCCCAGTTGGGCCAAGATGTCACTTGCAATCCATCGGTAGGAGTTGTTTGCCTGAACAAAAACCAGGGAATTAATCAAGTGTGTTTCGATTATGAAATCAGAGTACGCTGCTGTGGACCATGCACAACCACTACCACTACAACACCCACAAGTACATCAACTCCTTCTACACCTACAACTCCAACATCAACAACAACCTCCACAACAACTACAACCACTGAAACACCCTCAACAACTGTACCAACGACACCGGCAACTTCAACAACTACCCCCACGACCACAACGACATCTACTACATCTACCAGCACCGTAACATCGACAACACCTAGTACACCTATCCCAATTTGTACCTGTGAGTGGTCTGACTGGATTGATCTCGGTCCTCCATCATCTGGCCCTGATGGAGGAGACTCTGAATCAATTTCTCAACTCATAAATTCCAAACGTATTGGTTGTCCACAACCAACAGAAGTTGAGTGCAGGGCTAAGATGTATCCAACATTGCCACTTTCCCAGTTGGGCCAAGATGTCACTTGCAATCCATCGGTAGGAGTTGTTTGCCTGAACAAAAACCAGGGAAATAATCAAGAGTGTTTCGATTATGAAATCAGAGTACGCTGCTGTGGACCATGCACAACCACTACCACTACAACACCCACAAGTACATCAACTCCTTCTACACCTACAACTCCAACATCAACAACAACCTCCACAACAACTACAACCACTGAAACACCCTCAACAACTGTACCAACGACACCGGCAACTTCAACAACTACCCCCACGACCACAACGACATCTACTACATCTACCAGCACCGTAACATCGACAACACCTAGTACACCTATCCCAATTTGTACCTGTGAGTGGTCTGACTGGATTGATCTCGGTCCTCCATCATCTGGCCCTGATGGAGGAGACTCTGAATCAATTTCTCAACTCATAAATTCCAAACGTATTGGTTGTCCACAACCAACAGAAGTTGAGTGCAGGGCTAAGATGTATCCAACATTGCCACTTTCCCAGTTGGGCCAAGATGTCACTTGCAATCCATCGGTAGGAGTTGTTTGCCTGAACAAAAACCAGGGAAATAATCAAGAGTGTTTCGATTATGAAATCAGAGTACGCTGCTGTGGACCATGCACAACCACTACCACTACAACACCCACAAGTACATCAACTCCTTCTACACCTACAACTCCAACATCAACAACAACCTCCACAACAACTACAACCACTGAAACACCCTCAACAACTGTACCAACGACACCGTCAACTTCAACAACTACCCCCACGACCACAACGACATCTACTACATCTACCAGCACCGTAACATCGACAACACCTAGTACACCTATCCCAATTTGTACCTGTGAGTGGTCTGACTGGATTGATCTCGGTCCTCCATCATCTGGCCCTGATGGAGGAGACTCTGAATCAATTTCTCAACTCATAAATTCCAAACGTATTGGTTGTCCACAACCAACAGAAGTTGAGTGCAGGGCTAAGATGTATCCAACATTGCCACTTTCCCAGTTGGGCCAAGATGTCACTTGCAATCCATCGGTAGGAGTTGTTTGCCTGAACAAAAACCAGGGAAATAATCAAGAGTGTTTCGATTATGAAATCAGAGTACGCTGCTGTGGACCATGCACAACCACTACCACTACAACACCCACAAGTACATCAACTCCTTCTACACCTACAACTCCAACATCAACAACAACCTCCACAACAACTACAACCACTGAAACACCCTCAACAACTGTACCAACGACACCGTCAACTTCAACAACTACCCCCACGACCACAGCGACATCTACTACATCTACCAGCACCGTAACATCGACAACACCTAGTACACCTATCCCAATTTGTACCTGTGAGTGGTCTGACTGGATTGATCTCGGTCCTCCATCATCTGGCCCTGATGGAGGAGACTCTGAATCAATTTCTCAACTCATAAATTCCAAACGTATTGGTTGTCCACAACCAACAGAAGTTGAGTGCAGGGCTAAGATGTATCCAACATTGCCACTTTCCCAGTTGGGCCAAGATGTCACTTGCAATCCATCGGTAGGAGTTGTTTGCCTGAACAAAAACCAGGGAAATAATCAAGAGTGTTTCGATTATGAAATCAGAGTACGCTGCTGTGGACCATGCACAACCACTACCACTACAACACCCACAAGTACATCAACTCCTTCTACACCTACAACTCCAACATCAACAACAACCTCCACAACAACTACAACCACTGAAACACCCTCAACAACTGTACCAACGACACCGTCAACTTCAACAACTACCCCCACGACCACAGCGACATCTACTACATCTACCAGCACCGTAACATCGACAACACCTAGTACACCTATCCCAATTTGTACCTGTGAGTGGTCTGACTGGATTGATCTCGGTCCTCCATCATCTGGCCCTGATGGAGGAGACTCTGAATCAATTTCTCAACTCATAAATTCCAAACGTATTGGTTGTCCACAACCAACAGAAGTTGAGTGCAGGGCTAAGATGTATCCAACATTGCCACTTTCCCAGTTGGGCCAAGATGTCACTTGCAATCCATCGGTAGGAGTTGTTTGCCTGAACAAAAACCAGGGAAATAATCAAGAGTGTTTCGATTATGAAATCAGAGTACGCTGCTGTGGACCATGCACAACCACTACCACTACAACACCCACAAGTACATCAACTCCTTCTACACCTACAACTCCAATATCAACAACTAACTCCACAACTACTACAACCACTGAAACACCCTCAACAACTGTACCAATGACACCGTCAACTTCAACAACAATATCGACAACAACTGCCCCCACGACCACAATGACATCTACTACATCTACCAGCACCGTAACATCTACAACACCCAGTACACCTATCCCACACTGTACCTGTGAGTGGTCTGACTGGATTGATCTCGGTCCCCCTACACCTGGCCCTGATGGAGGAGAGTCTGTATCAATTTCACAACTATTCCATTCTCGACGTATTGGTTGTGGACATGCTACAGAAGTTGAATGCAGGGCAAAACAGTTTCCCAATATGCCACTGTCCGAAGTAGGCCAGGACGTGATATGTATTCCATCTGTTGGACTTGTTTGCTTGAACAAAAACCAAGGGCTCCAAAACATTTGCTTTGATTATGAAATTAGAGTCCAGTGTTGTGGACCATGTCCACCAACTTCAACAACGACCACAATCACAACACCTTCAACCACAACAATGATTACAACAACTCCATCAAGTTCAACAGGTACAACTGTACCTACATCTACCACCCCATTTAATGTGATTACCGGCACAACTAGCACCTATGTTACACAACCTCAGTGTACTGGATGTGAACTCCAAAATGGAACAATTTACCAACCAGGCAAGAGATTTTTTTTATTTATATATCAAGCACATACTGTATGTGAGAATTTCTGCCATTTAATTTTTTTAACCAAAGTTAATTTTTTACACAGATTCTGTTATTTATAGTCATACCGATCTTGGAGGATGTACTTACTTTGCCCATTGCCTTAAAAACTGCACAATAAAAAAGGGCATGTTATGTAGCTCCACCAGTGCTCCATCCACAACTCGTTCAACTTCAACAACAACTCCTTCAACTTCAACAACAACTCCTTTAACTTCAACGACTCATTCAACTTCAACAACGACTATTTCACCAACAACTCATTCTACTGACTGTTATCCCAATATAAAGGTATTGTCAATGAAATCAGTCTGTTCATTTTCTTGTAAGGATTTTCGACTGTCAATAGACTGACTGTAATTTTTCCCTATTATTTCTGTGCAGAGTGGAGAAACTTGGGTATCCGCCACTGATAAGTGTATGCTAGAAACATGTTTCAATGGTGAAATCATCAAGCACCCTAAGAAATGTCCACCTCAACCACCGCTTACATGTGTTAATGGCCTCCAACCAAAGACTGTTCCTGATGGATCAGGCTGCTGTTTCAAACAGGAATGCCAATGTGAGTATTTCCAAAATCAAAATCAAATCGGTTAATGATAATAATCACCCAGATAGAAGAAATACTCTTTTCTGATTGGTTAGTAGGATGGCTATTAATTCTGTATAATGGGACACCTATGAAGTAGATCTGATAAAAAAAAGATTAATCACACTTCCATATCAATGCTTTGCAACAATGGAATCAACTGTAAACAAGCTAACTGCCCACCATTACTGAACTGATCAAGTCTTCTTTTTAAACTAAACCGCTTGTTTACTTTGCATGCTATAAAGGCATGACTATTGCCTATATTGTGGCAACTCTGTTTTGTCCGCTAATTCCGTATATTAGGATTCCTCAGCTGCCGTGATCCCTTACATATACTAGGAAAAGCTGGATTGTACAAACTTTCTTATAAAATGGTTCATACAAGCTACTATATTGTTACTACATATCCAAAACCAATGACTGACATAATTCATACGTCTTATCTATTGTAGGTCACTGCTTTGGCTTTGGAGATCCTCATTATGTGACATTTGATGGAACATATTATAATTTCCAAGGAAATTGCTCTTATATATTGGTTAAAGAGATCAAACCAATATACAACTTCAGCATCATCATTGATAATGTGTATTGTGATGCACCAGATGGTCTTTCATGTCCTAAATCACTGACTATTTATTATAAATCTTTTGAAATTTATATGAGTCAAGATTTCTCTCCAGGAAATGTCACAAACTTGGTAAGAAAATATTGTCCTGATTATCAAACTTCTTTTAAAACATATCTGTTATATTATTACTATTATATGTGTTTCTTAATGTAAACACTTATTTCATTTTTCTCATAGATTTATGTCAATCACAAGCGCATCTACCCAGCTTACAGGAACAGTGACTTCGAAGTCACCAACACTGGCATTGATGCTTTCGTGACAATACCAGCCATCGGCGCTCAAATAATGTTCTCTGGGCTGCAGTTCAGTGTTGAACTCCCTTGGAGTATATTTCATGGCAACACCGAGGGACAGTGTGGTAAATGCTGTTTTCAATTGTTGTTCATAGAACTGGTAATGAGGAAGTTATCCCTCATTTGATGAATAAGAATGTTAGAGTTGAAGTTTTGCATTTTTTTTAAATTTATGCTTGTTAGCAGATTGTAAAATTCAAATTGTAACAATATACTGTATATTTGTTGTATTATTATATCTAATAATAATTACCATTCAACATTTAAAGAACAGAATGAATATATAGCTGTACAGGAAGTAGTAAATCAAATCAAATATAGCTAGGTTAATCATTGGGCTACCCTATCAATTAGAGTTGGAACAATATTTTTTTTTATTTTCAATCCATGGTTAAGCATGACTATTGTGTCCATTTGTCAAATGCAGCACTGTTATCCTCTGATAAAATTCAAGTATGTTCTCTTATTTGTCACAGGAACATGTGACAACAATAGGACGGACGACTGCCTCTTGCCCAATGGAAAAATTGATCCATCTTGCCCAGATATGGCCCACCAGTGGAAGATTAATGATAGCAACTGCCCAGTACCCCCAACCCCTATCCCACCTACAGCCTGTCCACCAGAAACTTCAGCCATCTGTAAAATCATTGCAAGCAAGTAAGAAAGTGACAAATAAGATGACGCATCGTGTTGGAAAAAAATAATTTATATACTTTTAATGTAATTTGTAATCAGTTGGACAAAATCTGAAATGTGCTGTTGCTGATTATGACATATCTCCTTCCAAGGGTCTTTGAAATGTGCCATGAGGTGATCCCCTATGATGTATTTATTGAGGGATGCGAGTTTGACATATGCTATACAAGAAATATCTCTATTGGTTGTGCCAGCCTTCAGTCTTATGCTCAGCAGTGCGCTTTGAATGGCATTTGCATTGACTGGAGAGGTGCCACAGCTGGAGTGTGTGGTAAGATTTGTAGAAATCTATTTTCTAATCTCACAACTGAAATTATACCTTATTATACATACCTTATTATGCCTTTTCATCTTATAATATGTGCCCTGTTTACACAGATTTCGAATGCAATGCACCCCTGGTCTATCAGGCCTGTGGTCCACAAGTTCCATCCACTTGTGATAGAAGGTATACTGAACTAATGAGACTAGAGTGTGTTTAATCTTTTCAAATACAAATAGGAAGTCATCTGATTTTATATCAACTTTCCCTTATAGCTATAATTACAAATTCATTCAAGAGAAAACTGAATTCACCTATTCGACATCTATGACATGGGAAGGATGCTATTGTCCAAATGGAACTACTTTATTGAGCCCTGATTCTAATGAATGCGTTAAAGAACCATGTGGTAAGAAAATGAAACGAAGGACAAAAAACATCTGGTTTTGTTTCAAGCAGTTCACAACGTAGATGCATTACTTGTTGTATGTACCAAAGAAATGACCAGGGCGCAATCTGTGTAGAAAATGTTATTTCTAAATGAACATTTTCTGTTATTTTTTTTCCTTTTAAGTTATTTGCCGCCTACCAAATGGAAAGTGGAAACAGGTAAAGAAAACTCTCCAATATTAGAGCTCTAAATATCTCAGATCCTTTTCTCTGTGAACAGAAAAACAACCATGATATTCATGTAGACATTAATTGTGAAAACAAAATGCACAAATGCGTGCCTTTTGGGGTCGAAAAAAATCAACATTTATTTTACATGGATTTTAGGTCAATTTTTTCGTCCAACGTTAAATTGATTGATTGATGTCTACATTTTTTTTTACTTGTTCTTCTGCTCTGACATGTTCTTTATTGTTAAATCAGGGAAATTCAACTTGGATCGATGGCTGTGATCTTTGCACATGTGATGCAGACAATGAAAGAGTCTACTGCAATCCTTTACCATGCCCATCTGAGCCCCCTGTCATCTGTGATCAGCCTGGCCAGATTAAAGTGACTGAAAAAGTAGGATGCTGTGAAATAAACAAATGTGGTAAGTAACCACTGACAGATGTTGACAGTCATTGGTAGGGAAAGAAGACTGCAAGTCCCTATGTAACCTTTTTTGTTTTTGTAGATTCAAGGTGCAAAACCAAGTTCCCTTTATTTTTGACAGTAATTTAAAATAACAACAGAACACAGACAACAAACAGTAAACATCTAAAGAGTATAATTTGAATATGCCTGTGGTTTTGTCATTATAGTATGTGATGTCACCACATGTCCAACCCACTCTTGTCCCATTGGCTACATTCAAAAGACTGATGTGGGGGCATGTTGCCCTAAGTGTGGTAAGGATTTATCTAGTGCAAAATTTCTGGTCCTAAAACGGTTGCTCCTTCATGGCAAAAGTTAATTACAAAAGGTATTTCTGTTTTTTATTTACTTTGCAGTTCCTAAACCTGTTTGTGTATACAACAACACGGAATACTTGGTAAGAACTCGCATGAAATCTCATGTCTATGCAGTCATGGTTAACATTTAGCATAGAACTTATTGTGTCGTCATATTACTTGGTCATATACAAGAAAAAATCCTACAAATCTGAATGATTTTTATAAAAAAAATGTTTCCTGTCCTATTGCAGCCAGGCAGCAGTGTGCCTATGAGACATTGTGAAACCTGTCTGTGTAGTGACAAACTGGAAAATGATGGCGGCTTACACAGGATCCTATGTGCGCCTATTATATGTGACACTTACTGTCCACAGGTAAGAGGCTTCCTACATAGTCAAAAAAACAACAGTGAAGTTGTAGGAATTTACACACACACACACATTTGACCTGAGCTGAATTTTCAAAATCATTTTGGAGGCATGCTGAGTATGTTATGATGTCTTCTTTTCCTAAGGGCTTCGAGCCAGTTTTGCCACCAGGAGAATGCTGTACAAAGTGTGTGCAGACCATGTGTGTGGTTGTGTATTCAGGAAACCTCACACACTCTATTCCTGTGAGTTAATAACCAAAATATTATATGTTGCAGCCAGCCAATATCAAAGCTGTGTATGTAATGCAGTTAAATGTATATTCAAGTGCACCCACTCACAAACAAAACTAAACACTATTATATGGACTTTGTTGTTTTTGACAGGTCAATGGTATCTGGAGTCCACCTGGGAACAAGTGTGTTAAGTATGAGTGTGTGAAGGTCGGGAGCACGTTCATCACTATGGAGGCCAGGACACTCTGTCCTCCCTACAACCCCAATGACTGCATTCCTGTAAGTGTGGAACGACTAAATGTGAATAGGCAATTTGATCATGTTTGAGCCATACACTAGAGAAATTAAGTACTAGTTAAATGTAATCACTGTGTAGGCTTAAATAATCTTATTAAAAACTTAAAGTAGATCATTTTGTAATGTTCTAAGTGCCCCTATCCATATTGTAACAACTGGGGAGAAGGCTATGCTATTTAGTTTGTACACCATCATCACATACTGCCAGTCACTGTGGTCTTATGATAGCATCACCTATATCACCTACAACCGCTACAATTGGTCCAGAACGCTGTGGCCCGTCTGGTTTTCTTTATATATATATATATATATATATACTTTATTGTGTTTATTTCATTTCATCATTTGAAAGTAATTAAAACAATCATTTCCATGACCGTCTGGTTTTCAATCAACCAAAAAGGGCACGTTACCCCACTTTTCATTGAGCTCCACTGGCTTCCCTTAGCCATCCGCATCAAATTCAATGCTTGCATACAAAGTGGTTGCTGGGTCTACACCCACTTACTCTCATAAAGGCTTATGTTACCCCTCGGCCACAGCACACCTCCAAAAAGCGTCATCTGGCACTGCCTCCCCTACTCCCACGGCAATCCAGACTTTTTTCATCTGTGGCCCCCTGATGGTGGAACAATCTGCCGAACTCCCTCAGAGCAGGGGCGTCCCTCTCTATCTTCAAAAAAACTCTTGAAGAGACACAACTCTTTCAAGAATACCGCTTTGGACAAATGTATCAAATGAATAAATGTATATATATGTATATATAGATCTTATTTTTTATCTTCTGTGTGATCTGTACAGGGGACAGAGGTCATGGCACCTGATGGTTGCTGTCATTTGTGTGGTAAGTTCTTTTGTTAAGGTTTTATTTTAATCATCAGATATTGTATTGATTTGTATTGATATCAGTAATTGGAAATGTACTAATCCACTGGGAGATGTTAAACATTGAGAGCAGTGCTAAAAGCTGCATGTCTGTTTCTTTCTATAGTAAGGAAATGCAACCAGACAACGGAATCTACATACCTGCAGCATAATGGCTGCACATCCTCCCAGAAGGTTGACTTGACGACTTGTCAAGGTCTTTGTCCAACATACTCCTGGTAAGTAGCAGATCAGCAGAACAAAGAAGATCTTGTCAAATCTATAGTAACAATAACTTTCTCTAACACTTCCATATGCTGTCTTTCAGGTTCTCTCCGAGTACAAGCACGTTTCAGCCGTCCTGTTCCTGTTGCCAGGAGATTACAACTAGCAAAAGAGAGGTGGAGATGGTCTGCCCTGATGGCTCAAAGTTCAGTTATTCATATAACTACATTGAGCAATGTGGCTGTCTTCAGTCAACATGCACCACCATGGAAAACACAGCGACTAAAAAGCTTAGAAGAAGACGTTAATGAGTTAGTGCATCATTGCACCTCTTATTATAAATCACCTTCTCCATTTATGTCAGACGTAAAGTAATCAGCAGTTTCGTATGGTAGGAGCATGAGACTGCTTTTGTATCTTCCTAAATTTTATTTTAATAAACATAAGTATGCATGCATGATCGTGTCTTGACATTATTATTTATCATAAGTGCTGCTACATTTGATAATTTTGCATGTAACAATCATGATGAATTTATTTGTAGCCACTTTTAATGCACTGGAAAAAATAAATTGCAGTTATGTAATGCAACCACTACAGAATTACACACAACCATTCATAATACTGTAATGCCTGACCCAGCTAAATGATGACCCAGAAGTGCCACAGGTTGCTCTTAAAAAATATAAACATTGTTAACCACTTTTTTAAATGCTGACTTGCTGTAAATGAGATTTCTCTCTCCATAAATTATACTGCTGACAAGAGTCTAGAGGAGTCCAGTGGTTCTTGGACAGAAATTAAAAAATGGCATGTCCAAAATTATTCATACCCTTTTTAAATAATAAGTGTAAACATTTTTATTTGCATTCATAGCTCTCACAATGGTTCTTATAATACCTACCAAGCCTCTCCATGTCTCCACAATGAGTCTAGACCTTTTTAGCAGCAATTCAGGTTTTGAGGCAGGAATGATTCTTTGCTATCAGGGCTGGACTGGGACAAAAAATCGGCCCGGGACAATCGGTTAGGCACACTCACACTCTCACTGTGTAGCCTAATAATTTAAATATCAATATGATGTATTTAAATTACTAAATATGTTTAGCTATTAGTAATTATGCAGATCATAAAATACTATAAATTTTTAATTATATATATTAAGTTTATATGCATTTCATAATTTTAGGGGCAAGGCCACTTGGCCTTCAGTTGGGCATATTTGGTGGGGGACACAAGGGCCACACGTCAGGGCACCAAATACGTTGTACATTTTAGGACATCCTCAGCTGTCAGAGTCAGGTTTCAGACATCAGATAAATAGGAGTCAGGTTTCAGGAAAACAGCTATTTCTGTTAACTGGTACAAGAAGCAAACTTATTTCTGATATAATAGGCTACGAAATAGTTGTTTGAACTAGCTTGTTCTGTAGACAGTGTAAGCAGTAACACAGTGGGCCAGTGGACAGCCAGTACAGTCAGAGGTCATGGAAGTGTAGAGGAAGGTGTAGAGGCAGATTCAGTATGCAGAGAAGTCTATCTCTCATCTTCCCTTAAGTGAAGCATTGAAGAGCTGTATGGCCCTGGGGACAAATTACTTCCTCAGTCTGTCAGTTGTGCATGGCAGTGAGTGTAGTCTCCAACTGGTCAAGCTCTTATGCTTTATGATGGTGCTGTGGAGTGGATGACAGTCATTGTCCAACATGTTGATCAGTTTGTTCAGAGTCCTTTTGTCTGATATTGAAGTGATGCACTCCAGTTCAGCTCCCACAGCAGAGCCAGCTTTCCAGCCGGTCCAGTCACCCAGCATCTCTCTTCTTAGTGCTTCCTCCCCAGCATACCACAGCATAGAAGAGGACACTATAGCAACACAACAGACTAATAAAACGTCCAGAGGAGCTTGCTGCAGACGTTGAAGGACCGAAGCCTCCTCAGGAAGTACAGCCTGCTCTGCCCTTTCTTGTAGAGTGTTGACTGACCAGTCCAGTTTATTGTCCAGGTCAGGGATGGATTACTGGCCTACCGGGCCCAAGCCTTTGCATGGAATCATTGCCTCAATATCAACAAATCAGGATGTAGGCTATGAATCTGATTGAATTTAGTATTGGCCATCCTCAAAATGGCCATCCTCAAAATCCCCCCCCGCACACACACACACACACATATACGACAATAAATGGGGGGGCCTTAATACATCTGGGCCCAGGGTCCCAAAAGTTCATAATCCACCCATGGTCCAGGTGTATCCCTAGATACTTGTAAGTGTTTACCACCTCCACATTGACCCCCCTTAATGGTGACTGGCAGCAGAGCAGGCTTAGACCTCTGGAAATCCACTACCATCTCCTTGGTCTTAGCAGTGTTGAGTTGTAGAGGCATTTCCCCTCCTGTATAGAGCTCAACAGTAACAACCCACTCAGGTTTCAGAAGTAACAATCTAATTCACATTGTCCACTGAGAAGTGGATCATAAGACATACCATCCTAACCACTCAAGGTAGACAATCAGCTATGGCATGATTAAGCGAGTATCCTGTATATGCTCATATAGATGCCAAAAGTTTATGGGGCATCAACCTTGTTTTGACTTTTGAGGAAAAACATATTTTATTTTCAATTTCATGGAAAAATACCACACTACCCAAAATCTGAATCTGAGTCAAATGTGTTATTTATTTGTTATTTAAGGTTTATTTAAACATAGACAGTGCACATACAGTAAATAAACATAAAGAAATGTAAATGCGCCAGAATTAGCCAAAATGGCTATTTTACATCTATTGTCATGGGCCGATGTTAACAGGCCAGATGTGCCTAAAAGAAACTTTACACACATCATTGCAGACCTAAAATGACACTTTACACATAAAACGTATGGTAGCCTAACACTTTACTTGACAGTATCGACATAAGAGTTTCATGACACTGTCATGAACACATGACACTGGAATCCTAACCCTAACCCTAATTACCCTAATCCTAACCCTTACCCTAACTCTATCCCTAACCCTAACCTTAAACCTAATCCTAAATTGTTCTGCCAAAAACAGAATGTCACTTAATAACAGAAGCGTTATGTCATAAACTTTTATGACTTGTTTATGACATGTTCATGACAGTGTCATGTCACTCTTATGTCGATACTGTCAAGTTAAGTGTAACCAAACATATTATGAAAATATTACAAACATATGAAAATATTAATCTAATAAAATGAAGGAAAGAAAATAAAAGAGAGCATGGGGCAGGAATGGTAAGTGTGCAGTCACTGATAAAACTGACAAGCAGAGTCGTTAGCGGTGTGTTATTGTGTTTGTTTTGTTCAATGTTGACAGGTCTGGTTGCTGATTAACCACTTCTTTAGATCAAGGCCGTAGTCATGATGTCAACATTGGGGGGGACCAAATCTGTGGTGGGGTCTGAGGGACCCCCAAACAGAATTTCCTACAATGCAAAAATATTATTAAAAATCACAAACAAGTCGTTAGTTAGGTCAGTCAATTAGGTTATTCCAAACTTTTGACGGACCCCCCCCTGTGAAAAGAGAAGGGTGGAGAAGAAGCAACTTCACTGGTCCGTCCCTGGACCCGTGACTCCATTTGTGTTCAAAATGTATACTTTAAAAAGAAATTACAAACTAGAGTATCTTATGATAACCTCTATATTACACAGAATCAAGGCCGTAGTCATGATGTCAACATTGGGGGGGACCAAATCTGTGGTGGGGTCTGAGGGACCCCCAAACAGAATTTTAATACATTTCCTACCATGCAAAAATATTATTAAAAATCACAAACAAGTCGTTAGTTAGGTCAGTGAATTAGGTTATTCCAAACTTTTGACGGACATAGGCATGGCATGGATGGATTATGAACCCCTGGACACAGATGCCCCCCCCCCCCGCTGGTGAGTTTTGTGAAAAGAGAAGGGTGGAGACAGAGGCTTGGGCTTCAGGGCCCCCTGAGCTCTTGGACCCAGTAAGCCCATTCAGTAATCCATCCCTGGACCCGTGACTCCATTTGTGTTCAAAATGTATACTTTAAAAGAAATTACAAACTAGAGTATCTTATGATAACCTCTATATTACACAGAAGATTTTTTTAAACTAAGGCTTAGACTCATAGGTTTGGAGCCTAATACGATTTTGTCTTTTAATTTAGATTTTATTATGCTGGCGGCTAATCACACCATTTTAACGTAGTTTGAAAGGGACAGGATTCAGGAATAGGCTACTAAGACAGGCCCCTCTTCTGTCTGACTAACCTCATGTTACCCCTGTATGCATTATAGACTGGCTTCTGACAGAAATGACGTTTTGTGCCAACATGTAGAAACACTAGGCCTACTACAGCGTTTAATTGGTGAATGGAGGTGCAAATTCCTTTCTTTGGTTATTGTCCGCGATTCACATTAACTGTAGGCTATCACGTATTGTAAACGTTTTTTCCAACTTGTGTGCCGTCGCCACATTTGATCACGTTTTGCCTGCATGGATGCGCGATTGAGTGCGCATCTAAATAATATGCAAGATGCAACAATCATTTCTAAGAGGCCTATACACGGTAATTTCTGGCACTACTACTAGCATATGAATGCATTGTTTATGTTGAAAGACGGGAAAGAAATGACACAGGCTTGCACAAATTCATCATTTAAAATAAAACGTTTCACTTTCGCTATCATTGCGAGAATAGGCTATGGAAAATGTTTCCTTTCAGTCTGATCGGCTCCAAACATGTATGGGATTTCCTTAGCCTGTGCGACACCTTTCCAAGAAGTTTTGTGAAAATTGTACCGGTAGCTTTTGCGATATTGTTGACAGCCCTACCTCACCGCAGTAGGGTGCAGTAAATGGAAGCTTTTGAATGCGCACACCACTAACGAAAAACGGAAAATCACCAGGACAAACCACTCAGGGGTGTAGGCTACTCTGGAACCAGAGGTCACTAATTTGTGCGTTATTTACGTTTGATTACATTTCAGATGCGTGTTGGTTTCCTGTAGGCCTAGTATAGCGCTTTATTCTTTCTTTATTTTTCTATGTCCGTATATTGGGGGGGACATTTTGGTCATATTTGAATATTGGGGGGGACACGTCCCCCTCAATGTCTATGGTGACTACGGCCCTGCACAGAATGTGGTTCTTTGACTTATTACTTACACCTGAAGATTTTTTTAAACTAAGGCTTAGACTCATAGGTTTGAGATTTTGTCTTTTAATTTAGATTTTATTATGCTGGCGGCTAATCACACAATTTTAACGTAGTTTGAAAGGGACAGGATTCAGGAATAGACTACTAAGACAGGCCCCTCTTCTGTCTGACTCACCTCATGTTACCCCTGTATGCATTATAGACTGGCTTCTGACAGAAATGACGTTTTGTGCCAACATGTAGAAACACTAGGCCTACTACAGCCTTTAATTGGTGAATGGAGGTGCAAATTCCTTTCTTTGGTTATTGTCCGCGATTCACATTAACTGTAGGCTGTCACGTATTGTAAACGTCGCCACATTTGATCACGTTTTGCCTGCATGGATGCGCGATTGAGTGCGCATCTAAATAATATGCAAGATGCAACTATCATTTCTAAGAGGCCTATACACGGTAATTTCTGGCATTACTACTAGCATATGAATGCACTATTTATGTTGAAAGACGTGAAAGAAATGACACAGGCTTGCACAAATTCATCATTTAAAATAAAACGTTTCACTTTCGCTATCATTGCGAGAATAGGCTACAATATGGAAAATGTTCCCTTTCAGTCTGATTGGCTCCAAACATGTATGGGATTTCCTTAGCCTGTGCTACACCTTTCCAAGAAGTTTTGTGAAAAGTGTACCGGTAGCTTTTGCGATATTGTTGACAGCCCTACCTCACTCACCGCACTAGGGTGCAGTAAATGGAATCTCTTGATGCACGCCACTAACGAAAAACGGAAAATCACCATGACAAACCACTCAGGGGTGTAGGCTACTCTGGAACCATAGGTCACTAATTTGTGCGTTACTTACGTTTGATTACATTTCAGATACGTGTTGGTTTCCTGTAGGCCTAGTATAGCGCTTTATTCTTTCTTTATTTTTCTATGTCCGAATATTGGGGGGGACATTTTGGTCATATTTGAATATTGGGGGGGACACGTCCCCCTCAATGTCTATGGTGACTACGGCCCTGCTTTAGATTGGATTTGAGTATGAATGGAGAAATTAATTTACTTATTTCTGGAGCCTGACTGAGCCATCGCAGAGGTGGGTGGTGACTGTTGAGCTCTATTGGTTGAAACACGCCCCGTAACTACATCCCAATGGTGCATCTCTTCACTTGTCAAAATGTCTGTGCACCAGAAAAGGTTCTGGAACCCAATATCAACAAAGTCTATCTGCCAACAAGGTCTATCTTTTGAAATGTCAATTATTATTATTTTTATTACTTTTTTTTGATAGTGTACACATTTTTTTTAATGGAGGAAAAAGGGCAGGGGCTCATGCCCCCTCTGATGTCTATATGCCTGGTCAATTCAATTCAATTCAAAAAACTTTATTTATCCCCGAGGGGCAATTTTCTCTATGCAGGCATAGTGACATATAATACATAACACAACATATAAGACAGGACAAAAGAAAGAACAGGACAGACAGGAGTGTAAGGGGGGGGGGGGGGTAGTCCCAGGAGATGGAGGACGAGGGGGCTTGAAGCATATTCAAGTTCAAAAGGCCAATAGCCTCAAAAGTAAAGGTTGCCTTCCTCCTGTTAGTCCTAGCCAGAGGACAGCGCAGACGCCTGCCAGAGGGCAGCCATTCAAAAACTCTGTGTAGGATATGGGTAGAGTCTTCTAGGATGCAGTTGGCTTTCCTTAATGTTGCCTTGTCGTGCAGTGATGTCAGAGACTGAAGAGGGTGGCCAATGATTTTAGAACATGTGTTCACAATGCTCTGGAGGTGTTTCTTATTTTTGACTGAGAGGGAGTGAAACCAGCACATGGATGAAAAGGTCAGTATACTTTCAATAAAGGAGGTGTAAAAAATGCTGAGAATCTTCCTGTTCACTCCAAAGGAGTAAAGCTTCCTCAAGAAATACTGCCTCTGTTGACGTTTTAATAATCACCTCTGTATTAGAGTCAAAACGCAGTTTGTCATCAATGACAGTGCCCAGGTATTTATATTCATGTATAACTTCCACTGGTTCCCCATGGATTGTAGTTTCAGTCCTGCTTCCTCCATGCTTAGTGAATGAACATCTCCTTGGTCTTTGTAACATTTAGCTCCAAAAAGGAGCTATCACACCATTCCACAAACTCACTGAGGACAGGCCCGTGATCTTGGACAGAACCATGTAGCAGGGAAAGGAGAACAGTATCGTCAGCAAACTTCACTAGATGACGATCAGCATGGCGGCTTCTACAGTCATCTGTGTACAAGATGAAAAGTAGTGGTGAGAGGACACAACCCTGGGGTGAGCCAGTGGACGTGTATCTGATGTCAGAGAACCTCTTGTTGACCAGCACTGTCTGTGTTCTTTGGGTCAGAAAGTCTGTAATCCACAGAATTAGCTGATGATCCAGGTTGAAATAGTCCATAAGTTTTTTAGCCAGCATGTGAGGTTGAATGGTGTTGGCAAAATAATTTGGGCTTTCTACATGTTCATGGATGGCATTCAATATGTAGATTTTGGCATCAATTCAATCATTGGTCAATGGCTGCAGGAGCTGGGGACGTTTTTGTACATTTGTCACACTTACAACCCCATTTTCAAAAAGGTTGAGGCACTGCGTAAAATGTTTACTATAAACAGAATGTGACTATCTTCAATCACAGAAACCCATATTTATTTGCAAAAATAACCAAATGTTGAAACTGATAACTTAAACTGATAAACATTCTGTTTTATGAAAAACGTGCACTCATTTTGAATTTGATGCCAACAACACGTCTCCAAACAGTTGGGACTGGGCAACAAAAGGCTGGGTAAAGTTGTAATGCGAAAGAAAACACACGGAAAAACATTTCAGAACTCATTAGGTTAACTCACACCATGATTGGGTGTAAAAAAAGCATCCAGAGGCAGAGTATTTCAGAAGTAAAGCTGCAGAGGCTGTCATCACTGTGATAAACTGGGGGCAAATAATGCAACAATATAAGAATAAGAATATATTTTCATCAGAACATATTATCATTACAATATTCAGAGAATCCAAAGAAATCTTTGTAATACAAGTTTGTATACAAAGGACAGGCCTGAAAAACAATATTGGTTGGCTGTGGTTTTCAGGGCCAGGTTTCAGGTTTTCATGGCTTCTATAATGAAACCACTGTCATTGTTAACAATAATAATCTTCCAATTACCGTTCGTCCTCTTGGAATTATAAGGTTCTATCTGCATTCTGAGTAGAGATATTGAAAGTGTTATAATTCCATAGAGTTATATTGATAAGTGGAACACTCATTTTCGGATATAATGTCCAAAAAATGCATACAACTTCAAACACCTCACCTCACCTTAAGTTGTCACAGAACATATGTCAATAACTCAATTTTGACCAAAAATGTTTGATAGAACCTTGAAATAAGGGGAGGCATTGTCTATGAACATTATTATGATGACCGCCGCGCAGCGAAGCGGCGGTCATATAGGTTTAGTCAGATTTTTCTTTTTTTTTTTTCTTTTTCGCATGTCCAAATTTCCGTCAATGATTCCCAGGACACTGAAAGACCGGGGTAGACGAAACTTGGTGGGCATGTAACCCCATATGGATAGCATGGAACCATCGTTTTTCGTTTTGATCTGTAGCCCCCCCGCTGGACTGCACCCCCCGAAAGGAGGGTAGGGCAGACACAGTTTTCTGTGAATATCTCGAGAACCGTAAGGTTTAGGAGGACCATTTTTTTTTTGTATGTTGATCTCAAGGGGCCATGTCAACCCATTCCATAACCACTCATTTCATGTATAGCGCCACCTAGTTAAACACAAAAAAGTAAAAATGAGGTGTTGTAATCGCAGGTATCTGTTACCTAACATAGTCAAAACTGCACGAAATTGGAAGTTTAGGATCATTATGACACCCTCTGAATGCACGCCAAGTTTCGTGGAATTCCGTTCATGGGGGGCCACACAATAAATTAATTTATGTTACTATACACCAACTGGCCTGTAGGTGGCCGGAGACAGTTTTCTGTGAATATCTCGAGAACCGTAGGGCCTAGGAGGTCCACCTTTTTTTTGTATGTTGATCTCAAGGGGCCATGTCAACCCATCCCATTACCACTTATTTCATGTATAGCGCCACCTAGTTAAAAATTAAAAAGCAAAAACTTAGGTGTTTTCATCACAATATCTCTGGCTGACATGGTCAAAACTGCACGAAATTGAAAGTGTAGGATCATTATGACACCCTCCGAATGCATGCCAAGTTTTGTGTACTTTCGTTCATGGGGGGCCTTACAATAAAACAATTTATGTGTACATTTAGTGACGTACACCAACAAGGATTCCCGGGACACTGAAAGACCGGGGTACACAAAACTTGGTGGGCATGTACCCCCACATGGATAGCATGGAACTGTCATTTTTCGTTTTGATCTGTAGCCCCCCCCGCTGGACTGGACCCCCCGAAAGGAGGGTAGGCCAGACACAGTTCTCTGTGAATATCTTGAGAACTGTAGGGCCTAGGATGACCATTTTTTTCGTATATTTGCCTCCAGGGGTCATGTTAACCCAGTTCATGTGCACACATGTGCACAAACAGATACACACACACACACACACACATTCACAGTAATCATACGTATGACCAGGGCCGGCCTGAGGCATAAGCGAACTAAGCGGCTGCTCCTGGCCTGGCCACCAGGGGGCCCCCAATCGAGTTTCTTTTTTTTTTTTTTACATAATAAATAACGTAAACAAGTGACATCAATGAATGAAATGAAACAATTATCATTCAAATCAAGAAAATTATGATTTCATGATCAATATGCCTGCCTACTGCTACTGTGTCTGCCAGCCTTTGAGTCACGCGCATAAAGTAGACACCTCGGGTGCATATACAATTCGTGCAGACACTGCATCAAGTTCAACAATCGGAAGAGACGGTAATGTTAAGACAAGTCACAAAAAAGGACGTATCCCTCTGGTGCCGAAAACAGAACGAAGAAAAATGACAGAGGAGGAGAAAAACGAGCAAGATACAGGTATGTTTTGCATGATTATTTACAGTATGTTTTGTGCTTGAGGTAGCTAGCTAGCTGTCATGATCTAATATAAGCCATCACCAGAGCTAAATCTCCGCCATCAACAGAGAAATGTCTCCCATTAATATATATTTATCTAGATGTATTTCAGATGTCAAGGATATTGGGATTGTTTTGGATGTTCAATCAAGCATGTACCCTAGCTCTAGGTGGGCTTATTATGTCGTAAATTAAAGTTAACATTAAAGTTTAAAGTGGACATTAGCACTACAGTAGCTACATGAAAACGTAGCTGAAGGCAAATTTACCACAGAGGGATTGTTTCTGATTTCGCACCTGAAAGTGTTGATAGTTTATTACTGCTCTATAATATGTGACATAGTGGTAAGTCTGATAGCAACAACAGACTAAGCCCAGGCTCCCAGTCCCAACCCAACCCAACCCACTGACGCGACTCTGGGCATCGGTAACGTTCCAGCTTCATAGGCAAAGATGGAACAGTACGTGCGCTCTGCTCTAAGATCTTTGGAGAGAGATGGTAGTGTTTGAGAAAATATACCATGTTGGGTGGGGAGACTTCTGTGACGAAAATAAACTTACATTTGATTAAGATAGTGGCAAGTGATGTAGCGGTGCTACCCTAATATTTAGGCTGCAGTAGATCACCATGTTAAGCGTTCACCATACTGCAATTAAGTATACTCTTTTGATTATGCCTCATTTGCCAATAGAATATGAATTGTTACATGTGGAATTGCTTGTTATTTGAGTGTAAGTAATGATAGCAAAATAAACTCATTCTGCTCGATCAACTATGCACTTATGCAATATTTTTTTTTTTTTCAGAGACACTGTTGAAGTCCTTTGGAGCACATCTCTACCTCTACCTAACTCTACCTACCAGAAGGTGAGGTTTTCTTGATGGCAAATGGTTACATAGCCTGTTAATATGACATGACACGTTTAACATCGTTTTTTTTAAATTTATTTATGTATTTATTTAATCATTGCAGGTTCGTCCACTGCAGAGTTGCAGATGCCTAAAAACCAGGAACGAAGTAGGAATAATTATCTATTTTTTGGGACATTTTATTTTTGATTATTAATGTTTGTCTATTTTGTTTTTATTTTGTAGTTGAAAATTGCTCATTTAATGCACATTTGCGGATTTGTTCAGCAAATCTGTTGAAAAACAAGTCATTAAACTGATGTACTTGTTTACAACAAATACAATTGCTGTTGTATTTTGTTATTTGTCAATTCAACTTCAGTAAACCACCCTTAGTGCTTCACTTTGAATATGAATGTTTCAAATAAATCTGTGATTTTAGTACCCTCTAAGATTAAAAGGTGACAGGGTTGGTGTAAATAACAACTATATTAATACATTGGTTTACCAAGCACATGGGGCCAGAAGTCTAGATTGGAGCCCCAAAACATTTTTGGCATGTGAGCAAGGATGGATTACTGAATGAGCCTACCGAGCCCAAGAGGTCAAGGGACCCTGAACCCCAAGTAGTTGTGTGAATTCACTACCAATAAGTCAAAAAGCAAAAGGCTATGAATCTGAACAAATTTAGGTACTGCCCTTCTCCAGCTGACCATCCCAAAAATACACCAGAATACAGGAAATCACATCTAACCCCCCCCCCCCCCCACACACACACACACACACCCGTTTGTACCCACATTTGCACAAACAGGGTAGGGGGAGAGGGTCCTTATGCATCTGTGTCCAGGGGGACAGTAGTTCATAATCAGTCGCTGTATTAATACATAACCTCACTGTATTAATTTATAATATGACATTATAGTGTGAAGTTATCAATTATCGCCAAGCACAGGTGACTGCGTTGTGGGAGGGGGCCCCCAAATCAAATTCTGCTTAGGGCCCCCAAAAGGCTTGGGCCAGCACTGCGTATGACACATACTCACACAGTAGACATATGTACGCTTCCATGCACAGGCACATACGCAGGCACGCACACACACACACACACACACACACACACACACACACACACTCACACACACACACACCCACACACATAACATAAACATAACACAAACAATCAAGAATTTCTCATAATTATGAACAGGCAAGATGGAGGTGGGGTTGTATAAAATGAATTTTACATGTGAAATCTATGAACTAATCATGTTTTGGTACTTGTTGTCTAGCAGATACCAGTGAGAATTGAGTGTGGATAATGCAATTTAGTGAGACAGTTAGAATCATATAGGCCTTTCAGCGTGATTTCTTTTTGTGGAAAAAATGTGCTGGACTGGGCGGCGGTCATATTTTGTACCGCTCTGCGGTACATCTAGTTTGATGCTCTATCTATGCTGTTTAAAACTGCCATGCAAAGAAGAAACCATATATAAATATGACGAATGCCACCATCTCTGGGCCCAAGCTCATTTAATATGGACCGAGGCAAAGTGGAAATATGTCCTGTGGTCAACCAATCAAAATTTGACATTCATTTTGGAAATCATGGACTTTGCATCCTCCATGCTAAAGAACCATCCAACTATGTAGATATGAAACATTTAGATGTGACAAATAAGCAAAAGCAAAGGGTAAATACTTTTTCACAGCACTAACTCAAAAACTCAAGTGATAAACACAAGTAAATAAGATCAGTTGTTTTTATTTCCCAAAATATTTCTGAACTGTGTCTCATTTTGTACAACAATGACGTCTGCCATCAAAATGATGCTATTTTTGGACACAACAAAAATCATGCCTAACACCAATTCATGCAACTGACTCATTTTGGCGGAGACTACACTGCTTTTGTTCGTCACTAATTGATTATCCATCTCTAAATATGAACACACCTGCATTGTTAGGAGACTACCAGGATAAACAAAGAAGTGTTTTAACACTGCAATGATTCACCTTTAAATCAAACTGTTGGCAGGCCTTCCAACCTCACATCTGAACTGCCCCATGCCATCCACACTACCGCTTAATTACTTAATTTAAACTTTCGTCATTATTGCTGAACTTAAGAGACAGAAAAATACTGGTCAAAATGGAATGTTCATACGCATGCTAATTTGTATGAACTATAAAAACAAAAAAGAAACTAAGCAGGGGGCCTTTGGTGTTCTTCAAGTGGAAAAACTCAACACAGCAACACAGCAAGAAGGTGAAAGGCGTGATAACAAAAATATGTTCTATTATGAAATAAACCTTTTCTTTTTATAACAAGAAGAGTGCCTTGGTTCAATCTCTTAGAGAAACAACAATGTTAGACAGAGGAAATCTAATGCCACTGGTTTAAGTGACTTTCTTAATAAATATGTCAGATACCTTAAAACAATTATTAGGCCTGATAAATCAATTATATAGGCCTGATCATAACATCAAGAATTGATATTACCTTGATATTGAATGGCCAGTGACCACATATAATAATGTAGCTTAATTCATAAATCATAAAATATAAGATTGTATTATTGTTGCATTTTTACAATGACCCTGTGCAGATATGTTGTTATTTAGCCCACCTGATCACCTGAGCAACAAACAAACACTTCAATGACGTTTGGGATGGTAGAGGTAATTGTACTACGCAATTTAAATGATCTACATATTGAAACAATGATTAGGTGTTGCTCCACAAATAACTAAATATGGTCATTACACACACACACACACACACACACACTCACACACACACACACCCACACACATAACATAAACATAACACAAACAATCAAGAATTTCTCATAATTATGAACAGGCAAGATGGAGGTGGGGTTGTATAAAATGAATTTTACATGTGAAATCTATGAACTAATCATGTTTTGGTACTTGTTGTCTAGCAGATACCAGTGAGAATTGAGTGTGGATAATGCAATTTAGTGAGACAGTTAGAATCATATAGGCCTTTCAGCGTGATTTCTTTTTGTGGAAAAAATGTGCTGGACTGGGCGGCGGTCATATTTTGTACCGCTCTGCGGTACATCTAGTTTGATGCTCTATCTATGCTGTTTAAAACTGCCATGCAAAGAAGAAACCATATATAAATATGACGAATGCCACCATCTCTGGGCCCAAGCTCATTTAATATGGACCGAGGCAAAGTGGAAATATGTCCTGTGGTCAACCAATCAAAATTTGACATTCATTTTGGAAATCATGGACTTTGCATCCTCCATGCTAAAGAACCATCCAACTATGTAGATATGAAACATTTAGATGTGACAAATAAGCAAAAGCATAGGGTAAATACTTTTTCACAGCACTAACTCAAAAACTCAAGTGATAAACACAAGTAAATAAGATCAGTTGTTTTTATTTCCCAAAATATTTCTGAACTGTGTCTCATTTTGTACAACAATGACGTCTGCCATCAAAATGATGCTATTTTTGGACACAACAAAAATCATGCCTAACACCAATTCATGCAACTGACTCATTTTGGCGGAGACTACACTGCTTTTGTTCGTCACTAATTGATTATCCATCTCTAAATATGAACACACCTGCATTGTTAGGAGACTACCAGGATAAACAAAGAAGTGTTTTAACACTGCAATGATTCACCTTTAAATCAAACTGTTGGCAGGCCTTCCAACCTCACATCTGAACTGCCCCATGCCATCCACACTACCGCTTAATTACTTAATTTAAACTTTCGTCATTATTGCTGAACTTAAGAGACAGAAAAATACTGGTCAAAATGGAATGTTCATACGCATGCTAATTTGTATGAACTATAAAAACAAAAAAGAAACTAAGCAGGGGGCCTTTGGTGTTCTTCAAGTGGAAAAACTCAACACAGCAACACAGCAAGAAGGTGAAAGGCGTGATAACAAAAATATGTTCTATTATGAAATAAACCTTTTCTTTTTATAACAAGAAGAGTGCCTTGGTTCAATCTCTTAGAGAAACAACAATGTTAGACAGAGGAAATAATAAATATGTCAGATACCTTAAAACAATTATTAGGCCTGATAAATCAATTATATAGGCCTGATCATAACATCAAGAATTGATATTACCTTGATATTGAATGGCCAGTGACCACATATAATAATGTAGCTTAATTCATAAATCATAAAATATAAGATTGTATTATTGTTGCATTTTTACAATGACCCTGTGCAGATATGTTGTTATTTAGCCCACCTGATCACCTGAGCAACAAACAAACACTTCAATGACGTTTGGGATGGTAGAGGTAATTGTACTACGCAATTTAAATGATCTACATATTGAAACAATGATTAGGTGTTGCTCCACAAATAACTAAATATGGTCATTATACGTATCCTGAGTCAGAGGCGGTTATGAGTTCTGAATGTTTGAGATAAGAAAGACAATAGAGCTTGACACCTACAATGTACACTCAGTGGATATAATGAGTATTTCATCTATGGAACACGAAACTCCCCTGTGCACCTGTGTGAGTGTAAGAAATGAGTCAAAACAAGACAAACAAATTAAATGGTCCATTCCCAAATTCCATGAATGGTAGTTTCAAATTCCCCACAATTACAGGATTTGTTTAATTAAATAAAAAAAGTTAATTAATCACACACCTTATTTAAAACACATCTTAAATTAAAAGGAAAAATACAAAACAAGACAAAGCAAGAGAGTTGCTTTGCTGCCTTTGATGAGGTGTTGATGACCCAAGTAAATCAAGTTCTGCCACACCTTCCTTCCATCAAATCCACAAAGACATGGTAGTATAAAGTCCAGAGCCCAGGTGTGCACCTCTCTCAGACAACTGTGGAGCAGTGTTCTATCCACAGGACCACTATGGGGACAGCAAAGGAGACACCCTTTTGGGTGCTAGTATGGATGGCTGTATGCATCGGACTTACTACCTCAGACACAGGTACAATGGCTTTGCCCATGTTCATTGTGTGGCTGGTTTAGCAGTGCACAGGGAAGGTTTTATGTGTTGATCTGGGTGTTGTTGCCCACAGTTGTACCCACAGGATAGTAGGGATGTCTTGGCATGGCAAAGGGATAAGCTTTCTAAACAATCAACAGTTCATGGTTACATGTCTTATAAAATCTCTTTGACTCTTGCAGGTCCCACAAAGGTAAATGTAATTCCAACAATGACCAGGATGCAAATGCTTGCAGGTAAAGTCATATATTTACATCACAGATGATTCCGAAAGTTTGACAGTTTCATACCTGACAGATATATACACATGTCAAAAAATTACACAAATTCAGCTGTGCAGTTCATTGATGCAACAGTCCCCATGTGAATGAATGTAGCCTAATGGATAAATTGAGCTAGGTAAAACTTAGTCAGCCAATTTCATGTTTGTTTATGGCAAATCTATTTCTAAACTGTATTAGTCTTCTGTTTGCAAATGTTTTTATAGGTTGCAAACCAGTAATTCAATTTCAGTGTCATTAATATCCACATTCCTATTTTGTGATTTAAGGTTTTCAAACCTTCTGATATGTAGCCACTCTATTAAAACTGGAGAACAAAATAAAAGTATTACTCCAAGTAGAATAACAAATGAAAAAGATACATGCACAACATTGAAGAGGACTCTGAACTCAAATGGTAATGATGAGGAATTCTGGACTAATACACTCACAACATATATTCTTAGGAACAAATCCAGCACACAACGAACAGGTCTGCAGCACATGGGGTAATTACCATTTCAAGACGTTTGATGGAGACATCTTCCAGCTCCCGTCCAGCTGCAACTACGTCCTGGCCTCTCAGTGCAAGAGCAGCTATGAGGATTTCAACATCCAGATGAGGAGGGAGCTGGAGAATGGCCTCCCGACCATCAGCAAGATCACCATGGTGCTGGAGGGCACTGTAGTCGAGCTGGTGAAGGGCTCTGTCTCTGTAAATGGAAAACTGTAAGTGGATGTTCAATCTTTCCATTTTTTTCCTTAAGTCATCAGAGATCACAGTGAAGCGTACTGGCAGATCTGCGACTTTGCATGTGTTTAGGTATACGCTCAGTAAAGTCCTTTGTGTATGCTCAGTAATGTCCTTGTTTTAATATGTGAGGACATGGCTTTGTAAACCTAGATCCTCTAAGGAAGGATGAAATAATTTGAGATTAAGACAGCGACAGTGTCTGTCCTTTCGTAAAAAAATGGCACGTTTGAAAAATGTTTCAGAGTTAAAGAGTCTGATGTGCATTTCCTTGGGCACATTTTTTTAGTGTGATACTGCCATTCAGTGAATCAGGAGTTCTCATTGAGAAGAGCTCATCCTACATCAACATCAAGGCAAAGCTGGGGCTCTTGGCCAAGTGGAATGAGGATGATGCCTTCATGGTATGGGACTCTTTGTATCATTTACAACCTTCATTAAGCCATAGATATTTTATTTGGCATAGTTACAGTATCTGTAGCATGTAACATGTTATCCTTTGGAATTATGTTGTCTGTCAAATCCAAAATAAATCAAATCAACAACAACAACAACAAAAATTAAAGGCAAGTACATTTTCAACTCTTAGCTGATTGACTACAACAAGACTCTTTATGCTCATAGGTGGAACTGGACAAGAAATATGTAAACCAAACGTGTGGGTTGTGTGGAGACTTCAATGGTGTCCAGAATTATAATGAGTTTGTCACAAGTGGTAAATACTTTTTTCCCCTAACACCATTCTGTGTCTCTGTGGTTTGAGTTGAGAACTACTGCATGCTTAACTGTACAATATGATTCTCTTTTTATTCAGAGGGTGTGCCCATTTCTAATCTTGACTATGGAAGCCTCTGGAAGCTGGATGGTCCAACTGAAACCTGTACAGAGCCAGTTACATCCGAACCAACGTGCAAAGATATGGTAGGACTAGATCAGACAACTGGCACTATAGATACACTATTTTGAGGCAATTCAGTGGCATAAAGAATAACATGTTGTTAACAATTCTCTTGATACAGTACACTCTGATATAAAAAAAAATCATGGCCCTCCCTTTATTGCATATGTATACATTTTATATATTCAATACAATGAAATGCAAATACAGTATTTAGTAAATTCGTGATCATTCTGTTTGTTTGTCTTTATTAGACGTCTGTATGTGAGCAGCTGCTCTCCAGCCCTGCCTTTGAAAGCTGTAAAGCCGTAGTGAATGCCGACTCATTCATCAAGGCCTGTGCGAGGGACCTCTGCCTGTGTGCCAACAGCTCTGACTCCTTCTGCCTGTGCGGCACCATATCTGAGTACTCACGTCAGTGCATCCATGCCGGAGGGAAACCCGGCGAATGGAGGACAGAGCAGTTCTGCTGTGAGTATCTCCTATTATCTCTGTCAGTATCCACAGGGATGAGGTAAGCAGCAGTAACTAATATGCCCATATGTCCTCCAGCAAAATCATGCCCCTCCAACATGGTGCACCAGGAGTGTGGAAGCCTGTGTGTGGACACCTGCTCAAACCCTGACAGAGGACAGGTGTGTGAGGAGCACTGCATGGATGGATGCTTCTGCCCACCAGGTATGAATCTCTGACAAATCGGTCTGCTGTTTCATTTATTGTTGGTGTCCCTGATATATGAAGTTACTCAGTAGCTCAAAACCTATTTACCTTTATATAGGCACTGTGTTTGATGATGTCACTGGGACGGGCTGCATCAGCTCAACAAAGTGCTCCTGCAGCAACAACGGAAACATATACCAACCTGGAGAGTCTTATTCCAGCAACTGTAAACACTGGTAAGTACTCTGGAATGTTGCATGTAGCAGTATGCATATTTTAGTGGTGCCTGAGGTATTTTGAAGGTAACTAGTTTTTATACGTTCCTAAAATTGCTCATGGTCAGAAACCCAACAAGAAATGTAAGAACTGTTTTTACACAATGATACAATCAAATGTAATGTTCACCTGAGCCAACTATATGCAGTCTGTTGCTATTAATGTTTGCAAGGCATATCTTTTGGCTTTAGAGTTAACCTACAGTAGTTTTGCACAGAAACATCTTACTGGTGCTTGAATGATAATTTGTTCAAATTGACTAAATGTACTCAATTGTGTTTCTAACCAGTACCTGTGGTGGTGGCCAGTGGAGCTGTATAGAGAAGGACTGCCCAGCAACATGCTCTGTGGAGGGAGGCTCCCACTTCTTCACCTATGATGGGAAAGCCTACACTTTCCATGGGGACTGTACCTATGTCCTCACCAAGGTCAGTTTCCATACACAACTCCGACAGGTGCTGAGATCAACTCTATTACTGACATTTATATAATTATAATGATCCAGTCCTGCTAATCCATGTATTCTAATAATACTGTTTGAGAATCATTACTGCTCAAAGAAATAAATACCGGTACTAATGATTCATGCCTGTTCTAAGTCACTCTGATTATATGTCAAACTCTGCTATGCCAGGTGCATAACTTGCCTAGATCTGCCTAGAAATTAAATGATCATTCATATTGGGAATGTTTTTAGGTGAAAGCGTTTTTCCAGTACTTTTGTCTGGAGATACGGTGTCTTGTAGAAATAACGTGCTTTCTGTGCACTCTTCTCTTTTAGACACATAATGAGACTTCATCTTAATTTCGTTCATTTGACTGAATTTCTTCCTTCACTTGGCTACATCATCCTGCATACCATCTATTATCATTGTTTTCTATGAACGCATCTTTCTTATTTGGATGGCACAGCTTACTTTGTCAAATTAATATTGTCAGCCCTGTAATGAGTCAGAGTTTGCGATCGGTGCTCTTTTACTGGGGCTCGGTCACAATCGTTTACTTTCTCAGTAAAGCAATACTGATTATTTCTTGCATCCTCTTGGAGTTTACCACGGAAAGACCACACGCATAATTTCACCGTTAAAATGCTTCTGGTCCACTTCCATTTTAAACTCATGTCACAGTGGTCTTTATATATTTCTTTTAATATTTTATTTGATATCGTTATCACTTTAAGAAAAAAATGGAAAATTATTCAGCTTGTTCATTTGTGTTACAGTCCAAATCATATCTAGCCTAGATCAATAAAATAGAACCAAAAAATGTTTCAAGTAGTCTCTATAGAGCCAGATTCCCAGCTACAATTCAACTCAGGAATTTGAGGAATGTTATCTGACATTTCAGTTGACAATGTAGTCATTAGTGCTCAGGCAATTTTCTTTTCGTGGATCACTACTGTATGTGTTTCATTCACTAATTGGTTATAAGGATTCAAGGCAGTCCACTGCCTTTATCCTTATCCATTCTGTGACTTCTTCCTTTTAAAGGTTCCCTTAATTTGTCAGATTGCATGTGCATGTGCAGGTTGAGAGTACATTAAAAATGTATTTCTGTATCCCTTCCAGTTTAATGTCCAACCATTATTTACCTAAATTGGCTTTCACTTTTTGCCTTTATTTCTGGAAAAGTATTCTGCCTATATGATTACTTAATGTAATTCAACTTTTATTCTTCTTTCATTCATAATTTCCATGGTATTTCAATTGTTATCCTTTTTGAGAAGCTTTTTTCAGAATCCACTCATATCTTTGTTCCATCTTGGTAATGGTGTGATTGGATTCAGTGTACACTCACAAAATACCTGAAATACACCTAATATGTTATCATATTCAAACATGTTTTTGCAGCAATGTAATGGGGCCGACTTCACAGTGCTTGGGGATCTTGTCAGGTGTGGTTTGACAGACACAGAGACTTGTCTGAAGGCTTTGACGTTGGCAGTTTCTGGAGATACTGTGAGTACTACCCGCTAATGTTGATATAAACCCTCTCATGGTCAACTGTGCCATCAATTTGTTTATCAATTAAATTTGTATCTGTTTTTAGATCACATCACATTAAATATTAAATGTAAATTCAATGTTTCAAATATTTAAATGTTATACATTTAAGAATACATTACCAGTGTAGTTAATACATACATGTAACTCTTTCTTCATTGCCCAGGTGATTAATATCCAGTCCAATGGAAAAGTTTTTGTAAACAGGAAGTACTCTCAGTTGCCCCTGTCTACAGGTTTGTTGCCGACACAGAATACTGGAATTTAACAACTTATAATTCTTATGACTGGCTTATTTGCTAATGCATTTATAATATGGTGTTCTTTAATTACTTTCACAGCTGGGGTGAAAATTTTTGAAGCATCCACATTTTTCATCATCGTGCAGACCTCAGTTGGTATTCAGCTGGAAATTCAGCTGTCACCAATCATGCAGGTGTACATCACAGCAGATTCTAAACTCAGGCAAAAGACATGTGGTACGTACCAATGTGGTGAAACACAACAATGTCCAACAATGACCTTTAGATGGGCCTAATTCAGTTACTCTCAATACACCCACAGGTCTGTGTGGAAACTTTAACAGCATTCAGGCTGATGATTTCTTGGCGATGAATGGAATTATTGAGGGAACAGCATCAGGCTTTGCCAACACCTGGAAAACAAGAGCCAGCTGTCCTGATGTAAAGAGCAGTTTGGAGAACCCCTGCAGCTTGAGCGTCGACAATGGTAGAGATAGCATGACAAGCTTGTTGATGTGTTTGCAAAATGCATGCTAAGGATGGCCAGGATAATAAGCTGATGAATACGGTTTTCTTATCATTACAGAGAAGTATGCCCAGCAGTGGTGCTCCCTGCTCACAGACCCTGACGGCGTGTTTTCCCCATGCCACAGTGAGATCAACCCAGACATCTACAAAGAGGTTTGTCCTTAAGCACACTTCACAAACTGCAACAAATAGACCACCATGAGAAGAGGCATGGCAAACCAAATTTGATTCATTTTTGGTGATTTTCTGCCGCAGAACTGCATGTACGACAGCTGCAACTGTGAGAAGAGTGAGGACTGCATGTGTGCTGCTCTCTCATCCTACGTGCATGCATGTGCAGCTAAAGGCATCCAGCTGAACGGGTGGAGAGACACAACCTGCAGTGAGTGGCAACACAGCATCCAACACAAAACAGTCATTAATCTTTGTGGATATTACTCTCATTCTATTTTACAATGCAGGAATTGGTGCTGAAAACATCTTTTTTTGTCTTCAGAGAAATATGCCAACAACTGCCCGAGCAACATGGTGTATGCCTACAGCATACAAAACAGTGACCGCTCGTGCCGTTGCTACAGCGATCCTGACTTCACCTGCTCAGCTACATTTGCACCTGTGGATGGATGCATATGTGAAAAGGGAACCTATCTGGACGAAGGGGGAAAATGTGTTGCACCAGCTAACTGCTCCTGCTACTACAAGGGCCAGGTGATTCCTCCAGGGGAGGTCATCAGCAGGGACAAGGCCACATGGTAAGAAGCTATTTGCTTTTTTAGTGAAAACGTTATGAAAAATGTGTTAGCTGTGCAGTTAGCTGTTAGCTGTGCTGTTATCCCTAGTGCAGTGAGTTACCACTTGGTAGTTGACTTTCAGTTGATGGCTACAATGGCTGCTTTCTGATACTACAATAACAGTTTTACTAGTACAGCAGGAAGGAAAATCCTAGTTGGACATTCTTAATACTTTTTGAGGGGTGGATGTTTAAACTTTCAGAAAAGCTCAATCTGTCACAATGTGTTTATTTAAGGAGCCGTATGTCACAGATTTCAATGAATTTTTCGGTTTCTATAATCAAAATGACCAGTATCACATAATTTCTAAGTAGTGTTATGAATAGTCGAACTTGCTCTTCAATTTAGGCAAAAACTGTGAATGACCCTGCCCCTTCTTTAAAAGTGTCTGTAACTTCACAGAGAAGCTGCTTTAATATTTGGGATTTCTCCATTATACTGTTTCGTCTTGCCAAAAGTTGGTTGAGTTGACACTGAATAGTCAGAAGCTCTTCTCAATACTGTAGCATTTACATAGATTTCTTAGAGAAATTTCGTTCAGAAGATTGCCTTTAAGTTTGAGAGATGGAGACTTTCCCCATATAAGTAACCTGAGCATGAGTATAGACATTTTTCTCTTTTTTAAAATAAATATTATTATTATTTCAGCACATGCAAAGCAGGCAAACTCAGCTGCATGGGAGAAACTACATATTCTACTAGTAAGTCCATTTGTACAGCCATTCAAAGTCTTGCTAACATTATACAGTCAGAAATAGTTTTTGGCAATGCCTTCACCAATATCAGTAAATCAGATTGATTCTGACCTCAACTGACCTTATCATACACTGAAATAAGTGGGAAAGCTCATGTGAATGTGGGATAACATCTCTAATCTGTCAACAGCATGCCCAGCACCCATGGTGTATTTCGACTGCTCTAATGTTGACGCAGGAGCCAAAGGTGCTGAGTGTCAGAGGAGTTGCAAAACCCTGCACATGGCCTGTGTGAGTGTTGGGGATTCCCTTGCTAGTTCTTACTTAGTATGTTTAACCTGAGAGTGGTGATCTTCCACTTTACACCCTTGAGAAAATATCACCCATCCCCAGCTTCTGTCTATCAGAACTATAGTTTGTTCTTGGAATCTGTACCATTTCCCCTCACCAGTGCTAGCTCCTTATGATGATTCATGAACGCATACAGTATCTCTCCTGTCTTAGTAATGTACTGTATTTTGCTTTGTTGAAACAGATCAGCGCTGAGTGTGTCTCAGGCTGCGTGTGTCCTTCTGGTCTGGTCTCTGATGGAAAAGGTGGCTGTGTAAAGGAGGACCAGTGTCCCTGTTACCACAATGGAGCTCAGTACAAAGCTGGGGACAGCATCAAGGTTGACTGCAATAAATGGTATGGTTGTTAGTCCACCTTTTGATATTGTACATTATTATTGTATATTAGTACAACTGTTTTGAGACTTTTTTCTCTGAATATTTTCCCTTGTTTGGAAACAGCACTTGCAAAGACACAAAATGGGACTGCACATCGAACTTGTGCCATGGCACCTGTGCCATCTATGGAGATGGACATTACATCACTTTTGATGGGAAGAGATTCAACTTTGATGGGGGCTGTGAATACGTCCTAACTGAGGTGTGTTTGAATGTAATTTTGATAAAACTTTTTGTAATATGTATCCTAAACTTCAGTTTCAGCCAGTCAAATTGTCTGCACTGTGTTTGTTGGGTGATGTTGTCTACAGTACTTGACCCAAACCACTATGTTTGTTTCACTTCTGTTGTTTTGAATGCAAGAACTGAACAAACAGAGGGGCACTAGCAGCTGTTCACTAAGTTTGACAAAGTGTGTACAAAGGGATTACAATCACGGACCACACCTCTAATGCAGTTCAGAGCAGAGTCACACAAGAATCCCAGTGTCACTGAACCTTATTATATGCATCTGTACAGTTTGAAAAATCTACTTAATTTACAAATTTTTGCTTTTTGCAGAATTATTGTGGACATGGAAGTACTAATGGAACCTTCAGAGTCATCACTGAGAACATTCCATGTGGAACCACAGGAACAACATGTTCCAAAGCCATCAAATTGTTTTTGGGGGTGAGGACACATTTAAATGACTGTAATGGTGAATGGCTGCTATATGAAGTCCAGAAACCTGATGATGTTTGCTGTCCTTTTTTTGAATGCTGTCCTTTTTGTAGAGCAATGAGTTGATACTGACAGATGGAGGTTACCAAGTTGTTAAAAGAAATTCAGGAGCAGAGGTGCCCTACCAGATCCGCACAATGGGGATCTACCTTGTGATTGAAGCTAACAATGGTCTGATTCTCATGTGGGACAGAAGAACAAGTCTCTTCCTTAAGCTGAGTCCAGAGTTTAAGGTGAGGATCTCTAATATTTGCGTAATGTTTGGATAGTGTCAATAAATGGAATGAATAAATGACCCAGTCAAAAATCCTTTTCACTGATCACTGTCTTCTTCTTAAAGGGTCATGCTTGCGGCCTTTGTGGGAACTATGATGGCAACGCTAACAATGACTTTGGCACAAGAAACCAAGGACAGGCCATTCAGTCTCTGGAGTTTGGAAATAGCTGGAAAGTTTCTCCAAGCTGCCCTGATGTAAAACAGACACAAAGTCCCTGCACATCCAACCCTTACAGAAAATCTTGGGCTCAGAAAAAGTGTAGCATTATCATAAGTGAAGCATTTGCATCGTGCCATTTTCAGGTAAGCTGAATTGCTGCTTCATGGATCTTTTAATGAGCCCATCTTGTTCTCCTGGTGCAATTCTTGTGTGCTTAACTGGCATATCTTTCCTGACAAGGTGGATCCTTCTCCATTCTATGATGCCTGCGTGAGTGACTCATGTGCCTGTGATAGTGGTGGAGACTGTGAGTGTTTCTGCACTGCAGTGGCCGCTTATGCAGCCGCCTGTAATGAAGCTGGAGCCTGTGTAGCCTGGAGAACCCCAAAGATCTGCCGTAAGTTTGTGCTCATATTAGATCAAAGTAACTCAAGCGTAGCCTCACTTGCATGTCTTGAAATGATAAGATATGTTAAGATCAGAGAACAGTAAAATAGGTGCACAGACTATTTTGGGAAGATGCACTGTATGCATAATTAACTAATATATAACTACCAAAATAATACATTGAATTTTGTCTAAAGAAGTAGTTGATGCTAGTGTCGAGTTTAGGGTTGGGTGTAGTTATATGTATACTAGGCTTGGATGGTATCTATTTCCTCAAAGATTTCTACTATTATACCCTGACTGCATTGTGAATTAATCAGAAATATTATTCAGCCTACATTTTAATTCAATATGATCTAATGATTTATTTAGGCAAATAGTAATCCATGGAAAGTTGAAAATGAATCTGGCCCTGACCTGTGATGAAAGACTTTTTTGTAATCCTGTCTAAATAATTTCCCAATGGTGTGTCCTCTCATTGCAGCTCTCTTCTGTGATTACTACAACCCACCTGGTGAGTGTGAGTGGCACTACAAACCCTGTGGAGCTCCATGCATGAAGACCTGCAGGAATCCCACTGGGCAGTGCTCTGAGCAGATACCAGCGCTAGAAGGTAGACACCACACATATTTAACATACAGTACTATTAAACATCCATTTTCATAAAGGTGTTAGACTCATTTTAGTATGGCTTCCCAGTTCTCAACTTAATTGCCATCAGTCCCGAGTAAGCCTCTGTTGAGATTGTAGTCCTCAGATTCTAAAATCATAACTCACTATAATTGTCACTCAGGATTTTGAAGATAATCCTAAAACAGGCAACAGTCCTAACGAAAGATAAAATGGATCAGTAGGATTTACACATTTCCTCCTTGAAGAAGTGAATTTCAAGGGTGTTAGAGGGTGAACTTGGGTGGGTTCCACGAACACATTACATCCGTTTGTAATCGGATTCATGGCTCAATCGAAATAAAAATGACTCGTACAAACACCTTGATCAGAGAGAAACTGCCTACTTCACTTCCTGTCACAGTTCACCATTCTATCTTAAGAAAGGAAACTATAACAAAGGAAACTATATATGAGAGTGTGATGTTGCAATGACACTGCTGGCATGTATACTAAATGTAGCCAACCTCTAGACCTATGTCGCTAGGAAACCTTGTCTCCAGCCAAGGTCACTGTATTTAATCCTGCATACAGAAAAGGTTTATTCTGCCCCTTCACTCTCAGGTTGTTACCCTCAATGTCCTGTCAATGAGCCCTTTTTTGATGAAGACACCATGAAGTGTGTACAGAGGGAGAAATGTGGTTGTTTTGATACTGATGGCAGACACTACAGCAATGGAGAGAAAGTTCCTTCCACAAACAACTGTGAAACATGGTATATCAGACATAGTACATTATACAACAAATACACATGAGACGACTGAATGAGTTAGACATTAAACTTATCTTTTATCTTTTCACAGCCAATGCATTTCCACAACCATTATCTGCAAACATGATGCCACAGGTGACAATTATTTTACGGAGTCATATTGAGTCTTTGTTGTAAAAGCATTACTAGAGCCAGATTTTGATAAACAAAAATTCTATTGTACAATTCTACCTGCAGCTTGCACCTGTACATACCTTAATAAGGTTTACTACAATGGTGAACATATTTATAACACCACCGACGGAATGGGTAGCTGCTTAACTGCTGTTTGTGAAGAGCATGGTATTGTTCGGTCCATTCATCCTTGTCCAACAACACCAACATCAATCCCAACAACAATGTTTACATTCACTACACCAAGTAAGTGCACATACTGAAATGATAGACTTTAAAAAAAAGAGTCCACTTCAGTCAAGAGCAGTATTACTAAATATGTGATTTAAATTAATTATGCTTCTTTTATGTTAACAGAAACAACAAAATCTATCCCGACTGAATACTCAACGTCTCTACACACAACTACATGCCAAAATAAATGTGTCTGGACCGAATGGTTTGATACTACGTTCCCCCTACCTGGAGAATCTGGAGGAGACTCTGAAATCTATAACAAAATTAGGGCAGAAGGACACCACATCTGTGAGAGGCCCACGGAAATAGAGTGCAGAGCACAAAAATACCCTGACAAAGACATAAACAGTCTAGGCCAAATTGTTCAATGTGATGTGGCAAAAGGTTTATCGTGTAAGAACAAAGACCAAACAGGCCCTTTCCAATTGTGCTACAATTACAAAATCCGTGTGCTTTGCTGTAGTGATGAGCATTGTACGACTCTACCACCAACTGTTCCACAAACAACATCAACTCCGTATTGTAAAGTATGTACTTGGTCAAAATGGATAAATGTTGATTATCCACAATTTGGCCCTGGAGGAGGTGACACAGAATCCATTAGTAATATCATCAAGAAGGGTTATAAAATATGTGAAAGACCGGTTAATATCAGTTGTCAAGCAGTCCGTTATAAAAATGTTCCTCTGTCAGAACTAGATCAAAAAGTGACCTGCAACACTGAAGTGGGATTAGTTTGTAAAAACATTGATCAAAGCCCAGTACCGATGTGCTTTGATTATGAGATAAAGGTTGAGTGTTGTAAGATGGAGCCATGTCCAACAACAACAAATACTCCAACTCCAATGCCAACACCAACAACAACATCCACCACGACGACAACAACAACTCCATCAACAACAACTCCTGTACCCAGCACAACACCCTGTACCTGTGAGTGGTCTAACTGGATTGACCTGGGACCCCCTACACCTGGCACTGATGGAGGAGACACTGAATCAATTTCACAACTCATTAATTCTGGACGTATAGGTTGTAAACAGCCAACAGAAGTTGAGTGCAGGGCTAAGATGTATCCATCATTGCCACTTTCCCAGTTGGGCCAAGATGTGATTTGCAATCCATCGGTAGGGTTTATTTGCCTGAACAAAAACCAGGCCAATAAGCAAGAGTGTTTCAATTATGAAATCAGAGTACGCTGCTGTGGACCATGCACAACCACTACCACTACAACACCCACAAGTACATCAACTCCCTCTACACCTACAACTCCAACATCAACAACAACCTCCACAACAACTACAACCACTGAAACGCCCTCAACACCTGTACCAATTATGTCATCAACTTCAACAACTACATCAGTCCCAACAACAAGTCCTGTACCCGGCACAACACCCTGTACCTGTGAGTGGTCTAACTGGATTGACCTAGGACCCCCTACCACTGGAGCTGATGGAGGAGACACTGAATCAATTTCACAACTCATTAATTCTGGACGTATAGGTTGTATACAGCCAACAGAAGTTGAGTGCAGGGCTAAGATGTATCCAACATTGCCACTTTCCCAGTTAGGCCAAGATGTGATTTGCAATCCATCGGTAGGACTTGTTTGCCTGAACAAAAACCAGGCCAATAAGCAAGAGTGTTTCAATTATGAAATCAGAGTACGCTGCTGTGGACCATGCACAACCACTACCACTACAACACCCACAATTACATCAACTCCCTCTACACCTACAACTCCAACATCAACAACAACCTCCACAACAACTACAACCACTGAAACGCCCTCGACACCTGTACCAATTATGTCATCAACTTCAACAACTACATCAGTCCCAACAACAAGTCCTGTACCCGGCACAACACCCTGTACCTGTGAGTGGTCTAACTGGATTGACCTAGGACCCCCTACCACTGGAGCTGATGGAGGAGAAACTGAATCAATTTCACAACTCATTAATTCTGGACGTATAGGTTGTAAACAGCCAACAGAAGTTGAGTGCAGGGCTAAGATGTATCCAACATTGCCACTTTCCCAGTTAGGCCAAGATGTTATTTGCAATCCATCGGAAGGACTTGTTTGCCTGAACAAAAACCAGGCCAATAAGCAAGAGTGTTTCAATTATGAAATCAGAGTACGCTGCTGTGGACCATGCACAACCACTACCACTACAACACCCACAAGTACATCAACTCCCTCTACACCTACAACTCCAACATCAACAACAACCTCCACAACAACTACAACCACTGAAACGCCCTCGACACCTGTACCAATTATGTCATCAACTTCAACAACTACATCAGTCCCAACAACAAGTCCTGTACCCGGCACAACACCCTGTACCTGTGAGTGGTCTAACTGGATTGACCTGGGACCCCCTACACCTGGCACTGATGGAGGAGACACTGAATCAATTTCACAACTCATTAATTCTGGACGTATAGGTTGTATACAGCCAACAGAAGTTGAGTGCAGGGCTAAGATGTATCCAACATTGCCACTTTCCCAGTTAGGCCAAGATGTGATTTGCAATCCATCGGTAGGACTTGTTTGCCTGAACAAAAACCAGGCCAATAAGCAAGAGTGTTTCAATTATGAAATCAGAGTACGCTGCTGTGGACCATGCACAACCACTACAACTACAACACCCACAAGTACATCAACTCCCTCTACACCTACAACTCCAACATCAACAACAACCTCCACAACAACTACAACCACTGAAATGCCGTCACCGACACCTGTACCACTTATGACATCAACTTCAACAACTACATCAGTCCCAACAACAAGTCCTGTACCCGGCACAACACCCTGTACCTGTGAGTGGTCTAACTGGATTGACCTGGGACCCCCTACACCTGGCACTGATGGAGGAGACACTGAATCAATTTCACAACTCATTAATTCTGGACGTATAGGTTGTATACAGCCAACAGAAGTTGAGTGCAGGGCTAAGATGTATCCAACATTGCCACTTTCCCAGTTGGGCCAAGATGTGATTTGCAATCCATCAGTAGGACTTGTTTGCCTGAACAAAAAACAGGCCAATAAGCAAGAGTGTTTCAATTATGAAATCAGAGTACGCTGCTGTGGACCATGCACAACCACTACCACTACAACACCCACAAGTACATCAACTCCCTCTACACCTACAACTCCAACATCAACAACAACCTCCACAACAACTACAACCACTGAAACGCCCTCGACACCTGTACCAATTATGTCATCAACTTCAACAACTACATCAGTCCCAACAACAAGTCCTGTACCCGGCACAACACCCTGTACCTGTGAGTGGTCTAACTGGATTGACCTGGGACCCCCTACACCTGGCACTGATGGAGGAGACACTGAATCAATTTCACAACTCATTAATTCTGGACGTATAGGTTGTATACAGCCAACAGAAGTTGAGTGCAGGGCTAAGATGTATCCAACATTGCCACTTTCCCAGTTGGGCCAAGATGTGATTTGCAATCCATCAGTAGGACTTGTTTGCCTGAACAAAAACCAGGCCAATAAGCAAGAGTGTTTCAATTATGAAATCAGAGTACGCTGCTGTGGACCATGCACAACCACTACCACTACAACACCCACAAGTACATCAACTCCCTCTACACCTACAACTCCAACATCAACAACAACCTCCACAACAACTACAACCACTGAAACGCCCTCGACACCTGTACCAATTATGTCATCAACTTCAACAACTACATCAGTCCCAACAACAAGTCCTGTACCCGGCACAACACCCTGTACCTGTGAGTGGTCTAACTGGATTGACCTGGGACCCCCTACACTTGGCACTGATGGAGGAGACACTGAATCAATTTCACAACTCATTAATTCTGGACGTATAGGTTGTATACAGCCAACAGAAGTTGAGTGCAGGGCTAAGATGTATCCAACATTGCCACTTTCCCAGTTGGGCCAAGATGTCATTTGCAATCCATCGGTAGGACTTGTTTGCCTGAACAAAAACCAGGCCAATAAGCAAGAGTGTTTCAATTATGAAATCAGAGTACGCTGCTGTGGACCATGCACAACCACTACCACTACAACACCCACAATTACATCAACTCCCTCTACACCTACAACTCCAACATCAACAACAACCTCCACAACAACTACAACCACTGAAACGCCCTCGACACCTGTACCAATTATATCATCAACTTCAACAACTACATCAGTCCCAACAACAAGTCCTGTACCCAGCACAACACCCTGTACCTGTGAGTGGTCTAACTGGATTGACCTAGGACCCCCTACACCTGGCACTGATGGAGGAGACTCTGTGTCAATTTCACAACTCATTAATTCTGGACGTATTGGCTGTGAACATCCCACAAAAGTTGAGTGTAGGGCCAAGCAATACCCAACTTTACCACTTTCTCAAGTGGGCCAGGATGTCATATGCAATCCATCTGTTGGACTTGTTTGTTTGAACAAAAACCAAGGGCTCCAAAAGATTTGCTTTGATTATGAAATTCGAGTGCAGTGTTGTGGATCATGTTCATCAACTACAACAACAACAACTCCGTCATCAACAACACCAACAACATCCACAACTACCCCCACGACCACAATGACAACATCCATGACATCTACCAGCAAAAAAACATCTACAACACCAACAAGTCCTGTACCCGGCACAACACCCTGTACCTGTGAGTGGTCTAACTGGATTGACCTAGGACCCCCTACCACTGGAGCTGATGGAGGAGACTCTGAAACAATTTCACAACTCATTAATTCTAGACGTATAGGTTGTACACAGCCAACAGAAGTTGAGTGCAGGGCTAAGATGTATCCAACATTGCCACTTTCCCAGTTGGGCCAAGATGTGATTTGCAATCCATCGGTAGGACTTGTTTGCCTGAACAAAAACCAGGGAAATAAGCAAGAGTGTTTCAATTATGAAATCAGAGTACGCTGCTGTGGACCATGCACAACCACTACAATTACAACACCCACAAGTACATCAACTCCCTCTACACCTACAACTCCAACATCAACAACAACCTCCACAACAACTACAACCACTGAAATGCCGTCACCGACACCTGTACCAATTATGTCATCAACTTTAACAACTACATCAGTCCCAACAACAAGTCCTGTACCCGGCACAACACCCTGTACCTGTGAGTGGTCTAACTGGATTGACCTGGGACCCCCTACACCTGGCACTGATGGAGGAGACACTGAATCAATTTCACAACTCAGTAATTCTGGACGTATAGGTTGTATACAGCCAACAGAAGTTGAGTGCAGGGCTAAGATGTATCCAACATTGCCACTTTCCCAGTTGGGCCAAGATGTGATTTGCAATCCATCAGTAGGACTTGTTTGCCTGAACAAAAACCAGGCCAATAAGCAAGAGTGTTTCAATTATGAAATCAGAGTACGCTGCTGTGGACCATGCACAACCACTACCACTACAACACCCACAAGTACATCAACTCCCTCTACACCTACAACTCCAACATCAACAACAACCTCCACAACAACTACAACCACTGAAACGCCCTCGACACCTGTACCAATTATGTCATCAACTTCAGTAACTACATCAGTCCCAACAACAAGCCCTGTACCCGGCACAACACCCTGTACCTGTGAGTGGTCTAACTGGATTGACCTGGGACCCCCTACACCTGGCACTGATGGAGGAGACACTGAATCAATTTCACAACTCATTAATTCTGGACGTATAGGTTGTATACAGCCAACAGAAGTTGAGTGCAGGGCTAAGATGTATCCAACATTGCCACTTTCCCAGTTGGGCCAAGATGTGATTTGCAATCCATCGGTAGGACTTCTTTGCCTGAACAAAAACCAGGGAAATAAGCAAGAGTGTTTCAATTATGAAATCAGAGTACGCTGCTGTGGACCATGCACAACCACTACAATTACAACACCCACAAGTACATCAACTCCCTCTACACCTACAACTCCAACATCAACAACAACCTCCACAACAACTACAACCACTGAAATACCGTCACCGACACCTGTACCAATTATGTCATCAACTTCAACAACTACATCAGTCCCAACAACAAGTCCTGTACCCGGCACAACACCCTGTACCTGTGAGTGGTCTAACTGGATTGACCTGGGACCCCCTACACCTGGCACTGATGGAGGAGACACTGAATCAATTTCACAACTCATTAATTCTGGACGTATAGGTTGTATACAGCCAACAGAAGTTGAGTGCAGGGCTAAGATGTATCCAACATTGCCACTTTCCCAGTTGGGCCAAGATGTGATTTGCAATCCATCAGTAGGACTTGTTTGCCTGAACAAAAACCAGGCCAATAAGCAAGAGTGTTTCAATTATGAAATCAGAGTACGCTGCTGTGGACCATGCACAACCACTACCACTACAACACCCACAAGTACATCAACTCCCTCTACACCTACAACCCCAACATCAACAACAACCTCCACAACAACTACAACCACTGAAACGCCCTCGACACCTGTACCAATTATGTCATCAACTTCAGCAACTACATCAGTCCCAACAACAGGCCCTGTACCCGGCACAACACCCTGTACCTGTGAGTGGTCTAACTGGATTGACCTGGGACCCCCTACACCTGGCACTAATGGAGGAGACACTGAATCAATTTCACAACTCATTAATTCTGGACGTATAGGTTGTACACAGCCAACAGAAGTTGAGTGCAGGGCTAAGATGTATCCAACATTGCCACTTTCCCAGTTGGGCCAAGATGTGATTTGCAATCCATCGGTAGGACTTCTTTGCCTGAACAAAAACCAGGGAAATAAGCAAGAGTGTTTCAATTATGAAATCAGAGTACGCTGCTGTGGACCATGCACAACCACTACAATTACAACACCCACAAGTACATCAACTCCCTCTACACCTACAACTCCAACATCAACAACAACCTCCACAACAACTACAACCACTGAAATACCGTCACCGACACCTGTACCAATTATGTCATCAACTTCAACAACTACATCAGTCCCAACAACAAGTCCTGTACCCGGCACAACACCCTGTACCTGTGAGTGGTCTAACTGGATTGACCTGGGACCCCCTACACCTGGCACTGATGGAGGAGACACTGAATCAATTTCACAACTCATTAATTCTGGACGTATAGGTTGTATACAGCCAACAGAAGTTGAGTGCAGGGCTAAGATGTATCCAACATTGCCACTTTCCCAGTTGGGCCAAGATGTGATTTGCAATCCATCAGTAGGACTTGTTTGCCTGAACAAAAACCAGGCCAATAAGCAAGAGTGTTTCAATTATGAAATCAGAGTACGCTGCTGTGGACCATGCACAACCACTACCACTACAACACCCACAAGTACATCAACTCCCTCTACACCTACAACTCCAACATCAACAACAACCTCCACAACAACTACAACCACTGAAACGCCCTCGACACCTGTACCAATTATGTCATCAACTTCAGCAACTACATCAGTCCCAACAACAAGTCCTGTACCCGGCACAACACCCTGTACCTGTGAGTGGTCTAACTGGATTGACCTGGGACCCCCTACACTTGGCACTGATGGAGGAGACACTGAATCAATTTCACAACTCATTAATTCTGGACGTATAGGTTGTATACAGCCAACAGAAGTTGAGTGCAGGGCTAAGATGTATCCAACATTGCCACTTTCCCAGTTGGGCCAAGATGTGATTTGCAATCCATCAGTAGGACTTGTTTGCCTGAACAAAAACCAGGCCAATAAGCAAGAGTGTTTCAATTATGAAATCAGAGTACGCTGCTGTGGACCATGCACAACCACTACAACTACAACACCCACAATTACATCAACTCCCTCTACACCTACAACTCCAACATCAACAACAACCTCCACAACAACTACAACCACTGAAACGCCCTCGACACCTGTACCAATTATGTCATCAACTTCAACAACTACATCAGTCCCAACAACAAGTCCTGTACCCAGCACAACACCCTGTACCTGTGAGTGGTCTAACTGGATTGACCTGGGACCCCCTACACCTGGCACTGATGGAGGAGACTCTGTATCAATTTCACAACTATTCCATTCTCGACGCATTGGCTGTGAACATGCTACAAAAGTTGAATGCAGGGCAAAGCATTTTCCCAATTTGCCACTGTCAGAAGTAGGCCAGGATGTGATATGTATTCCATCTATTGGACTTGTCTGCTTGAACAAAAACCAAGGGCTCCAAAAGATTTGCTTTGATTATGAAATACGAGTGCAGTGTTGTGGACCATGTCTACCAACTACCACAACGACCATAACTCCAACACCAACAACACCCACAACTGTGTCTTCAACCACATTCAAAGTGCACACAAAACCTACAAATACATACCCTACACAACACCAACATTCCGCATTACCAACACCTTGTATCGGATGTTATGAAAATGGAATACTTTACCCTCCAGGTAAGTCACACTTATATATATACATACACACACACACACACACACACACATATATATACACATAATATATATATATATTATGTATATTATTATGCATGTAATGTTGGGTATCAAATAGAATGTCTTAACCAAGGTTTTATTCTTTTTACACAGCTACTGTGATTTATAATAAAACCGACCATGGCGGATGTAGTTACGTGGCCATTTGCCTTGAAAACTGCACCATAGGAAAGAATGTCTCTTGTAGCCCTACAACTCCATCAACTTCAACAACTCCTTTAACTTCAACAACTACATCAACTTCAACAACAACTCCTTCAACTTCTACAGAATCTCCTGACTGTTATCCCAGAAAGGTATTGGCAATTAAATTAAAATGAATAGATTCATTTAAGTTGTTTTAGACAGACTGTCAGACTGAATGTTTTGAAATTTATTTCTGTGCAGAATGGAGAAACGTGGGTGTCCCCAACCAATAAGTGTATGTTAGAAACCTGTTACAATGGTGATATCCTCAAGCACCCTAAGAAATGTCCAACTCAACCACCGCTTACATGTGTGAATGGCCTCCCTCCAAAGACAGTTCTTGATGGATCAGGATGCTGTTTCAAACAGGAATGCCAATGTGAGTATTTCCAAAGTCAACATTAAAACAACTGATGAAAACTATCAGTCTACTAGGAAAAGTGGGCTGTGCAAACTTTCTTATGGAATGGTTACAAGCTGTTATATTATTCTTATTATGACTGACATAATCCATACTTACATACCTATCTATTTAGGTCACTGCTATGGCTTCGGGGATCCTCATTATGTGACATTTGATGGAACATATTATGGTTTCCAAGGAAATTGCTCTTATATATTGGTTAAAGAGATCAAACCAGTATACAACTTCAGTATCATCATTGATAATGTGTATTGTGACGCACCAGATGGTGTTTCATGTCCTAAATCACTGACTATTCACTATAAATCATTTGAAATTTATATGAGTCAAGAGATCTCTCATGGAATAGTCACAAACTTGGTAAGAAAATCTTTTTCTTTGGATTCTTTTCAAATCATCTAATCCTTCGATATTTTTAAAAACACATCTGTTTAAAAGTACTAAATGTAGAGTGCCTTTCATAATATAAACTGTTGTTTCCTTTTTCTCATAGATTTATGTCAATCACAAGCGCATCTACCCAGCTTACAGCAACAGTGACTTCCAAGTCACAGACAATGGCATTGAAGCCTTAGTGGTAATACCTGCCATTGGCGCACAAATAATGTTCTCTGGGCTGCAGTTCAGTGTTGAACTCCCTTGGAGTAAATTTCACGGCAACACGGAGGGACAGTGCGGTAAAAACAATTTTTAATTGTTGTTCAGTAGTAGCACTTGTAATGATACATTTGGCAATCTCTGGAAGAAGACAGAGGAATTGTCTTAAACCCCTTGCTCTGTATTCTCCCACTTAATGAGAAGTTGTCAGAGAAAATTACAAGCTGTTATTGGCAAAGGGAGGCATGACAAAGTATTAAATACAGGGGTGCCAATAAATGTGGCACGTCTTTTTGAAAAGAAAAGAAAAAAATGCTTCCTTTCAAGGTTGGGTTATTCCTCATTTTTTGCATTGTGACACCGAGACAACTTGCCAAAAGATTGCTCGATATATCTATTTTTACTCAACTTTACCATGGATACTAAAAAAGTTATAGATTTTATTTTTTATCCGATGGTCAAGCCTGGCCCTTATGTCCATTTGACCATTTGCCAAAATGCAGTACTATTATCCTCTGATAATATTTAATTTTGTTCTCTTATTTGTCACAGGAACATGTGACAACAATAAGACAGATGACTGCCTCTTGCCAAATGGAAAAATTGATCCATCTTGCCCAGATATGGCCCACCATTGGAAGGTTAATGATAGCAACTGCCCAGTACCCCCAACCACAATCCCACCTTCCACCTGCCCGCCACAAACTTCATCCATCTGTAAAATCATTGCAAGCAAGTAAGAAAGTGATAAAGTAAATGACACATCATGTTGGATTTTTTTTTAATTATTATTTATTTGTACTATATTTTTAATCAGTGCACTATCTGAAATGTACTGTTGCTGACTGTGACGTGTCTCCTGCCAAGGGTCTTTGAAAACTGCCATGAAGTGGTCCGCTATGAGCCATTTATTGAGGGATGCGAGTTTGACATATGCTATACGAAGAAACCTTCTATTGGTTGTGCCAGCCTTCAGTCTTATGCTCAGCAGTGCGCTTTGAATGGCATTTGCATTGACTGGAGAGGTGCCACAGCTGGAGTGTGTGGTAAGATTTGTAGAAATCTATTTTCTAATGTCACAGCTGAAATTATACCTTCACTCTGCTGATTTTACATCTTTTAATATGTGCCTTGTTTACACAGATTTTGAGTGCAATGCACCCCTGGTCTATAAGCCCTGTGGTCCACAAGTTCCACCAACTTGTGATAAAAGGTATACCGAACTAATATGACTCGAGTGTGTTTAAAATCTTTATGAATACAAAAAGGAAATCATTTAATTTGATAAAAAAATTCCCAATTAGGTATAATTTCAGATTCATTGAAGAGAAAACTGAATTCACTGCTTTGACATCCATGAGATGGGAGGGATGCTATTGTCCAGATGGAACTACTTTGTTGGACCATGATACTAATGAATGTGTTTCACCCTGTGGTAAGAAAATGATATGAAATATGTTAAACATCTGGTTTTATTTCAAGCAATTCACAACATAAATGCATCACTTGTTGTATGTAAAAAATCTGTCTTACAATCTGTGTAAGACGTTATTTCTAAATGAATATTTTCTGTTTTTTTTGTTTAAGGGCCTATTTGCCACCTACCAAATGGAAAGTGGAAACAGGTGAAGAAAACTCTCCTTCTGTATATTAGATCACTTTATATCTCAGATCCTTTTCTCTGTGAACAGAAAAACAACCGTGATATGCCTGTACACATTAATTATGAAAACAAAATGCACAAATGTATGCATTTTAAATCAACATTTATTTTATATGGATTTTAGGTACATGTTTTCGCTACACACAACCCTACCCGACTTTAAATGTCTGTCCAACATTAAATTGATTAATTATTAATTTACTGTACATTTTGTATTACTTGTGCTCTGACATGTTCTTTATTGTTAAATCAGGGTAATTCAACTTGGATCGATGGCTGTGATCTTTGCACATGTGACGCAGACAATGAAAGAGTCTACTGCAATCCTTTGCCATGCCCATCTGAGCTCCCAGTCATGTGTGATCAGCCTGGCCAGATCAAAGTGGCTGAAAAAGTAGGATGCTGTGAAAAAGACAAATGTGGTAAGTAACCACTGACAGATCTTGACAGTCGTTGGTAGGGAAACAATGCAAGTCCTTACAGAACCTTATATGTTTTTGTAGATTCAAGTTACAAAACTAAGTTCCCTTTCTTTTTTACAATAACTTAAAATAACAACAAAACCCAGACAACAAACGGGGAGAATAATTTGAACATGCCTTTGGTTTTGTCATTACAGTATGTGATGTCACCACATGTCCAATCCGCTCTTGTCCAGTTGGTTACATTCAAGAGACTGAAGTGGGGGCGTGTTGCCCTAAGTGTGGTAAGCATTTATCTAGTACAAAATGTCTAGTCCTACAACTGTTGCTCCTCCATGGCAAAAGTTAACTGGAAAACATATTTGTGTTTTTTTTTATTAACTTTGCAGTTCCTAAAGGTGTTTGTGTATACAATAACGCGGAATACTTGGTAAGAAATCGCATGAAATCTCATTTCTATGCAGTCATGGTTAGCATTTAGCATAGAACTTATTGTGTTGTCACATTACTTGGTAATATACAAGAAAAACACCTACAAATCTGAATGATTTTTATATTAATTTCTTTTTCCTGTTCTATTACAGCCGCACAGCAGTGTGCCTATGAGACATTGTGAAACCTGTCTGTGTAGTGACAAACTGGAAAATGATGGCAGCTTACACAGGATCGAATGTGAGCCTATTACATGTGACACTTACTGTCCACAGGTAAGAGGCTTCCTACATAGTCAAAAAAACAACAGTGAAGTTGTAGGAATTTACACACACACACACACACACACATTTGACCTGAGCTGAATTTTCAAAATCATTTTGGAGGCATGTTGAGTGTGTTATGATGTCTTCTTTTCCTAAGGGCTTCGAGCCAGTTTTGCCACCAGGAGAATGCTGTGCAAAGTGTGTGCAGACCATGTGTGTGGTTATGTATTCAGGAAACCTCACACACTCTATTCCTGTGAGTTAATAACCAAAATATTATATGTTGCAGCCAGCCAATATCAAAGCTGTGTATGTAATGCATTATGCAGTGAGGAGTTCATTGGGCCGAGTTTGGGGCATTGTTTTATGATAAAGAAAGAAAAGGATGTGGAAGCAAAGGAAGAAAATAGTGTTTTCTCTTAGTAGTAAGAAAATGCAGGACTTTGTGATATGTTTTCAATGCAACTAGTTTTGGTATAATTCAGTTAAATGTATACTCAAGTGCACCCACTCACCAACACAACTAAACACTATTATATGGACTTTGTTGTTTTTGACAGGTCAATGGTATCTGGAGTCCACCTGGGAACAAGTGTGTAAAGTATGAGTGTGTGAAGGTCGGGAGCAGGTTCATCACTATGGAGGCCAGAACACTCTGTCCTCCCTACAACCCCAATGACTGCATTCCTGTAAGTGTGGAACGGCTAAATGTGAATAGGCAATTTGATCATGTTTGAGCCATACATTATAGAGAAATTAAATAGTTAAATGTAATCAGTGTGTAGACTTAAGTAAATAATCTTATTACGATATGGGAAAACATATACACTAGATAATCTTGCAATTGTGTAAGTGCCCCAATCAATAATGTAACAACCAGGGAGAAGGCTATGCTATTTAGTTTGTACACCATAATCACATACTGCCAGACACTGTGGTATTATGATCTTCGGGTGTTAGCATCACTTATATATTGCCCTTATTTTTGTATCTTCTGTACTTATGTGATCTGTACAGGGGACAGAGGTCATTGCACCTGATGGTTGCTGCCATTTGTGTGGTAAGTTGTTCTAAGGTTTTATTGTAGTCAGATATTGTCAGTAATTGTAAATGTACAAATCCACTGGGAGATGTTAAATATTAATAGGAAGTATTTCCTTTGGCTTGTGAGAGCAGTGCTAAAAGCTGCATGTCTGTTTCTTTCTATAGTAAGGAAATGCAACCGGACAACGGAATCTACATACCTGCAGCATAATGGCTGCACCTCCTCCCAGAAGGTTGACTTGACGACTTGTCAAGGTCTTTGTCCAACATTCTCCTGGTAAGTAGCAGATATGCACAACAAAGCAGATCTTGTCAGAGCTACAGTATCAATAACTGAATTTAACACTTTCTCTTTACTAATTTTTCAGGTTCTCTCCGAGTACAAGCACGTTTCAGCCCTCCTGTTCCTGTTGCCAGGAGATTACCACTAGCAAAAGAGAGGTGGAGATGGTCTGCCCTGATGGCTCAAAGTTCAGTTATTCATATAACTACATTGAGCAATGTGGCTGTCTTCAGTCAACATGCACCACTATGGAAAAAACAGCGACTAAAAAGCTACGAAGAAGGCGTTAATGAGTTAGCGCTACATTGCACCTTTTATTACAAATCACCTTCATTATTTATGTCACAGACGTAAAGTAATCAGCAGTTTCGTTTGCAAGGAGCATGAGACTGCTTTTGTATCTTCCTTAATCTTATTTTAATAAACATTATTATGCATGCATGATCGTGTCTTGACATTATTATTTATTATTAGTGCTGCTACATTTGATCATTTTGTATGCAGCAATAATGATGAATTGGTCACAGGAAAAAATAAATTGCAGTTCGGTATGTAATGGAAACACTACAGAATTACACACAACCATTCATACTACTGTAAAGCCTGACCCAGCTGAATGATGACCCAGAAGTGCCACGGGTTGTTCTTTAAAATATAAACATTGTTACATAGCATTTTAAATGCTGACTTGCTCTAAATCTTCTCTCCAGAAATGATATTGTTGACCAGAGTCTATAAAAGTTCAGTGGTTCTTAGACAGAAATGAATAACCACATAATACAGCACTTCCCTCTAATAATTAGCTGGTCTGTCTGCTCACATTTACACACTGAAGTAGCTTCGTCAGAGTGCAAACTTCATTGTAGACCATTGTTTGACAGACTGGTGCTGCTCTACATAGCCCCTGCTAAATCAAGACACTTCAGTATGTGTGACCAATGCTAATTGAAATATGGAAATTAGGTCCTGACCTACAGTATACAGTATGCAGTGATGATCGTAACCACTTTGACTTCACTCAGTAATAGGCCTATCAGCAAGCAACAACTTTACCTATAGACCACACAATTGATACTGTGTACAGCTAGTTAAAAATGTAATGATCAAATAAGTAAAAAAAACACAGTAACATAATCTATAACGCCATGCAACCCTTTAAAACGTATGGTTATGAGTAGCCTACATCACGGGTGCTGTGCCTTAACCATTGTGTGTGCGTGTGGACACGTGTGCTGGGACACGTGTGCTGTGGTGTGACCTCTGTAAGCCTCTCCATAGGTAGGCCTCAGCTCCAGTGGTCCCTGTCTTCCTCTTTCCCTTACTGTATGTCTGGTGTGAATGGGAATTGTGTTTTAATTTGTTAATAAAACTATTTGTATTTGGATGAAACCACGTCTCATGCTCTCTCAGTTAACAGACCTGAGTGCCTGTTCATCTGTAATTAGTTCAAACATTTCCCTGGGTGAGATTCCCAGGGTGGCGTAGTCACAGTGTTCACGGGTTTACACCCCCTACAGACATGACAGACATGGTATATAATTAAGGCTACCTATTTCCTACCCATTAAGGCCAGATATCATTATGGGCATGCTTACATTCCCTCGAGCTATTTGATCAAGGAAAAGCATAGGCTACTCAACGCTTATCTACCCCTTAGCCATACCCACATGCATTTCATAAAAATAAGTGAATATACATTCCTGTTTTCACACAGCTTCCCTGTCAGAAAAGATTCATTAAAAAAAAAAAAACTAAATATGAGGTAAGGAGATAAGGCTTCATTGACATTGGGTTCCGCTACCCTCAGTCTCCACGTCAGACAGGCAGGCAGGACTTCAAAGCACCCAGCCCAGTTGTGGTGGGTTTCTTTGGCTTGTGTGATGGTGAGTGGGGATGAACAGAGGACTAAACTACCAGTGCCTCGATATAGTAAATATAACCTCTCCTGTGGGGGAATTATTCAATTGACACACAGACAGGGAGGGGTTTAAAGGGTTTTGCAGCAGTGTGCTGCATTAATTCAAAATAGATAATTATGACAATCAGTGTGAATGGAGAAAACATATCCAGCTCCACTGTTATGAATATGAAGTTTTAATAGAAAAGACAGGAAATATTTTAACAAATAATGTAGCAATGTTACCATGAAGCCTTCTTTTACAAACATTTAAATATGTATGAGTTCATTTGTAGATGAAAAAGCAATGGATCCTAGAAAAAGGTTAATAAAGTTATATCAGAGATTTTTCTAGAAAGACATTCGAAGATTGTCCACGCATCCCAGCAGGCACTCCTATTGATATAATTTTAAATGTTCCTATGACGATTGAGGGTGTGGTCTACACACTTTATCACACTTTCTCTCTACTGTCCTTCAGATGACACTTTTAGCTCTCTGGTCTCAAGATTTTGGTATGGATTTGACACTCGCTTGGGGGTCTACTCTTGGGTATGTACACTCCTCTTCAATATGTGCCAGACATGGAGTTAATCAATATAAGCTCTTACGCTGTGTATATTGGACGAAGTCTCAATTATCATGTGTTAATCCTAATACAGTACTAACACACTATGCGACAGATGTCGGCAGCACCATGGTGCACTTTTGCGTATGTTCTGGACATGTCCCTCCTGACGTGTTTTGCAGACACCACTGGAGCCAAGCCCACTCACGGCCCTATTTGAGGTACCAAACACCATCAAGCTATCCAGCTCAAAATCAGACTTTGTTGCATTTCTTTTTCTTATTGCAAGACATTTCATTTTATCACTGTAGAGCCCACCACCCACCCTCACATACGCTTAAGGGATGTGTTAATGTTTTCAAAGCTTGAAAAGATGCTGTACATAATGCAAGGCTCTAAATTCAATAAGCAATGGTAGCCCTTCCTTTTGTATGTTGAAACACTCAACCTGCAACCCCCAGATCCTTCATGAGTTGACTTTGCAATAACTTGGTAATACTTGATTTCCATGACAATACTAGTGTACAGTAGCTCATCAACGTCTGCATTTATCTCTGATTGTGTTGGAGACCTCTTTGGAGGCACTATACGCATGATGTGAGACCTTTTTGTTTGTTTCTTTGTTTGCCCCCCCCTGTTTCTTTTCTCAGTTTCAGTTCACTCTTCTCTATATTTGTTGATTAGCACAGCCTGGGAGGGGTGGGGAAAGGGTATGAGAAAAAAAAAAACTCTGAAAACAATCAGTTTTACCTAGCCCGAGTTGCTACAGCCAACAGTTATAATCAATCCCAATTCTCTGTCTTGGTATCTACCCCTTTCCCTTAGTTTTGTGCGTTCATGTGAGAGGAAGGGGTAGGCTATCCCAAATCTCTTTTGGATCAAGGGGTAGGGCTAAGGGGAAGGGGTAGATACCATAGATATTACAAAAGCTAGATACTGCATTGGGCTCCTGAACGTACGTTGCCATCATGGTGGGGGCAACGATCACTGGAGGCCAATGGAGAAACAGGTGTCTGATTGGAAATCAGACAGGTGTCTCTGATTGCCAGCAAGTGTTGCCCATAGACAGTAAGGTGTTAGCTCCCAGCAATATGGCGGCCGCGTTCACGTATGCCACCTAATAGGAATCGACGGACAATGCAGTATCTAGCTTTCTAATATCTATGGTAGATACCCCTTAAAAGTATATCCGCAAGCTTACTTGAAACCGAGGGGTAAGAGAAATACCCAACATACACCACTCACACCAGAAAAACAAGCACACCGAGAGACTCATTAATGTAAAATTGTGGCATTAATAAGGATTCTAAAATTAAAACGATAATTGTTTTATGTTGCATTCGAACTTCTGTTCTTTATAGGGAAGTTTTCAAAAATCGCTATTTTGTTCACATTAACAGCACATCGTTATTGCCGATTTGCACGAAAGTCACGCATTTCACATATTTCCATGTCTGACTCTGACTGCGAAATGGCAGCATACCATGTCCGAAATTGATGCAAAATATTAAAATAATCGCATTGGACTCTGTGTGTACACTTTTGAGTGTGAATTTTCCCCCCACATTTTCACACCGTCATTTTGAATCGTATCTGGTGTGTACGGGCCTTTATATTGATAAGTGGAACCAGCCTCTTTAGATGTCCAAAAATGCTTCAAGAAACACCTCACCTCATCTTATGAGTTGAAGGAGGACTAAAATCTAACACTCTATCGTAAACAAACAGACAGGAATTCCATCCTTCATGGACATTCATATCACCCAGTGCTACTTAAAAAGAGTTTACCCATCTCACAGTTCAGCCGGATCAGACGTATTTGCAGCACAGACAAAGACTACAACTTGCAAGTTGAGGAGACCACCCAACCTAAGGAACATGCTGGTGAGGGCCCATCATCCCCCACAGACTGGACACTTCTTGCGTAAAATACCTAGTGGGAACTACAGATGTGGCAGTTGTACTCGGTGTAATTTCATACAAAACCAAGAATTTTAATCATCCTCGTACAGGAAAATTGTTTCATATCAAAGGCACCATATATTGCACGAACAATGCAATCTACATGCTCAGATGCCCGTGCGGGTTAGTTAACATCGGCAAAACAAGGCCTCTCAAAACGAGGATTTCAGAACACCGATCAAACATCCGCAACCACAACACTAGAAGCCTAGTCGCATTACACTTCACACAGGCCTCTCACAATGTATCATCACTGAAATATATAGGAATTAAACAAATAAAACCACGAGTCGTGGGGGTGATATCAATGTGATCCTTTTAAAGAAAGAAGCATACTGGATTTATATGTCAAACATACTCTCTCCATATGGTCTAAACGAGGATTTTGACCTTAGGCCATTTCTGTAGTAACTGCCACGAGTAATGATTGAACTATGTGAGGTATAGGCCTGAGAAGTTATGCTTAGCCTGTTACTGTTTTGTCATGTGTGCTCTGTCTTCTGGGTTGAAATTCCTGTCCATCAGCCTAAACATTAGTTAGCTATGTCCGTCAAACCCAGGGGTGTCAAACTCATATCAGGCAGTGGGCCGGACATGCTGTCATATACCGCTATTTTCCTTTTAAAATGCTCTCCTTCCAAGTCAGTTTTTTCTGCTACTTCCTTCTTGAGGATGGTTTAATCATTTTATCATATCATAGAGACATCGCTTATTATGCATTATGCAAAACAACTGGATGTGAATATTTGTTTCTCTAATTTTCTCTTCCTAACCAAAACATCTGGGGGGCCGGGCCTTATGTTTGACACCCCTGGTCAAACCAGACCCTTCATGTTTTTTGTATATAGGGGACGTTTGTATCTTGTATATAAGTATATAGTTTTTGTATGAGGGTAGATTTCTGTATTGTCATTTGGGGGGGTTTACTTGTGTATACATAGAGACATGTCTATTTTTATATAATTATATATTCATGTATTTATATATGTATATATTGAGATTTTTGTGCAATATATTGTATCCAGAAGTGCAATATGAAGATGTAGGTTTGATTTGATCTGCAACTGAATTGTATGTGCAATACACTATCTATTTTTTGATGTATTTAAAATTCATATGTAATCCCGTCTTTTGCCCAAACCTTTTGCATTTCTAAAGAATGCCTTTTGCAGTTACAAGGCCAAGATTTCAGAACAAAGCTGCAGAGGTCTGCCACATACTACCCCCACAAATGAAATTCCTAACCCCCCAGGGTGCCAGTCCAAACTAATTATCATACAGTATTGGTTACCTCTGAAATCACTGTCTCTGTAAATATGTGTTGTGAGAATAATACATTCATGTTTGGTCTTGAATCTGTGCATAGTTGTAGACTAAGAACTACACTGTAGCATAAAGTTATGATATCCACCTGGGCCACACCCATCCTCCTCAGACAACAAAGGCTCTGATGAGTCGGGAGTAGCCCAAGTGAATGATAAAAGTGGAGGCCCTTGTCTTCCTCGGTCTCTTCTCTTTTTTTGACTCTTGGTCTTGACTCTGAACCGCTTCTCTTGGTCTTTTCTTGGACTGGCCAGGCATGGCATGGCATACTACGAGAATTGAAGTATACGATTAGTAGGCAAATGAACAATTTACTTAGTGCCAAATAAATTGTTCATTTGCCTACCAATTGTATACTTCAATTCTCGTAGCATGCCATGCTATGCTCTTCCATAGCTGATAAAGTAGTTACTTGGTAATTGAATGGTGATACAAATTATTAATTAAATGGAGTCAGATTAAAAGAGTTTGTATTAATATCATTGCCATTTAACTCTTCACTCTATTTGTCCACAAGTGCACTTTCAAGTGAGGATAGCCCGACGTGTCTCAATGTTTCCGAGGCTATTTCTCACCTTTCACATACATGTGACGTGCTAGTCTGGAGTGGAACCATCCAACTATGTAGATATGTGTAACAAGTGATCGATGACACAGGAGGTAGATGCAGGTTTCTTTTATTTTGAAGTCACACCAGTCAACTTACAGCAGTAGTAAAGCCAAGAGTACCAAAAATAACAACACAACTACAGTCCAAACTGTTTAGAAAACAAACCACAGGACAGGGCTTCGCACTGTGTAGCATTACAAATGCTGCTCAAAGAAGAATTGAAACAAAGGAGTTTAAGTACCAAAACATGTGATGACTACAACCAATAGGGAGTCCCAGAGTTCAGGTGCTGCTCGTTAGGGTGACAAGGAAAAAACAAGGAAATCATTCAATCAATAAGTGGGTGATGAGAACCTAATTGGGGCTACAGCTGTTTGAGTAGGCCCAGGAGTCGTCACATTATGAAACATTTTGATGTGATACCAATTCATGCAACGGACTCATTTTGGCAGAGACCACACTGCTTTTGTTCGTCAATAATTGATTAATCATCTCTAAATATGAGCACATTGTTAGGAGGCTACCAGGATATACTAAGAAGTGACTGTAAATAGTATTTTTAACACTGCAATTATTCACTTTTAAATCAAACTGCTGGCAGGCCTCCCAACCTCACATCTGAACTGCCACATGCCATCTACACTACTGCTTAATTACTCAAATTTAAACTTTCGTCATTATTGCCGAACTTAAGAATTGTTAAAAATACTGGTCAAAATAAGCATGTTAATTTAAATGAAATACAAAAACATTGTTTAAAGAAACTAAGCAGGATGCCTTTGGTGTTCTTCAAGAGGATAAACTTGTAACACAGCAAGTATGTTCTATTATGAAATAGCCTACTACTGTAATAAAGTTTTTCTTTTTATATCAAGAAGCATTGGTTCAGTCTCTTAGAGAAACAACAATGTTAGACAGAAGCAATCTAATGTCATTGCATATACCTTAAAATAGCTAGATGTACCACATAGCAGTACAACATAAGACTGCCGCTCAGTCCTGTACATCCTCTCCGCGAAAATAAATCATGCTTGTCAATTTGTTGCCATCTCCTACTCCATCCCTTAGTTTTGCAACTTTTGTGTGTGCTTGTATGTGCATGCCTGTGTGTGTGTGCATGTGCACGTGCGTGCCTGTGTGTATGTGTGCGTGTTTGTGTGAGTGTGCGCTTGCCTGTGTGTGTGTTTATATGTTTGTTTGTGTGTGTGTGTGTATGTGTGTGTGTGGCCCCCGAAGATTTTTCCATAAAAGTCTAGTGGGGCTACATGACCACCAACTTTCATGTGCCCCGGTGTTTCTGTGTCCTTGGAATCGTTGACCAAAAATTCAGTTAGTTGATGACGGGGAAAAAAACAACTTTGACAATCCCTATATGACTGCTACGCGGCGGTCATAATTATCTTGCCTGATAAATCAATTATAGGCCTGATCATAACATCAAGAATTGATATTAGCTTGATATTGAATGACCAGTGACCACATATGGAATATTAATGTAGCTTTAATATACTTATACTGATGGAAAAGTCTATTTACTTGTACAGAATACTTACTTGTAACCAGAGACTGATCTTTGAGAGGCTGCATGACAGATTTTCATTTCATTTCATTTTTTCACGTAGAAAAACAAATGTACCTCCGCGCTACTGCGGGTCACATCTAGCGCATCAACGGGAGAGGACCGAATCCAGTGTGAGAGAGAGAGAGTTCACCGGAGCGACAAAGATGTTGAATTATAGCAGTGTTTCTCAAACTTTTTTTCTGGGGACCCACTTTTTAAAAATGATATACTATCGCGACCCAACTCGTGACTGTGGTAGTTAGTTTTTATTATTCAGGTGCCAACATAAGGACTAACGTTTTGACTCTGACGAAGACGTGACACACGTCAAAACGTTATCCTTATGTTGGCACCTGAAAAATAAAAACTACTATAATTCAACATCTTTGTCGCTTCAGTGAACTCTCTCTATTTCATTTTTTCACTTAGCACATTTTTTTCACTTAGACTTTTTCCACTTATTCTAATATTACCCTTCCGGTAAACTTATTAGACTGAGGATATACTTTAAGTATCACGAAGATGAGAAATTGGGCGCCAGTGGCTCAGGACAAAATACTTAACCCCAAAAGTGCCCCGATGTGCCGGTTGGTGCCATGCATGGCAGCCTACACCATTGGTAAACCTAAACGTTTACTACTGGTACACCTCAAAAATACTTAACTTATACTAAAATGAACTAAAAGTTGTGCTAAAAGTATATAACTAGTATCTTCACTAGTTTACTTACAGTATAGTTTTCAGTACTTACGAGTTTACTATTATAAACTGAAAGTGAGCCAATTTAGTCCGAAGTAACATAGTACATACAAGTGTACCACAAGTACATTTATACTAAATAAACTTACTACCTAAAGTAAACATTGGAATTATACTTCAACAGCACTTCAGTTTTCTTGATAAAATGAACTTTAAAGTATACCTTTTTTTGAAGGGGAGGTCTGTATGCTTTCAGGTTTACATATCCAATACAGTAGTTGAATTGTCACTTACATAAGCAGAGACAAATTCTGTAGGCAATGAAAGGCTGGCAATTGTCCTTCTTTTAGGATTTTTATCTCAGACTGAATAGCCATATTAAAGCAGCACCATATTAAAGCAGCATTTCGGTGTCCCGGGAATCGTTGATCAAAAATTCAGGAAGTTGATGACGGGGAAAAAAACAACTTTGACAATATATGACTGCTACGCGGCCATAATACGCGGTCATAATTATCTGGCCTGATAAATCAATTACTCTGGGTCTGATAAATCAATTACTCGGGGTCTGTAACACCCACTAACGTAATAACTTCCCACCAACGTAATAAAAATCTGCACATTTTAAACGTAATAATCCTGCCAACATAATACGTATAAGTAAGTATATATAATAATTATGACCGCCGCGCTTTTTTTTTCTTCTTTTTCGCATGTCCAAATTTCCGTCAAGGATTCCCGGGACACTGTAAGACCGGGGTACACGAAACTTGGTGGGCATGTAACCCCACATGGATAGCATGGAACCTCCTGTTTTCGTTTTGATCTGTAGCCCCCCCGCTGGACTGGACCCCCCGAAAGGAGGGTAGGGCAGACACAGTTTTCTGTGAATATCTCGAGAACCGTAGGGTTTAGGAGGACCATTTTTTTTGTATGTTGATCTCAAAGGGCCATGTCAACCCATTCCATAACCACTCATTTCATGTATAGCGCCACCTAGTTAAACACAAAAAAGTAAAAATGAGGTGTTGTAATCGCAGGTATTTGTGACCTAACATAGTCCAAACTTCACGAAATTGGAAGTGTAGGATCATTATGACACCCTCTGAATGCACGCCAAGTTTCGTGGAATTCCGTTCATGGGAGGCCACACAATAAATTAATTTATGTTATTATACACCAACTGGCCTGTAGGTGGCCGGAGACAGTTTTCTGTGAATATCTCGAGAACCGTAGGGCCTAGGAGGTCCACCTTTTTTTGTATGTTGGTCTTAAAGGGGCATGTCAACCTATCCCATTACCACTTATTTCATGTATAGTGCCACCTAGTTAAAAATTAAAATGCAAAACATTAGGTGTTTTCATCACAATATCTCTGGCTGACATGGTCAAAACTGCACGAAATTGAAAGTGTAGGATCATTATGACACCCTCCGAATGCATGCCAAGTTTCGTGGACTTTCGTTCATGGGGGGCCTTACAATAAAATAATTTATGTGTATATTTAGTGACCGTACACCAACAAGGATTCCCGGGACACTGAAAGACCGGGCTACACGAAACTTGGTGGGCATGTAACCCCACATGGATAGCATGGATCCATCGATTTTCGTTTTGATCTGTAGCCCCCCCGCTGGACTGGACCCCCCGAAAGGAGGGTAGGGCAGACACAGTTTTCTGTGAATATCTTGAGAACCGTAGGGCCTAGGATGACCAATTTTTTGCGTATGTTTGCCTCCAGGGGTCATGTTAACCCATTCCATATGCACACATGTGCATAAACAGATACTGTACACAAGCACAAACACATACATTCACAGTAATCCTACGTATGACACATACTCACACAGTAGACATATATACGCATGCATGCACATGCCACACACACAGGCACATAAACAGGCAAACACACAAGCACATGCACATGCACGCACACACACCCACCCACACACCCCCACACACATAAACATAAACATGTACACGCACACATGCACACAATTCAAGAATTTCTCAGAATTATGAACAGGCAAGATGGGGGTGGGGTTGTATAAAATGTATATTACATGTGAAATCTATGAACTAATCATGTTTTGGTACTTGTTGTCTAGCAGATACCAGTGAGAATTGAGTGTGCAAAATGCAATTAAGTGAGACAGTTAGAATCATATATGCCTTTCAACGTGACTTATTTTTGTGGAAAACATGTGCTGGACTGGGCGGCGGTCATATTTTGTACCGCTCTGCGGTACATCTAGTTAAGTATATAGTAATAATAAGTATATAGTAATAATTTCCCACCAACGTATTAACTTTTGCCTAAAAATATGCTCTAACTGTAATATCTTGCTGTATGCTGATGACACTGTTATTTATTCTGCTAAATGCGATATTAATTTGATCAAGTCTTCATTGCAATCAGATTTTGACAACATTCAAAAGTGGTACGCAGATAATGGGCTCATACTTAACAAGCTGCTGCGGGAGCCAAAGACGGCCTACAGAGAAGGTAACATCATGGCATAATGACAACCTAATGCAGAGCTTTTGCTGGCTTGTTCAGTAAGGTAATAAAATGTCTCCAGCAAAAAAGCGCTGTCACATTGACAACCCTACGGAGGCCCAGTACCTGGGACAACTGGTCCTGACATTCGGCTGGTACTTTGGGAGGAGCTTCAAGTGGTTGATCGAGAATGATGTTGGCTACATCAAATAGTAAGTACATTGCAGAAAACATTAAAGAAAACCAAACAGCATACGTTTCTTAAACTAACCATGACGTGTGTGTTTGTGTGTGTGTGTGTGTGTGTGTTTCAGTGTTCTTGACCGCCACTTGGAGGAGACCCAGGACCCAAAGAGAAAAACTCCCATCAATGACGGGTGGCTGAAGGACAGCCTGATGAGCTATGTGACGCTGTTCCCCCCCGTCTCTTGTCACCTTGAGGTCAATGTGGATCGGGCCATTTACGGCCAGGGGCAGTTCAAGTCCTTCACCTTCTTTGAAATGTGGAGCTGGTACAGCCTGCATAAACGCTACCAGGCTGACCCACAAGCTGGGAGTGAACAAGAAAGAAAGAAGGCGCGGGATGCTCATGCCGCTGTGAAGCAGTGGCTGCTTAAAAAGGAGGGTGACATCACCACCAAGTCCCTCAAGCGCTTCCGGGTGTACATTTTGGAGAAAGAGGTATGCTTGTTGAGTTGTCCTAATTCTCCTAATAACACTGTAACATCTGATGCATAACAGAAAACATAAAGCTGATACCTACCTGTGTTTCACAGAAGTCTCAGTCGGGCGCCGCTCGTCCTGCTGCCACTCCGTCGTCTGCTGCTGCGGCCACTCCGTCTGCTCCTCCTACAGCCACTCCGTCTGCTGCTGCACCTGCTGTCGCTGCTCCATCTTGCGCGTCGTGGTGTGATGATGATGACCTCATGCTGGATGCCCTCGTCACCTTTGAGAGTAGTCAAGGGAAGCCAGCTGACGAGCTGTCCACTAGCCAGCCACAGCCTGCTCCTCCTGCCGCTGCTCCTCCTGCGTCTCCTGAGCCTCCACTCCTCACTGGGAAGCGGGCCAAGAAGTCTGCCAAGAAGAGTCAGAAACAGCAGCCTGCTCCTCCTGCTGCCGCTGCTCCTCCTACTCCTGAGCGTCCACTCCTCGCTGCATCTGAGAAGCGGGCCAAGAAGTCCGCCAAGAGTCAGACACAGAAGACCACACCGGCCTCCAAGTCCGCAAAGAGTCAGACACAGCCGCCGCCGTCGCCCAGTCAGCCTACACCCAAACCGTCCTCCAGGTCCGCAAAGCGTCAGACGCAGCAGCCAGCGCCATCCACCGAGCAGCCTGCGCCCAAACGGCCCTCCAGGTCCGCCAAGAGTCAGACACAGCCGCCGTCGTCGCCCAGTCAGCCTGCGCCCAAACGGCCCTCCAGGACCTCCAAGCGTCAGACGCAGCAGCCAGCGCCATCCTCGCCCAGTCAGCCTGAAGCGCAGCAGCCCGAGACGTCCATCAGCCAGGTTGCTCCTGACGCTCGCCCTGAGCCGCAGCTGTCACCGTCGCCCTCCATCAGCCAGTCTCAGCCTGCCTCTCGGTCTCAGCCTGCCTCTGCCACCACGTTGTCGCAGAGCGACTCTCCTGTAAGTGTAAAAATGACAGTGTGGTGCATGCATCTTACAAAATACCTCAGTCACAATCTAATTATGCACTGTTTATATATATATGCTGTTTGTGTTATGTGTCTTTTAGGTGGAGCTGGAAGGCTGGGTGAGGCTATGGGAGGACCCTAGCGGCATCCCAGCGGCAGCCGTCACCTGGTTGAAGGAGGACAGCGAGCGAGGGCTTTTCACTTCGGTGCAGACCTTCAAGGACATCAGGGGGCAAATCAAGAGGCGGCGGGTCCTGAAGTCGGACCGCATGTGGTTTTACCCACCCGAGCCACCTGGCTACCTCGGCGGCGGCGTTCCCTCTCCTCAGCCCTTTTTCCGGAGCCGCTTGTTCTTCTGGCGCCCTGTTGGCGTGTGGCGGTGCTCCATCAGCTGCCCGCGTGGTGACGCGTGCGCGGGGGCCGGACGCAACACCCATCTGGCCACGGAGAGTTTCGGGCGCCTCCTCCTCCCAGAGAGCTTCCCTGCGAGCGGCTCCTGCGGCACGCCTTTCTCCTGGCGGAGGCCAACAACGTCCAGGATTACCGGAGCCAAATTCTGTCCACGTTTGGCACGGTCCTGAAAATGGACTCCACAAAGAAGGCAAGTTAACCAAGAGTGTGTTGCACGCATACAAGTACTCACAGGAAAAACACCACATCACGCAAACCTAAACTGTACTCGTATTTGTTTGTTTGTTTTGTCGTAGGTGGTGAAGAAGCTCTCTGGGGAGGGCAAGGGCTCGGCCGAGTGGTTCACCAGCATCGGCAACAAACTCTCCCAGATCGTGTCCTTTGTTCTCACCTGCGAGGAGTCCGTGGAGAAGTTGGAGCCCATGTGCCGTGGAGTTATGGAGAGATTCCACCTCGCCAACCAGCCCGTCCCCCAGATCCTTTACATCGACCGGGGATGCTGCAGGGCGCAGGGTCCGACGGCTGTGGAGACCCTCTTCCAGCCTTGGGTGGACAACGGGATGGTGGTGAGGCTGGATATCTTCCACTGGCTCCATCGCTTTGACGCCGCTCTGCGGACAGAGGCTCACTCCAAGTACCCCGCCTTGAAATCCGCGCTGGCCGGGGCGGTGTTGGCCTACAACCGCCAGGACCTGGATCTGCTCATCGCGGCCGTCAGGGCCAGAGACTCGTCCGTCATGGAGGCCGTGTCGGACGAGGATGTGGTCCGACGCTACATCTCGCGGGAGCAGCTAAAGCACCACGTCCGACGGGTCACCCTCGGCGCCCATGAGACGTTTCGCCTCATTCACCTCATCATCGAGGAGCTGAAGGGTCCGGCTGGGCTCGACGAGAGTGGCGTCAGCCTCTTCAAGTCCACTGGTACGACAAAACACACACACACACAAACACACACACGCTCAAAGTCAATTATGTGCTAAATGAATGCATGTTTGTGTGTTTTGTGCTTACAGCTGCCATCAATGAGATGTGGGCCAGCCAGCAGCGACACCTGGAATGCATCCAGGACCCACCAGGCATGAGCATGTACCGTGTTGCCCGCACCACCACCATCAACAAGTGCCTGCGTGGGAGCAACAGCTTGGAGGGGTTCCACCGCTCGCTCCCCCACATGATTCCAGGTGACCTAGAAAACACAACAAATACTTGCAATAGCGCTCATATCAACAATAGCGCTCATATCAGCAATAGCGCTCATATCAGCAATAGCGCTCATATCAACAATAGCGCTCATATCAGCAATAGCGCTCATATCAACAATAGCGCTCATATCAGCAATAGCGCTCATATCAGCCTGTTGTTGTGATGTGCCTGCAGGTCCCCACTGTGCGGCGCGGCCCTACCAGGTGTACTTGGTCAGCGGCATCGCACGGTGGAACGCCGAGAGGAGCTCGGCGGCCGTGTTTGGAGGTCGGCAGAGGTCCAGCGTCTACTCTGCGCCGCTCGTGGACCGCCTCAACGCTCGCTGCCAGCTGCTCTTCGGGGAGGCCGTCGATCAGAATTTCCGGCCCCCGGCCAACGTTCAATCCGACGAGCTGCTCGGGCTCGAATACTTGTTTTGCCAGAGCACGGGGAAGTCTGAGGCTTTCTCCCTCGACGGTCTCGTCGACGATGGCCCGGCCCCCGAGGAGGAGGTGTATCAGCCTGGTGAGGATGATCCCGGCGCCGAGGCAGACGAAGCCTACCAAAGCGACGAGGACCTGGAAGACATAGATGCTGCCCGCATCACGCTGACCAACAACGAGACGGCCACTGTCCATCCGCCAGCCTTTGTGAGTCTCACCGACATGCTGCTGAACCACAAAGACATTTTTATATACACATTTATAGACATATACAGACATTCATATTAGACATTTATTTTAGAAAGAACATTGTTTACATTTCAAGTGACACTCTCTCTCTCTCTCTCTCTCTCTCGCTGTTTTGTAGGAGGACGCCTGCAGTGCCAATCCCCTCCCTGGGTTCCAGGAGCTGGAGGCCTTCTGCTCTACGCTAGTGCAGCTTGGGGGTGCTGACCAGAAGCTCCAGCTCACCACCACAAGCGCAACGCCATCCTCGACGCCTGGAATGCGGTGGAGGAGCACGACAAGCAGCCACAGAAGTACCACCAGCTGTACCGCACGCACTGGGGCAACACTTTGTACTGCCGTACAAAGAGGGATGACCTCGGCGAAGCCGCCCTGATCCAGCGGGTGAAGATGGCCAGGAGGTACGCGCCGGCCCAGCAGGACATCAGCGCGCAGCACAACCGCCTCATGTACGTGCTGGTCAAGCTGCTTTGGTTGAGTGCCCCCCAGTCCTCTCGAACCGGCCCGGAAAAGGCCAGCATCCTCAAGGCCTATGAACTCATACAGCACAGGGTGTTGGTGGACGACCCGGTGCTGTCCAAGGCGGGCATCCCTCTCCTCTCCCCAAGATCAACGTCAAAACGGTCAGGGACTTTATCCGACAGCAAGAGAGGCTGGTCAACTTTCACGCCACCAGGCAACCTTCGGTGGTCTCAAAGACCACCTCCGTATCGTCCACAGAGCTTCCTCCAGCGCCACGGCAACCCGACGTCCTCCCTCCGCCCGACTTCCCGGTGATGGAGTACGTACCAACGGCCAGCACGGCCGGCACCAAGAAGCTGAGGGGACGGGCTGACATGGCGGCGCCGTCGCAGCTTCCTCCTCCTCAGCCACTGCTTCCTCCTCCTCGGCCGCTGCAGAGACCCCCCGCCGCCTTCAGCATCACCGGGTCTGTGCCCACCCCCACGCAGTCTGTGGCGGGCCCCTCCTCCACACAGACCGCGCCGACTGCTGCGCCCTTGGCTCGGCTTGTGCCCATCCTGCCTGCCCCTGCTCTCGCTGGGCCTTCCTCCAGCCAGACCCACGCTGCTCCAGCTTCCTGGTCCAGGTCGACTCATTATAAAAGGAAGCTGGTGGCAGACCAGCCCACCCAAGTTGGGGCAAAGCTTTTCAGGGTCCAGCACATCCCCAATTGCAAGGTGTGTGGCCAGCCTATACAGGGACATAAAAAATACAAAAAGAAAACGTATTGCCCTGTGAAAGACATGTCACCCTCCAAGGGCCTGGACAACAGGATCTACAGAAACTTTGCCCACTTTGTCGCCGTCATAGATGGCTTGGAGGACTGACACTGTACAAATTGTAAATAATTTTTTACCTGTAATCTGTGTTATGGTCTTACAAGTGCCCGTTATCATGGCACGTTTTTCTCTGTTGTGCACCGTTCTATTTTATGCACTTTCTAACTTGTTATCTATGTTCTGGTCTTACAAAAGCCCGTTGCCTTGGCACTTTTCGCTGTGCTTTGCAGTGTTTTGACTGTACAAACTGTACAATAGTTTCTAACTTGTTATCTATGTTCTGGTCTTACAAATGCCCGTTACCTTGGCACCGTTCGCTGTGTTTTGCAGTGTTCTCCTATTTTATGCACTTTCTGACTTGTGTTTTGCAGTGTTCTCCTATTATGCACTTTCTAACTTGTTATCTATGTTCTGGTCTTACAAAAGCCCGTTGCCTTGGCACTTTTCGCTGTGCTTTGCAGTGTTTTGACTGTACAAACTGTACAATAGTTTCTAACTTGTTATCTATGTTCTGGTCTTACAAATGCCCGTTACCTTGGCACCGTTCGCTGTGTTTTGCAGTGTTCTCCTATTTTATGCACTTTCTGACTTGTGTTTTGCAGTGTTCTCCTATTATGCACTTTCTGACTTGTTATCTATGTTCTGGTCTTACAAAAGCCCGTTGCCTTGGCACCTTTCGCTGTGCTTTGCAGTGTTTTGACTGTACAAACTGTAAAATAGTTTTTGACTTGTTATCCATGTTCTGGTCTTACAAATGCCTGTTGTCTTGGCACCGTTTGCTGAGTTTTGCAGTGTTCTCCTATTTTATGCACTTTCTGACTTGTTATCTGTTTGCTGGTCTTACTGAATAAAAATGGTAAATGAGTAACAATGCCTTGTTGAGTGTCTGTACATTTATTTTACACACACACTAGAACTAGAACTAGGTTTCTAAAGGGTCAAAATCTTAAATCTAAATTAGTTTAAAGCCTTAAAAGTCTTTTATTGTGCACTAGGTCAAAATACATTTAGTGTCTGTCATTTCAGGTTTTTAAGGAGAAATAAAGTTGGTATTTGTTGTCTATACCAAAAAGCGTATGCTTAAAATTTCAATCACAATGGTCATAAAAGGTCTTCAAAAGTCTTACATTTAACTTCTTTAAACTAAACACTTTCTTTCTTTAAATTTAAACACTTTTCATAATAGTTGAAAGCATAAAGGACATAGGGTGGGGGAAAAAAACTCATCTCACACAAGCTGGCATTTGTGATAAATCCAATACTTTATTGAAAGAAAGGGAGCAAACTAACTACAATTTTTTTTTTTTACTAAAAAACGTTTCAATATCTTGGGACTTGTGTACAACAAAGGTGAATAAAAGGCATTAAAATGAATGCGGGGGGGTTTATGCTTGGTGAAACTGTGTGATTGTGTTATAATCTAGCTATAAAAAACCTATTTGCAACAGCACCTTTTCAGGTGATGTTCAGTAAAACACACGGGATTCACTTTCCTGCGCTGACACAAGTTTGTTTGTTTTGAATGATGTCAGAGCCACGTGTAGCGCTCCCTGCGGGATTCCTCCTACTTCCTGGTCCAGCAAACCTAGGGGAAGGCATAAGATAATCATATGCTAATCAGGATTTTGACACAAGCATCGATCTGACATCTGTAGACTCTCTGCCAATTACCTGTCTAATCAATTGCACTTCAGTCCTGCGCACCCCCCTTGGCGGAGGTCTGCACTCTCGGAGTGCTTTTCTAGTTTTGCATGGCACACTTAATTTCTTAATCTGTCTGTCCATAGGTCAACACTGCCTCCTTACCAAGTTTCTTAAAGGTTTTCACCAACTCACCCAACCAAGTACACGTGTTTACCTTGGAAAAACAATTTTGAGCCTGGCTTTATCACACTATCTGCTTTTGTGTGTATGCAAATTAGAACATTTTTAATGAGATAGGGCCTCATTTGCATATGTAAACATTAAAATATAAAAAACATGCAATACATTTTTTTCTCATCTTAACATAAGTAATCAACTAAGAAAGTTTCATGGTGATATCTATTATTTAATTTTTTTACCCTATTCACCTGTACTGCCTCGCCTTAATTGCCTATTTATGCTAATTATGCAAATTGTCCAAAGTGCAACTTTAGGCAACCAAGTTGAATTCCACCCACTAGGCCTATAGATGACATTTCTGCAATAAAACTTTAGGGTACTCAACATTTCTGGGTTCATGAAATCACGCCTACATGCTGCAACACAGGTATGAATATTATGTTTTAGTGAGTGTCCAAAGGGGTGAAAGCCACTTTAAATCGGGTCACATTATTGACTGTTGTGTGTCCGAGAGTCAGTTTGTGGGTTTTGTAAGGGTCAGCAGCAGAATGAGGGACAAGACCTACAAAGTGGTGAGTTAAGCAGGGAGGTTGGTAACGTTAATGCTGCTAGCAGTGCTAGTTAACATTAGCTAGGCTACTGTAGCCTTCATACTGTATGATTCATATCAATCATTAACCTAGGAATACTTCGTGCATTTAATGAACATTTTGTGCAATAATTCAAGGCAAATTAATAAACTGAATATGGTGGTCCAAGAGCAGACCATGCATCAGCCCGACTGAGCAGTGATGACAGCATAGGATGAGTCAGGTAACGTTAAGAAGCACTGCCGTTAACGTTAACCACTTTCACACACACGATATAAAATACACGATGATAAATATAAAATTAAATATCAAAACACTATTATTTACACGATTACTCCTGAAATAACTGCTATTAACTGCACATTCACTATATAAAAATCACTGTTTGGAGGAAAGGGTTCGCGTACTGTCGCCGTTTTGAAATGATTTCGCGCTGGTTTGTGCATTGCTTATATATTATCAGAGAATGTCTAATAAGGGGAGAACCGCCACTCTCGGGAAACTTCCGGTTTCTGAACTGGTTGCAGTTCCTGTTCTGGTTCCACATGAGGGCGCTCATAGATATATACACTAGATGTCGCCTTCTGCTTCTCAGCATGCGTCAACACCGCCGCCATCATGGTACAGGGATCTGAAGCGCTAAACTAGTTCTCCTGTATTGTCAGCGTTACCTATTTAGCGACGTTTGGCCATCCCCAGCGATAGAAAACCTTTTTAGCGATTAACGACACATTTGGGAACTTCTCACGGCTTCTTTGTTGTTGAAACGTAAGAAAATCACCTTTCTCATGGCTTTGTCATTTATGAATTCAGCTACATCTCGTTTGCCCATGGCACTGACCCATGCATATAAAAAAGTAACGACTGGCGTAGCCTATGTAGTAGCAGAGGTAAATGTTCTACAGATATACAGCAACTTCTGGTGAGATTACAACTTACATGAGTAAACGAGACGAGGGGTATGTGGCCTCAACCAGAGCCTGTCTACGAAGAGCCTGTTTACTTTCATTGTATCGAACCTGGTTGCAGTTTACTCATTGTTCCTCTAGGGGCCGCCGCTAGCTAGTGCAGAATGAATGGGAGTCTATGGGGCTAGACGGGTAAAATGTATCTTTATTATCGTCTTAAGCTTAGTTTTCTCTAGACTCAACCATAAATACATGCCTGTCAGTTGGAACGACCCAAAAAACTAGATAATTGCTTGAGATTTTGACGATTTATGGTGATTTTATTTTCGCTAGATCTTTGCCCAGATTGACGCTAATGCATTATAGAGGAGTGGATCACTGAAGCAAGATGGCGTCTCGATTGACGCATTCGTTCCAATGAACAGCAGTAGTCAAGGCGACATCTAGTGTATATATCTATGGAGGGCGCTCACGAATAAGTGCAGAATGAATGGAGGTCTATGGAGCTGTACCCCTCAAATCCACTTTTCTCGGGATATAATTTTTTGGCCAGAAATTGGAATGTTGCATGCGAAAGAGGGGGCAGAGAAAATATACACCGCTGAGTATTATATTTTTGGAGTCACTTATTTGTTCTAAAAAGCCTTTCAAATGCGTCAATGACATCATTCATTAGCAGAAAGCTAGTGAGTTGTGGGCAACAACGACCCAACCTGTAAGAAATCGAAAGGACGTAAGTACTCGTTCATTCAACTTTTGACCTATAATCCATATTGATCTTGCACTTCCCCATTGTTTTTGCACTTATTCAAGATCGCCCCAAGCGGAACTGCAGCAGATTGCAGGTACAATGGAGTTAATAGGGAGTGATCCGGCTCTCCCTAAACGGGCTCTGATATTATTCAGTGAGGCGCGGTGGTTTATGGGATGAGTAGTTCCTTCGCTCGGAAATGAAAATATGTACACAGTCTTGTACCTTTGACTTTTTTTGGATTTTCTCTTCGTTTTTTCACTCGAAATGATATGTTATGAGTTATGCCGTAGCTGGTTAGCCTAAGACATGCTGTAAAACTCTTTAGATACGGATTTTTCCAAACGTCAATGGGACAAATGAATGGGAATCTTACATCCGGCACCTAACCGCGTTTTGGCTGTGGGCGGGTGCAGCTCTATTAGGGGTTTGCACCGACGTCACGTTCTGGCCGGTAACTATGGCAACCCAACACGCGCGGCCATATTGGCGATACTCAGTGAATTAAGTACAATGGAGTATTATGCACTTTGGATATCTTACGTGATTGTAGCCGTGTCTAAACAACAGAAAAGCTCATCAAAATGCGTCTAAGATGCAAAGGCATATAGGGCAGGATTTGGACCACAAGAAAAGGTGCGTTATTTCGAGAAATTACGGATTATTGGCGGCGCAGATCCATATGAGTTGGGTGAGGGAGACGAAGTACTAAGTTCAACCACAAGCGCCCCTTCCTCTGATAACTTCTGGCATTATTGTCCCTTCTCCCTGGTCTTTTAATAATTTTTGGTCGATACCTACACCAGATGTTTTTCTCAGTCTGACCTATTGGTACAACCTAAAACACGGCAATAATTAACCATTTTCCTTGACGATGTTAGGGATTTACTTCAGTGCCTAATGCTTTCTAATGAGGCGAGTATCTCCAATATGGCGATGTCCAGATCTGATGACACGCCGTGCAAACCCCTAATAGGGTACGTGAGAGGAGAATCGATGAGCTTTGATTCCAACTTGGTCATAGTCTACTATGCGATTAAAAAGCATGCCCACATGTGTGTACATAGTACGGTAAGCTATCCAAACAAACCTAGAACAGCTTGCGAATTATTCTCCCGAGCCTAGTGATGGCGAGATGAAGCTTCTTGAACCCTTGAAGCTTTCCAGCCAAATGTGTTGAAAAGTGGTTAATTTCTCGAGGCTTCGAATGCACCCTAGGACACCTACTGGTCAATAAAAATACAACACATAAAAATTCCACACAAAAGAGCAATACAAAAAGCGCCATTTGGTCTGCCTAACAATTAAAGTAGTAGCTATAGGCGATCTCTGAAAGTTCATGAAAATCGAGACAAGGATCGAACCCAAGTTGCAAGATCCCTAACCTAACGCCTTGCCCAGTGTCCCAAAGAGTGACTTCATTGTAGTGAAATATTTTCTCTTTTTGTAACAAATGAAGTAGAAGGTGATCCGCGAGAATATATAATCTCGAGGAAGGTTTGAACCCAGGACGCGCGATTTCTAGTCCAACGTCTTACCCAGTGTCCTATCCTACAATCAGCCTTCTTCCAGAGAAAAAGTCTATATTAAATTGTAGGCTGACGTTGGGTAAAATGACACAGAAGAGAGCAAAGTGCTTTTGTAACAGTATGTTTGAAGAACAGAGGGCAGTGAAAGTGCTTTGGTAACTGGGTAGTATTTTAAATGAACAGAGAGCAGTGATATATAGGCCTACAACCAACCAACGAATGACAACTACCCGCGAGTAGGCTACGTATTCGAGTATGGGGCATCTTAGTCGAAGCGTCCTGCCTAAAGTGAACCACAACTCGAAGCAGTGGAGCCAAACGAGGCCTCGAACGTCACGCCTGACGTCAAATTACCAATACAACTCAAGCCTCGATACTGGGCTTTGCTGGGAATGGCTTGACGTTCTCGACACATGCTTCGGAGCCTCAATATCAACCGTAACTTCACTAACCGAGCCCACCAAGTGTTTTGCCTAAAGTGAAAGTGTCTTCGCGGGCCGAGGTGCATTCTTCAGATCTCTGTAAACGTCTATGACAATCGCCTTGTTCCTTTTTTTTTAGTTTAAAACGAACTGAAAACCCAGACACCACAATTCAAGGCCGTAGTCATGATGTCAACATTGGGACAAATGATTGTCAACATTGGGACCAAATCTGTGGTGGGGTCTGAGGGACCCCCAAACAGAATTTCAATACATTTCCTACCATGCAAAAATATTATTAAAAATCACAAACAAGTCGTTAGTTAGGTCAGTCAATTAGGTTATTCCAAACTTTTGACGGACCCCCCCCTGTGAAAAGACAAGGGTGGAGAAGAAGCAACTTCACTGGTCCGTCCCTGGACCCGTGACTCCATTTGTGTTCAAAATGTATACTTTAAAAGAAATTACAAACTAGAGTATCTTATGATAACCTCTATATTACACAGAATGTGGTTCTTTGACTTATAACTTACACCTGAAGATTTTTTTAAACTAAGGCTTAGACTCATAGGTTTGAGATTTTGTCTTAATTTAGATTTTATTATGCTGGCGGCTAATCACACAATTTTAACGTAGTTTGAAAGGGACATCAGGAATAGACTACTAAGACAGGCCCCTCTTCTGTCTGACTCACCTCATGTTACCCCTGTATGCATTATAGACTGGCTTCTGACAGAAATGACGTTTTGTGCCAACATGTAGAAACACTAGGCCTACTACAGCCTTTAATTGGTGAATGGAGGTGCAAATTCCTTTCTTTGGTTATTGTCCGCAATTCACATTAACTGTAGGCTGTCACGTAGGCTATCGCCACATTTGATCACGTTTTGCCTGAATGGATGCGCGATTGAGTGCGCATCTAAATAATATGCAAGATGCAACTATAATTTCTAAGAGGCCTATACACGGTAATTTCTGGCATTACTACTAGCATATGAATGCACTATTTATGTTGAAAGACGTGAAAGAAATGACACAGGCTTGCACAAATTCATCATTTCACTTTCGCTATCATTGCGAGAATAGGCTACAATATGGAAAATGTTCCCTTTCAGTCTGATTGGCTCAAACATGTATGGGATTTCCTTAGCCTGTGCTACACCTTTCCAAGAAGTTTTGTGAAAAGTGTACCAGTAGCTTTTGCGATATTGTTGACAGCCCTACCTCACTCACCGCAGTAGGGTGCAGTAAATGGAAGCTTTTGATAGCGCACGCCACTAACGAAAAACGGAAAATCACCAGGAAAAACCACTCAGGGGTGTAGGCTACTCTGGAACCATATAGGTCACTAATTTGTGCGTTACTTACGTTTGATTACATTTCAGATACGTGTTGGTTTCCTGTAGGCCTAGTATAGCGCTTTATTCTTTCTTTATTTTTCTATGTCCGAATATTGGGAGGGACATTTTGGTCATATTTGAATATTGGGGGGGACACGTCCCCCTCAATGTCTATGGTGACTACGGCCCTGCCACAATTCAGTTAAAACGTCACGTCAAAGAAAAAAGTCTGCTGACAATGTTCGCTTCTATCTGTCAAATTTGAACCCAGTTCATGCACAACATAACACTAGTCTTGCTTACTGGGCCTAGTTCTTAAAGCTGCAGTTGGCAAGATTTTTTAAGATTTTTGGCAAGATATATTCGATATATCAAAATCGACACTACAGAACAACATAAATCAGCGGGTTTTAGAATAAAACCCGCACTTCTACCTCCACATAGAGCCTGTTATTTGTTTTGCAAAAATCCACAGCTCCCGCTTCTTCTGGTCCAATCAGAGCAGGGCTGTGTGAGATCTGACTGTCAATCACAGTCTGGTGCAGTCTGGTGCGCACTGACGAGCACAAAATCGATGAGAGGGTGCTCGGTAGTAGTGGGGGAGGGGCATGAGAGTTGTAAACATTCAACATTTTGGCTAAGTCCCCTAAATCTGTCAGACTTGCCAACTGCAGCTTTAAAATAGCTGCCCTTGAGGGTCCCTGTGAGCTTGAGAAAAAATGGTGAATAGCTGGTGCCCAGAAAAGAGGCCAAAAACGGTGAAAAAGGCTAAAAATACTTAAAATGGATAAAATAGCTGGCCAGAAAAGAGGCTAAAAATGATTAAAATGTTTACAATACCTACCCAGAAAGGTGCCTCGAAGCTGGGGGAAAAAATGGCGAAAATGGCTAAAAAAGCTCAAAATGTATAAAATAACTCGCCATAAAAGCCTAAAAATGCTCAAAATGGATAAAATGTGTGAAATAGCGCCCCCCCCCTGTGGGTTAGGGTTAGTGAAAGGAGTTAAAAACTACCAATCGAACCCCCTCCGGTTAGGGTTAGGTTTAGGAAAGAAATCCACGGCCCCAACAAAGTTGGAGCTCACATTAGGCACGGTCCTTCCTGGAATGGCTCAGGTTCCTCACCGTTCACTAAGACCTCCCAATTATTGACATAGGTTTGGCAAAATGGCCTTAAATAAACTCAAAGATTGGGACTGGGTTTGGGGTTAGGTTGGGGTTAAGGTATTCGCTCCAAATAGGCATCGAAATAAATATTTATGGCATGATCTCAGGAAAGTATTATTGGTTTTCTCAGATAAGTATTATTTGGTTGTGTGTCCTTGTTTTTAATCTCTTGTCCCCACTGATTTTAGGATTGTTAGCATTCAAAATTGCTTTTGTTAGCCTCAGATATTGCTTTTCAGGTAAGTATTGTTTGGTTGTGTCCTTGTTTGACAATTCTAAAGCGGATAGTTCCGGTAGATTATGATTGGCCATTCTAAAATCCAGCACAAACATACACCTTGACCGCATTTAGTTTTATATCACTGTGTTACCATATCTTGATACAAAAATGTAAGTAGCTGCGTCTTGACGTTGCTTGGCAACCATTCAGATAGAGGAAATATATTTCTTGCCAGAAGGATAATTATCTATGAATAAATTGTTACATTTCTCGTTGCTGTGCTTTTTTTAAAAATGAAATCTTGCGAGATATATCGGAACGTCACATATTACCAACCGTCCTGTATGTCCAACCTCTTACGTGTAGGCCTATGTGTCACTTAATATTAGTGTTGTCAGTTAAACGCATTATTAACGGCGTTAACGTAAACCTATTTTAACGGCGTCAATTTTTTTATCGCAAGATTAACGTTCTTTTTGGTGTAACAAACTTTGTAGTTTTTTCACAAGCTGTTGCAACAACTAGTAACGTTAGAACAACTACAACACCACACTGGATCTAGCTAGACCGTGCTGCATGTACACGCCCCCTTTTAGGGGAAAGGGAGCTGTTTGGATAAAGGAAACCTATGCTGCATAGAAGTGGGGAGCGAAAAGGGGTTATACTTACTAAATCTTGAAACAAACGTGAATAAAAGGCACAAAATAAGGTTGGTGTAAGAGTTATCTGTGTGTTTGTGGGATTAATGTGACCATTACGTTCGGATATCGGTATCCGTTTTTAACGTGTAAGATACGGCTACATCGATACGTGAAGCCCCGTATCGGAAAAAAACTTAAATGAACCGGTCGTTATATCGATTTACTTGTTATGAATCGGTTAACAACGTTTTCTGCTCGCGAGACTCTCATTTACGTTCCAAGCAGCGCGTTCATCCCACTTCCGGTTTTGAAACTATACGTGGTACGGAATTGTGGGTAATGCAGTTCGTTTTTGGTTACATTCATTGCCCAAAGTTGTCAAATGACCTCATTACCCATACATCTACTGCAATTTAAGCATGTAACAACTTGCACTCTGTCGGCTTTTGTTTTTCGAAATCCAGCGCGAAATTAAACACTTATAGCATTCCTAAACAGCAACGATAGTCTGTAGAGTAGCCTAACCTTTGATGAAGGGATTTAATGTTAAATAATAATGAAATTTTCATTTCAATACAGTATATGAAACAAACCTCAGTTTAGATAATCATATTCACACATTTTTTTTGCCTAATTGACAACCATGACCATGATAATTGATAATATAAAATTAATGTGCATCATGAGCAAATTATAAAAAATCTTTCAGAATGCTTTCCATTCTTGAACTGCATCGAATTGCATCGAATCGAATCGCATCGCATCGAATCATACATCGTTTTTTATAAACACGTATCTTTTCTTGTATCGAATCGTGCCCATGTATCTAGATGCGAATCGTATCGTCTTTTACATGAGAGATTCACACCCCAAAGGCACAGTCAAACTGCCCGTGGCTGACTATAACTAAGTTCGGCAAGCTTAACTTTACATGTCATAACATCAACTAAACATAAGTCACACATTCATTCTATCACTTGTAATATGAACGTAGCCTTTTTCCTACAAATAGGTGAGATAATTGGCTATGCCTGTTATACTGAAGTTCCACAGTTAGCTAGCTAGCAAGCTAACCGTTTTACATGGGATATGGTAAGTGTAGCTATACGTGCTGAATGGGTTGTAATGTTGCCTACATCGTTTCGATATGAGTAAGTTACATACACATAATTCTTTATAACTGCCGTATTAGTAAAATTATTGAATGGCCTGCAAATTAATAACTAGATGTAACGTCAAGGTGTAATTAGGCTATCTGTCTTTCCCATTAGAATCAATGATATATATGTATGTTAACTTGTTTTCTGCTAAAATGGGGCGTGATGCAGATTAAATGTAGCCTATATGATGATGCGCCTTTAGTAGGCTACGTAAAGGCATGCTGCACACACTTGTTTGGGCTTACGAGCCGGCCAAAGAGTAGATTCGTACAATAAACACCAACGCAGTTCTGAACTCCCGGTCAGCTGAATGGTGTTTCAAATTGCTGTGGACACCGATGCCGACATGAGTGCGATGCACTCTGCTTTCGACATTCATGAACTGTACATTAGATTCCATTCTTTTCAATACAACTCTGCACACCAGCATCGCATTTTGCCACTGTGTAAATCACGATTCAGTTATATTTGGTCGACGCCGCTCCATAAAATCCATTGTTCATCCAGTGTTTGCGTGTTAAAAACTTCGGTGCTGATGTGTGTGGCAAGATAATGAATATAGTATTTTATGTTTGTTATGCCCTTTATAAGCTATATTTCTGAAGAATATATTGTGTTGCCTCAGGTCTGCACATCTTTTGAAATTTGATTTGAAATAATCAAATAGACCTACGTCTTAAAGTTAAGTTAATGAAGTAACTTGCTTTGCTTTCATTTGAATCCTAATCAAGATACACAATAATTGCTTTATATTGTTAACATGGACTACTGGAAAGTTCAGAAATGCAAAATAATAGAATTTGAATCATGCGATAAAATATGTGATTAATCGTGATTAACTATAGGAATTCAGCGATTAATCGTGATTACATTTTTTAATCGTTTGACAGCACTACTTAATATTAATTTCTATACAAACCAAGATGGATTCCTAAATAAATGCAAGCACCCCCATAAGTGTATTTAAATTAGCTATGTACCAAAATTTACATTTTACCGTGACTCAAAGATCTGTAAAGAGTGTTGTAAGGCTGCGTGTACAAATCCGCTTGGAGCTCCAGTGGAATTTTGAATTGCGACGAGAATTCTCGGGCTAACCGTTGATGTGCCGTGAGAAAGGTTGGGAATAGGCACCCACCAGCCCAGAACTTAACTCTGAGCGTGGTAAACAAAATTGGATATATCAGGCAGTAAAAGCCCCAGTGAGAACTAGATTTTGTTCAAATCTATACACCTATTGCTACTGAAAAATGTAAGGTTCCTTTATTAAAAGTTATTTTGAAGTATTAAAAAACATCGTTTTAGAATTTTCGAACGAAATGATTGGTAATTAGCACGTTTACGATATGTAGTAACCGTTTTAGAAAAGCAATATAAGCCACTTGAGTCCGTAGGTTAGGCCTACACTGAATTTAAGGCCCTGTTTAGGCAACGAAAATGCAACCGGTGATGTTTTTCTGCATTTAACCCTGTCCTTTAGACGCAAACGGAGGTTTTATCCCGCCACAAAAACTCCGGGCTGATAGTTTTCTTGGGAAAACTCTGCTTGTTCGTTTGCGTCTAAAGAGGTACAAACGGAGATTTATGTGACGAGGCGGAGATTTTCAGTTCAAAAGAGAAAAAGGAAGTGATTCGTTGCTGTTGTTGATATTTTCGGGATTCTGATTGGCTAACATGGGCTTGAGCTTCTCGTTACACTGCCACATACAGGTTTGGCATGCTCTTGAAGGCATATACCAGGGTTAGTGTAAAGGAAAACTTTTCTGAAAACTGACAGGTGTGCACGATGTTATTTTTGAAAATGGAAAGGGTGAAATGTCCGTTTATGAAAATAGCCGGCCACGTGTAAACGTAGCATGAAACAGTTAAGGGGTTTTCAACGCCCCATCTGTTCTAAAAAATATGGCCTCTTGGGGCTTATTGCTTAATTATTACACGGCTCTTCACAATGCAAGTAGAACGCTCCATTTCCCAAAGTTCTAGCGGTCATTATTTTCGACTAAAGGACCTCTGAAAAAAATTATTGACCGCTGTCAATGGCAACAGAGTTTGTGCTTCTAATTCAGGTCTTTCATATCACTCCGCAACTATTGGAACTTCATTCAAAAGCATATACTGACTGTCAGTATATATATCTATGATTCAAAAGTGAAAAGCATACGGTTGATCAGCTGTGTGCTAAAGAATGTTTGATTCAAGTTCAGCGTGTGTTGTTGCGAACTATTTGATTCTCAGGAAAAGCCACGATGAACGGTAACAAATAGGCTAGCCTAGGCTATGTAGGCTAAATTATGGAAGCCTGTTTCCGATACCTGAAAAAAAAAATTGCCAGACACTAAGTCAAAATTATGAGATTTAAAGTCATAATTATGAGATTTAAAGTTGTAATTATGAGATTTTAAGTGATAATTATGAGATCTAAAGTCGTAATTTTGAGATTTAAAGTCGTAATTATGAGATTTAAAGTTGTAATTACGACTTTAATTAAATCTCAAAATGACGACTTTATTTCTCATAATTAAGAGATATAAAGTCGAAATTTCGAGATTATTAACTGTTGCTGTTCTGCTCAGTTTAGCTAGTTGTAGTTTAGACATAAAACTAGTTTAGACATAAAACTGTTAGCTACTGTACTTTGCACACTGTAGCCTTATAGTTTGTTTCAGCAATGTCTTTAGAGGTAAAATCTCATAATTACGACTTTAAATCTCAAAATTACGACTTTATATCTCATAATTATGACTTTAAATCTCATAATTTTGACTTTTTTTTTTTCCAAGTGGCGGAAACGGGCTTCCATACTAAAGAGTCATATCGTGGGGAGTTTATTGTTTCTTGTTTCGTTTTGGCAAGTAGCCGTGTAATAAGCGGGATAATGTATAGAATGCTAGTCATTATTGGGAAAATAAATCCCTTCAGGGCGGAACAAGACCCCTCCGTTGCGTGTCAGGGTTCAATAATTCTATACATTATCCTTTACCCGTAGCCTAAAACTCCAAATAATAGCCCGGGCTTTTCCCAAATCGCCAAACTGCACCGGCTACTATTAGAGACAGGCGTCTATATGAGACAGGCCTTTAATTCCCTTTACACAAAACATTTCCTCTGGTATTATTATTATTATTATTATTATCGAATTCATTATTTCAAACACACTGAATGTCTACCCATATGACTAGGCTATCTGATGACAACGGATCATCATTAATTTAGTGTTGAGATGTTCATTGAGTGAGATAAGATCCAAATAGCAGGGATAAAATCAGATGAAACACGTTTTAATCAAACGTAATTTAGGCTACGACACTGAAAGCTCATATTTTGTCACTAGCAACCTAGCCTATATCGGTCCTTTGTCAAATGCATTATCAGCCAAGACTAGAGAGAAACATGCAGGAGAGAGACCAGGGCCTTCACAATAGGTCAAAGATAAAAAGGGAGTTTAGAGTCTAATCCAAGTAAGGGATAGTAAAGTGGTGAGCTAGACAGTACATCTTAACACTTTGAATGCTGCACAGTTTACTATGGCTCGTTTGAAAGGTGAGACTTTAAGCTCTCAGTGGGGTGGCTCTACATGCATCTGTTCCTGAGAAATCCCAAGCTAAACAGTGCTAGTTTTAATCAAAATCCCTGTTTTTGTTCTAGAAATGGAGATATAGTGTCTTTTATGAAATATGCGCTGTTTGAGCCTGTCACTCTTCTCACACACACAAGTCCATCACTGGGTCAAAGGACTTGTGTAAGATAAATATAGTTTTTCTGTTAAAAAAACACCTTTACTGCTGTCGGGCTCCATAATTCCTCCTCCTCTTGGTCGGTAACGTCTGTGTCACTATCACCGACATATTTGACACTCTGGCAAGGACGTGCCCTCTTGCAAGTGCAGCTCGGCCTCTCACCCACTCAGTGCCGGTTCAGACCTCCATGCAGCAAAATTCTGCTAAGGGGCCCCTCCTACCTGAACTCTGAGCACCAAAATGTACATGTAACCATTTTTTTGCAGTATCATCTGACACCTCAGTGCTCCCAATACAATCATCCCACCCCATTTTGGATGTCTATGGAAGTTACCAAATATAGTGTTTTTCCCTATAAAGGACTAGGAGAAAGAAACTGTATCTGGGCTGTTTGCTTTTGATGCTTGCTACATATCCCCTTGAAAAAAATAACTGCAGTTTTTTTCAAAGTACAGTTCAGTTATACCACAGTAGGCTAGTGCAGTATATCCTAGTATTTTCATGTCCAAAATACTGCATTTCTGTAGGAAAGTACAGTACTATGCACAATGCAGTTTTTTGCGTCTAAAATACTGCATTCCCTGCATAAGAACTGCAAATATTTTCTCCAAAACTGAGGTTTTCATACTCAGAAATATGCAGTTTGACACTTGAAGTAATGCGGGTTTTTTTTGTGTAAGGGTCTGGTTGTAGTACCTACTGGCTGACTGTTCTTCACCTGTAGTAGGCTTCTTGCCAAAGACATAGACTATATGAACTGGCTCCCTGATTCTCTCATTATTTCAATATATTTTCAAACGTGGACTATTTTAAACAATCATTTTAATACTTCATATAGTCCTAATTTACGATGTGCATTTATTGTGCATGCAGCACAGCGAATCAAAGTTAGGCTAATACATTAGGCTACTTTCCATTTTGCATACGTTCAGTTTTTTTTATTTTTATTATACCTTTATTTAACCAGGGACGAAAATCACATTGAGATAGGTATCTCATTTACAAGTGAGCCCTGGCCAAGGTAGCAGCACACAGTGAACATAATAGAGACAGACAAAGTAAAAATAAGTACATAAACAACAGTCACAACACGCACATACACTAACACGCTCTCACACACACACACACCCACACACACACACACACACACACAACAATACGACAATGAAACAAAATTAAAAATTAGGAACAGGTGCAGACAGTTTGGAATGTTTGGTTGAGATATGACTTAAATTCATTGATTGAAATAAATACTGTAAGTTTCAACGATCTTTGAATGTCATTCCAAGCAGTTGATGCACTATAAATAAAAGCAGTTTTTCCAAACTCGGTCTTCATTGAAGGAACTTTTAAAAGAATATATCTACTTGTACGCAGATTATACCCTTGACAGTTAAAAGACTAGTCATATACAGAGGAAGCTGGCCAACTATGGCCTTGTACACAAATGTAAGCCAATGCTTGTACCTTCTTAAGTGAAGTGAGGGCCAACCTACCCTTTCGTACAGTGCACAGTGATGAGTGAAGTAATGTGTACGAGTTATGAATCTTAGAGCAGAGTGATAAACAGAATCTAATGAATGTAAAAGAGCATTAGTGGTGTTTCTGTAAAAAACATCTCCATAATCTAAGACAGGTAGGAAGGTAGCTTCCACCAACTTTCTCTTGGCTGACTGTGAAAAACAGGCACTATTCCGAAAGTAAAACCCCAGCTTTAGCCTTAACTTAGATAGTAATTGTCTAACATGTAACTTGAATGATAAGTCCTCCTCCAACACAAAGCCTAGGTATTTGTAGAAGGAGACCAGTTATATAGCTTTGCCCTGCAAAGTGTAAAGAGGTGGTAGAGAAGATTTACATTTATGTTTCCTAGAAAAGACCATGCATTTTGTTTTCTTATCATTCAGAACTAGTTTTAAAGAGAGGAGATTGCGCTGAACTTGTAAATGCTTCCTGCAGCTTTGAAATGCAACTGTCAATAGACGATGCAGGGCAATAAATGATGGTGTTGTCTGCATATAAATGAATACTTGCGTCTGATAGGTTATCACCAAGATTGTTGATAATGTAAATAACAGTGGACCCAAAATGGACCCCTGTGGCACACCAGATTCAATACTGAGACTATCAGAAAGACACCCCTTAATTTGCACCCTTTGGCACCTATTCTTTAAGTAGTTCCTAACCCAACCTAATGCGGTTTCAGAAAGACCAATACTGTATAGACGCGATAGAAGAATACTATGATTGACAGTATCAAAAGCTTTAGTCAAATCAATAAACACTGCAACACATGAACTTCCATTGTCTAGGGAGCAGGTAATGTCATTTAGAACTTTCATAGTGGCAGTTACCGTACTGTGATTCTTTCTAAAACCGGACTGAAACCTACAAAATGCTGTTGCTAACCAAATATTCCTTCAGTTGTTCGCTGACAATCGATTCTAAGATTTTGGCTATAACTGATAGCTTAGAAATTGGTCTGTAATTATCTAAGCTGGTTGGATCACCACCTTTCAGTAGGGGTACAACTAAAGCAGATTTCCAGACATCAGGGACAACATTCTGTTCTAAAGATAAGTTAAAAATATAAGTTAGTGGCCCAGCAATGATCTCAGCAGCTACTTTCAAAAAATATGGCTCAACTTAATCAGGCCCTGCAGACTTCTTGATGTCAAGGTTTTTCAAGGCTTTTAAAACTTCACTTCTTGAGATTGGAGAAAAGCAAAAAGTAGGACTATCTTCACTCAGAAGAGGAGATGGGTTGGGTATATCACTCACAGAAATTTCATTAAAAATAGAACCTGAAGAAATGAAATGCTTATTAAAGCTATTTACCATATCCGTCCTATTAGTAATGATACTATCTTTTACTAAAATTTGGTCAGGGAAATCATTAGATAACGTAGAAGGAGAAAGTGATTTGATGGTTTTCCAGAATTTAGTAGGATTATTTAGAATTTGTGAGGTTTCATTTAGATAATATTCAGATTTTGATCTGCGTATAAGAGCTGTACATTTATTTCTCAGTACTCTAAATGCTACCCAATCTCTTTCTGTATCCGATTTCCTGGCCTTGGCCCAAGCCAAGTTTCTTTCATGAAGGAGTTCAGATAATTCATTTGAGAACCATAGATTATCACGGCCTTTTACTCTGAATTTCTTAACAGGTGCATGCCTATTCACGATCTTCAAAAATAATGTGTGAAAATACTGCCATGCTATGGTCACATCAGGTATTAAAAACAAATTAGTCCAGCCAGGATATTGTCATTTAAAAAGTGAAGTTGCAGCCCTCAACTGTTGTTGATGTTGTGTTTTGTCATGTCATGTTGTGTTTTGGCCTGATGCGCCACCCTCCACCTATCTACTAATCACGAAGTCAGTAGTGTTTCGCCATCACCGTGTGCAACCTCGAGTCAGGGGGGAAGGGGGAGGGGATACACCGCTCTTCAGTATTTTGAAAGTGATTGCAGTACCAGTTTTGGCCACAATCTTACATATGGTTCCTTTAATATAAGATCTATTAGAGTGGACTTGCTTGGGTTCTTATGATTAGGTCGTGTAGGTGAATCAATAAGTTGAATAAGATTCACAGAATCACAATATGCTTTAAACTGATCTGAGTTTGATGTCAACCAATTCCAATTCAAATCACCCAATAATACAATATCTTTAGAAAGCAGGTCAGTTAAGACAGCTGACAGTGAGGTAAGAGCATCACTCAGGGCCGTAGTCACTAGACATTTAGGGGGACGTGTCCCCCCCAATATTCAAATATGACCAAAATGTCCTATCATTATTTTTTACTCTTATGAGACAAGGGAAGCCTACATTTTCGTTTTTTTTGAGGCACTGACTCTGCTATGACGCTCTTATTCATACACTGAACTGATTAATTAAGTTCGGGAGAAAAGAGATCAATTAAAGCCCGCCATTTAGGAAACAGGCCAATCAGGATGCTCTCTCTCTCTTGGATGCGCTCAGGCACACACGCACCACCTCTCTCTCTCTAGCTCTCTCTCTTTCTCTCTCTCTCCCGTCGTGTGCGCGCTACACTCAGATGCACACGCGGTCTCGAATGCTCGCTCTTGATCGCTCACTCTAGATTCCGGGAGATTTTATCTAATTTGCGGGCGTCAGGGAGCCGCTATCAATATACGGGAGACTCCCGGAACTTCCGGGAGACTTGGGATGTCTGCTCTTTCTAATGTTTTTGACCTGGCGTGTGGTCTCCCCTGATTGTGTGGCGATCCTGGTCTCCCCTGATGGTCGTGGCCAGAGTCATCTTGTCTTAGAAAGGTGGACTCATCCAGCGTTGTCTGGCGAAAACCCACCTGCTGCAATATCTTTTTCTTTAACTTTTTCATTTTCCCCTTCAGCACCTGAGAAGTGTTGCCTGTGACGTTTCCGGGAAGTGACCTAACAAGACTGCCACCTAGTGATAAACCCACGAAAATAAATGGCCTGATTTTGACCTGACGTGCATGCGTCACTGATTCGACCCAAAGCGGCAACCAGTTATGATAAAAGGTCCAGATCAAATGTCCAGATCGTGCGTTTTCATGAGTTTTCGATCGTCATCTATTTCAGTTCTATTCATCGTAGAGTTCCTAAATTCGCATATAAGGTGTGTGTGTCTATTTTCGTAATTAAAAAAAAAGCTAAAAACGCAATGCGTTTTGCAAAGTGTTAATAAGTGCTCTGCAGGTGACCCTGCACATTTATAGATAATTTATCCATGGTCTCTTCTCTTCTCTGTGGCTTTGCTAGTCTACATCTTCTCCCTTTTTTTCTTCTTGTCAGACACACAAACGTATGCATGTTATCAGGTAAATGACAGACATGGCATTAGGCTACCTATTTCCTACCCATTAAGGCCAGATATCATTATGGGCATGCTTACATTCCCTCAAGAGCTATTTGATCAAGGAAAAGCATACTCAAAGATTATCTACCCATTAGCCATATCCACATGTTATGTAAGGTTACGCTGTTTTTTTGGAGTGCATTTCATAAAAATAAGTGAATATATATATTCCTGTTTCCACACAGCTTCCCTGTCAAAAAAGATTAATTAAATAAAACAACTAAATATGAGGTAAGGAGATAAGGCTTCATTGATATTGGGTTCCGGTACCCTGTCTATCTATCTCCCACCCACGTCTCTTGTGCAATGGTGACAGTCAGTCACAGCCTGGCAGTCTCCACATCAGACAGGCAGGCAGCACCTCTCAGCACCCAGCCCAGTTGTGGTAGGTTTCTTTGGCTGGTGTGATGGTGAGTGGGCATGAACAGAAGACTAAACTACCAGTGCCTCGAGTTTAGGCATAACTAGCTAAGACAAAATATAGTAAATAAGCTCTTCTGTGGGGAAATTATTTAATTGACACACAGACAGGGAGGGGTTTAAAGGGTTATGCAGCAGTGCGCTGCATTAATCCAAAATAGATAATTATGACAATCAGTGTGAATAGAGAAAACATATCCAGCTCCACTGTTCAAGAAAATATAAGTTTTAATAGAAAAGACAGGAAATATTTTAACAAATGATTTAACAATGTTACCATGAAGCCTTCATTTAAACCAGTGTTTCTCAAACTTTTTCAGACCAAGGACCACTTAACCAATTAAACAAAAACTCACAGACCACTTAGTTAAAAAAAAAAAAGAGTAAACCTGTACACAATATGCCTACTAAACCACCTGCTTATTGCCTTTGCGCCTTGCTTATTGTGTCAGAGGATTCATATGATTTAAACTGGCATAGCTTACTATAACTGTTTGGATTAACATACAAGTTGGTTCAACATTGCAAACAACTCATCTATATGATATTTTACCACGTCTGTTCGCGGACCACTTGGGAAAGCTTGCGGACCACCAGTGGTCCCCGGACCACACTTTGAGAAACACTGATTTAAACAAACATTTAAATACATATGTATGAGTTCATTTGTAGATGAAAAAGCAATGGATCCTAGAAAAAGGTTAATAAAGTTATATCAGAGATTTTCCTAGAAAGACATTTAAAGATTGTCCACACATCCCAGCAGGCACTCCTATTGATACAATCTTAAATGTTTCTATGACGATTGAGGGTGTGGTCTACACACTTTATCACACTTTCTCTCTACTCTCCTTCAGATGACACTTTTAGCTCTTTGGTCTCAAGATTTGGGTATGGCTATGACACTCGCTTGGGGGTCTATTCTTGGGCATGTGCACTCCTCTTCAATATGTGCCACATGGAGTTATTCAATGTAGCTCTTACACCGATATTGGTTTCAATTATCCTGTGTTAATCCTAATACTAACACACTGTGCGACAGATGTCGGCAGCACCATGGTGCACTTTTGCATATGTTCTGGACATGTCCCTCCTGACATGTTTTGCAGACACCACTGGAGCCCAGCCCACTCACTCACGGCCCTATTTGAGGTACCAAACACTATCAAGCTATCCAGCTCAAAATCAGACTTATTGCTAGACATTTCATTTTGAGACACTGTAGAGCCCACCACCCACCCTCACATACGCTTAAGGGATGTGTTAATGTTTTCAAAGCTTGAAAAGATGCTGTACATAATGCAAGGCTCTGTATCTTAATTCAATAAGCAATGGTAGCCCTTCATTTTGTATGTTGAAACACTCGACCTGCTACCCCCAGATCCCTCATGAGTTGACTTGGCAATAACTTGGTAATACTTGATTTTCATGACAATACTATAGCTCATCAGCATCTGCATTTATCTCTGATTGTGTTGGAGACCTCTTTGGAGGCACCATACACATGATGTAAGACCTTTTTGTTTGTTTGTCTCCCCCCCCGTTTCTTTTCTCAGTTTCAGTTCACTCTTCTCTATATTTGTTGATTAGCATAGCCTGGGAGGGGTGGGGAAAGGGTATGAGGTGGGCAAACTACGGCCCATGGGCTAGATCCTACCCGCCAGACAATTTTCAAAATCCAATGTGGCCCCTGAGCCAGAAAGTTTGCCCACCCCAGGGTTAGATAAACCCTGCAAGAAATCCACTCGTATGCCTGCACCTCATCCATTAATTAGATATGCAGATACTTTGATATCCCTAGTCATTTTTCTGTGTGAGAAATACAAGGTGTGTCATGTGAGCGTGTGAACTGGTTGATTCTCGTTCCCATTGTGTGAGACTTGAGAACTCTGGCACCAACACAATTGTTACCCACTATGACCCAAGGCTGTAAGTCATCTGTGCCAGGCAGTGTGTTTTACTGATCTACGGTTAAACCTAAACCTACATACTGTCAAGAGGAATAAAACTGTATACATAAGGATTTTTATTGTAAGCTTAAATAATAATAATTATTGTAAGATTTTTTTTCTCCTTTGTTAGTTGTGGTCAGTAGAAAAGTAGAATTAAAGTTTCACTGGGGGCAGCTTGCAAAAATCAGAGCAGAAAATATGCAGCAGTGCACCATGCCAGATGTACTAACGCTTTTGCGCCCACCACACTTACACCGCAGGCCAATAAAAGCACAGACAGCCTGTTGCAGGAGATAAGAATGCAATTCGCGTTTTTTCTGTGTCATGCATATGCATTCATAGGAGGGTCAGGGGAAAGTGGGAGTTCCGTGTAAAAAAAAAACCAAGCGTAGCATAAAATACGCCTCATTATTCCTCAGTATGTACAAAAACTGCCCAATAAAGTGCACGTCTGTTTTGCAGTGAAATATTTCCACATCATGGTGTGTTGTGAAGACATCGTGCCAATCATGTGTTGTGATCTCGCCGCTGGAGCAAGATTGGTGTCGTGAAGCCTTGCACACGCGCAGTTCGACCCAAAGACTGTGCCCGATGAGTGCCCATACAACGTTGGTATATGGCCGCCGAGTGGAGGGACTTGCCTAAAAGGACTTTGGGTTGATGGAATACCCCCCTGGACTGTTAGTTTTGTTCCCCCCTACCTTTCAATTGACCTCTCCAGAATAAGTCCCGCCTCCGTAACCATCCAACTTCCGGGCGTGGATTGTCTATGGGAAATAACATGGCGTTTCGAAATATCATACCGGTAAAACATCTGTAGGTAGCGAAGTTGAAAAAGCTGGTGGGCAGATTGGCCTACACACTTCTGCCATCTAGTTTCCACTGGATTTTTTGATTGTCGGTGCCGTTTAAGTAGTATACTATAGACTATACTACTTAAACGGCACCGAAAATCAAAAAATCCAGTGGAAACTAGATGGCAGAAGTGTGTAGGCCAATCTGCCCAGCAGCTTTTTCTACTTTGTCACCTACAGAGTTTGACAGGTACGATCTTTCAAAACGCCATGTTATTTCCCATAGACAATCCACGCCCGGAAGTTGGATGGATACGGAAGTTAGGAGCGGGACTTATTCTGGAGAGGTCTATGTTGTGACCATGGAGGTATTATATATAACTGGAGAGAGTGACTAAGTCCCGCCCTCCATACAAATGAATGGTGGAGGCTAGGCTAGTAAATCCGGCCAATTCATAGTCAACGCCATCTTGAACACTGGGGTTCGGATCCAGCGCCAGTCGACTCTGACCATGCGCCAGTTACAAAGCTGGAAATGACGCATGGACCAACGTCGATTTTTATTGGATATTCTGTAAAAAGAGTGTCATCCTCCAGTAAGAGGGTGGCGATAATGCACATAAAGTCCTTGCCTCATAACAAGAAGAAGAAAAAGTTGCTCGGGAACGCGCATGGAGTCCGAGTGGAGTCGCCCTGAAGCGCAACTTAATTTCATTGGATAACACAGCGGCTCTAACTAGGAGCGGTCTGCTTGCTGTCCTGCTGCAAATATGCATTCGAACTTGACGTGAAATATCCGTAGTCGAACTATAAATAAACTATTCGGTTTTTAGTGCCAAGTGTAGCGCATTTTTACAGTCTATGATTAGTTTGTTTTTTATTTTATTGTTTGCCATCTCATAGCGGGTGCTCTAAACGTATTCTAGCGTTGGCCCATGACCAAATCAAGCCAATAATAGCCAGTAGCCACAATAATGACTGGAGCCAGAGCCCTCAATAGCCACCCTGTTTTGAAAATAATATTGAAGATAGTATTGAAGATAACGCACAAAACGGTCAGCCTGAGCGGACAATTATGTCCCCAACTCATCTAAAATGTGGAGTCTTTACTTTGAGTTGTACACCGCAGATGGTAAAGTAACGGTTAAAGAGAATATTGTCTGCGGACTCAGCAAAAAACAGTTTACTTACGCATCCACGACGTCCAATCTTTCCGCTCACCTGTGGAGTTACCATCCAAATGAAGCAGCGGTGTCAGAGGCACAGTAGACGGCCAGAGCATCGCCAGGCGTCCAACATCGTATGATTGCATTTCCGTAAATCCTAAATTATGTCCAGGGTCTGCTATTTACTTAGGCTGCAAAGCACAAGTATTTATTTGAGGTATGCTTATTCGAGGCAGACCTTTATTTCTTACATTGTACGTTATTGTGAGACATGCGTTTTGTTTGGAGTGGCATACCAGGCTATCAAACGCAGACGATTTTCGGCTTTGGTATGGGATTTAATTTACTTTTTGACTTTTATTATATAGTTAAATGTTGAGGCTGATGGGCATTTAAATATAGAGGGTATTTGATGATCACTGTAAAGTTTCGTGTAGTTGAAAAAGTGTTGGAATTTCCAGCTGTTTGCGAGACAAGGCCATTTTCATTGAACGTGCGCTGTGCTCTAATGGAATCCTTATTGCATAGAGAAGTAGCCTAAATTTAGTTTTTTTTTTTTTTTAATTATGCATGGTTTACTTTTTATTAAATTCGTAGGCTGGAATGCCTCGCGGCAATAATTGTGTTTAAATGTAGTAGCCTAGTGCTTCAGCCTCTGGCAAGCTCCAAAGGGGGCGGCTAGGTTGAGAGCAACGTGTTGGATGGTGTAACGAGACAAGGTCTTTATGCCGCTGTTCATATGTTTAGGCTACGTTTGTTCGGGACAAACAACAACGAAACAAGATCAATACAATTTTCTTTATTTGTTTATTTGTCATATGATGGATAAACAACCATAATATGCACGTCTTCTCATAGGATCCTCAAGAAATACGCACTGAATAACGTTTGGCTGTAGCCGCCGGATAGGTACCTGCCCACCAACATGTACGCGCATGAGAGCTCGTGCCCAACACGGATTTTCGTGCATGGAGCTGGTTCCAAATGCTCCATGCAGCGCCATATTTGAAAATGGCGTATGCTAACATGCCGAAGCTAATCTGCACGCTCTTGACCCCCTGGTTGTGACCATTCTTGTATGTTTTGTTGATCTATCTTGTGCCATGTGCTTTTTTTTGTGCCTGTCACCTGTCGTTGTCCCGCCCATCTCCTTAAATGGTCCTTAGACTTAGACTTCCTGTCTCTTAGTTTCCCTCCGTTTCTGCTTGCACCTGTTCCCCGTTATTGTCTTGTTGGTCTCGTCCAGTCCTCTGTCTTTCTGTTAATTAATTTGTGTATTTCTACCCCCCTGTTCCTCTGTCCTTTGTCGGTTCGTCTCTCTGTTTTTTCCTGTCGGAGTCTTGTAGGTTTGTATGTTTGGAAGTTTGTAGTTTAAAAATAAAGTGTGTTTGTCTGAAATACTGCCTGGAAGAGTCTTGCACTTGACAATAACAATATGAGCATCCACACTGACTAACGATAAGGAAAGTCTCACCTCATGTTGATGTGATATCTAAAATTTGATGAAATCTGATTGACTGTCTGCTTTTTATCATTCTCAAAATCCCTCTGAAAGAGATGCCAGATCATGTAGTTATCGTTATAGTTTGGATGGACGTTATCATTCATATTTACTACAGTGATACTTTTTTTACTGCATAATTGTATTGTAATAGTTATTGTTCTTTATGTGAGCGGCTCTTAAGTCTCAGATGCTAATAGATGAGAAGCGAGATGAGTAGGCTACATTAACATTGACAGTGTCAAATGCACCACCCACAGGAGAGCAGTCTCTGATGTGTACGGAAACCAGATTGAAAGGACTAGGAAGTTGTAAAGCAATCACTCTTTCCACCTTAGCTAAAAAGGGGAGTTTGGAGATGAGATGACAGTTTGGATTTGAATCAGGCTTTTAAGATGGGGATAACTACAGCAGTTTTAAGGGCAGTAGGAACAATGCCAGAGGTCAGAGAAGAATTTATCAATTAGCCAATTGTTTTACAAATGGCCAAAGGACATGCCTTGAGTAAAGAGGTTGGGTCAGAGTCAAGCTGACAGGTGGGATTTGACTTAGTGATATCACAGACAGAAATGGAGTCAACAGGTGTGAAATGAGTATGTTTTGGGCCCAGAGGAGAAGAATAGAAGGAGAAAGATAGAGCAGTAAATCAAAAGCTACAATAGATTTGGTAAATATTGTTTTCACAGAAATGTAAGAGAGCCCTACACTGCTTATCTGTCTTGGAAAAGGCTAACACAACAGTTTTTCCAACAGTCCTGAAGAGTTTTCAGTCGACACTTAGTACCATTTACAATTGGACGAATAGTAATTGGAACAGGCAGCATTTAGGGTATTCCTATACTTTTGGATGTGCTCAGTGTATAACAAGTGGACTGTAAGGCCAGTACCGGTATTCTTATAAGACGCTGGCCAGTCACCTTCATTAGTCATTAGTAGAACCCTGAAGTAAACCAGGGACATAAGTGGGTGGCAAGGCCACGCCTATTCTTTACAGGGGCCCCAGTCAGTAAGCAATCCAGTAAGAGTGTAATTCTATATGGCCTGAAATTAACAGATCTCACACAGATCTCTGTTTCTCGAGGTCACTTAGTACTCGAGGTGCTGCATCCAACAGCTAGTCAGGCAGCTACAGTGCTACACTTTGGGGGCATCTTTAAAATCATGCCCCTAGAGTGTACAGGAGTTTTCCTGTAAGTCTCACCAATTGACTGTGAGACACAACTGACAGATCTCACACAATCTCACCCCACACATGCCTTTTCCCACTCTTTTTGTCTTTGTTTCCTCGATGTAGCGTCATAATTTCATTATTAAATAAGAGTTGAACTGGCGAAGGTATCCATTCATTTTGTACATGTAGCATATGCACATTAGCTATGATACACCTAGCGTTTCAAGATACAACAGAAAACCTTGTTATAAAAGCAATAAGCCACTCGAGTCCGTAGGTTACACTGAATTTGAAACCGCTAAGGGGGTCTCAATGGCCCTTATCTGTTCTAAAATCAGTGTAACCTACGGCCTCTCGGGGCTTATTGCTTAATTATACCAAAGATCCTTGATTACTAGCTTTAACCCTCTCTGATTATAGCCTACTACTGTATGTGCAAATGTAATAATGGATGCATTACCTTTTTCATTAGTATGGCCTAAAATGCCCTGTTATCAAATAGGGGCCAATCAAAGGGCCTTCACAAGAGGTCAAGAAAAAAAGGGAGTTTAGGGTCCTTCAAAGTAAGGGATAGTGAAGTGGTGAGCTAGACAGCAAAGTATGTATTCATGTTATCAGGTAAATGACAGACATGGCAAATATTTAAGGCTACCTATTTCCTACCTAAGGCCAAATATCATTATGGGCATGCTTACATTCCCTCAAGAGCTATTTGATCAAGGAAAAGCATAGGCTACTCAACGCTTATCTACCCCTTAGCCATACCCACATGCATGTCATAAAAATAAGTGAATATGCATTCCGGTTTCCACACAGCTTCTCTGTCAGAAAATATTTATTAAATATATATATAAGACTTCATTGACATTGGGTTCCAGTACCCTGTCTATCTCCCTCCCACGTCTCTTGTGCAATGGTGAGCAAACAGTCAGTCACAGCCTGGCAGTCTCCACGTCAGACAGGCAGGCAGCACCTCTCAGCACCCAGCCCAGTTGTGGTAGGTTTCTTTGGCTGGTGTGATGGTGAGTGGGGATGAACAGAGGACTAAACTACCAGTGCCTCGAGTTTAGGCATAACTAGCTAAGACAAAATATAGTAAATATAACCTCTCCTGTGGGGAAATTATTTAATTGACACACAGACAGGGAGGGGTTTAAAGGGTTTTGCAGCAGTGTGCTGCAAAATAGATAATTATGACAATCAGTGTGAATAGAGAAAACATATCCAGCTCCACTGTTCAAAAAAATATGAAGTGAAAATATGAATATGAAGAAATATTTTAACAAATAATTGAGAGTTTCCTTTGCTGTATGCTTTGGATCGTTGTCCTGCTGGAAGGTCTAGCCACGTCTCATCCTCATCATCCTGGTGAATGGCAAGATTCTCCTGGAAAAAAATTACTCCATTCATCATTCCTTTAACTGTATGAAGTCTGCCAGCCCAGTACCATGAGATGAAAAAACGCTCCACACCATACATGTAATACCTCCACCTCCAAACTTCAACTAGTATTTGTAGAGTGACATCCAAAAAGTGGTTTGTAGTATGACATCCAAAAAGTTTATATTGCTCTTGTCTGACCAGACTACTTTCTCTCAGTATTTCATAGGCTTGTCCAAATGTGTGGCAAATTCTAAGCAAGCTTCAACATGTTTTCCTTCAGTAATGGAGTCGTGCGGGTGAGCGTGCTGTCATGGCCACCTGGCTCACAGTAGCAATGACATAGGGGAGACCACACCGTTTGTAAAGTTAAATCCAAAATAATTTATTAAAACATTAACTTATATCATGAAAACATAATTAACATAAACCAGTGTATCAAGTCAGTAAATGAAAAGCAAGAGAAAGCTAATTCAAAGTGTAGTGCAGATCAGTAAAGTGTAGACTATGTGTAATGCAAAAAGGCAAAAAGGATGAGGCTACCGCCAGCATGGAGGCCAGAGCTAAGCCCAGTGAAACAGAGCTGTGCATGGCCGAGCATGGCAGAGACCGAACTACTGGCAGGAGATGGTTTTTAAACAGTCCCGCCAATCAGCTACTGTCTAGACTTGATGGCCTGAACAGACAGCTCCCCCTTCAGACTGGGGGGAGAGACCGCCAAACATATTATCTAAAAGGTGGAGTGAGCACACCCAGCACGGCAAAGCCTGGCATGACATCACTCCCCCCACAAGACAGAGACCCATATGGGACTCTGTAAAACTAAATTCCACCCATTACACCATTTCCCATAATCAATACTAAGAAAAGAAACAAACCCAATAACAAACTAGACCCAAAATTACAACTCATTACCCTTTTTAACCAGTTAACCCGAAAGACTAATGTTCGGCTAAAGCAAACTCTCATCACCCTTCAACCACACCCTCAATACAACAGCCACCACTAGAAATGACCAAACTCCACCCCAGCAATTTAAGAATGGAAAGACAGGAGACAGGAGGAAAGAACCAGAGACAGGAGAAGAGATAGACACCCCTTAACAGTCATCAACAGCCCGCGACAAGGCATCGGCCATAACGTTCTCAGACCCCTTGATGTGCCTAATAGACAGGTTATAAGGCTGAAGAAAGAGAGCCCAGCGCATAAGGCGCTGGTTAGTGTTTTGAAGAGAAGAGAGGAAAGTAAGAGGGTTGTGATCGGAAAAGACCACCACCGGGTGTAACCCACCACCAACATAAACATCAAAATGTTGGAGTGCCCAAATAAGGGCCAGGGCTTCCTTTTCAATGGTGGAATAGTTGAATTGGTAACGATTAAATTTCCGAGAAAAATAGGAAACTGGTCTATCTATACCATTGTCATCCTTTTGTAGGAGCACGGCACCTGCCCCTACCTGGCTGGCATCTACTTGGAGCTGAAAGGGCTCCTCCAGCCTAGGAGCAGACAGGACAGGTGCAGAACTCAGGAGAGACTTGGCGTTGTCGAATGCGTGTTGACAATCAGCAGTCCAATTGAACTTAACTGAACCCTTCAGCAGGTTAGTTAGTGGGGCGACAACAGATGAAAAATTACAGCAAAAACTCCTGTAATACCCTATCATACCTAAGAAGCGCATTAATTCTTTCTTAGTGACAGGACGTGGGAATTTATCAATTGCTACGACTTTCGCTCTCACTGGCCGAACGTTCCCCTGTCCAACCACCTTTCCCAGATACACCACTGTAGCCTGAGCAAACTCACACTTTGCTAAGTTTACAGTGAGGTTTGCAGCCGCAAACCGCTCAAATAATGAACGTATCCGGGCCAGGTGGATTGTCCAAGTGTCTGAAAAGCAGACCACATCAATATACACAGCGCACCCCTCCAGTCCCGCAACGACTCGATTCATGAGTCGCTGGAAACTGGAGGGGGCGTTGCGCAACCCAAAAGCCATTCTCGTATAAGAGTAGAGTCCCGACGGTGTAATAAAGGCAGAGATCTCTTGTGCCCTGGGAGTAAGAGGAACCTGGTAATAACCCTTCAGTAAATCGAATTTGCTCACATAACGAGCTGCACCTACCTGATCAACACAATCTTCTATCCTAGGCAGTGGATACGAATCTGGTTTTGTTACACTGTTTACTTTTCTATAATCCGTACAAAATCTGTACGTATGATCAGATTTCTTGACCAACAAGCAGGGTGAAGCCCAGCTAGAGTAAGAATGTACAGCAAGACCATTGTCCAGAAGATATTGGACACCATCCTCAAGACTTTTACGCTTATCAGCAGCAGTGCGGTAAAACCTCTGACGGATTGGTTTTGCATCACCGACTTCAATGTCATGTTCGATCAATGTTGTGCAGGTCGGAGTATCAGACAAGGAAATTCCAGGACTAAAGCTTTCAATTCTACTTGCTGTTGTAAATCCAAATGACCCAAAACTCCCTCTAATTTGGCCAATGTATCTGAATTATTGAGACGGGCATGCAGGATGGAATCATCAGGGCCCTGCACATCATCCTCCGACGCTGGAGTGGTTACAGACATGCTTGCCACGACCAAGACAGACAATTCACCCTTACAACTAGGCGACTGTGATGACGCATAATATGGCTTCAGTAAATTGATATGACATAATTGTGTTGCCCGCCTACGATCAGGCGTAGCAACCACATAATTGGTCTCGGACACTTGACGAACCACACTGTAGGGACCTGAATACTTTGCACCAAAAGGGGAACCAGGTATAGGCAACAACGCCACCACCTGATCCCCTGGGCTAAAGACACGAGCTTCCGCTTTACGGTCATAATTTCGTTTCATTTTTCCTTGGGCGTCAGTCAAATTTTCGGTTGCCATTTTACATGCCAAAAGCAACCTACGTCGGAAACCATACACATAACTGGACAAACTCTTGGGTGGTTCAGATGAATCAAAACCACTCGATAACACAGACAATGGGGTACGAACCTTGTGACCAAATACCAATTCATTAGGACTAAAACCTGTGCTTTCTTGCACCACCGCTCTAGCCGCTAACAAGAGCCATGGTAGACCATCCTCCCAATCCCGTTTCATCTCTATGCAGTACGCACGCAATAGAGATTTAAGAGTGGCGTGGAAACGCTCCAAAACCCCTTGACTTTGCGCATGATAAGCGCTACTCAAGTTGTGCTGGATACGCAGCTGTTTCAAGGCTGCTGCGAATGTTTTTGATGTAAAATTAGAACCCCGATCACTTTGAATGATTCTGGGAAGACCAAAGATTGAAATAAACTGCGACAATGATTTCACCACAGACCTTGTAGTTATGGTCCTTAAAGCATATGCAGCAGGATAGCGGGTCGCCTGGCACATGATTGTAAACAAATAAACAGAGCCCGATTTTGACTGGGGTAAGGGGCCCACACAATCAATGATCAAATGCTCGAAAGGCTTACCAACAGATGGAATGGGCTTTAAAGGTGCAGGCTTAATAACAGCATTTTGCTTACCTGCCACCTGACAGACATGACAAGTTTGAACAAACTGTGCAACATCCCTCTTTATCCGTGGCCAGTAGCAATGTTTCAACAATTGATTGTATGTTTTCTTTACCCCAAAATGACCCGCTGATTCCCCATGAGCTGTTTTTAATGCCACTTCACGAAACTTTTCTGGCATCACCACCTGCAAAATCTGCTCTCTCACAGCAGTTCCGGCAGTAGGTGACCACCTTCTTAACAACAAGCCATCCTCCACAAAATAACAGCGACCCAAATCATCATCTGCAGCCAAGTCAAAATATTTCTGTAAGCTCTGATCACTCTTTTGAGCCTCAGCAATGTCAGATCGAGATAAAGGTACTGGTAACTGTGGAATAAATACCTGAGCAGACATGTTCCTAGATACATCAGACGAGTTAGCATCTTGTTTATTCGCCATAGCGCGTGTCACAGCGCATGCTGTAAAAACATCTGGAAAATCTTTTTGACACCTATCTGACTCATCCAACAAAGAAGCTCCAGTCTTAACCACGGGAGGTGGTGAGACCTGATCCGGAAAAACACAGTCATGAGCAAAGTTATTACCCACAATCAGATCAATTCCCTCTATAGGTAAGGAAGGACGCACCGCAATGGTCACTTCCCCATTCACAAAACCAGAGAACAACTGAATTTTGTGCAGCGGCACTGGAAATGACTGGAGACCAATTCCCCGTATTAACACACAATTTCCTGTATCAGATTCAGACGAGAAAGGCAAGACAGATTGACAAATGAAACTTTCTGATGCACCCGTATCACGTAGAATTTTCACTGGAACGCGATGAGCGTCTCCAATTAATGCCACAAAACCCTCCGTGACAAAAGGTGCATAATCTGTTATACTAGATACAGGAGATTCAAGCTCATCACATTGTACCTCACTCAAACCTTTAGCAATTGACACTGTACATTGTGCACGATCCAATGTCCTTGCTGGAGTTGTCTTAGCTTTACTCCCTGAGCGCACGACAGGAACAGATGAGGCGCAGAGGCCGACTTTTCCTCCATCAGCCTTCCCCCTATTACGCTCCAATAATGGGCAATTTTTTTCCCAATGATTTTCCCCAAAACAGTAGTTGCAGTCTGTTTTAAGATCAAAATCCGATGGTTTACCACGTGCAACTGCATTGGAAAACACAGATGTGTCCATATTAACACGACTATAGCGACGTTCTTTATAGTTACTGTTAGAACGTGGACTAAAATCACGAGCTGGCGCTTTGTGTATGAGAGAATAATTATCAGCAAGAACAGCAGCATCTGCTGCTGTTTTGACGTGATGTTCGCTAACGTAGGTGGCTATGCGATCAGGCAAAGTGTTCCTAAGTTGTTCTAATATCATAAGATCACACAACTCATCAAAAGAATCGACCTCTTCAGCTGTAAGCCAACGATGAAAGAAGCTGGTTAAGTCCCTAGCCCATTCAGCAAATGTTTGCTTATCTGACTTTTTCCATGATCGAAAACGCTGTCTATAAGCTTCGGGAATTAACTCATAACACTTTAACACCGCTGCCTTGACGCATCGATACATCTTCTTTTCAGAGGACGATAAAGCAACAAATGCCTTCTGAGCATGGCCAATTAACGCAGTTTGTAATAACAATTTTATCTTCATCACTCCAATTTTGCTCAGTAGCAATATTCTCAAATAACGAAAAAAACACATCTGGATCATGCTCATTAAACTTAGGCAGGAACTTGATCATACCGGCCTGGCCAGAGTGTTGCGATCTACCAAGTTTGCCTTCCGCTACTAATTGCAGCCTAGTGCGTTCAATTTCACGATCCTGCTCTAAATTTTTAAGCCTCTCCCATTCCAATTCGCGATCTTTGTCTTTCTGTGCAGCTTCTAACCTTTTACTGTCCAATTCCAACGTCTTTTGTTTCACTTGCAAATCATGTTGCAGTTTTAACAATTCGACTTGTTGTTCAAATGTTAACACACTGGATTTTGGCTGTGTGCCTACATTCACACTCGGAGTGGGCTCACTATCAAGAGTGAGCTCACCATCTGAACCCGACGCTCCCTGACTGCGCTTCGGCAATTTCTCGTCAGGTAACACGTTCTTGTCAACCAAGTACGCACGAATGAAATCAAGCAGCTGATGCTCCCTTCGGCAATGTAATCTCAATTGCATAGTGCTTGGCCACACTCTGCAATTGTTTGACATTCAACGCCGCAAGCAAGGCCACTGAAGGAGCAGCCAAAAACGCATCAAGTGTACTCATTATTGCAATTGGAATTACAAGTCACCAATCAACAATCCAAACCGGGTCTACAAATAAACACCCAATATTAATACAACTGGCCAAACAAACGAAAACTAGGCCTATACCTCCACGTCTTTTCGGTTAGCCTACTAAACAATTCCAACCACACAAATTACAATCGGGCAAAGCGGAATGCAGTTCACGTTAACAGGACAACAACGGAGCTTCCCCCTAAACATTTACCCCCCTACTATTCTGACCTATCTTCACACTAAGCCCAAGAACAAGGCTAATTTACTCACTAATACCGATGGAATCGTACTGTCGCGACAAAAGTCAATTCAGTCGGTGCTCCACGGCGGTGCCCTCGTTCGGACTTCAGTGACCAGCAGCCTAAACCCACAACGCCGAAGCGCACTAATTGGGGATAAAACAGGCTCCGAAAATGCTATCCCTCAACGTAAATACAAACACACTTCGCCACTCAGACTAAGCAAAAAAAAGGTTGGCTAAATTGCTCTAATCTGCGCAAATACTCCTTATCTTTGCCAGAACCAAAACTAGCTTTAGCGATCACCGTACCAAGTATCAATACATCAACTAAACAGTCGATGTGGAACTCCCCAACAAACAAACACAGCGCGTGCCAGCTGTTTAGGCTACTAGGCCCACCACCCGCTGATCACCGGTGCATTCCATTCACAAAAACGTGAATCAATGACGTAGCACTACTCACGCAACAGGCCTACACAAAAGACCTCCGAATCTTTACCTCCTGTAAAGTTAAATCCAAAATAATTTATTAAAACATTAACTTATATCATGAAAACATAATTAACATAAACCAGTGTATCAAGTCAGTAAATGAAAAGCAAGAGAAAGCTAATTCAAAGTGTAGTGCAGATCAGTAAAGTGTAGACTATGTGTAATGCAAAAAGGCAAAAAGGATGAGGCTACCGCCAGCATGGAGGCCAGAGCTAAGCCCAGTGAAACAGAGCTGTGCATGGCCGAGCATGGCAGAGCATGGCAGAGACCGAACTACTGGCAGGAGATGGTTTTTAAACAGTCCCGCCAATCAGCTACTGTCTAGACTTGATGGCCTGAACAGACAGCTCCCCCTTCAGACTGGGGGGAGAGAGACCGCCAAACATATTATCTAAAAGGTGGAGTGAGCACACCCAGCACGGCAAAGCCGGGCGTGACAGTGCATACAGGTCATGGGGTTGGAGTGCATTAGCTATAATTTTCTCTATAACAATTGTACCTGCTGCCTCCAAGTCTTTCTGGAACTTTCTCTGTGTGGTCCTTGGCTCTTGGACTACTCTTTTGGCTTCTGACTCCCTGGTCAGAAATCTTGCGAGGAGGTCCTGTCCATGGCCGGTTGATGATGCAGTGATGTTCCTTCCACTTGCAGATAATGCCCCCATGCTGCATACTGGAAGATTTGGAATGCATCTGTAACCATTGATATGTTTTGGAACAATAAGGTTGCAAAGGTCTTAGAAGAGCTCTTTGCTTTTACCCATCATGATTTTTTTTCTTGTGTGACACCTTGGTAATGAAATTTATACCATCAATATGTAGGCTACTTACCCAGCTTAATTTGCACAGATAGAAGGGATAGTTTACTCTCTAACTACTTACAGATTCCAGGTCGTTCCTTCCCTTTCCTTGCCTTATGTACTGCTTTTTTTTAGCCCGTTCAATGCTTTTTCCCTGTGTCATTCCACTTCATTACACATGACTCTACTTGTAGAGGCTAAGCCTAAACTTGAAGCCCCGAGGGGTTACTCGACTGGGCACTTAATTGACACGCTATATAGCCACTTGCGTCTATGAAAGGCATCCCAAACGTAACATGATGACACAGGGATTAAAGTTCTCCGTCCTACGACGGATTTCCATCAATTTGATTTTAGAAATGCCATATTTGAGATCGATGCAGATCCGATGAGAAAAAAAAATAGGAGGGGTGGGGGGGCTACCACCTTTTCTTTTCCTTTTTTAAGGCAACTAATATTATGAATTAATGTGTGTGATGGTAAATGTTTAAAGACCTAATAGTGTTCTTGAGAACTTTGTGTCAATCAGTGACCGCTCAAGAAGATAGCTGCTACGTCAGCCATGAGTTTCGCTTTGTTTATGTTGTAGCTAAACGCTTGTTTTATTGGCCTGGGGCGTTTGCTTAAAAAAAAAAGAACACGTCTGGAGGACTAACGGTCTAAAAGTTGTAGTGACACAATCGAGACAGCTGATGAGGTTGGCCAATCCGTTTAACTTTTTTGGATACATTGTGAGCTCTATTTGCGAATTCGGAGAAGAAGCGTAGGCTGTGTTCTTTCCGTGCATCAATGTAGACAATTTCTTAGCCTACTATCGCAAACTCTTGTAAGGGGAGGTCATTCATTTTGGGTGTCACCTATGACTTGAACAGCCTGCTATGCCACCCGATGCAACCTATTATTGTTACAGTTTTTAATCAATGCAACTAGCATTATGTGTAAAGCGACGCAATATAACCCGTAGCCTATGCAAATTATTATCCCGTCTGTTATGACATGTACAACAATTTGTTTTTCACAATTTGCGACGGAAGGTTTTGACTGAGCATGTTAACATAAAATAATAATAATATTGTCATCATCGCGACCTGTTGAGTAAGGGGGTCAGTCGTGCTTGTGACGCATAGACATGCCTTGTAGCCTATTTTGCTTAGGCCTCTTTTAACGACAGTAGGTTGTAAGTGTATGTTGACAAAAAATAACCATGCAATTAAAATAGTCAACTTAAAACTTCGCTATAAAATATTATTAATTTATAGCAAAACCATAAAAACCATAACCAGTAGGCCTACCAGAACCTCGCATATTAGCGTCATGATTTGTGTGCGTCTATTTGGCAAGGCCACTAGCTGTCATGGATGCGTTGTTGCTAAAGGAAGGCACAGGTGTTATAAGTTAAAAAAATAATGGAGATGGGCGGCTGTTGAAAACGGGGGAGAACTAGCAAGCCATGGTGTAAAGAAATTAAAGTGCCAGGTTTGCTTTTAGGCGGTTTGCTGCAAGAAAATTGTTTATGGATGCAATAAAACGTTTTAGCACGCCACCAATCAGAAGACCGCCAAGGTTAACGTTCGTGCACTTCAGGACATCTTCCCTACCTGGTGCAACTAGCCACCACGACAGAGGTAGGCTACGTTTATCTATGGCTGGCTGACCATTTTTGCGCTCATAAAGTAGGCTATGCATGTTCTTTCATAGCGCAACACGACCGGTCCCTCACCATATCGCAACCTCTTGTCAACCTTATACAATCTGTTGCTGAAGACAAAAGCGCCCTCTCCAGATTGTCGTTGTCAAATGCGCAGACCTCCTGCATGAGCACACACAGTATTGCTGCTCATTGGAATACTGAGTTGTCTGTAAAACTCAAAAGTTTTCATTAAATGCGGATGAGGCAACAAATGGAAATATGAACAATATCTCGAATGTTCTGATTCGTTACTTTGATGAGGAAATGGGAAGTCTTGCAAACTTGATTTGCAAACGCTTTTGGCCTGAAGTAATTAAATAAGAGTGTAAGTTAAAGCCTTTCTTCAATATTGCTGCAGTAGAAAAGAACAGCAATGGCTAGTCAGCAATGGTCAGGGATGGTACCGAAATATTGTTTTGTTCATCAGAAAAACTCAATCTCAATCAAGAACACTCTCAATTCGCCTTATTCACACGGCGGCCATTGGCGGCTAAAACGAGGCTACAGGGTACACAAACCATGGGATTGTTATGTTCTATGCATTCACCTGTAGGTGGCATTAATTATATAGTAAGTGTACCCTGCAGCCTCGTTTTGGTTTAAACAATGGCCGCCGTGTGAATAAGGCGAATACTCCCTTTACTTTACTGTTTGCATCTTTTTGTACATTAAAAACCAATAGGTCGCGACAGCAAAAGGGGTGCTATCTTTATAGGTAGATATGAACAACGTATGACTTATGGCCTGAAAAAAGTTCAGTTAAACGATTTTTTTTCACTTTAATCTCTGAACATGCCGTTTAAAAGATATTTATTGCTCACCACAAGTTATATTATAAAATTCCAGTGCTCAAACGTACATAAACTATACAATGTATCGTCAGCCAGTATGGCCTGCCACTGGTGGTAAAGATGGTTTTTCATAAGCAGGATATGGTTGGGAGTAAGGGGCTCAAGGTCATTCGGATCATCAGACAACTTGGTGATAGGCCGGTCATTTAAAATGGCCTCAGCTTCACACATGACTGTATGGAATCCATCATCATCCAGCCTTTGCTGCTGAAGGACAGCACTGAGAATCTTCCTCACCATACAAATGAGACGTTCCCAGTGGATGGTTAGGAAGAATCCTTTCCTTTGGCAAATCTGCCATCTTCTGTACAATCATCCTACTGTTATGTCTCCTACAGAAGCAACACTAAGAGGCCGTTTACACGACACCGCCGGGTGGATTTTCTCTTACCGCTTTCACACCTTTAACGACTCCGGCAAGAAAAAACCTCGCGTGTACACCAGTGTTGCGCGGTCTGCCCGAAATTAAGCGGTCGCCCGCGGATGACCGCGGTCACCCGCGGTTATGAGTCATAAACAAAATATTTTAATGATATTCGGGTCATTTGCGGGCGGGTCAGTTAAAATTAATTAAATATATATTTTCTACAAATAGGCCTACTTAAAATATCACGAGAAAGCTAGCATCAATACAGTAAAGCATCAATACAGTAAAGTCAACAGTAAAGAAGCAAGACGCGAGTTAAAATAATAAAGACACCCCTTCAGGAAAAGCGATATAGGCTATGGTTATGGTCTAGGCCTACTTCTTGCGAAGCCATTTAAGGCGAGACACGGCAGGTGAAAACATCGTTTTTTCATGCACTGGTCAATTTCGAGATTTTGGGCTAATTTGCTACCTTAGCATGTATTCTTTCACACTACTACAACAACAAAGCCCGATTTACACATTAAGGTGTTTATTTCATTACATTTTGTCTACTCGCGCTTCACGATATTTTCGCGTGAATCGTGTAGAAGAAAACATTGTTGAAACAGTTTGTTAAGCCAGAGAATGTCTAATAAGTGCTCTGGTTAAGCAGTCGCATGAAATAAGGAGACTACAGACAATTCGGTTTTCAATTCAACTGTTAAACTAATAAAGTTAATTTTCAAGGTATGTGACTGCTATGTGAAATTTCAAATGCTTAGCCTACGCATTGCATTAGGTCTGAGCACCACTGGAGAAAACACTAACATGCAGTAAGCTAATGTTTAACTAGGTTAAGCTAACGTGTGCTTCTTAGCCACTAAAGGCTGATAGGCATATAAATCATGACAGGGGAAAGAAAAACATTTTAATATGATAAATAAATGGTTCGGTTTGTCACTTGACAAGCAACATGTCAGGTCGAGTGCCATGGCTGGGTTAGGGGTGGGGCTGGCTATGTCGTCATAGGATTGCCGGCTTCACACGTCTACACGGCACGGTCTAGCCGGCGGTTTCAGAAGTTCCCACTTTGGAAGCCGGTTTCAAAAGCTATCGGTTTCAGTCTCCTAAACTGCCGGCGTCGTGTACATGCAAGGCGTAACCGTTAACAAAACCTTACCGGTTTCACAAAAACCGGCGTCGTGTGCACGGCCCCTAATTTATGACTCTCCTGACAGCTGTATTTGCCCCTGTAACCCAATATTTCCTCCTCAGGGTGGACAGCGTGTGACTTTGACCGCTATGCCCAAACTGCTGATGAATATCTTTCAGAATAAGCATGGCTACATGTTGATCTTTGGCTAAAATCAGCGGATGCTTAGCTTCCTTTGGCAAAGAGCCTCTGGTCAGTCCCCCCCCAACCTCTTAGGAGCCCATCATTCAAACACGGGTCCAACTTGTATAGAACACTTTGTCTGTTCAAGGCACCTTTCTCTGATGACAGAGCAGTAATTTCTTCAGAAAATCTTTGCTGCTGACAGTACTGTATTATAACAAGGTCAGCCTCACATAGATCCTCCATTGACAAAGCTTGTCTTCCTGGCATCCTGACACTCTCCGTGCTGGCATTAGAAGATTCTAACTCCTTCCTCTTGCGAGCCATGTTCAGCAGCATCTTCCTCAAGAAGCCAGGCTACAGCTACCTTTAGTCTCCTCCAGTCTGAGAAGTAGACGATTGGTACCATAAAGTGGATCCATCACATGGACTGCATTCACAACAGCTTCCTTCTCGACCTCCAGGTCATCTGCCTTGATCACAGTGTCCACCACATTGGCTGGCCAGCCTTCTTCTGGCTTATACAGGAACCTTGGACCCTTTATCCATCTGTTGTCATTAATGAAGTCTCTGATCCTCACACCTCTGGATGCATCATCCGCTGGGTTTTCCTTGGTGTTCACATATCGCCATTGTGATGTTTTAGTTGCCGCTCTTATCGCTGAAACCCTGTTTGCCACAAAGGTATGAAAGCGCTTGTCCTCGTTCATAATATACTTAAGCACAGATGTGCTATCTGTCCAAAAGACAGATTCTTGCAACGGAAGTCGCAGCTCTGTCTTCAACATCAGGTCGATGTGAACAGCAAGAACGGCAGCAGTCAGCTCTAAGCGAGGAATGGTGACTGCCTTTAGAGGTGTTACTCTGGCTTTGCCTATCAGGAATGCAACGTGACTGTCATTTCTGTTGTTTTGCATCCTGATGTAAGTGACTTCCCCATACCCTGACTCACTAGCATCTGAAAAATTAGGAAGTTGAGCATGTACAATGTTTCCAAAATCTTTAGGTTTCATACATCTTTCAATCTTGAACTCGGATAGCATATCCAGCTCTTCTAGCCACCTTGTCCAATGATGTAAGATGTCCTGAGGTACAGTCTCATCCCATCCAAAGTTTCTTCTGCACAGCTCTTGCAGCATGGTCTTGGCGGGCAGCAAAACAGGTGCGAGAAAGCCAATCGGGTCAAAAACAGAACAGACACAGACAACATGCCACGTCTGGTGCAGGACCTTTGATGGGTCTCCATTTTAAACTTGAATGAATCAGTCTCAATGCACCATTGCAAATCAAGAGCTCTCTCAACAGGAAGCTTGTCTCTGTCCAGATTGAGTTCCCTCAGATCATTAGCTTTATGTGTGTAGTCAAAATAGGGTCTTTAATATTGAGAGCTAGTGTAAAGATGTTTACATGTGTAATAAAGTTTTGCAGCTGTGCAAAAGGAGTTCTGTATGTGCAAAGACATTTCGTACCTGTAGAAATATTTTGTACATGTGTGAAAAAAATATGTACCTGTAGAAATATTATGTACTTGCGTGAAAGAAATGTGTATTTGTAGAAATGTTTTGTACATATGTGGGGGGGAAATGCGGATCTGTAAAAATATTTTGTACACGTGTGGAAAAAATATGTACCTGCACAAATACTTTGTATGTGTGTGAATCTCCTACACGACGCTACGCTAAGCTTTCCTGCACAACACTGAAAGTACGAGCTTGTGAAACTGATATACAATGCGTACGGACTTTTGACCCTAATTTTACTGCCTTTCTGAAGAGCCAATCAACACATTGCTTACTGCCAACCAATCAGCCTTCCCCACCGACCACCCAGATTTTGCTGCTAAACCACAGATCTAGTTATTAAAACCGGTGGTAACAGCAAGGGCAGATAGGTCGTAACATTACTGTAAATGAACACCCATAAGTATTTCTGGACTAAAATATTGCAAAGCGATTTGGTTACTTTGTCATGCTTTTATCAGTTGTAACATAGTCAAAACGTTAAGAATATCATACCAGAACATGAAATAATAAGTGTAGCTGCCATATTAGCTATCCTAGCTGACATTTATCGTAGTTCATAGTGCTAGGGCTAATGTAACTCGTCCGTTTGTACGTTGCCCAGCGAATAAGTAGGCTTAATTCTTACATGTCTTAAGTTAAAGAATTGAAAGAAATAGGAAATAAAGAAAACGCTTGAACGGGTTTATCCATTTACATTCAGATCTTGCCATAGACTTTGCCTAAGCGCTTGCTTGCTTGGTAGTCTACCGTCCTGTTCAGTCTATGGTTGCTATAGCAACCGCTGCTGTGCTTCATAAACTGACGAGATAACCGTGCAATTGTTATAATTGTTATATATGAAATACTCCCGAAACACAAAGAAAACAAAACAAAATGTACCTATGTAAGAAAATGGGATATTGTTGTATTCCAAACAATAAACCAACAGTCCTGGAAGGGCATTACTACGGTTAAATCTCTTAGCTGTGGTACATCTTGATGTCCCATTACAACCCATTCGTTTGATTCGTCTTTTTGCCGTCCACTAGGCTATTATTATAGGCTTGCAAAGGGTGATAAAATAAACATTAGGTGGCCTATAGGCCTATAGGTGGCACTGTTTCTTTACAGAAATTGACCAAAGTTTGTGCTTTACAAACAGACAGAATAGGCTATGACGAAATGGCTAGTGCAAGGAAACCAGAATTGTTTGTGTGGACTGATGGTGAACTGTCAACTGTAGTCAACTGTAAAACTAATAAACTTTATTTTACAGTTTGTGAAGGGTGCAGTCCCGTCCTTTATTTGGCTAACGCAGGTAGGCCTACTAATCACCTTTACTTTCTTTGGTTGTAGGATAGTCCATGATTCACATTAGTTTTGGCTATCACCCCAATTAGGCTACTAAACGCAAGGCTTACCCAAGTTCTAGGCTATTCTGTCGCCACATTTATAATATTGCTATAAAACCTTCGTTAGTAACAGATAGGTTTGCCTGCATCAAATCAAATCGCGCATTTGCATTCAGTGTGCTACCATCGGCTTAACGTGAGTTCTAAGCGTCTTTGTATGCTTATCTGATTTCACTCGACTGTGATTGCATGTGTTGTAAGACATGTAAAATAAATGAATGACACTGGCACTACGCACAAATTAATGTAGCCTAAACTTACACCGCACTTTCCTAATAACTTAAGTTCTCTCGCGTCACTGACAGTAGCTAGAATGCATTAAAAAACACCGGGAAGAAACAGTGTTCAGTCCACCAAGTCATAAGCTATCGGCGCTGCGCAGCACCAGTTGTGATATTTATCTTACGGAGTGTAATCGTAGGTAATGTCATGTATGAAAACTAGTATTGTTAGGCAATACTATAAGTGCAAGTCCAGGGCAGCTGAGGTGTGGCGATGACATCATCAATACGCAAGCAGGATGTGCGGTTTCGCTGTCTAAACGAATTCAAACGGGCTACGGTTTCAGATTTCTCCACTCTGGGACCAGGTTTCAGAAAAGTGCGGTTTCGGGCAGTGCGTTTACAGGATTCGTTTGGACGCTCGGCCAAGACGAAGCAAAACCTCTGCGTTTAACCTAAAAAGCGTCTCCGTGTGGACGGGCCCAAAGACACAATAAAAATGCTTGCAATCATTCTCCCAAGCACAAATATGGACCATTACACATGACTTGCATTAAACATGACCAGTCTCTACAGACTCAGGGATACAATGGCCATATAACTCCAGATAATTCGTTTAGAAAATAGATAGCAGCCTTTCATATATTAATGATACCATATGAAAAGATACACATAAATATACATGCATAAATATACCTACATATACCAAGGCCGTAGTCATGATGTCAACATTGGGGGGGACCAAATCTGTGGTGGGGTCTGAGGGACCCCCAAACAGAATTTCAATACATTTCCTACCATGCAAAAATATTATTAAAAATCACAAACAAGTCGTTAGTTAGGTCAGTCAATTAGGTTATTCCAAACTTTTGACGGACCCCCCCCCTGTGAAAAGAGAAGGGTGGAGAAGAAGCAACTTCACTGGTCCGTCCCTGGACCCGTGACTCCATTTGTGTTCAAAATGTATACTTTAAAAGAAATTACAAACTAGAGTATCTTATGATAACCTCTATATTACACAGAATGTGGTTCTTTGACTTATAATTTACACCTGAAGATTTTTTTAAACTAAGGCTTAGACTCATAGGTTTGAGATTTTGTCTTAATTTAGATTTTATTATGCTGGCAGCTAATCACACAATTTTAACGTAGTTTGAAAGGGACATTTCTAAGAGGCCTATACACGGTAATTTCTGGCATTACTACTAGCATATGAATGCACTATTTATGTTGAAAGACGTGAAAGAAATGACACAGGCTTGCACAAATTCATCATTTCACTTTCGCTATCATTGCGAGAATAGGCTACAATATGGAAAATGTTCCCTTTCAGTCTTGGTTGATTGGCTCAAACATGTATGGGATTTCCTTAGCCTGTGCTACACCTTTCCAAGAAGTTTTGTGAAAAGTGTACCGGTAGCTTTTGCGATATTGTTGACAGCCCTACCTCACTCACCGCAGTAGGGTGCAGTAAATGGAAGCTTTTGATAGCGCACGCCACTAACGAAAAACGGAAAATCTCCAGGACAAACCACTCAGGGGTGTAGGCTACTCTGGAACCATATAGGTCACTAATTTGTGCGTTACTTACGTTTGATTACATTTCAGATACGTGTTGGTTTCCTGTAGGCCTAGTATAGCGCTTTATTCTTTCTTTATTTTTCTATGTCCGAATATTGGGGGGGACATTTTGGTCATATTTGAATATTGGGGGGGGACACGTCCCCCTCAATGTCTATGGTGACTACGGCCCTGACATATACATATACATCCACATGTCAGTCAGGACATAGCTTAAGACATACCTGTCGTAGGGTTAACAATGCATGAGGGGTCAGTTTAAGTTTACAGGTCACACCCCACCGCAGACACAGTATTCAGCGGAGCTAAAAGAGAATGCATACACACTGTGTTACAATCAGACAGCTAGAAACAATGTAAAACAACGGTCACGGTTGGCATCATACCTCGTTACACCGAGAACTGTTTTGGTATCACCCTGCCGTAACATGCTCGCCCACATCGGCTATGTCTACCACTGAGACTTCCACGGCTCCGCCAGCGTCTGCTCCCCAACGCACTATAAACACAAACATTTACTTGCTAGCACCTAGCACAGGTTAACCCTCAGTGAAATAAGCGAGAAAATGCTTTCGACGTACCTTAACACTCCAACACAGCACCCAAATCTCGACTACATCCAACAAAGCTACAGGTAAAATGACGATATCCCAGTCTAAGGACCCCAGGAGTCTATATATAAGCCTGCCTCAATTGTGTTACGTGATTCAATCAGTGCCCATTCCACCCGGCAATTAATGACGTAATTGGAGCGTGAGAGAGTGTGTAAGCGAGGGAGAGAGTGAGTGAATTTAGCAGGAGTGTAAGAAATACACTTAGGGATCCTACCCCTATGGGAATAGCTAACGTTAACATTACGGCTCCGCTTCAACCCTTTTTGCGATCACAGTATAAATTGAGCTACCACATCACTCTTAACTAAGTTATAATCTTGCAACCCCAATCAAAGAGTATACCAGAGAATCTCTAATGAGACATTATAGACAGGCTTTGAGTATACTCTTTGATATGAAGCCAATCTGTTTAGCACCAAAATCTGGGTGATCGGTGGGAAACGCTGATTGGTTGGCAGTAAGCAATGTGCTGATTGGCTCTTCAGAAAGGCAGTAAAATTAGGGTCAAAAGTCCGTACGCATTGTAAATCAGTTTCACAAGCTCGTACTTTCAGTGTTGCGCAGGAAAGCGTAGCGTAGGAGATTCACACACGTACAAAGTATTTGTGCAGGTACATATTTTTCCCCACGTGTACAAAATATTTTTACAGATAGGCTACACATTTCTTTCACACAAGTACATAATATTTCTACAGGTACATCTTTTTTTCACACATGTACAAAATATTTCTACTGGTACGAAATGTCTTTGCACATGCAGAACTCCTTTTGCACAGCTGCAAAACTTTATTACACATGTGAACATCTTTTCACAAGCTCTCAATATTAAAGACCCTATTTTGACTGGATATTATGCTCTTCAGGCAAAGTTTGCAATATGGTGTGATTGTTACTGATCCATTTGGTCAGAGTAAATCCTCCTCTCTGACAAAGAGCAGTGAGATGCTTAACCATTTGCACAGCTTCCTCTTCAGATGCCATACTCTTCAGGCAGTCATCCACATAAAAGTTTTCTTTAACTGCTTGGATGACCTCTGCTGGAAAGTTGTCCTGATTGTCATCAGCTGTTTTTCTTAGAGCAAAGATGGCACAGCTTGGAGATGACGTGGCACCAAACAGATGGACAGTCATACAAAACTCAGCCACATGCTTAGTCAGATCTCCCCCCAGCCACCACAGAAGCCGCAAGAAGTCTCGGTCTCCCTTTGGGACCTTAACCTGATGAAACATTGCTTGTACATCACCCATGACGGCCACAGGTTCCTGTCTAAACCTCAGGAGGACTCCCAGCAATGTACTGTTAAGGTTGGGACCTTGCAGGAGCTCCTGGTTCAATGATGTTCCTTTGTATGTCGCAGCACAGTCAAACACCACTCGCAGAGTTTTCTTCCTTGGATGGTATACGCCCAGGGTGAGAGATATACCACACCTTGCTGCTGCCACCACTCAGCCAGGGGGTAGGTACTGCTTCGGCATACCCTTTACTAATCATTTCATTAATGAACGCACTGTACTCCCCAAAGTAGTGTTCATCTCTCTTGAACTTTCTTCTCAGGCCAAGTATCCTTTGCCTTGCCAAAGAGTAGTTATTAGGAAGAGACAAGTGATCCTTCTTGAAGGGCAATTTCAGACTGTAATGCTCATCTTCAAGAGTTGCAGACTTTTCCACAATTTCCATGAACTTAATGTCTTCTCTTGATAACCCTTTCTCTTCTGTAGCTTTCTCATTGAAGTCGTGATTGTACTGATTACTGAGCATTTCCTCTAACCTACACACAGAAATACTATTCACCATAGCTGACATGCATTCCGCTCCACAGCTGCGGTCCTTTACTTGCAAAGGACCATTAACGACCCACCCCAACACTGTTCTTATAGCATATGGGCCATCCTCACAGCTATTGGTGACCTCCCAAGGCTCCAATATCTTGGGTGCATTACATCCAATCAACAGATCTACATTAGCCTTTATAGTGGGACATTTTACCTTTGCCAGATATGGCCATCTTGCTAAATCCCCTTCGGTCACAATGTTGTCAACACTTACAGGCATTTTCTTCTGTGTGAGAATTTCTGGAAGCTTATAGAAGAGGTTGTCATCAATACCAGACACTTCCAAGCCTGAAAGCGAATATGCTGGCACCACTTTTTCTTGACCCACTGAGTTCGTCTCCCAGCAAGATTGAGCTTTTGCATAAGCTGCTCCGAGCAAAATGTGGCTGAACTACCAGGGTCTAAGAATGTGTATGTCTGTATTACTTGATATCCTTTAATGGACTTCACCTTGACTGGCAGGATAGACAGCAGACAACGATCCCTTCCGGCCCCTGTATGACCACAAGTTTTAGGAGTTGTGGTAGGCATATGAGCCCCTGATTCCTTAGGCGGTTCTTTGCTTGTGTCGGCTGACTCCCTCTTGTCAATATGAAGTACAGTAGGGTGTCTTTGGCTACAAATTCTACAGATCAAACGCTTCTCACAGCTCCAACTCCTGTGCCCTGCACATAAGCAGCCAAAACAAAGTCCTTTCTCTTTTAAGAAGTTCATCTTATCTCTCTGTTTCTTCCATTTAAACTGCTGGCACTGGTCCAATGAGTGACTTTGAAAACAACATTAACAATCCGATATCACTGCAGAATCATATGTTGATTCCACAGTACTCAAGTCTCTGTTGTTTTCAACTGATTCAACAGGTGCAATGGTTGTGGCAAAACTGTTTCTTTCCATTCTGTTTCCTTGCTGTGACCTTGTCCTAACAGGTTTTGGTTCAGCTGCTCTAGATGGTAAGTCCCCAATGTCACCATACAAAGGATCTGATATGATTTTGACGTGTCTTTCAACTAATTTCACCAGGTCTTTGAACAGAGCTCTGCATTCTGTTGTTTCCAATATATCATGTGCAACGCTTCTCCATCGTTCTCTGAGCTTGAATGGTAGTTTAGATACGATTGCCCTGATGTTGCTCGGCCTGTCCAACTCTTGCATATACTACAGCTCCTCCATGATGTTACAGCAGCTACGCAGAAAGAGAGAGTAAGCCTGCAAAGCATTGACATCTTCAGTCCTCATTGGAGGCCAGGACAAATTTTTTTTCTATGCATGCAACAGCAATTTTGTAACTACTACCAAAGTGTTCTTGCAACAGCTGCTTTGCCTTAACGTAGCCAAACTCAGGAGTCATGTGTAAACAGCTACGCACAAGCTCCCTTGGCTGCCCCCCAGTGAACTGTTCAAGATAATACAGGCAATCACCTCTGCTGGCCTTGTCTTCCACTCCTTGTTCAAATGCCCTCATGAAGGAGATGTACTAAAGAGGATCTCCATCAAACAAAGGGATATCTCTTTTTGATGATGTACGTTGTTGCTGCACAAGTGCTGATGTTATTTCATTTTGCTTTAGCAATACCGCAAAAATGTCTCCAGTTTGCCTTTGATCCACTGTTTGAGCATTGAACGAGAAAGGTCCTTGAGTTTGCGCCAGTGTTTCCATTTCCAGTGTACGGTGATAATTTTGCCCGTTTGAGTCAGTCCACTCCTTTGATCTAGTTGCAAGCTGTTGACTAGCCCCCTGTAGCTGCACACCAGTTGGTAATGGGTTGTTGGCTGACAGTGACCACTCATGAAGTTGCTGTGGTTTGTGCCAAGACACAGGGTTGAACTCCTTTGCCATTGGGTGTAATCTTACTGCAGGTGCTGTTTTCTCCTGCTCCCTTTCCAGGTAAGAATTCATTGCATTGGATGCTTTTGAGCAACTTTGATTGTCCGAGGCCTGTAACACCGCAAGTTTGGCTGCAGATTCGGCTAGCAAAGTTGCCAGCTCCTGTTGTTCCATCTTCCTCTTTATCTGCTGCTCTTGTTCTTCCAATGCATGCCTTTCCTTTAAAGCCGCCATACAAACAAGCAGTGCAGCTTTATCTATCTCTGCTTTAATCCTTATGGAGGAAGTAGTGCTAGATGTACCACTACATGCACTCTTTCTGCTGGAATGTTTGCTAGACACATTTGAAATACTGTCCTCTGGACTAATAGCATCAATATTGTCTGCATCACCATTTGTTACAGTTTGTTCAACCTGTGAGACCCACGTTTGCACTTTAGACATAAATTCATCATTAGCAATAATTTTGGCTTTGAACCACACATCATGTTTTTCCTGTTCAACATCAGGCAACATACCCATCACAGAACCATGAATACATTTCGCTTGATCACATAATTTAACAAGATTAGGGGCAGCAGTGGCCCACTGGTTAGCACTCTGGACTTGTAACCGGAGGGTTGCCGGTTCGAGCCCCGACCAGTGGGCCGCGGCTGAAGTGCCCTTGAGCAAGGCACCTAACCCCTCACTGCTCCCCGAGCGCCGCCGTTGTAGCAGGCAGCTCACTGCGCCGGGATTAGTGTGTGCTTCACCTCACTGTGTGTTCACTGTGTGCTGTTTGTGTTTCACTAATCCACGATTGGGTTAAATGCAGAGACCAAATTTTCCTCACGGGATCAAAAAAGTATATATACTTATACTTATATACTTAAGATCATTAAAAACACTTTGAACCCGTGGTTTACTATCTGTCTTATGCATGAGCTGTCGCATCGTTTTTCTTAAATTGCTGGCCTTATTTAGCGTAACTTTCCTATCCCTCTGCAATCGCTCAAGTTTTTCAGCAAATGCTTTAACAGTTAATTTTACAACAGGTTTTTCTTTGACCTTTTGTGTGTCGTCATTGGAAACATCGTTCATATCAGCTGATGGCTCAGTAGCCTGCTTGTCCACAGTTTTACACGGATCCATATAGTTCAGTTTACAGCTCGCAACAAGCTCGCAACAAAGTAACAACGACGCGGATATCCACCCCCCTTTGGTCACCAATGCATTGGATTTTAACCCCGCAAAATGTGTGCACACAAAACTGAATGACCATTCACAATTTCAGTAGCGCTACACATACCTCCTCGCGTTGGGCGCCATGAATCTGGTAAATAATTCCAAACGATGTTGTCGACGAGCAGCTGTACCGGTGGATGGTCTTTAATCCCAGGAAGCGTGAAGTAGCCTAGGCCAAGCGATCCTGCTCCGTATTGTTCTCTCGACGTCCTTGGCCTCGTTGTAGACTCGACAAGCCGACGTTCGTTCGGTTTAGGTTCAAACTCAGTCAGCTGTAATCCATTATCACATGCGACGATGAGACTCCTCCGGCGTCGATAGCATTAAGCAAACGTTTTTTGACTTGTGTAGAGGCTAAGCCTAAACTTGAAGTAGGGTGACCAGACGTCCCGAAAAATTCGGGACAGTCCCGATATCCAAGCAGTTATCCCAAATCCTGCCCTAATTGTCCCTAAAATTATACTCAATCAGAATACTGAGTAGTTATTTTCTGATAAACATTAAAAACTGTCCGTAGAGAGTCTGAGTCGACTGCATGCAGCCCCCGACGGCAGCTAAGTGTCTGGATGCAGCCCGGCTACTTTGTTTCTTTTTGACGTTCTATAATTAGGCGCAAATATGCACTGATTTCGCGAAGCCGAGGACATTGTGCAGGCAGCGCAGCAGGCAGAGCCAGCGTGTGTGCAAAAAAATACGTCGGAAGTTCGGCCTAATGTCCATGTCGTTTTAACATAATCTACTTAATCTAACAATTATTTTGTATTCTTACTTAATGACCCATAATTTTGGCAAGGCTTGTTATTAGCGTTAGGCTATTATCCTTATTCTGAAAGGTCTGATTTGCACTGTTACGCAGTCATTGTTTTTTTTTTTTCCTACAATGACATTTTGAGTTCATGATTTATCTGTTGTATTTTGAGGCAGACTTGATGTTTGAATAAAAATCTCATCTGGTCACCCTAACTTGAAGCCCAGAGGGGTTACTCGACTGGACACTTAATTGACGGGCTATATAGCCACTTGTGTCAATGAAAGGCATCCCAAACGTAACATGCCGTTTAAAAGGTATTTATTGCTCACCACAAGTTATATTATAAAATTCCAGTGCTCAAACGTACATAAATTATACAATGTATCGTCAGCCAGTATGGCCTGCCACCGAAAAGCGGTCAAAAAACTGTGTGTGCTCCCCCTCCGTCAAGCAACACTTAACACCTGTACGATGGTTCCCCCTTATATGGTGTGCACACATAGCATAACATAGTGACACCTAGTGGACCAATTAACATTCACATAAAAAATGGCTCCTAAACTACTTATTGACTTTAATGTTTGGATTTTTTTATGTGTGGATTACCTTACTAATGTCTGGTGAATAACCCGTATTCCACTTTTCAAGCGCCTCTCCTCCATTGGCGTCCTAGTAATCAGTCCCACTTTCCCCCCCAGTCCGACGTCCTTGGATGTGCTGAACCTTCTGCTCGTTTCCAAATATAAAAAAACCTCTCTGCAACTCAACATGGGCCTGCTTGCCTCAGCTGCCTGTGAGCGTTTTTTCAGTTGTGCTGGATTACTGTTCACAGCAAAGCAATCAAGGATGAGTGACATAAAATGTTTTAGCCTAAAAAACGCGTGGCATCGCTTAGAGCACCTTTAACTTTTTAGAGCCCTCTCCCCACATACACAGCACACTATCCCATCTCCCCTGTCATCCCCCCAACACACACACCAAGACCCCTGGGTTGAGTTGGGTTAGCCCCTTGAGCCGTGGATCTGCCCAAGGTTTCTTCCTTGGTAAGGGAGCTTTTCCTTGCCCCTGTTGCTCTTGGGGGCTCCTTGTTGGTGCCCCCCCCAATCCCAATCCTCCCCCACCTTTCTTATGCAGCCCTTGCCACTTAATCTACTAAACCCCTCTTCTACTTCTACTACTACCCCCCCCCCCCATAAATGCACAAATAGGCTGACACCAGACATCATTTCTTACTTCCAGTAACTATATGCATGTGACAATAAACTTTCTTGTATCCTTGTATTAGACGGGTGATCAGAAAAAAATTGGAACATACTACATAGTGACCCTAATTTATGCCCAGTGTTTTTAGAGTCTCCAATGTTCTCTTTTGGGAGGGTACCCACTCTTAAGGACAAACTGATGAGGAGTCACCTCCCTCCCTTTTTTTTGTCTAGGAGGGAGGGTCACCCATCTTTTGTATGAATGAAAACAGCAAAAAATCAAAGTGGCTTGTTTGATTGTTGATTTCTGTCGCCATATAACGTTCTCTTTCGTTCCATAGCTCTGTCAACATTGAACAATGAAAATAAGGGAGATTTCCCGGGTTTCTCACGCAAAATACGGAAAATTTCAACATTCCTCCCCATTAACGTTGGAAGGGTTGGAGCAACAAAGTAGCCTACTTTATTCACGTCTAACAGCCTATATCCATTTGGTCAACTTTATCCAGCCCTAAAAAATCTAAATTTAACTTTGGTTTACTTGTAGTTTACCGTGTAGCCTAACTTTAAACAGTGTGCATGCTTAACACAAAGCATACTTGTGCTTCATTCATCCACACATCCAGCTCCTAACGTTTTGACAAGCATTTCTACCAATTGACCTTGTTCCTGCCCATCTCTAGCTTTGCTGTCTCCATCCTTTCTGTTTTTGTTGTTTGCAAAAAAATATATAGTATTTATTGGTAACCAGCAACAAGTGCAATTTAATCAATGTCATTCTCTCTCCTGCCAACAAAAATGTGTTAGGTCTACGTTCCAAGTAGCAGTGCGGAATTCTGCTTCATAAAGTTGAACAAATACATTTGGTCATATAAATAGCCAGTTTATGGTCTACAGTGTAGTTGGTTAGTTATGGTAGGCCAACTTGGAGTGAATATACAGGGGGAATTCTTTGTCTAGCTGAGTAGCCTGGCAGGTGCGCACGTAGGCATAGCCTACGGCCGAACACCGCAAGCGCTAATGAATCTTGCTCTCACGACAACCACGTTGTTAACTTAAATAGGCCTAGGTTAACATCACTCTGAGTTCGCATTCAAGCAAGCAAAACGATGATTTGAATACATCTGTTTCACTGGAAGGGCAAGGGGTAACAACAGGACAACACAGAGACAGGCCAGAATGCAGGACTATGTTATGAGTATTACAGTAATATGGGATAGGCTATTCTACGGGAAAATATTAAAACGGCAAGACAGCAGGGAAACGTTAAAATGATAAACCCGGGAAAAGTTGGCATGTTAGGTATTTTTCGGTCCCTGTGATTATTTGTGAAATTGTGCAAACGGCCTTTTCAAGTCATTTGAGAAGGAAGGAGTGTACCAAGCTCCCAAATTGACGCTCGTCTGAGAAATTGAGTATTGGATAATGTTCAGCTTCGGCAGCTTTACAATGACTGAGGAAGCCTAGAGACGAGTCCATAGCAACAAGTTCATGTGTTGAATTTGTTATTACCCAGTGTGCTTTGTTGAATGGTCTCAATGCTTTATTTTTTTATTTCATGTGAATACTTACTAGAGGAGTAACTTTTCAAGTAGGCTAATGCAGTTGCAGGAAGTGTGCATTTAGTTTCCATGCTTATTGTGTTTCCACAACAATGTTAGGGAGTAAATCTACTGAAATGGCCACCATCTTGGTGAAGTGTGATGTGTAAGATCAGAAAGCAGAGGTTGACTTTAGGACGGTAGCATATGTTGATGTGTTATCATAGCATAGCGTGTAAGAGCGTGGGCGGAAGACATCGACAATTGGCCGGGGGGGTCATGTCATTTCTGAAAATGCTTCTGGAGGGTCGTTGAAAATTATATTGCAGGCAGGGTAGGGTCATGCAACTTTTGATCGAAGCACTCAAAATACCTCCGGTGATCCCGTTTATAAATAACGAACGTTCCCTAACTACCCCATGGCTGTGCATTTCAAAGAGGCTGGGCACATGAATCTGAAAAAAATTGAAAGTAATGGTCATTAAAGTAATTTCTAGGAATGTAAGGGGTGGGGATTGACAGGCTTCGACGTCTTCTTCAAAGGGAGACCTGTGGGGTACGGAAGCTTATTGCTGCCACATTAAAATAAATAAAAAGGCTCAGTATTATGTAATTACGTGAAAAGTTTCTTGTTATAACAATATCTTTTTCACGTTTTAACAAGATATGTATCACGTTATTACATGAAATTATCACGTTATTTCATGATAATGATATTTTCACGTTATAACATGAAAATATCATGTTATTTCAAGATATGATTTTTTCACGTTTTTACAAGATATTTATCACGTTTTTACATGAAATTATCACGTTATTTCAAAATAACGAAACTGCACCCTGACTGCTATTACAGTGCTGCTTGATGAGTGTTTGTTTTTGTGCATGTGTGTATGAGTGTGTAGGCTGTGTGTGTGGTCAATTCTCAGCTGACTGAGGAGCAGCGAAGAGGGATGTGTGTGTATCGGCAAAGAGATGCTGAAAAGGAGGCTGATAGAGAGGTTCTGTGCAGGATAGCCTGCTCACACCATAGACTGTATATATATATGGCTCACACAGCCTGATAGTTCTGCTTTATCTTCTTACCCACACAATAAATAAAACTTTCGCTAACTTGACGCAAGAGGGAGAAAGGGCTTTGATAAATATGCAAATCTTCACGCAATGTGGGTGAATGTATAGACCGCTCTGGCTCGGTAGCCTGCATGTCAGGTCATCACTGTCATTTCTAAGGCTGTGGGGAAGGGTGAAAATATCAGTATCATATCAGTATCATGAAATAACGTGATAATTTCATGTAATAACGTGATAAATAACTTGTTAAAATGTAAAAATATCATATCTTGAAATAACATGATATTTTCACGTTATAACGTGAAAATATCAGTATCATGAAATAACGTGATAATTTCATGTAATAACGTGATAAATATTTTGTTAAAACCCGAAAAAGATATTGTTATAACAAGAAACTTTTCACGTAATTACATAATACTGAATCTGAAACAATTTTGATTAAAGGCCTTTTATATTTATCCTCAAAGTTAGCTTGGGCCCTTTTTGAAGAGCACCCTGACTTTTTTGACTATAATTAACATTTTTCGACCCAGAGAAGCATTCCTTCTTCTTTTCTTTCTCACTTGAGCTTGACTCTGCCCTTTCGTCTGTTCCTGAGACTCTCCATACACTTTTGAATGGTCTTTTTGTGGGTAAGGAGACAAGCCGAAAGGTTGCAGGAATTGGATAGCCAATTGTCCAGGCAGCACCATGGGCGGATTATGAACTTTCGGGCCCCTGGGCCCAGATGTATTAAGGGCCCCCCACAAATTTTCGTATATATGTTGGAGGGGGGTTTGGGGGTCCTCCCCCAGAACATTTTTAACTTGTTTGATGTGATTTCCTGTATTCTGGTGCATTTTGGGGATGGCCAATACTAAATTCAATCAGATTTATAGCCTACATCTTGATTTGTTGATATTGAGGCAATGATTCCATGCAAAGGCTTGGGCATCAGGGCCCCTTGATCCCTTGGGCCCCTGGGCCTGGGCCCAGTAGGCCCGTGCAGTAATCCATCCCTGGGCAGCACGACCACATGCTGTGGTAGCTCCAATACAACTTGGCCTTGCAGTGTAGGCACATCATATGTATCGGTCACAATTCCTGGTGAATACCCTTCATGGAATGGGATTTGCTTCATCATACAAGGAAGTCTTGCGTTTTGAAAAGAATGCAGCAGATTCAGTTGCCCCAGCGGATGACATAGATATACTGGTCATGGCACTTCTTTTTGCTGGGGACAATGTTGACCACAACATCCTTACTATTGATGGTAAGGGGACCTTCCACAGAATGGGAATTATAGCAGCAATCACTCCAGGGCGAAAATATATATATATGTCAATAGCTCAATTTTGACAAAAATGTCAGATAGAACCTTATAATTCTAAGGGGACACATTGTCTAGGAACCTAATTTGAATATTTAAACACAACATATGCCGCCATCTTTGGGCCCAAGCTCATTTAAGATGGACCGAGGGAAAATGGAAAACTGTCCTGTGGTCAACCCAATCAAAATTTGACATTCTTTTTGGAAATCATGGACTTTGCATCCTCCGTGCTAAAGAGGAGAGGAACCATTCAACTATGTAGATATGAAACATTTTGATATGACAGACCAATTCATGCAACTGACTCAGAGACCACACTGCTTTTGTTCGTCACTAATTGATGAATCATCTCTAAATATGACCACACCTGCATTGTTAGGAGGCTTCCAGGATATACAAAGAAGTGATTGTAAATAGTGTTTCAACACTGCAATGATTCACCTTTAAATCAAACTGTTGGCATGCCTCCTAACCTCACATCTGAACTGCCCCATGCCATCTACACTACTGCTTAATTACTCAAGTTGAAACTTTCTTCATTATTGCTTAACTTAAGAGTTGTGAAAAATACTGAAATGAATTACATTCTTAAATGAAATACAAAAACATTGTTTAAAGAAACTAAGCAGGATGCCTTTGGTGTTCTTCAAGAGGATAAACTTGCAACGCAGCAAGTATTTTCTATTATGAAATAGCCTAGTAATAAAGCTTTTCTTTTTATATCAAGAAGCATTGGTTCAGTCTCTTAGAGAAACAACAATGTTAGACAGAAGAAATATAATGTCATTGCTTTAAGTGACATTCTTAATAAATATGTCATATACCTTAAAATAGCTAGATGTACCGCATAGCGGTACAACATAAGACCGCCGCTCCGTCCTGTACATCCTCTCCGCGAAAATAAATCACGCTTGTCAATTTGTCTCCATTTCCTACGCCATCCCCTAGTCTTCCAACTTTTGTATATGCTTGTATGTGCATGCCTGTGTGTGTGTGCATGTGCGCGTGCGTGTATGCCTGTGTGTATGTGTGCCTGTTTGTGTGAGTGTGCAGTTGCCTGTGTGTGTGTTTATATGTGTTTTTGTATGTGTGTGTGTGTGTGTGTCTGTGGGTGTGGATGTGTGTGTGTGTGCATGCGTGTGTGTGGCCCCCGAAGATTTTTCCGTAAAAGTCTAGTGGGGCTAAATGACCACCAAGTTCACGCTCGTTTAACGTATCATGGCTTGAACAGCTGTCCGCCTCACTATCTCACCACAGGGGTCCCCCAGGGCTCAGTGCTGGGCCCCCTTCTCTTTGCTATCTACACAACCTCTTTGGGACAGATTATCCGTTCTCATGGCTTCTCATACCACTGCTATGCAGACAACACACAGCTCTATCTGTCCTTTCCACCTGATGACCCCCTGGTCTCGGCACAGATCTCGCATTGCCTCTCAGACATATCTACATGGATGAAGGCACATCATCTCCAGCTAAACCTCTCAAAAACTGAACTGCTGGTCCTCCCAGCTAAACCTACCATTAATCATGACATTAACATCAAAATTGATTCCCTGTCTGTTGCACCTACCAGGGCTGCAAGAAATGTAGGAGTCATTCTTGACAACCAACTAACCTCCTCCGATCATGTTGCCTCGGTCGCCCGGTTGAGCCGTTTCACACTTTACAACATACGGAAAATCAGGACTCAAGATGCTACCCAACTCCGGGTACAGGCAATAATCATCTCATGATTTGACTACTGTCAGGTCAAGTCAAGTCAAGTCAAGTTTATTTATATAGCGCATTTCATACACAGAGGTCATTCAATAAACAAAACCAAACAATAATAACAAATAAAAGCATAGAAGGGCATTATAGTCGAATAGTTAAAAGGTTAAGATCATAATAAAAAGAAAACATAAAACACAAGGTAAAATCATTTAAAAAATAAAGAATAAATATAGCCGCAAGCGGCAATGGCGGGCCCGAGCACCTGTGGGCCGCAACCCGTGACATTTCAGAATCCAACAAAGCACCGACGTGGTGCATTTGTAAAATGTACATATTTGATGTGTGTGCTATTTGTTTTTGCATGTTATTTTCTGGCACATTTACTTGCTTGGCCAGGTGGGGGCGCAATGCAAGGCAGGCCCATGTTGTGTCATCATAATCATAATATATATTAACCTGAGAAATTTCAGATTATTCATTTTAAGCAAAGAACATTTCTGATACACTTTTTGGCCAGATGGTGGCGCCATATTAGGCATGTGAATTACACATGTGAATATCATCACAATAATGATATCCAATATTTTGTAAAGTTTCAGATCAACCAATAAAGGGATTACCAATTTCTGGCACATTTTCCTGCTTGGCCAGGTGGTGGCGCTATGCCAGGCAGGCCCATAGGATCTCTGGATATCAGCATAATTATAATATCTATTAACCTGAGAAGTTTCAGAACATTCATTTAAAGCATAGAGCATTTCTGGCATATTTCCGGCTTGGCCAGATGGTGGCGCTATGCTAGGCCTGTGAATTATGCATGTGAATATCATCACAATAATGATATCCAATAATTTATAAAGTTTCAGATCAATCACTTAAGCCATTGTCCATTTCTGGCACATTTCCTGCTTGGCCAGGTGGTGGCGCTATGCCAGGCAGGCCTATTGGGTGTCTGGATATCATCATAATCATGATATCTATTAACCTGAGAAGTTTCAGACCATTCGTTCAATGCACTGTGATTTATGACACATTTCCTCTTTATGTGGTGAGATATTAAAACCATAATATATTACAACATTTCAAAAATCCCTTCACAATTTAACATCAGCGACATCTTGACATAATGTTTGCCAAATTTCACATGAATCTGACAAACCGTCTAGGAGCAGTATGTTAAAATTGTGTGTTCAGTGTAATAGTCATTCTTTCTGTTGCCAGTTGGTGGCACTATGCCAAACATGCATTATGGGCATGTGAATATTATCATTTACATGGGCTTCAATGACCTGTGAAATATAAAACATTTCAAGCCATGCATGGTGATTTATGACACATTTATTGTTTATGTGGAAGGGTATTAAAATGAATAATTTCGCCATTTCGTCAAATTACAACATATTAAAAAAAAGCTTCACAATTTATAATCAGGAACATCTCGGCGTCATGTATACCAACTTTGACATGAATCGGATCAACCGTCTAGGAGTAGTACGTTAAAATTGATCATGTCCACAACGCACAAAATCTCAATTACCTCACTTCCGGTGGGCGTGGCTAATGGCATGTTAATACAAAAGTTGATTCTTTTTGGGAGTTACATACACCCACAAAATTCGGTGTGTGTATCTAAAACTATATGCCAACCACAAGTCACAGTGACATAAGGGGGCGCTATGGAGTTCCTGGGCAACACCCGGTGCCAAGGCTTTTCCCCTGTGTATTCACGGTATCTCTTGATGTGTGTGCCAAATTTCATGCGTTTTCACCGATGGGAAGCACCTCTTTTGGCATCACAATTCATCACATTTTAGTCCGCATAAAATCCCAAATACCTCACTTCCTGTTGGGCGTGGCTAATGCATTGTACATACGAAAGTTGTTCATCTTGGGGAGATACACACACCTACCAAATTTGGTGTGTCTAGCTGAAAGTATGTGCCAACCACTGGATCAATCACCTAAGGGGGCGCTACTGAGTCCCTGGGACACGCCCGGGGCCAAGCCTTTATGCTTGTGTAGCCATTGTGATACCAGATGTGTGTGCCAAATTTGTCATCCATGCTAACCACCTCAAAAATAGCAAAAAGGTGAACAAATAATAATAATAATAATAATAATAATAATAATAATAATCCTTTCAAAAACAATAGGGCTTTGCACCTCTCGGTGCACAAGGCCGTCGCGGCCCTAATTAGTAAGCAAAAACAAAGGCAAAAGTAATAAAAGACAAGGTAGAATAACTATCAAAGCAGATTCAGAATTTGTAACTCGGCACAGTTAGCAGAAAGCATCTGAGAACAGTCTAGATTTAAAACTGGCTACACAGTTGTGGCCTTTTTGATGTCATCCGAAAGTTGGTTCCACAGCTGAGCCGCATAGCAGCTAAAAGCTGCTTCACCATGTTTAGTTCTAACAGTAGGTTTTACTAGCAGGTTTTTCACCTGGGACCTGAGAGGACGAGAAGGTGTGTACTGCTGAAGCATGTCTGACAGGTATTTAGGTCCTGCTCCATTTACTGATTTATAAACAAGCAATAGTGCTTTATTATGACCGCCGCGCAGCGATATTTTTGTTTGTTTGTTTGTTTTTTCTTTTTTGCATGTCCAAATTTCCGTCAAGGATTCCCGGGACACTGAAAGACCGGGGTAGACGAAACTTGGTGGGCATGTAACCCCATATGGATAGCATGGAACCATCGTTTTTCGTTTTGATCTGTAGCCCCCCGCTGGACTGCACCCCCCGAAAGGAGGGTAGGGCAGACACAGTTTTCTGTGAATATCTCGAGAACCGTAAGGTTTAGGAGGACCATTTTTCTTTTGTATGTTGATCTCAAGGGGCCATGTCAACCCATTCCATAACCACTCATTTCATGTATAGCGCCACCTAGTTAAACACAAAAAAGTAAAAATGAGGTGTTGTAATCGCAGGTATCTGTGACCTAACAATATCTTAGGGCCTAGGATGACCAATTTTTTCCGTATGTTTGCCTCCAGGGGTCATGTTAACCCATTCCATGTGCACACATGTGCATAAACAGATACACACGCACACACATACATTCACAGTAATCATACGTATGACACATACTCACACAGTAGCAGGGGCGTAGATTTGCGTGGGGACCGAAGGACGTGTCCACACCAATGTCAAATTACGACTGAAATGTCCCCACCAATATTTAGGTGGAAATGTGGAAAAAAGCGCTCACATGCGCTACACAAAGAGTTAAATAATTTCTCACTTCGTGCTGCGGATCATCTCGTACAGATCTTGTAATGTGCAGCCTATAAGGGTAAATCGTGCTAATTTGAAGTTACCTATAATAACTACCAGTGAGCCGCAGTCTCCTGCGCAGCATGGCGCACTACAAGGCATATGAAGTGAGTCCAAATTCACCCATTTTTCTCTGTTGAACTTCTCGAGAAGTAGGCTACTCATCATGTGTCACATGAAAGAGCCTTTTCTCAGCTTTTAAAAGGTGCTAGCTAGCCACTATTTGCTGTGATAAACAGTTCGCGAGAAAAATAACTTCAAGAGATTTAATATTTATTCTCTGCGCCATCTCCACATCCATTCGTCTCGGTGGAATATCGTAGGCCTACACACTCTTCACGCAACACATGACAAACCATAGGCCTATATCAGAATAAACAGCAGACCTTACTGAACACAAAGGTGTAATGCATTCCCGTGTATAGTTAGCTGTTCCAGAGTAATCCGGTTTTGAAATAAATTGTAGCAAAATTCAACATGGTCTTTCGGCTTTAAGCATTTCTTAAAACTGAGCTGTGCTTACATCGCCTAGATATCTGTAATTATTAGAATCAGAGAATATACAGGCAGCTCACGGTTAAGAGTTTGTCAATGTAGCCTTAATGTTTTCTTTTCACAAAATAAGCATGCATGTATTTAAGTTTCTTAAAACTGAGCTGTGCTTAAATGGGTCAATGCATGATTTCATAACAGACCAAATAGAAAATAAATGTTAAATGTTAAATATAGCCTACATATCTGTACATATTAAAATCAGATTATGTAGGCTACACAGTATAGTTAGATCAAGTTGGACAGTAGCACATTTTAATCATGGATAGTAGTTGGACAATAGCACATTTTAATCATTTTATATATCTATGGTGGTGTTAGTGGGTAGTGTCACCACCAAAGCTCAGACCAAACCTACGCCCTTGCACAGTAGACATATGTACGCATCCATGCACATGCACAAATACACATACGCAGACAAACACACAAGCACGCACACACACACACCCACACACATAAACATAAACGTGTACACGCACACATGCAGACAATTCAAGAATTTCTCAGAATTATGAACAGGCAAGATGGGGGTGGGGTTGTATAAATAAATTTTACATGTGACATCTATGAACTAATCATGTTTTGGTACTTGTTGTCTAGCAGATACTAGTGAGAATTGAGTGTGGATAATGCAATTTAGTGAGACAGTTAGAATCATATAGGCCTTTCAGCGTGATTTATTTTTGTGGAAAAAATGTGCTGGACTGGGCGGCGGTCATATTTCGTACCGCTCTGCGGTACATCTAGTTTAAAGTCAATTCTGTGACTTACTGGAAGCCAGTGCAATGACTTAAGAATTGGAGTAATGTGGTCAGTTCCTTTAGTTTTTGTTAGAATCCTAGCTGCTGCATTATGTATCACCTGAAGCTGTTTAATAGTCTTTTTAGGAAGGCCTGTGAACAGTCCACTGCAGTAATCAACCCTGCTGGAGATAAATGCATGAATGAGTTTTTCTAAGTCATGTTTTGACATCAGCCCTCTGAGTTTGGCAATATTTTTGAGGTGGTAAAAAGCTGATTTAGTTATCGCTTTCATGTGGCTGTTGCAATTTAGATCACTGTCAATTCATACACCAACATTTTTAACAGTATCCTTTGCCTTCAACCCTTTTGTGTCAAGGAGAGTGGCAACCCTAAGTCTTTCCTCCTTTTTACCAAATATAATTACTTGTTGCATCACTGTAATGCCCTCCTGACAGGTCTCCCAGCTTGCACATTGAAACCCCTTCAGATGCTTCAGAATGCGGCAGCGCGCCTGGTCTACAACCAATCCAAAAGGGCACGTTACCCCGCTGCTCATCCAGCTGCACTGGCTACTTATGGCTGCTCGCATCAAATTCAAATCGCATCAAATCAAATCTCTAACGCTTGCCTACAAAGTAGTCTCTGGTTCTGCTCCCACTTACTTGAATGCCCTCATACAGGCACATGCTACCTCCAGACCGCTCCACAGACTAACGACGTCTAGCTCTGCCACCGGTACGCTCAGGCCAATCCAAACTTTTTTCATCTGTTGTTCCTCGTTGGTGGAACTCACTACCAGTTACTAGAGCAGGGACATCCCTCCCCATCTTCAAGAAACTCCTGAAGACTCAGCTCTTCAGAGAACATCTATTCGTGCAGCCAGACTCTAATGCAGCCAGAAGTGCTTTTTTCTATACAGGCTTCATATTTTGGAATAATCTGCCACTTCCCCCTTAAAATTTTAAATACCAGAGGGGTTTTTAGACATCAAGTAAAGGCATTTTTATGGAATAGAGTAACAGATTTGTTTTAATTAGAGTAGATGGTTTCTCTGATTTTAGAATGCTCCATTTGTATAATGTATGAAATATTATTGTCCTTGTCCTGCAATAGGTCTTATGTTATGTGTTAATTGTCCTAACACCAAGGACCATGTTGGATATAAGTGTTTGCACTTTAACATGTTATCCTTTGGATTATGGTGTCTGTCAAATCCAAAATAAATCAAATCAAAAACTCGTAGCACTACTTACAACTAGTCTTGCTGATCCTAGTACTTACCACCTGACTAGAACTGACTCTCGATTGTTTAAAAAAATCAGCACTCACTGATGCACTTATTCTTATCGTACTAGACCTTTTTTTTTAATTGTCCTAGAATTGTTGAGAAAGTTGCTTCTTTAAAAAGCTTAAACTGTTAAACATGTTGTTAGTCGCTTTGGTTAAAAATGTGTCAGCCAAATGTAATGTAATGTAATGTAATTTGTAACCAGAGATTGATGTTTGAGAGGCTGCATGACAGATTTTCATTTCATTTCATTTTTTTTACTTAGCAGTTTTTTGACTTAGACTTTTTCACTTATTCTAATATTACCCTTCCGGTAAACTTATTAGACTGAGGATATACTTTAAGTATCATGAACATGAAAAATTGGCCAGTGGCTCAGGACAAAACACTTAACCCCAAAAGTGCTCCAATGTGCCGGTTGCTGCCCTGCATGGCAGCCTACGCCATTGGTAAACCTAAACGTTTACTACTGGTACACCTTAAAAATACTTAACTTATACTAAAATGAACTAAAATGTGTGCTAAAAGTATATAACTAGTATCTTCACTAGTTTACTTGCAGTATAGTTTTCAGTACTTACAAATGTACTATTATAAACTGAAAGTGAGCCAATTTAGTCCAAAGTAACATAGTACATGATGTTCAAGTGTACCACAAGTACATTTATACTAATAAACTTACTACCTAAAGTAAACATTGGAATCATACTTCAACTGCACTTCAGTTTTCTTGATAAAACAAACTTTAATTATACCTTTTTTTGGTAAGGGGAGGTCTGTAGGCTTTTAGGTTTACATATCCAATACCATGAGAAAACATTGAGCTTGTAGTTAAATTGTCACTTACATTAGCAGTGACAAATTCTGTAGGCAATGAAAGGCTGGCAATTGTCCTTCGTTTAGGATTTTTGTCTCAGACTGAATAGCTATATTAAAGCAGCACTAAAAAAGATTTGCTCTCAGGGTTCTCCCTACAGTCGAGAAGCGCAATAATAAATGAACTATGCGTGCGTCTTTGCAACAAACTATTCACCTTATTCATGCAGGATTTTAAATGTAAACAAGAACGAGACCTGCTGATGAGACCTGCTCAAAGGTGGCGGCATTTCTGCTCTCCCTATTAAGAGTTTATTTGCCATAAAAATTATTTTAGGGGCCCTTTAAAGGATATTAAAATCGAGGCAGACGTTCTATGCAGATATATAGTCCATGAAATCACCTGAGCAGCAAACACTTCAATGACGTTTGGGATGGTAGAGGTAATTGTACAGTACTACGCAATTTAAATTATCTACATATTTAAACAATGATTAGGTGTTGATTTAAAAATAACTAAATATGGTCATTATACGTATCCTGAGAGGCGGTTATGAGTTGTGAATGTTTGAGATAAGAAAGACAATAGAGCTTGACACTTAAAATATACACTCAATGGATATAATGAGTGATTGATCTATGGAACACAAAACTCCCCTGTGCACCTGTGTGACTGTAAGGCATGAGTCAAAACAAGACAAACAAATGAAATGGTCAATTCCCAAAATCCATGAATGGTGGTTTCAAATTCCCCACTATTAGAGGATTTGTTTAATTAAATAAAAAAAATACTTAATTACTTAAGTTACTTTCATATTCAAAAAACACCTTAAATCAAATGGAAAAACACAAAACACGACAAAGTAAAAGTTGCTTTGCTGTCTTTGACGAGGTTTTGATGACTGTTTTACTTTGGGATGGACCACAGTGAATCAAGTTCAGCCCTACTGCCACACCTTCCTTCCAGCAAATCCACAAAGACTGGTAGTATAAAGTCCAGAGCCTAGGTGTGCACCTCTCTCAGACAACTGTGGAGCAGTGTTCTATCCACAGGACCACTATGGGGACAGCAAAGGAGACACCCTTTTGGGTGCTAGTATGGATGGCTGTATGCATCGGACTTACTACCTCAGACACAGGTACAATGGCTTTGCCCATGTTCATTGTGTGGCTGGTTTAGCAGTGCACAGGGAAGGTTTTATGTGTTGATCTGGGTGTTGTTGCCCACAGTTGTACCCACAGGATAGTAGGGATGTCTTGTTCTATAAGTATGTTCTACCCTTTTTATTGTAATGCCTCTTATGTTTGAAAATATGACTAATGCTTAGGTAAACATGTATGTATGGCAAAGGGATATGCTTTCTAAGAATCAACAGTTCATGGTTACACACCTTATAAAATCTCTTTGACTCTTGCAGGTCGCACAAAGGTTAATGTAATTCCAACAATGACCAAGATACAAATGCTTGCAGGTAAGGTCAAATCTTTACGACACTGATGATTCCAGAAGTTTGACAGATGACCATGACCATACCTGTCAGATATATGTGCATGTCAAATAATTACACAAATTCAGCTGTTCAGTTCATTGATGTGACAGTCCCATTGTATGTATAATGTAGCCTAATTGATAAATTGGGCTATGTGACATTTAGTCAGCCAATTTCCTGTTTGTTTATGGCAAATCTATTTCTAAACTGTACTAGTCTTCCCTATGCAACTGTTTTGTATATGTTAAAAACCCATAATTCAACTTCAGTGTCCACATTCCTATTTTGTACAAGAAGTGTTCAAGCCTTCTGATATATAGCCACTCTATGAAAACCGGAGAACAAAACAGAATTATTACTCCAAGTAGGATAGTAAATGACAAAAAAAGAATACTTGCACAACACTGAAGATGACTTTGAAATGAAATGATAATGATGAAACATTCTGGACTAATACACTCACAACATGTATTCTTAGGAACAAATCCAGCACACAACGAACAGGTCTGCAGCACATGGGGTAACTACCATTTCAAGACGTTTGATGGGGACATCTTCCAGCTCCCGTCCAGCTGCAACTACGTCCTGACCTCTCAGTGCAAGAGCAGCTATGAGGATTTCAACATCCAGATGAGGAGGGAGCTGGAGAATGGCCTCCCGATCATCAGCAAGATCACCATGGTGCTGGAGGGCACCGTAGTGGAGCTGGTGAAGGGCTCTGTCTCCGTAAATGGAAAACTGTAAGTGGATATTCAATCTTTACAATTTTCTCCCTTGTTATCAGAGATCACAGTGAAGCGTACTGGCAGATATGCAGTTTTGAATGTGTTTAGGTATATGCTTAGTAATGTCCTTTGTGTATGCTCAGTTATATATTTGTTTTAATATTTGAAGACATGGCTTTGTAAACCTAGACCCTTTAAGGAGGGATGAAACAATATCAGATTAAGACAGTGACAGTTGTCCTTTGATTAAAAAAGGCACGTTTGAAAAATGGTTGACTAAAGTGTTTCATGTGCATTTCCTTGGGGATGTCTGTTTGTGTTTTTAGTGTGATACTGCCATTCAGTGAATCAGGAGTTCTCATTGAGAAGAGCCCATCCTACATCAACATCAAGGCAAAGCTGGGGCTCTTGGCCAAGTGGAATGAGAATGATGCCTTCATGGTACGAGACCTTCATTAAGCCATAGATATTTTCTTTGGCTTAGTTATCTGAAGAGAAAAGAGTTTAGTTTCTGTAGAAGTATGTAATATGGGGTTTCTCTTCAATTTATTTTGCATTGACTTTTCTGACATTCCTGGATGATTCTCTGGTAGAGTATGCTAATGCATAAAATATTCTTCACAGCAGCAAGTAAATTTGATCTTCAAAAGCAAATAGATTTTCAACTCTTAGCTGATTGACTACAACAAGACTCTTTATGCTCATAGGTGGAACTGGACAAGAAATATGTAAACCAAACGTGTGGGTTGTGTGGAGACTTCAATGGTGTCCAGAATTATAATGAGTTTGTCACAAATGGTAAATACTTTTTTCTCCTAACACCATTCTGAGTTTGTGTGGTTTGAGTTGAGAACTACTGCATGCTTAACTGTACAATATGATTCTCTTTTTATTCAGAGGGTGTGCCCATTTCTAATCTTGACTATGGAAGCCTCTGGAAGCTGGATGGTCCAACTGAAACCTGTACAGAGCCAGTTACATCCGAACCAACGTGCAAAGATATGGTAGGACTGGATCAGACAACTGGCACTATAGATACATTATTTTGAGACAATTCAATTGGGGCAGCTGTGGTCTACTGGTTAGGAATTCGGGCTTGTAACCAAAGGGTTGCTGGTTCGATCCCCGACCAGTAGGAAAATGTGGGCGTGAGAAGTGGTTGAGCACTGCTCTCCCATGCCCACATCCATGGCTGAAGTGCCTAACCCCTCACTGCTCCCCGAGCGCCGCTGTAGCAAGGCAGCTCACTGCTCCGGGTTAGTGTGTGCTTCACCTCATTGTGTGCTCTGTGTGTATCACTAATTCACGGATGGGATAAATGCAGAGACCAAATTCCTTGTATACGCAAGTATACTTGGCCTATAAATCTGATTTATATTGTTTTACATTTACATTCAGTGCCATAAAGAGAAACATGTTGTTAGCAATTCTCGATACACTCTGATATAAAAAACAAATCTAACCCTCCCTTCATTGCATATGTATACATGTTATTTATTCAATACAATGAAATGCAAAAACAGTATTTAGTAAATTCGTGATCATTCTGTTTGTTTGTCTTTATTAGACGTCTGTATGTGAGCAGCTGCTCTCCAGCCCTGCCTTTGAAAGCTGTAAAGCCGTAGTGAATGCCGACTCATTCATCAAGACCTGTGCGAGGGACCTCTGTCTGTGTGCCAACAGCTCTGACTCCTTCTGCCTGTGCGGCACCATTTCTGAGTACTCACGTCAGTGCATCCATGCCGGAGGGAAACCCGGCGAATGGAGAACAGAACAGTTCTGCTGTGGGTATCTCCTGTTATCTCCGTCAGTATCCACAGGGATGAGGTGAGCAGCAGTAACTAATATGCCCATATGTCCTCCAGCAAAATCATGCCCCTCCAACATGGTGCACCAGGAGTGTGGAAGCCCGTGTGTGGACACCTGCTCAAACCCTGACAGAGGACAGGTGTGTGAGGAGCACTGCATGGATGGATGCTTCTGCCCACCAGGTATGAATCTCTGACAAATCGGTCTGCTGTTTCATTTATTGTTGGTGTCCCTGATATATGAAGTTACTCAGTAGCTCAAAACCTATTTACCTTTATATAGGCACTGTGTTTGATGATGTCACTGGGAAGGGCTGCATCAGCTCAACAAAGTGCTCCTGCAGCAACAACGGAAACATATACCAACCTGGAGAGTCTTATTCCAGCAACTGTAAACACTGGTAAGTACTCTGGAATGTTGCATGTAGCAGTATGCATATTTTAGTGGTACCGGAGGTATTTTGAAGGTAACTAGTTTTTATACGTTCCTAAAATTGCTCATGGTGAAATGTAAGAACTGTTTTCACACAATGATGCCACCAAATGTAATGTTCACCTGAGCCAACTAGTATGCAGTCTGTTGCTATTAATGTTTGCAAGGCATGTCTTTTGGCTTTAGAGTTAACCTAGTTTTGCACAGAAACATCTTACTGCTTGAATGATAATTTGTTCAAATTAACTAAATGCACTCAATTGTGTTTTTAACCAGTACCTGTGGTGGTGGCCAGTGGAGCTGTATAGAGAAGGACTGCCCAGCAACATGCTCTGTGGAGGGAGGCTCCCACTTCTTCACCTATGATGGGAAAGCCTACACTTTCCATGGGGACTGTACCTATGTCCTCACCAAGGTCAGTTTCCATACACAACTCCGACGGGTGCTGAGATCAACTCCAGTACTGACAATTTATTATAATGTTCCAGTCCTGCTAATCCATGTATTCTAATAATGCTGTTTGATAATATTTACTGCTTAAAGAAAGACAAACTAATGTTGAATGCCTGAACACCTGTTTTAGGTGACTCTGATTATATGTCAGACTTGGCTACGCCAGTTGCATAATTTGCCTAGATTACCCAGCCAAATCATTGTGGAGATGTTAGTATTCATTAGGAATGTTTTTAGGTGAAAACGTTTTTCCAGTACTTTTGTTTGGAGATACGGTGTCTTGTAGAAATACATTGCTTTCTGTACACTCTTCTCTTTAAGACACATAATGAGACTTTATCTTAATTTCGTTCATTTAACTGAATTTCTTCCTTCACTTGGCTAAATCATCCTGCATACCATCTATTATCACTGTTTTCTATGAAAGCATCTTTCTTGTTTGGATGGCACAGCTTGCTTTGTCAAATGAGTATCTTCAGCCCTTTAATGAGTCAGAGCAGGCGATCTGTGGTCTTTTACTGGTGCTCGGCCACAATCGATTTCTTGAGTAAAGCAATGATTTCATGATTTCTTTAATATTCCCACCTTTTACGCTTCATAACGATGGAAAGACCACACGCACCATTTCACCAATGAAATGCTAACTTCTCCTCCACTTCCATTTTAAACTAATGTCTCAGTGGTCCAGTGGTTTTCCATGTTTTATTGCTATATATATTTACTTTAATATTTTATTTAATATCATTATCACTTTACAAAAAAAAGCTTGTTAATTTGTGTTCCAGTCCAAAACATACATAGCCTAAACTAATAAAATAGAGCCAAAAAAAGTTTTAAGTAGTCTCAATAGAGCCAGATTCCCGGCCACAATTCACTTGTTAGTTTTTTTTTTATGTCACATCATTGTTATTGAAATGTTCGATTTCAGAAAACCTGTTGTGAGATGGTACTTTGATGAAATGTTTTCTGACATTCCAGTTGACATGTGATCATTAGTGCATAGGCACTTTTCTTTTTGTGGATCACTATATGTTTCTTTTAAGGATTCCAGACAGTCCATCCCTTATCCTTATCCATTCTGTGACTTCCTTCTTACTTTCAAAAGTTCCCTCAATTTGACAGATTGTGCAGATTGAGAGTACATTAAAAAATATATTTCTTTATCCCTTCCAGTTTAATTTCTAACCATTATTAACCTAAATTGGCTTTCACTTATTTTTTGAAAAGTATTCTGCCTGTATGGTTACTTAATGTAATTCAACTTATATTCATTTTTCCCCTTCATTAATATTTTCAGGGTGCCATGGTGTTTTAGGTGCACAGCTTGTTGTCCTTTTTAAGTGTTTTCTAAAACAAGTTACCTTTTAGAATTCACTCACATTTTTGTTCCATCTTGGTAATGGTTTCTGCACCTAGCAACGATTGGCATGATTTGATGGTTCAGTGTAGACTCACAATATATAATATCTAAAATACGCCTAATATTTTATCATATGTTTTGCAGCAATGTAATGGGGCCGACTTCACAGTGCTAGGGGATCTTGTCAGGTGTGGTTTGACAGACACAGAGACCTGTCTGAAGGCTGTGATGTTGGCAGTTTCTGGAGATACTGTGAGTACCTGCTAATGTTGATATATATAAAACCCTCTCATGGTCGACTGTGCCATCAATGTGTTTAACTGTGTGGAAAACCTGTATCTGTTTTTAGATCACATCATATTCATATATTAAAATCAATGTTTCAAATATTAAAAATGTTTCTTATTACCAGTGTAGTTACATACATGTCATTTAAATTACTCTTTCTTCATTATCTAGGTGATTAATATCCAGTCCAATGGAAAGGTTTTTGTTAACAGGAAGTACTCACAATTGCCCCTGTCTACAGGTTTGTCGCTGACAGAGTCAACTGGAATTTAACGGCTTATAATTCTTATGACTGGTTTATTTGGTATTGCATTCATAATATGGTGTTCTTTGATTACTTTAACAGCTGGAGTGAAAATCTTTGAAGCATCCACATTTTTCATCATCGTGCAGACCTCAGTTGGTATTCAGCTGGAAATTCAGCTGTCACCAATCATGCAGGTGTACATCACAGCAGATTCTAAACTCAAGCAAAAGACATGTGGTACGTACCAATGTGATGAAACACAACAATGTCCAACAATGACCTTCAGATGAACCTAATTCAGTTACTCTCATTGCACCCGCAGGTCTGTGTGGAAACTTTAACAGCATTCAGGCTGATGATTTCTTAGCGATGAATGGAATTATTGAGGGAACAGCATCAGGCTTTGCCAACACCTGGAAAACAAGAGCCAGCTGTCCTGATGTAAAGAGCAGTTTGGAGAACCCCTGCAGCTTGAGCGTCGACAATGGTAGAGATAGCATGACAAGCTTGTTGATGTGTTTGCAAAATGCATGCTAAGGAAGGCCAGGATAATAAGCTGATGAATACGGTTTTCTTATCATTACAGAGAAGTATGCCCAGCAGTGGTGCTCCCTGCTCACTGACCCTGACGGCGTGTTTTCCCCATGCCACAGTGAGATCAACCCAGACATCTACAAAGAGGTTTGTCATTAAGCACACTTCACTTCACCAACTGCAACAAATATGACCACCATGAGTAAAGGCATGGTAAACCAAATTTGATTCTTTGCCGATGTTCTGCCGCAGAACTGCATGTACGACAGCTGCAACTGTGAGAAGAGTGAGGACTGCATGTGTGCTGCTCTCTCATCCTACGTGCATGCATGTGCAGCTAAAGGCATCCAGCTGAACGGATGGAGAGACACAACCTGCAGTGAGTGACAACGTATCATCCAACACAAAACAGTTATTAATCTGTGTAGATATCGCTGTCATTGTATTTTACAATGCAGGAATTGGTGCTGAAAACATTTTTTTTTTGTCTTCAGAGAAATATGCCACCAACTGCCCGAGCAACATGGTGTATGCCTACAGCATACAAAACAGTGACCGCTCGTGCCGTTGCTACAGCGATCCTGACTTCACCTGCTCAGCTACATTTGCACCTGTGGATGGATGCATCTGTGAAAAGGAAACATATCTGGACGAAGGGGGGGAATGTGTTGCACCAACCAACTGCTCCTGCTACTACAAGGGCCAGGTGATTCCTCCAGGGGAGGTCATCAGCAAGGACCAGGCCACATGGTAAGAAGCTGTTTACTTTTTTTGTGAAAACGTCATGAAAAATGTGTTAGCTGTGCAGTTAGCTGTTAGCTGTGCTGTTATCCCTAGCAGTGAGTTACCACTTGGTAAGGTCCTGTGTAGTTGACACTCAGTTGATGGCTACAATGGCTGCTTTCTGATACTACAACTATACTTTGACTAGTAGTATTTGGGTGCGTTGGTAAATTGCCACTCTGCTCTGCTTTGCTCTCTGATCTCCGAGTACACTACCGTTGGTTCAGATTCATTGTGAGTTTATTCAGAGCGTCACACTCTCATAGCATCCAGAGCATAGCCATAATAGTCTAATAATCTCTATTATGTCTATGGTCCAGAGCGTGTGGGATTTAATTTACGAACACACCCTTTGTCCCTCCTCTTTGTTACCTAAGATCTTCCTTGCAGTAGCCTAGAAATCTAGACGCGCCCCTAGCGGCAGCAAATTACATTTGCTGCCAGGGCTAGTCTAGCAACTCTCCGTTGGCTTGTGAGCTCCAGAAATCGAAACTCAATCAGGCCAATGAAATCGTGTATAGAGTCGTTAGGTGGGCTTAACATAATGATTGATGGCAGAGTTGCAACGGTGTGGCTTGAATTCCCTAACCTGGCCCTAGCCAGATGAATGTCGTTCCGCTAGCTCCACTCATCCATCTGGAACCGATCCATTGAAATGTCGTTTCAGAAGGCTGGACCTAATCAAAAAATGCTTGCATATGATTGAATAAGCCACTTGTCCGTCATCTATTGACGTGCTACTTCAACCACTCTCATCGAAGCCAACCCGTGACGCTGATAACAGTCTCACAGTCGCTTCTACGCTATGTCACATCTATGAAACTCCCGCCCTGCGTCCTGATTGGCTAAACCATAAAGTTGGTTGGAGAAATCACTCTCAATGGAAGAGGTTCCAGATGGATGTGAGTGAAGCTAGGCGGAGCTAGCGGAACGACATTCATCTGGCTAGGGCCAGGTTATGAATTCCCTGCTACTCGAAAACAAATAAGATGGATGTTGCTGTTGGCGAACAGTGTGACACGAGTTAAGCTTTTATTAAGTTGGCAAACGTTTGAACTAGCCAACTAGCTCCGCTTGTGGGAAACGCATGGGACTCATAGCGCTGCCGCTGTCCTATTGCGTGCAGAGGGAATTTGAAAGACAACTGATTATCCCGCCCCTCGGACTGAGCACTGCGAAAGGTGAGTGCCCAGACCCTACATTTTAATGTGGCTCGTCAGGCTACCCTTGCAGTGTAGCTTGAATGCTATTCCTCATTGTTGTGAGTCACTTAGGATAAAAGGGTCTGCAAAATTAATAAATGTAATGTAAACCATACAGTTACTGTTTTGTGATCTTTCTGACCTTAAGGAGCTATGTGGAATTGTGCAGGGTTCTAGTTGTTGTGAACACAGCCACACTGCACTTTTACAATTGACTTACATGGTAGTTAATGCAGCACCACACATTGTACACTGTTGTATTACAACAGAGTTGGCTTGGTGCCAGCTGGTTTGCATACTAGATTTAGTGAAAAACACGCATAGGCGTTTGAGATTTATTCACATTCGGTTGCTATTTGCAGGTAATTTTTTGAATGTTTTTAAACATATAACAACCCAAAAATACTCCACATAGCATCTTCAAAGGAACACGCCTAGATAAAAGGATATAAGTGATTAGCTTTGCCCTCATGATTTCCTTTTAAAAGTTTCTTATAAGGAGATATCAATTATCAACAATGATAAGCCAGCTGGAACCTGCCACTCTCTCCCTCTCGTGAGCGCTCCTACATGTTCCCAATGAAGTAGCATAACGTTCAAATTAGATTTGCTGCAAAGGAGATAACAAAGAGTAGGCCTATCATCTCTACTTAACATGATGTTTTGACATTGACATTGTACACATTCTCTAAGAAAAGAGTGAAAAGCAGTTTGCGGTAAAGCTAACCAACATCATCTCTATCGCGGGAAAAAAATAGCGAGCAGCCTGATAACCAAATGAAATGCTCGGCAGGCCAGATTAAAGTGCTTGGCGGGCCGCAGTTTACCCACCCCTACTATAGGGACAGACGTTTTTTTATTTTAACACAATTTCAATCAATTTAACCAAAAATCACAGACCAAAAATTCTCATTACCGAAATGTGTCTGATCCATTATTCTTTTTTATGTTTTATTTCCATGAAAAGTCCTTTTTACGTAAATTGAAGAAGATTATATGGTTAACATTGATATTTATGGTATTTTGCAAAAGGAAATATTTCATTTATTGTAAAACTATTGTGTCCACACTAAATGTTCCTCATTACCGTAATGCGACTTTACTTCCTATAAAAACTACACTGTTCCTTTAAATTAATTAACAAGCAGACCCATGATGCATCACTTGGGACAAAATGGAATCAAGTTCAGTTGTTCTCTCTTCTCTCACATCATGACCAATTTGCTGCGGCATTTCGGTCATGAGAGTTAATTCATTCAAAATGGAATTAAAAATATAGAAAAAAATTATTTTGATACACTGCACTGTTCATTTAATGTACTTATTTGTGTAAATTAAAAATTATTCTTACTAATGGTCTTCCTTTGTCTTTTACCATTATTGGTAATGAGAATTATTCTGGATCATGCTACCATAACATTGAAATAAAGTTAAATTAAATTGTTTTACTATAATACTTTTATCAGAAAATAAAAGTTCACATTCTATTTAGTCATTAAAATAAAATAAAAAATCAATCAAATGAGGTACATAATAATATTTTGAAGTCAATTTGACAGGCTTTGTGAGATTCACTCTACATTATTTCTAAGTAGCGAAATCTTCAAACTTGCTCTTCAAAATTGTGATTGACCCTGCCCCTTCTTTACAAGTGTCTGTAACTGTAACTATACAAGTGTCTGTCCCTCCTTGCTCTAATCATTTGGGATTTCTCCATTATACTGTTTCATCTTGCACCTGATAAAAATAAACACACAAGCTTTTTCCAAAAGTTGTTCCGAAGAACACAAACTTTTTCCAAAAGTTGCTTGAGTTGACACTGAATAGTCATCAGCTTTCCTCAATACAGTAACATCTATATAGATTTCTCAGAGAATTTTCGGTTACACTTTACTTGACAATATCAACATAAGAGAGACATGACACTGTCATGAACATGTGATAAACGTTTATGACATAACGCTTCTGTTATTAAGTGACATTCGGTTTTTGTCATAACAAGTTAGGATTAAGATTAGGGTAAGGGTTAGGATTAGGGTAAGGGTTAAGGTTAGGGTTCATGTGTCATGACAGTGTCATGTCACTCTTATGTCGATACTGTCAAGTAAAGTGTTACTGAATTTTCTTTCAGAAGAGTGCCTTTAGTTTGAGAGATGGAGACTTTCCCCTTTTAAATGACCACAACTGAGTATTGACATTTCTCATGAATTTTTTTTAATTATTATTATTATTATTATTATTATTATTTCAGCACATGCAAAGCTGGAAAACTCAGCTGCATGGGAGAAAGTACACATCTTACTAGTAAGTCCATTTTTACAGCCATTGCAAACGGTATACAGTCAGAAGTATATGGTGTGATTTTTTTGTTGCCAATCAGATAGCTGACTTTAACTCACCTTATCATACACTGAAATAAGTGAGAAAGATCATGTGAATGTGGGATAACATCTCTTAATCTGTCAACAGCATGCCCATCACCCATGGTGTATTTCAACTGCTCTAATGCTAACGCAGGAGCCAAAGGTGCTGAGTGTCAGAGGAGTTGCAAAACCCTGCATATGGCCTGTGTGAGTGTTGAGGATTTCCTTGCTAGTTCTTACTTAGTAGGTTTAACCTGAGAGTGGTGATCTTCTACTTTACACCCTTGAGAAAATCTCACCCATCCCCAGCTTCTGTCTATCAGAACTATAGTTTGTTCTTGGAGTCTGTACCATTTCCCTCACTAGTGCAAGCTCCCTATCATGTATACATGTACTGTAATGTACTTTTGCTTTGTTGAAACAGATCAGCGCTGAGTGTGTCTCAGGCTGCGTGTGTCCTTCTGGTCTGGTCTCTGATGGAAAAGGTGGCTGTGTAAAGGAGGACCAGTGTCCCTGTTACCACAATGGAGCTCAGTACAAAGCTGGAGACAGCATCAAGGTTGACTGCAATAAATGGTATGGTTCTAAGTCCACCTTTTATTATCGATAACAGTACAACTGTTTGGAGACTTTTTTCTCTAAATATCTTCCCTTGTTTGGAAACAGCACTTGCAAAGACACAAAATGGGACTGCACATCGAACTTGTGCCATGGCACCTGTGCCATCTATGGAGATGGCCATTACATCACTTTTGATGGGAAGAGATTCAACTTTGATGGGAGCTGTGAATACATCTTAACTGAGGTGTGTTGTTGTCTCTGTTGTTTTGAGTGCAAGCACTGAACAGACAAAGTGTGTACAAAGGGATTACAATCATGGACCACACAATTCAGAGCAGTTTGTGAAGAATCCCAGTCCCACTGAGCCTTACTATATGCATCTGTACAGTTTAAAAAATCTACTTAATTTACAATGTTTTGCTGTTTGCAGAATTATTGTGGACATGGAAGTACTAATGGAACCTTCAGAGTCATCACTGAGAACATTCCATGTGGAACCACAGGAACGACATGTTCCAAAGCCATCAAACTGTTTTTGGGGGTGAGGACACATTTAAATGACTGTAATTGTGAATGGCTGCTATATGAAGTCCAGGAACCTGAAACAATGCTGTCCTTTTTGTAGAGCAATGAGTTGATACTGACAGATGGAGGTTACCAAGTTGTTAAAAGAAATTCAGGAGCAGAGGTGCCCTACCAGATCCGCACAATGGGGATCTACCTTGTGATTGAAGCTAACAATGGTCTGATTCTCATGTGGGACAGAAGAACAAGTCTCTTCCTTAAGCTGAGTCCAGAGTTTAAGGTGAGGATCTTTGTGTAACACAGTATACAATATTTGTGTTACCTAGTAAAAAATCATTCTCACTGATCACTTTCTTCTTAAAGGGTAATGTTTGTGGCCTTTGTGGAAACTATGATGGTAACGCTAACAATGACTTTGGCACAAGAAACCAAGGACAAGCCATTCAGTCTCTGGAGTTTGGAAATAGTTGGAAAGTTTCTCCAAGCTGCCCTGATGCAAAACAGACCCCAAGTCCCTGCACATCCAACCCTTACAGAAAATCTTGGGCTCAGAAAAAGTGTAGCATTATCATAAGTGAAGCATTTGCATCGTGCCATTTTCAGGTAAGCTGAATGTAACTATTGCTGCTTCATGGATCTTTTAATGAGCCCATCTTGTTTTCTTGCAATTCTTGTGTGCTTAACTGGCATATCTTTCCTGACAAGGTGGATCCTTCTCCATTCTATGATGCTTGCGTGAGTGACTCATGTGCCTGTGATAGTGGTGGAGACTGTGAGTGTTTCTGCACTGCAGTGGCCGCTTATGCAGCCGCCTGTAATGAAGCTGGAGCCTGTGTAGCCTGGAGAACCCCAAAGATCTGCCGTAAGTAATAACAACATATCTCTAGAGCAGTGTTTCTCAAACTTTTTCAGACCAAGGACCACTTAACCAATAAAAAAAAACCTCACGGACCACCTAGCTAAAAAAAAAAAAACAGTAGACCTACTTCAACAGTATATTACACAGTAGACCTACTCACTGAACCACCTTGCTTATTGTGTCAGAAGATTAATTTAAACTGGCTTAGCTTACATAAGCAGTGTTGCAGAACTGTCTGGATTTACATACAATTTGGTTCAATATTGCAAAAAACTCATCTATATTATATTTTACCATGTCTGCTCGCGGACCACTTGGGTCAGCTTGCGGACCACCAGTGGTCCCCGGACCACACTTTGAGAAACACTGCTCTAGAGTACTCCCAGAGTTATACACATATTTTATATATGTACACATTTTTAAATGGTAAGTTCAGAGTGATGGCAATCTTTGGACAGTGACACAATGTTTGTAATTTTGCTTCTGTAAACCACCAGAATGGATCTGAAATTATACACTCAGGAAGTGCTTAATACATAGACTTTGAGCATTAATTCAAGGAGTAGAACTAAAATATTACATTAACTGTTTAAGAATTACAGTCATTTTCATACATTGTCTCCCTATTTTTGAGCTCAAAAGTAATTGGACAAACAAACATAACTATAATAATAATAACTATGAAAATCCATTTGCACTATTTATGCAAATAGTAATCTATGGAAAGTTTAAATTACTGCGACCCTGACCTGTGATGATGAAGACTTTCTCTTCACTCATAGGAGTTTTTTGTAATCCTGTCTAAATAATTTCCCAATGGCTTGTCCTCTCATTCCAGCTCTCTTCTGTGATTACTACAACCCACCTGGTGAGTGTGAGTGGCACTACAAACCCTGTGGAGCTCCATGCATGAAGACCTGCAGGAATCCCACTGGGCAGTGCTCTCAGCAGATACCAGCGTTGGAGGGTAATAATCAGAAACACCATACACACAATTCATTCTTACTAACATCTATGTGGTGGTGTTTTCCTGTTCCTACTAATCTCAATGGCATCATAACATACTATCTTGCATTGATTAACTTATGCTTAGGATTTTCTTTAAGATTTATCTTAGAAATACGTCAGGTCACGGCACTAATGAAAAATGGATTCGATCAGTAGGATTCACACATTTCCCCCTCTGGGAAATCAATTTAGAGTGTGTCATTAGAGGCTTAGTAAAGGACCGGATAAAGAGTCACAGGCCTTGACTTAATAGACCGTTACTATATCATGTGAGCTTTGAGTCTGTTGGCACCAAAAATATTTGTTTTTGCCTGTGAACCAAAGTGGGTGTGTCATTCGAATTAGACAGGTTAGTTATGCATGTTACCAGTGTTGGGGAAGTGACTTTTAAAAAGTAGTTTTTGCTTGTTACTTCTTAAAAAAGTAACCTGTTACTTTACTTAGTTACCCTCTATGGAAAGTAACTTTTTACGTTACTCGTTACTTTTACGTTACTTTTATGTTACTTAGGGCAGAACCAAATATCTGTTCCTAAATGTGTAGGCCTACATAAAGTTCTACTACGGAGGACATAACAGGTATTTCTTTTGTGCTCTTTATTATAAAAAAATGCCACAAACAGAGCACTTGACAAAAAAAACATTGGGCTATATAGGCTTTACCACCACCACTAAAGCCCTATGAAACAATATCAAATAACATAGCCTTGATACATCTTAAGGGCATATAGGTGAACACAAAATACATGAGGGCTTATTTTATAGCCTTATAGCCTTACTCTTATAGCCTTATAGCCTAACTCTTTTCACTCAGCCGCCGTTGAAGCAGGCAGCTCACTGCGCCGGGATTAGTGTGTGCTTCACCTCACTGAGTGTGTGCTGTTTGTGTTTTTGAGGTTTTTTTTTACTTTGAATTTTTGGCTGGCCTGTTTGAATGGACTTTGTCTACTGCCCTCTGTTTTTGGATATTTTGCCTTTTTTTGACTAGATGGTCATTGCCTTATACCTGTGATACATTGCAACAATCTTCAAGGTGGTACAGGGGATTCATCTCTACCTTTTACTCCGGAGACCCGGGTTCGAATCCCCGTGCGGGCCTGACTCGTGATAGGCACAGTAAAGGCTAGGCTACAACTTACACTCACATTCCTCCCCTTAGTTTCAATGAGTTTGAAATAATGTGAATACGTCTATCCCTCAGAAGTTAGCGTTGGCTGCGTCTCGCTTGCTACGATTGCTCTTCATTGCCACCAGCCTCTGTCACGTACCGTGTGGAGCTATGATTGCACTTTGTGCAACCAGCCTCTGTCATGTAGAATGCCGCTGCCAATGGAGCTTGTGCCTATTGCGCAAGTGTGCAGATGAGAAAGCAGCGTTGCTGTGAAATCTGTCCCTGGGAAAAGTAACGTTGCACCGATTTGAAAAAGGAACTATGTTACGTTACCAAATTTTAAGTAGAAGCGTGTTACACTACTTTTTACCCGAAAAAGTAGTTACGTTACATTGCACGTTACACCCTATCTTGGGTGCATTGGGAAAATAACTTTTTCAAGGTCATTGTATTTAAACATTGTATGAAAAGGTTTATTTTGCCCCCCAGGTTGCTACCCTCAATGTCCTGTCAATGAGCCCTTTTTTGATGAAGACACCATGAAGTGTGTACAGAGGGAGAAATGTGGTTGTTTTGATAGTGATGGCAGACACTACAGCAATGGAGAGAAAGTCCCTACCACAACAAACTGTGAAACATGGTATATCAGACAAAGTACATTAAACAACAAATACACATGAGATGACTGGATGAGTTAGACATTAAACTTATATTTTATCTTTCCACAGCCAATGCATTTCCACAACCATCAGCTGCAAATTTGATGCCACAGGTGAAAATTGCTTTATGGAATTGTATTGAGTCTTTGTTGTAAAAATGTATTACTAGAGCCAGGTTTTGATCAAATAAAATTCTATTGTATCTGCAGCTTGCACCTGTCTTTACCATAATAAGGTTTACCACATTGGCGAACGTATATATAACACTACCGATGGAATGGGTAGCTGTTTCATAGCTGTTTGTGGAGAGAATGGGACTATTATTCGGTCAATTTATCCTTGTCCCACAACCCCAACAACAACAGTGCCATCACCAGTGTTTACCTCCACTACTCCAGGTAAGTGCAGATAATAAAACTTGGGACCCCCAACCACTTTGTAGAGGCTAATGGAGATGCACATAAAGACTAAAGAACAAAGAATAGATTTCCTAAACATTAAAGGGACACCAGACACCAAATGTTTTGGTGTTAATCATCTTCGTAAGTCGGTATATGGTTAAATGACTCATTACGGGGCGAATGAAGGCTCTCTCGCCCGCCCCTACTGCCTGTAGGAAGAATATCCCACTTGCAAGTTCGGTGTATCCTACCCGCCGACCGAAGCAGGATCAGTTTACAGCACAGAGGCAGGCTAACGAAACGCTAGAGATTGTTGCAAACGTGTGTATAATGGCAGAGCCGGCGAAGAAGCAGCGAAAACCCTTGACGGAAGACGCAAAGAAAAGGAAAAGAGCTTCAGACCGAACGAGGGGGAGTTTCGTAGAGAAAAAGCATCAGGCTTGCCTGGTGTCCCTTTAAATCAAGTTCAAGTAATACCAGTAGTACGATTTTTGTGTTTTTAATCAATTATTTATTCTATGTCAACAGAAACAACAGAACCTACCTCAACTGAATACTCAACACCCACTGTCACCCCAATAACATCAACCCCATATTGTAAAGTATGTACTTGGTCAAAATGGATAAATGTTGATTATCCGCAATATGGCTCTGGAGGAGGTGACACAGAATCCATTAGTAATATCATCAAGAAGGGTTATAAAATATGTGAAAGACCAGTTAATATCAGTTGTCAAGCATCTCGTTATCCAAACGTTCCTCTGTCAGAACTGGATCAAAAAGTGACCTGCAACACTGATATGGGATTAGTTTGTAAAAATATAGATCAAAGCCCAGTACCGATGTGCTTAGATTATGAGATAAAGGTTGAGTGTTGTAAGATGGAGCCATGTCCAACTCCAATGCCAACACCGAAAACAACATCCACCACGACCACAACAACAAATCCATCAACAACAAATCCATCAACAACAACTCCATCAACCACTCCTATATCCAGTACAACACCATGTACCTGTGAGTGGTCTGACTGGATTGACCAAGGACCTACTACACCTGGCCCTGATGGAGGAGACTCTGTATCAATTTCACAACTCGTTAATTCTGGACGTATCGGTTGTACACAGCCAACAGAAGTTGAGTGCAGGGCTAAGTTGTATCCAACATTGACACTTTCCCAGTTGGGCCAAGATGTGATTTGCAATCCATCAGTAGGACTTGTTTGCCTGAACAAAAACCAGGCCAATAAGCAAGAGTGTTTCAATTATGAAATCAGAGTACGCTGCTGCGGACCATGCACATCCACTACCACTACAACACCCACAAGTACATCAACTCCCTCTACACCTACAACTCCAACATCGACAACAACCTCCACGACAACTACAACCACTCAAAGAACCTCGACACCTGTAACAACGACACCGTCAACTTCAACAACTACATCAGTCCCAACAACAAGTCCTTTATCCAGCACAACGCCTTGTACCTGTGAGTGGTCTGACTGGATTGACCAAGGACCTACTACACCTGGCCCTGATGGAGGAGACTCTGTATCAATTTCACAACTCGTTAATTCTGGACGTATCGGTTGTACACAGCCAACAGAAGTTGAGTGCAGGGCTAAGTTGTATCCAACATTGACACTTTCCCAGTTGGGCCAAGATGTGATTTGCAATCCATCAGTAGGACTTGTTTGCCTGAACAAAAACCAGGCCAATAAGCAAGAGTGTTTCAATTATGAAATCAGAGTACGCTGCTGCGGACCATGCACATCCACTACCACTACAACACCCACAAGTACATCAACTCCCTCTACACCTACAACTCCAACATCGACAACAACCTCCACGACAACTACAACCACTCAAAGAACCTCGACACCTGTAACAACGACACCGTCAACTTCAACAACTACATCAGTCCCAACAACAAGTCCTTTATCCAGCACAACGCCTTGTACCTGTGAGTGGTCTGACTGGATTGACCAAGGACCTACTACACCTGGCCCTGATGGAGGAGACTCTGTATCAATTTCACAACTCGTTAATTCTGGACGTATCGGTTGTACACAGCCAACACAAGTTGAGTGCAGGGCTAAGTTGTATCCAACATTGACACTTTCCCAGTTGGGCCAAGATGTGATTTGCAATCCATCAGTAGGACTTGTTTGCCTGAACAAAAACCAGGCCAATAAGCAAGAGTGTTTCAATTATGAGATCAGAGTACGCTGCTGCGGACCATGCACATCCACTACCACTACAACACCCACAAGTACATCAACTCCCTCTACACCTACAACTTCGACAACAACCTCCACGACTACAACAACCACTCAAAGAACCTCGACACCTGTAACAACGACACCGTCAACTTCAACAACTACATCAGTCCCAACAACAAGTCCTTTATCCAGCACAACGCCTTGTACCTGTGAGTGGTCTGACTGGATTGACCAAGGACCTACTACACCTGGCCCTGATGGAGGAGACTCTGTATCAATTTCACAACTCGTTAATTCTGGACGTATCGGTTGTACACAGCCAACAGAAGTTGAGTGCAGGGCTAAGTTGTATCCAACATTGACACTTTCCCAGTTGGGCCAAGATGTGATTTGCAATCCATCAGTAGGACTTGTTTGCCTGAACAAAAACCAGGCCAATAAGCAAGAGTGTTTCAATTATGAAATCAGAGTACGCTGCTGCGGACCATGCACATCCACTACCACTACAACACCCACAAGTACATCAACTCCCTCTACACCTACAACTCCAACATCGACAACAACCTCCACGACAACTACAACCACTCAAAGAACCTCGACACCTGTAACAACGACACCGTCAACTTCAACAACTACATCAGTCCCAACAACAAGTCCTTTATCCAGCACAACGCCTTGTACCTGTGAGTGGTCTGACTGGATTGACCAAGGACCTACTACACCTGGCCCTGATGGAGGAGACTCTGTATCAATTTCACAACTTGTTAATTCTGGACGTATCGGTTGTACACAGCCAACAGAAGTTGAGTGCAGGGCTAAGTTGTATCCAACATTGACACTTTCCCAGTTGGGCCAAGATGTGATTTGCAATCCATCAGTAGGACTTGTTTGCCTGAACAAAAACCAGGCCAATAAGCAAGAGTGTTTCAATTATGAAATCAGAGTACGCTGCTGCGGACCATGCACATCCACTACCACTACAACACCCACAAGTACATCAACTCCCTCTACACCTACAACTCCAACATCGACAACAACAATAACATCAACCCAATATTGTAAAGTATGTACTTGGTCAAAATGGATAAATGTTGATTATCCGCAATATGGCTCTGGAGGAGGTGACACAGAATCCATTAGTAATATCATCAAGAAGGGTTATAAAATATGTGAAAGACCAGTTAATATCAGTTGTCAAGCATCTCGTTATCCAAACGTTCCTCTGTCAGAACTGGATCAAAAAGTGACCTGCAACACTGATATGGGATTAGTTTGTAAAAATATAGATCAAAGCCCAGTACCGATGTGCTTAGATTATGAGATAAAGGTTGAGTGTTGTAAGATGGAGCCATGTCCAACTCCAATGCCAACACCGACAACAACATCCACCACGATCACAACAACAAATCCATCAACAACAAATCCATCAACAACAACTCCATCAACCACTCCTATATCCAGCACAACGCCTTGTACCTGTGAGTGGTCTCACTGGATTGACCAAGGACCTACTACACCTGGCCCTGATGGAGGAGACTCTGTATCAATTTCACAACTCGTTAATTCTGGACGTATCGGTTGTACACAGCCAACACAAGTTGAGTGCAGGGCTAAGTTGTATCCAACATTGACACTTTCCCAGTTGGGCCAAAATGTGATTTGCAATCCATCAGTAGGACTTGTTTGCCTGAACAAAAACCAGGGAAATAAGCAAGTGTGTTTCAATTATGAGATCAGAGTACGCTGCTGTGGACCATGCACATCCACTACCACTACAACACCCACAAGTACATCAACTCCCTCTACACCTACAACTTCGACAACAACCTCCACGACTACTACAACCACTCAAAGAACCTCGACACCTGTAACAACGACACCGTCAACTTCAACAACTACATCAGTCCCAACAACAAGTCCTTTATCCAGCACAACGCCTTGTACCTGTGAGTGGTCTGACTGGATTGACCAAGGACCTACTACACCTGGCCCTGATGGAGGAGACTCTGTATCAATTTCACAACTCGTTAATTCTGGACGTATCGGTTGTACACAGCCAACACAAGTTGAGTGCAGGGCTAAGTTGTATCCAACATTGACACTTTCCCAGTTGGGCCAAAATGTGATTTGCAATCCATCAGTAGGACTTGTTTGCCTGAACAAAAACCAGGGAAATAAGCAAGTGTGTTTCAATTATGAGATCAGAGTACGCTGCTGTGGACCATGCACATCCACTACCACTACAACACCCACAAGTACATCAACTCCCTCTACACCTACAACTTCGACAACAACCTCCACGACTACAACAACCACTCAAAGAACCTCGACACCTGTAACAACGACACCGTCAACTTCAACAACTACATCAGTCCCAACAACAAGTCCTTTATCCAGCACAACGCCTTGTACCTGTGAGTGGTCTGACTGGATTGACCAAGGACCTACTACACCTGGCCCTGATGGAGGAGACTCTCTATCAATTTCACAACTCGTTAATTCTGGACGTATCGGTTGTACACAGCCAACAGAAGTTGAGTGCAGGGCTAAGTTGTATCCAACATTGACACTTTCCCAGTTGGGCCAAGATGTGATTTGCAATCCATCAGTAGGACTTGTTTGCCTGAACAAAAACCAGGCCAATAAGCAAGAGTGTTTCAATTATGAAATCAGAGTACGCTGCTGCGGACCATGCACATCCACTACCACTACAACACCCACAAGTACATCAACTCCCTCTACACCTACAACTCCAACATCGACAACAACCTCCACGACAACTACAACCACTCAAAGAACCTCGACACCTGTAACAACGACACCGTCAACTTCAACAACTACATCAGTCCCAACAACAAGTCCTTTATCCAGCACAACGCCTTGTACCTGTGAGTGGTCTGACTGGATTGACCAAGGACCTACTACACCTGGCCCTGATGGAGGAGACTCTGTATCAATTTCACAACTCGTTAATTCTGGACGTATCGGTTGTACACAGCCAACACAAGTTGAGTGCAGGGCTAAGTTGTATCCAACATTGACACTTTCCCAGTTGGGCCAAAATGTGATTTGCAATCCATCAGTAGGACTTGTTTGCCTGAACAAAAACCAGGGAAATAAGCAAGTGTGTTTCAATTATGAGATCAGAGTACGCTGCTGTGGACCATGCACATCCACTACCACCACAACACCCACAAGTACATCAACTCCCTCTACACCTACAACTTCGACAACAACCTCCACGACAACTACAACCACTCAAAGAACCTCGACACCTGTAACAACGACACCGTCAACTTCAACAACTACATCAGTCCCAACAACAAGTCCTTTATCCAGCACAACGCCTTGTACCTGTGAGTGGTCTGACTGGATTGACCAAGGACCTACTACACCTGGCCCTGATGGAGGAGACTCTGTATCAATTTCACAACTCGTTAATTCTGGACGTATCGGTTGTACACAGCCAACACAAGTTGAGTGCAGGGCTAAGTTGTATCCAACATTGACACTTTCCCAGTTGGGCCAAAATGTGATTTGCAATCCATCAGTAGGACTTGTTTGCCTGAACAAAAACCAGGGAAATAAGCAAGTGTGTTTCAATTATGAGATCAGAGTACGCTGCTGTGGACCATGCACATCCACTACCACTACAACACCCACAAGTACATCAACTCCCTCTACACCTACAACTTCGACAACAACCTCCACGACTACTACAACCACTCAAAGAACCTCGACACCTGTAACAACGACACCGTCAACTTCAACAACTACATCAGTCCCAACAACAAGTCCTTTATCCAGCACAACGCCTTGTACCTGTGAGTGGTCTGACTGGATTGACCAAGGACCTACTACACCTGGCCCTGATGGAGGAGACTCTGTATCAATTTCACAACTCGTTAATTCTGGACGTATCGGTTGTACACAGCCAACACAAGTTGAGTGCAGGGCTAAGTTGTATCCAACATTGACACTTTCCCAGTTGGGCCAAAATGTGATTTGCAATCCATCAGTAGGACTTGTTTGCCTGAACAAAAACCAGGGAAATAAGCAAGTGTGTTTCAATTATGAGATCAGAGTACGCTGCTGTGGACCATGCACATCCACTACCACCACAACACCCACAAGTACATCAACTCCCTCTACACCTACAACTTCGACAACAACCTCCACGACTACTACAACCACTCAAAGAACCTCGACACCTGTAACAACGACACCGTCAACTTCAACAACTACATCAGTCCCAACAAGTCCTTTATCCAGCACAACGCCTTGTACCTGTGAGTGGTCTGACTGGATTGACCAAGGACCTACTACACCTGGCCCTGATGGAGGAGACTCTGTATCAATTTCACAACTCGTTAATTCTGGACGTATCGGTTGTACACAGCCAACACAAGTTGAGTGCAGGGCTAAGTTGTATCCAACATTGACACTTTCCCAGTTGGGCCAAAATGTGATTTGCAATCCATCAGTAGGACTTGTTTGCCTGAACAAAAACCAGGGAAATAAGCAAGTGTGTTTCAATTATGAGATCAGAGTACGCTGCTGTGGACCATGCACATCCACTACCACCACAACACCCACAAGTACATCAACTCCCTCTACACCTAAAACTTCGATAACAACCTCCACGACAACTACAACCACTCAAAGAACCTCGACACCTGTAACAACGACACCGTCAACTTCAACAACTACATCAGTCCCAACAACAAGTCCTTTATCCAGCACAACGCCTTGTACCTGTGAGTGGTCTGACTGGATTGACCAAGGACCTACTACACCTGGCCCTGATGGAGGAGACTCTGTATCAATTTCACAACTCGTTAATTCTGGACGTATCGGTTGTACACAGCCAACACAAGTTGAGTGCAGGGCTAAGTTGTATCCAACATTGACACTTTCCCAGTTGGGCCAAAATGTGATTTGCAATCCATCAGTAGGACTTGTTTGCCTGAACAAAAACCAGGGAAATAAGCAAGTGTGTTTCAATTATGAGATCAGAGTACGCTGCTGTGGACCATGCACATCCACTACCACCACAACACCCACAAGTACATCAACTCCCTCTACACCTACAACTTCGACAACAACCTCCACGACAACTACAACCACTCAAAGAACCTCGACACCTGTAACAACGACACCGTCAACTTCAACAACTACATCAGTCCCAACAACAAGTCCTTTATCCAGCACAACGCCTTGTACCTGTGAGTGGTCTGACTGGATTGACCAAGGACCTACTACACCTGGCCCTGATGGAGGAGACTCTGTATCAATTTCACAACTCGTTAATTCTGGACGTATCGGTTGTACACGGCCAACACAAGTTGAGTGCAGGGCTAAGTTGTATCCAACATTGACACTTTCCCAGTTGGGCCAAAATGTGATTTGCAATCCATCAGTAGGACTTGTTTGCCTGAACAAAAACCAGGGAAATAAGCAAGTGTGTTTCAATTATGAGATCAGAGTACGCTGCTGTGGACCATGCACATCCACTACCACCACAACACCCACAAGTACATCAACTCCCTCTACACCTACAACTTCGACAACAACCTCCACGACAACTACAACCACTCAAAGAACCTCGACACCTGTAACAACGACACCGTCAACTTCAACAACTACATCAGTCCCAACAACAAGTCCTTTATCCAGCACAACGCCTTGTACCTGTGAGTGGTCTCACTGGATTGACCAAGGACCTACTACACCTGGCCCTGATGGAGGAGACTCTGTATCAATTTCACAACTCGTTAATTCTGGACGTATCGGTTGTACACAGCCAACACAAGTTGAGTGCAGGGCTAAGTTGTATCCAACATTGACACTTTCCCAGTTGGGCCAAAATGTGATTTGCAATCCATCAGTAGGACTTGTTTGCCTGAACAAAAACCAGGGAAATAAGCAAGTGTGTTTCAATTATGAGATCAGAGTACGCTGCTGTGGACCATGCACATCCACTACCACTACAACACCCACAAGTACATCAACTCCCTCTACACCTACAACTTCGACAACAACCTCCACGACTACTACAACCACTCAAAGAACCTCGACACCTGTAACAACGACACCGTCAACTTCAACAACTACATCAGTCCCAACAACAAGTCCTTTATCCAGCACAACGCCTTGTACCTGTGAGTGGTCTGACTGGATTGACCAAGGACCTACTACACCTGGCCCTGATGGAGGAGACTCTGTATCAATTTCACAACTCGTTAATTCTGGACGTATCGGTTGTACACAGCCAACACAAGTTGAGTGCAGGGCTAAGTTGTATCCAACATTGACACTTTCCCAGTTGGGCCAAAATGTGATTTGCAATCCATCAGTAGGACTTGTTTGCCTGAACAAAAACCAGGGAAATAAGCAAGTGTGTTTCAATTATGAGATCAGAGTACGCTGCTGTGGACCATGCACATCCACTACCACCACAACACCCACAAGTACATCAACTCCCTCTACACCTACAACTTCGACAACAACCTCCACGACTACTACAACCACTCAAAGAACCTCGACACCTGTAACAACGACACCGTCAACTTCAACAACTACATCAGTCCCAACAAGTCCTTTATCCAGCACAACGCCTTGTACCTGTGAGTGGTCTGACTGGATTGACCAAGGACCTACTACACCTGGCCCTGATGGAGGAGACTCTGTATCAATTTCACAACTCGTTAATTCTGGACGTATCGGTTGTACACAGCCAACACAAGTTGAGTGCAGGGCTAAGTTGTATCCAACATTGACACTTTCCCAGTTGGGCCAAAATGTGATTTGCAATCCATCAGTAGGACTTGTTTGCCTGAACAAAAACCAGGGAAATAAGCAAGTGTGTTTCAATTATGAGATCAGAGTACGCTGCTGTGGACCATGCACATCCACTACCACCACAACACCCACAAGTACATCAACTCCCTCTACACCTACAACTTCGACAACAACCTCCACGACAACTACAACCACTCAAAGAACCTCGACACCTGTAACAACGACACCGTCAACTTCAACAACTACATCAGTCCCAACAACAAGTCCTTTATCCAGCACAACGCCTTGTACCTGTGAGTGGTCTGACTGGATTGACCAAGGACCTACTACACCTGGCCCTGATGGAGGAGACTCTGTATCAATTTCACAACTCGTTAATTCTGGACGTATCGGTTGTACACAGCCAACACAAGTTGAGTGCAGGGCTAAGTTGTATCCAACATTGACACTTTCCCAGTTGGGCCAAAATGTGATTTGCAATCCATCAGTAGGACTTGTTTGCCTGAACAAAAACCAGGGAAATAAGCAAGTGTGTTTCAATTATGAGATCAGAGTACGCTGCTGTGGACCATGCACATCCACTACCACCACAACACCCACAAGTACATCAACTCCCTCTACACCTACAACTTCGACAACAACCTCCACGACAACTACAACCACTCAAAGAACCTCGACACCTGTAACAACGACACCGTCAACTTCAACAACTACATCAGTCCCAACAACAAGTCCTTTATCCAGCACAACGCCTTGTACCTGTGAGTGGTCTGACTGGATTGACCAAGGACCTACTACACCTGGCCCTGATGGAGGAGACTCTGTATCAATTTCACAACTCGTTAATTCTGGACGTATCGGTTGTACACGGCCAACACAAGTTGAGTGCAGGGCTAAGTTGTATCCAACATTGACACTTTCCCAGTTGGGCCAAAATGTGATTTGCAATCCATCAGTAGGACTTGTTTGCCTGAACAAAAACCAGGGAAATAAGCAAGTGTGTTTCAATTATGAGATCAGAGTACGCTGCTGTGGACCATGCACATCCACTACCACCACAACACCCACAAGTACATCAACTCCCTCTACACCTACAACTTCGACAACAACCTCCACGACAACTACAACCACTCAAAGAACCTCGACACCTGTAACAACGACACCGTCAACTTCAACAACTACATCAGTCCCATCAACAAGTCCTTTATCCAGCACAACGCCTTGTACCTGTGAGTGGTCTGACTGGATTGACCAAGGACCTACTACACCTGGCCCTGATGGAGGAGACTCTGTATCAATTTCACAACTCGTTAATTCTGGACGTATCGGTTGTACACAGCCAACACAAGTTGAGTGCAGGGCTAAGTTGTATCCAACATTGACACTTTCCCAGTTGGGCCAAAATGTGATTTGCAATCCATCAGTAGGACTTGTTTGCCTGAACAAAAACCAGGGAAATAAGCAAGTGTGTTTCAATTATGAGATCAGAGTACGCTGCTGTGGACCATGCACATCCACTACCACTACAACACCCACAAGTACATCAACTCCCTCTACACCTACAACTTCGACAACAACCTCCACGACTACTACAACCACTCAAAGAACCTCGACACCTGTAACAACGACACCGTCAACTTCAACAACTACATCAGTCCCAACAAGTCCTTTATCCAGCACAACGCCTTGTACCTGTGAGTGGTCTGACTGGATTGACCAAGGACCTACTACACCTGGCCCTGATGGAGGAGACTCTGTATCAATTTCACAACTCGTTAATTCTGGACGTATCGGTTGTACACAGCCAACACAAGTTGAGTGCAGGGCTAAGTTGTATCCAACATTGACACTTTCCCAGTTGGGCCAAAATGTGATTTGCAATCCATCAGTAGGACTTGTTTGCCTGAACAAAAACCAGGGAAATAAGCAAGTGTGTTTCAATTATGAGATCAGAGTACGCTGCTGTGGACCATGCACATCCACTACCACTACAACACCCACAAGTACATCAACTCCCTCTACACCTACAACTTCGACAACAACCTCCACGACAACTACAACCACTCAAAGAACCTCGACACCTGTAACAACAACACCGTCAACTTCAACAACTACATCAGTCCCAACAACAAGTCCTTTATCCAGCACAACGCCTTGTACCTGTGAGTGGTCTGACTGGATTGACCAAGGACCTACTACACCTGGCCCTGATGGAGGAGACTCTGTATCAATTTCACAACTCGTTAATTCTGGACGTATCGGTTGTACACAGCCAACACAAGTTGAGTGCAGGGCTAAGTTGTATCCAACATTGACACTTTCCCAGTTGGGCCAAAATGTGATTTGCAATCCATCAGTAGGACTTGTTTGCCTGAACAAAAACCAGGGAAATAAGCAAGTGTGTTTCAATTATGAGATCAGAGTACGCTGCTGTGGACCATGCACATCCACTACCACTACAACACCCACAAGTACATCAACTCCCTCTACACCTACAACTTCGACAACAACCTCCACGACTACTACAACCACTCAAAGAACCTCGACACCTGTAACAACGACACCGTCAACTTCAACAACTACATCAGTCCCAACAACAAGTCCTTTATCCAGCACAACGCCTTGTACCTGTGAGTGGTCTGACTGGATTGACCAAGGACCTACTACACCTGGCCCTGATGGAGGAGACTCTGTATCAATTTCACAACTCGTTCATTCTGGACGTATCGGTTGTACACAGCCAACACAAGTTGAGTGCAGGGCTAAGTTGTATCCAACATTGACACTTTCCCAGTTGGGCCAAAATGTGATTTGCAATCCATCAGTAGGACTTGTTTGCCTGAACAAAAACCAGGGAAATAAGCAAGTGTGTTTCAATTATGAGATCAGAGTACGCTGCTGTGGACCATGCACATCCACTACCACTACAACACCCACAAGTACATCAACTCCCTCTACACCTACAACTTCGACAACAACCTCCACGACTACTACAACCACTCAAAGAACCTCGACACCTGTAACAACGACACCGTCAACTTCAACAACTACATCAGTCCCAACAAGTCCTTTATCCAGCACAACGCCTTGTACCTGTGAGTGGTCTGACTGGATTGACCAAGGACCTACTACACCTGGCCCTGATGGAGGAGACTCTGTATCAATTTCACAACTCGTTAATTCTGGACGTATCGGTTGTACACAGCCAACACAAGTTGAGTGCAGGGCTAAGTTGTATCCAACATTGACACTTTCCCAGTTGGGCCAAAATGTGATTTGCAATCCATCAGTAGGACTTGTTTGCCTGAACAAAAACCAGGGAAATAAGCAAGTGTGTTTCAATTATGAGATCAGAGTACGCTGCTGTGGACCATGCACATCCACTACCACTACAACACCCACAAGTACATCAACTCCCTCTACACCTACAACTTCGACAACAACCTCCACGACAACTACAACCACTCAAAGAACCTCGACACCTGTAACAACGACACCGTCAACTTCAACAACTACATCAGTCCCAACAACAAGTCCTTTATCCAGCACAACGCCTTGTACCTGTGAGTGGTCTGACTGGATTGACCAAGGACCTACTACACCTGGCCCTGATGGAGGAGACTCTGTATCAATTTCACAACTCGTTAATTCTGGACGTATCGGTTGTACACGGCCAACACAAGTTGAGTGCAGGGCTAAGTTGTATCCAACATTGACACTTTCCCAGTTGGGCCAAAATGTGATTTGCAATCCATCAGTAGGACTTGTTTGCCTGAACAAAAACCAGGGAAATAAGCAAGTGTGTTTCAATTATGAGATCAGAGTACGCTGCTGTGGACCATGCACATCCACTACCACTACAACACCCACAAGTACATCAACTCCCTCTACACCTACAACTTCGACAACAACCTCCACGACTACTACAACCACTCAAAGAACCTCGACACCTGTAACAACGACACCGTCAACTTCAACAACTACATCAGTCCCAACAACAAGTCCTTTATCCAGCACAACGCCTTGTACCTGTGAGTGGTCTGACTGGATTGACCAAGGACCTACTACACCTGGCCCTGATGGAGGAGACTCTGTATCAATTTCACAACTATTCCATTCTCAACGTATTGGCTGTGAACATGCTACAAAAGTTGAATGCAGGGCCAAGCAGTTTCCCAATTTGCCACTGTCAGAAGTAGGCCAGGATGTGATATGTATTCCATCTGTTGGACTTGTCTGCTTGAACAAAAACCAAGGGCTCCAAAAGATTTGCTTTGATTACGAAATCCGAGTGCAGTGTTGTGGACCATGTCCAACAACAACAACAACTAAACCTACAACCACAACAATGACTACAACAACAGAAACACGCCCAACATCTGTGACAACTCCATTAACTTCAACTAGTAAAACTGTACCTACATCTACTACCCCATTTACTGTGATTACTGGCACAACCAGCACCCATGTTACACAACCTCAGTGTACTGGATGTGAACTCCAAAATGGAACAATTTCCCCACCAGGCAAGTGTTTTCATTATTTATATATCAAGCACCAACTGTATGTGATCACTTCTGTACATTGTTTTTTAACTAAAGTTCATTTTTTACACAGATTCTGTTATATATAGTTATACCGATCTTGGTGGATGTACTTACTTTGCCCATTGCCTTAAAAACTGCACAATAAAGAAGGGCATGTTATGTAGCCCCACCAGTGCTCCATCCACAACTCCTTTGACTTCAACGACTCCTACACCTTCAACGACTATTTCAACTTCAACAACTCCTTCTCTTGACTGTTATCCCAGAAAGGTATTACATCACTTAAATCAGTCTGTTCGTTTTCATGTAAGGATTTTGGACTTTCAATAGACGGGCTGTTTTTTTTTATTATGTCTGTGCAGAATGGAGAAACTTGGGTATCCGCCACCGATAAGTGTATGCTAGAAACATGTTACAATGGTGATATCATCAAGCACCTTAAGAAATGTCCAACTCAACCACCGCTTTCATGTGTGAATGGCCTCCCTCCAAAGACAGTTCCTGATGGATCAGGCTGCTGTTTCAAACAGGAATGCCAATGTGAGTATTTCCAAAGTCAAAATAAATTCAGTTAATGATAATAATCATTATCACCCAGAGAGAAGAAGTATTATTTTCTGGTAGGGTGGCTATTCATTTTGTACAATGAGACACCTATGAAGTAGATTTGGTAAAAAAGTTTAATCACCGTTCCATATCAATGCTTCGCAACAATGGATTTTTTCCTGAACTGAACTTGAATTACCCCTTGGGGATCAATAAAGTATCTATCTATCTATCTATCTATCTATCTATCTACAAGTCAGCTTCTTTTTAAACTGAACTGCTTGTTTCTTTTGCATGCTATAAAGGCATGACCATTGCCCATATACATATTGTGGCATCTCTGCCTTGTCCATTAATTCTGTTTATCGGCATACTTTGTGGCCGTTATCCCTTGCATATACTAGGAAAAGCTGGGTTGTGCAAACTCTCTTAGAAAATGGTTCATACAAGCTGTAATATTGTTATATATCCAAAACCAATGACTGACATAATTCATACTTCGTATCTATTTAGGTCACTGCTTTGGCTTCGGGGATCCTCATTATGTGACATTTGATGGAACATATTATGGTTTCCAAGGAAATTGCTCTTATATATTGGTTAAAGAGATCAAACCAATATACAACTTCAGCATCATCATTGATAATGTGTATTGTGACGCACCAGATGGTCTTTCATGTCCTAAATCACTGACTATTCACTATAAATCATTTGAAATTTTTATGAGTCAAGAGGTCTCTCATGGAATAGTCACAAACTTGGTAAGAAACTCTTTGGATTCTTTTTAAATTATTTAATCCTTTGATACTTTTAAAACCCATCTGTTTAAAAGTACTAAACGTAGAGTGCCTTTCATAATATAAACTGTTGTTTCCTTTTTGTCATAGATTTATGTCAATCACAAGCGCATCTACCCAGCTTACAGCAACAGGGACTTCCAAGTCACAGACAATGGCATTGAAGCCTTAGTGGTAATACCTGCCATTGGCGCACAAATAATGTTCTCTGGGATGCAGTTCAGTGTTGAACTCCCTTGGAGTAAATTTCACGGCAACACGGAGGGACAGTGCGGTAAAAACAATTTTTAATTGTTGTTCAGTAGTAGCACTTGTAATGATACATTTGGCAATCTCTGGAAGTAGACAGAGGAATTGTCTTAAACCCCTTGCTCCTTGCTCGAGAAGTTATCAGAGTAGATTACAAGCTGTTTTATTGGCAAAGGAAGGCTTGACAAACTATTAAATACAGGGGCCAATAAATATAAAAAATAGCTTCCTTTCGAGTTTGGGGAATTTGTCATTGGTTGCATTATGACACAGTTGTGACAACTTGGCAGAAGTAAAATTGTATACCTCTTTTTACTCAAAAGATACCAATAAATCCTAGGGATACCAATAAATGTGTATATATTTTCATTTGTACCCCATGGTCAAGTATGACCCTTACGTCCATTTCCCAAACATGCAGCACATTTATCCTCTGATAAAATTCAAATATGTTCTCTTATTTGTCACAGGAACATGTGACAACAATAGGACAGATGACTGCCTCTTGCCCAATGGAAAAATTGATCCATCTTGCCCAGATATGGCCCACCAGTGGAAGGTTAATGATAGCAACTGCCCAGTACCCCCAACCACGATCCCACCTTCCACCTGTCCACCAGAAACTTTATCCATCTGTAAAATCATTGCAAGCAAGTAAGAAAGTCATAAAGTAAATGACACATCATGTCAAAAAAATGAATTTATTTATTTTTGCTATATTTTTAATCAGTGGACTAAATCTGAAATGTACTGTTGCTGACTGTGACGTGTCTCCTGCCAAGGGTCTTTGAAAACTGCCATGAAGTGGTCCGCTATGAGCCATTTATTGAAGGATGCGAGTTTGACATATGCTATACGAAGAAACCTTCTATTGGTTGTGCCAGCCTTCAGTCTTATGCTCAGCAGTGCGCTTTGAGTGGCATTTGCATTGACTGGAGAGGTGCCACAGATGGAGTGTGTGGTAAGATTTGTAGAAATCTATTTTCTAATCTCACAGCTGAAATTATACCTTCACAGCTGATTTTTCATCTTTTAATATGTGTCTTGTTCACACAGATTTTGAGTGCAATGCACCCCTGGTCTACAAGCCCTGTGGTCCACAAGTTCCACCAACTTGTGATAAATGGTATACTGAACTAATGTGACTTGAGTGTGTTTAAAATATTTATAAATATAAATAGGAAATCATCTAATTTGATAAAAAAATTCCCAATTAGGTATAATTTCAGATTCATTGAAGAGAAAACTGAATTCACTGCGTTGACATCCATGAGATGGGAGGGATGCTATTGTCCAGATGGAACTACTTTGTTGGACCATGAAACTAATGAATGCGTTTCACCCTGTGGTAAGAAAATGATATGAAATATGTTAAACATCTGGTTTTATTTCAAGCAATTCACAACATAGATGCATCTTGTTGTATGTAATAAATAAATGATCAGGGTGCAATCTGTGTGGAAGATGTTATTTCTAAATGAACATTTTCTTTTTTAAGGGCCTTTATGCCGCCTACCAAATGGAGAGTGGAAACAGGTAAAGACAATTCTCCTATATTATAGCACTTTATATATCTCAGATCCTTTTCTATATGAACAGAAAAACAACCGTGATATGCCTGTACACATTAATCGTGAAAACAAAATGCACAAATGTGTGCTTGTTGAAAATAATAATTTATTTAACATGGATTTTAGGCACATGTTTTTGAGACACACAACCCTACCTGACTTTAAATGTCTGTCCAACTTTGAATTAGTTAATTATAAATTTTTTGTTACTTGTGCTTGTGCTCTGACATGTTCTTTATTGTTAAATCAGGGTAATTCAACTTGGATCAGTGGCTGTGATCTTTGCACATGTGACGCAGACAATGAAAGAGTCTACTGCAATCCTTTGCCATGCCCATCTGAGCTCCCAGTCATGTGTGATCAGCCTGGCCAGATTAAAGTGCCTGAAAAAGTAGGATGTTGTGAAATAGACAAATGTGGTAAGTAATCACTGACAGATCTTGACAGTCGTTGGTAGGGAAACAATGCAAGTCCTTACAGAACCTTATATGTTTTTGTAGATTCAAGTTGCAAAACTAAGTTCCCTTTCTTTTTTACAATAACTTAAAATAACAACAAAACCCAGACAACAAATACTGTGGTACACATGTTAACACAGAGAAAGTAATTTGAACATGCCTGTGGTTTTGTCATTATAGTATGTGATGTCACCACATGTCCAACCCACTCTTGTCCCATTGGCTACATTCAAGAGACTGAAGTGGGGGCATGTTGCCCTAAGTGTGGTAAGCATTTATCTAGTGCAAAATGTCTAGCTCTACAAGTGTTGCTTCCCCATGGCAAAAGTTAACTGCAAAACGTATTTGTGTTTTTTATCAACTTTGCAGTTCCTAAACCTGTTTGTGTATACAACAACACGGAATACTTGGTAAGAACTCGAATGAAATCTCATGTCTATGCATTCATGGTTAGCATTTAGCAATAGAACTTATTGTGTTGTCACATTACTTGGTAATATACAAGAAAATATCCTACAAATCTGAATGATTTTTATATTAATTTCTGTTTCCTGTTCTATTACAGCCGCACAGCAGTGTGCCTATGAGGCATTGTGAAACCTGTCTGTGTAGTGACAAACTGGAAAATGATGGCGTCTTTCACAGGATTGAATGTGAGCCTATTACATGTGACACTTACTGCCCACAGGTAAGAGGCTTCCTACATAGTCAAACAAACAACAGTGAAGTTGTAGGAATTTAAACACACACACACACACACACACACACACACACACACACATGACCTGAGCTGAATTTTCAAAATCATTTCGGAGGCATGCTCAGTATGTTATGATGTCTTCTTTTCCTAAGGGCTTCGAGCCAGTTTTGCCACCTGGAGAATGCTGTGCAAAGTGTGTGCAGACCATGTGTGTGGTTGTGTATTCAGGAAACCTCACACACTCTATTCCTGTGAGTTAATAACCAAAATATTATATGTTGCTGCCAGCCAATATCAAAGCTGTGTATGTAATGCATTATGCAGTGAGGAGTTCATTGGGCTGATTTTGGGGCATTATTTTGTGATAAAGAAAGAGAAGGATGTGGAAGCAAAGGAAGAAAATAGTGTTTTCTCTTAGTAGTAAGAAAATGCAGGACTTTGTGATATGTTTATAATGCAACTAGTTTTGGTATAATTCAGTTAAATGTATACTCAAGTGCACCCACTCACAAACAAAACTAAACACTATTATATGGACTTTGTTGTTTTTGACAGGTCAATGGTATCTGGAGTCCACCTGGGAACAAGTGTGTAAAGTATGAGTGTGTGAAGGTCGGGAGCAGGTTCATCACTATGGAGGCCAGAACACTCTGTCCTCCCTACAACCCCAATGACTGCATTCCTGTAAGTGTGGAACGACTAAATGTGAATAGGCAATTTGATCATGTTTGAGCCATACATTATAGAGAAATTAAATAGTTAAATGTAACCAGTGTGTAGACTTAAGTAAATAATCTCATTACGATATGGGAAAACATATACACTAGATAATCTTGCAATTGTGTAGGTGCCCCAATCAATAATGTAACAACCAGAGAGAAGGCTATGCTATTTAGTTTGTACACCATCATCACATACTGCCAGTCACTGTGGTATTACGATCTTCGGGTGTTGGCATCACTTATATATTGACCTTATTTTGTATCTTCTGTACTTATGTGATCTGTACAGGGGACAGAGGTCATTGCACCTGATGGTTGCTGCCATTTATGTGGTAAGTTGTTTTAAGGTTTTATTGTCATCAGGTATTGTCAGTAACTGTAAATGTACAAATCCACTGGAAGATGTTAAATATTAATAGGATAGGATTAATAGGATTTTCTTTGGCTTGTGAGAGCAATGCTAAAAGCTGCCTGTCTGGTTGTTTTTCTATAGTAAGAAAATGCAACCGGACAACGGAATCTACATACCTGCAGCATAATGGCTGCACATCCTCCCAGAAGGTTGACTTGACAACTTGTCAAGGTCTTTGTCCAACATTCTCCTGGTAAGTAGCTGATCTGCAGAACAAAGCAGATCTTGCCAAAGCTATAGTAACAATAACTTAATTTAACACTTTCCATATGCTGTCTTTCAGGTTCTCTCTGGGTACAAGCACGTTTCAGCGCTCATGTTCCTGTTGCCAGGAGATTACCACCAGCAAAAGAGAGGTGGAGATGGTCTGCCCTGATGGCTCAAAGTTCAGTTATTCATATAACTACATTGAGCAATGTGGCTGTCTTCAGTCAACATGCACTACCATGGAGAAAACAGTGACTAAAAGGCTACGAAGAAGGCGTTAATGAGTTAGCGCTAGTACATCTCACCTCTTAATACAAATCACTTCCTCTATTTATGTCACACTCTTAGAGTAATCTGTAGTTTTAGCATTTTTATGGAAGTATGTGACTGTATGTATCTTCCTAAATCTAATAAAAAATAGCATGTATGTATGATTGTGTCCTAATATTATCATGTTTGATCATTTTGCATGTAACTATAAAACAGTTGTTAGCAGTTACTTGTAACTTGGATGGAAACCTTTCACCTTTTATCACCTTTGTGCCAAACCACAGATAACTATTTATCGGTATTATCTAATTTAGTTGAATTATGACCCTTAGATCCATCATAGATTGCCCTTTAACATATAGACACCAGCACTGTAATATCTACAACACCCAGTACACCTATGCCGCCGTGCACCTGTGGGTAGTCTGACTGGATTGATCTCGTTCCCCCATCACCTGGCCCTGATGGAGGAGACACTGAATCAATTACACTACTCATAAATTCCTGATGTATGCAGAGAACAAAACAAAACAAAACAGAACAAAAACCAGGCAAATAAGCAAGAGTGTTTCAATTACGAAATCAAAGTATGCTGCTGTGGACCATGCACATCCACTACCACTACAACACCCACTATTACATCAACTACCTCTACACCTACAATAACATCGACAACAACCTCCACAACTACAACCACTGAAACACCCTCGACACCTGGGGCCTGTACTACGAAGGGAGCTTAACCTACCCAGATGTAACCCAGGGTTACTTTGTTAAACCGGGGTTGACAAAACCTGGTTATCTCAAGTGGTGTTAATCGGTACTACGACGCTGATTATGAAGTTGATTTGTTGAGCCGGGGTTAACCTAATTGGAGTTTGTGCGCGTTCACATAAAAGGGGCGTGTTGCAGCGCAAGTCACCACTTTCAATGATGACGCGATCAGCTTTTACGGATTTGGAATGGACAATTATTATGCCAAGTTATGAGGAATTAAACCCCACTCTACGACAAAAATCAAATACGTCGGCAGTGAACAAAGCAAGACTGTTGGCAACGTATTGCAGATCGGGTAGCCTTAATGCCTAAAAGTAAAGTTTTATTTCCACATGTTCTTCAAATATGTGTTACGGAGGATTAATAGCTTGCGGAATGTCTGAAATTAGTTAAAATAATGAAATTGCCTATTTTGAGTTCATAGAAGCCTACAGATGCAACACAATTTAGAAGTGGGCATATAGATTACAGTAATAGGATAATTGAATATTTAAGTAGCCGCCATTGACTGATTTAGTGTATGCCTAATCCTGTGAATATTTCAGATGCAACACCATTGCCAAACGCACATGGCAGCAGGTGAAAATGAAACACAAACACATTATTCAGAATAGTAGGTTTATATAGTTATAGCTTGCATTAATATTTCCTAATTATGAAAACATGTAGGCCTAGTAGGCTATAGCCTTCACTTGGCCTCTGTTTTACAGCTAACAAGAAAAAGGTGTCTTTGAACACTACTGTAAGGCACCAGAGTGTTTTACAGTAGCAGAGGAGTTGGCCATCGCAAAAAATAGTGGAAGGCCGATTACGGAAGGGGTTGAAGGCATGCATTCGGTCGGATTCTGGTGCTGTGGAAATGTGTAGCCTTTATGTGCAGGGTACAGTAATATGACATTCAATTCAACAAGTTTGTTAAAATGGTTATTTTAATTTATTAGGCCTACTGTAGGCTATGTCCGATTTATTTCAGGCTATTCTTGCTCAGATGTTCAGCATCACCGATTAGATGGAATACATGAATGTCCACGTAAGGGCATTGCTATGATGGGTGACATTAGAGACTTCTGCCTAGATCATCTGACAAAGATAACGAATTCCCTCGGCTGACAATATCTTCATAGAGAGCATCGTCCGGATATATATATATATATATATATATATATATATATATATATAGTCAGAGGCAGACAGAGTACACAGCTTCATTACTTGAGTAAAAGTACAGATACCCTTGGCTAAATTTTACTCAAGTACAAGTAAAAGTACAACAGTCAGATGTCTACTTAAGTAAAAGTACTGAAGTACTTGTTTTTAAAAGTACTTGAGTATCAAGAGTACAAGAGTAGCCTACATTTTCTAAATATTACATTACTACTGCCACAGTGCTTACATTTACTGTATGTACAGAAACGTCCTACATGGAGTTATGAAAAATATGTTAATACCTTGGAGAATGTAAGGAATTGAAAGTAAAATCATCTTTTTACCATGTTACCATTTGTAATTGAAACACTTGAAGCGAAAACTATCATTAACTTGTTCAGAAAATTGAAATATTCTGGCGAGGTGGGGTCACAGGTTGGCACATTCCCGGGATGGACCTGCTGCGTTTTCATCAATTTTTTCGTCCATGGTTTCGTCTCTTATCTAAATCTGACCATGGAGTTGACTTTGGCGGAAAGCTGAAGGTGATTGCTGATAGGCTGTCCCAATCAGTGGTGCCTGCACAATTCAATCACGTTTGAGAGGGAAACAACAAATTGAGGGTTTCCAAAATCTTTCTTTTTTCCTTTTTTTTTGTAATAGGTACTCACGGTTATGGATAGAAATGTAGTGGAGTAAAGAGTACAATATTTGCCTCTCAAATGTACTTGAGTAAAGTCATGAGTACTCCCCAAAAATGATACTCCAGTAAAGTACAGATCCCTCAAAATTGTACTCAAGTACTGTACTCAAGTAAATGTACTCCGTTACTGTCCGGCTCTGTATATAGTCTATATATGGCGGTCTCTAAAACCCCTCGCCCTGCGAAGAGAGCCCCTCACGATTTGCGCTCCAATGTCGCATCCAGGTACGCCGACATTGTCTTGAATTGTTAGTGGAGGGGTGGTACTTATAAAGGGTGTGGTTAAAGGAAACCTCGGGTTAACCAAGAACATAACCTGCTCGGAGCAGGTTTGAGATGCAGCGTAAATTGCCATGGTAGCATAGCTCGGTTTAAACCTATCCACCTTAATCGGGAAGTTACGCCACACGTGAGCAAGTTACTCTCGAAGTTACCCATAACCCCGCTTCGTAGTACAGGCCCCTGTACCAACAACGGCGATAACTTCAACTACCCCATGACCACAACAACATCTACTACATCTACCAACACAGCACCGTAACATCTACAACACCCAGTACACCTATCCCAATCTGTACCTGTGAGTGGTCTGACTGGATTGATCTCGGTCCCCTGTCACCTGGCCTTGATGGATAGGTACCATAGGTTGCCAGTTAACATATAAACATGCAGCAGCAAACATGATAGGTTTTGTTTTTATGTAAATTACTTTTATTAGCCAAAAATCCCCACAAATGTGCACAAGATACAACATAATCCACATAGACATACCTGAGCGCACAGAGAGACTCTCATCAGTTCTCTCCTCCTTCAGCTCTCCCTCTCTGAGGACCTTCCTGTCCTTTTAAAGCCCTGCACTAATTGCAGCTAGCTCCTCCCCCTGTCCAACGGCAGGTGTACTCATTAACAATCTACCTGCTGGCCCCACTCTGAATGAGCACAATCGATCAAATGGTAAAGCACTATGGTGCGATGTGGGGGTGCCAAAACCCCACATCGTCACATGCTGACTTGCCATAAATGGCATAAATCCAGTCGCCCTCACAGCAATGATAAAATAAACATGTTGACCAGAGTGTAGCTTAACTAGAGTCTAATGGTTTCTCAGACTGAAAAAATAAATACATTTATAAACAGATTATTCATAACTCTTCCACTGCACTGACAGTTAAAACTTCATTGCCGGCCAGTTTGACTTCCAAGTGTTTCTCAGCTCACAAGCTGAATCAAGGCAAGAGAAAGATAGTATGTTTCACTGTGTTTAACCAATGCTTGGTAGAATATGAAAATGTGGAGCTTACTATATACCATGATCAAATACAACCACTTTGACCCCACTCACCAATATCAGAGAGCAGAGATATTACTCTACATTATACCCAAGACAACTGCTCCATTGTACACTAATGTGAAACATGAACAGTTAACAAAACAATAGCAAATAATTGTAATGGAAAAAGCAAAAAAAAGCAACAAAATTCTACAACAACCTGGCCCTGAAAATCATGAGTTTAACACATACATATCAAGCCAACTAAATAAATTAGGTATATAACATGTACTAAATAGATTATAAATAATATGAAATAATACATATTACCAATAACACCAGTTCCTGTCCAACATTTGATTGATTTAACAAGCATGGATCTACAACTTGTCACAATTCTTTCCTTCATCTAATGAAATGCTAACAGTCACTCCAAGGGCCATAGCATCTCCTAAACACTCCACACAAAGTTGCTGGCACGTGTGAGGTTACAATGACGTTTTTATGGGCAATAAGTATACCCATCTTGGTATACCTAAGTCTTGAAATGTCAATGATAAGAATTCATTAACTTTTCTTGCTGACCACAGACTCCGAGTTTAATCACAGTTCAGCTACATGCCTCATACGTGAAACCACAGTGTATATACATATTCATATAACGTAAATAATTGAAACATTAACAAAACTGACCTTTACAAAAAAACATCTTTGAATCAAGTCCATTTAATCTGTATTTACACAGTATCAGTCATTGCAGCTTGTTTGATTTGCAACACTAGGCCATTGATTCTAATACTGCATCCTGTATCCAGTTAACACCAAAGGGGATCTAGAGCTTCAGCTGTTTACCAAGAGCTTTTGAAATAATGAATTCATACCTCAGAGGGGGCCAACCCACAGGACCGTCTGACAAGAGAGCAACTAAATGTGCAACCCTAGGCCAATGGCTTTGACAAACTATGTGGTCAAAGGTGTGTGCAGAGCACACAGCCTCTGGTTAGACATTGAGCAATGGTTGTGTAAGGTGATGCAGAATGCTGAATTTAATTCAACATCTTTATCACTAATGGAAGCAAGAAACCCCGAGAGAGAAAATACACTGATGCCTGATGATCTCAATGAATCAAACTTTGATTACACACCTACACCGATTCAGCAACGTACAAAATGGTATATGTATTATATGTAGCACTTTTATATGGAGAACCACGGAGTCTTAAACTTTAGCTTGTAACATACTATTATGTACATATATGTATAAGAAAGTTACTTCAGTCTTGTCACTAACATAATATCTGTGTTTATGCATCTTCACCCAAACAATCCAATCACACTCACCACCAGCGACACATAATCTGACTGCCATAATCATATATCAGACATAATCCGAATTTTTTTTGTCAAATGTCATGATTCCCTATGTATGTATTTGATTTGATTCAATGTACTGTCATTAACAGAATGTACAGTGCTCATGTTATCAAAAGTTGGCTACGTAAGCATACTAACACAGCTCCTTTCCACACTCTCTAGTAGGTCTCGGTTGGTATCAGGCTTGAATAGTGGTGTTCAAGTTAAGACGATTGAGGCATTGATGAAATAAAGTCTGGTTTAACTTATGTTCTGATTATGTTTGATTCTTCTGTGAATGGAAACATTTGATTAGAAAATAATGTCAACAACAAAGAAAAATGAACAACACTATCAGCAATCAACAGTTAATTCATTAACATGTTTTGGACACCATAAGATGTCCATGCATTATTTGAAGTGTGTGGAAGAGAGTAATAATTGCATAACATTTTCTTAGTGAGCACATGTGCATAGACTGCATGAATTGTATTCAGATCACAAAATTGAATTGAAAGTTTATGACAAGCAAAGTTCTTCAAAAGGATGGCTGAAACAAGAGTCCTATATAAACACTTCAACTTGGATGTTGTGCATACTTCAGGATACAGTTCCTGGACTGGTGTATGACTCACACTATTGGTCCCTCCTTTGGACAAAAAGGTTAAAAAAAAAAGCATAAGGGTTTGCCTCTGTGTACACAAGATATTGTGCCATTTCGGACTAATGCATTAGGAACCCATTATTAACGACTAAACGACATGGGTTGGCACTGGTATTTATAAATCATTTGATATATCAAAAATACCCCACCCCTAGTATTGTTTACTGCCCCATTCATTGATGAGGAAGTTCAAAGCTAAGTTGACATAGATATCAGAGGCCTCTTGAGGAGAGAGCCTTAAGCCATTAAATAAGTTGAAATATGAAATAAACACAAATGTTTAAAGAGTTCCTGAAAAAAATGTGCAATTTCTGACATTCAACTAAATGTAGTCAAAACACTCAAAAACAGGGATGTTTTTAGTTTGCAGGCAGAAAACTATTCCACAATTTTTACATATATTATTACACACACTTGTTTCTCATTGTCTTGATATTACAGTATCATAAGCCTAAATTCTGAAATGACAGGTGTGTGTGTGTGTGTGTGTGTGTGGTGTGTGTGTGTAAGGGGGGGGGTGCTCTAAAACCCGCAAGGACGTCATCTGTGGAAACTCACACTAAGTCCTGAGCCCAACCCTCATCCTGACTCCCAGACATCCTGATGTCACTCCTTAAGAGAATGTGGTATAAAGCTGTCAGCACAGGTGAGAAACTCTCTAAATCTACCTGTGCGGAATCCGTCACACCACACAGGGGACACTATGGGGACTGAGAAGGATATATGCACAGGGATACTGACATGGCTCACCCTCTCCATCTCTCTGACCTCCTCACAAACAGGTAAGTGAAACAGATGCCATGAAGCGATATGGCATGGTTAAATAAAGTCAATTAAATTAAATTACCTGACATAGCTTAATAACGAATGTCTTTTGTCAGGCAACCTGAATTAGCCTACCATAGAAAATCACATTTTGTAGAATTTGTTGCTATTTCTTCCAGTTTATGTATACAATATATATATATATATTTTTTTCTAATCCAATAAGCTAAATAATGAGACTTTATGTGCTTATTCATACAGTTTCTGATATTGTCATCATTTTAAATCTCTAAGATTGTCATTAGGCTATTAATATTATTAGAGTCATTATTATATCATTGATGGGATAAGAACAACTATACAACAATTAGGTCTGGTAGAACTATTTATTAATTTCCGATTGGAAGAGAGGCATTCCATGGGTCTTCACGAGTGGCGATATAATGGCTGCCGAGGTATCCCGTTATACGGAATTAATAGACTCAGAAGTTTCCTCCACCCGAGATTAATTCCGTATAACGGGACACCTCGAAGGCCTGCTTATCACCCGGTTGCCACTATTCACCTTATTCAGCCCCGCCCATTTTTTTATAGCGCCCTCCATGTATGCGCGCAAAATAAGGTGAATAGGCAATAGTCATGCCTTTATGGCACGCAAAGGAAACAAACGGTTCTATTAAGTTGATTCCATTTGTTGCGAAGCCTGCTTCCAGGCTCAACCGTCGTCCTACTATGGTTATTATGTAAGGGATAACGGCCGCCGAGGTGTCCTGTTATACGGAATTAATGGACAAGGGCGAGGGGCAAAAACTCCCCGACGCGCAGCGGAGTCCATTAATTCCGTATAACTGGACACACCTCGAAGGCCGTTATCCCGCTTATCACCAGGTTGCCACTGTAAACACTGGAAACACGCGATTCTGTTTAAAAAGAAGCTCACTAGTTCAGCTTGTACAACTTTAGCATGGACCAAAAGATTCTAGAGCGCTGCAACCGTCGTCCTATGGTTGTTATAGTTACCATTCATAAACATTGATATGGAACGGTGTCCTGTTATTCAGAATTAAAGGCCACCCGCCAGCCAATCAGAAAAGAGTATTTCTTCTCTCCGGGTGATAAAGGCTAGTTATCATTCATAAGTAAAGGATAATGGCCGCCGAGGTGTCCTGTTATACGGAATTAATGGACGAGGGCGAGGGGCAAAAAACTCCCCGACGCGCAGCCTCCGCCCGAGTCCACACCTCGAAGGTCGTTATCCAGCTTATCACCCGGTTCCGTTTTAAAAGAAGCTCACTGTTGTACAACTTTCGTTGGCCCTATAACAGCGATAGCATGGACAGTTAGCTTGTTTACAGTTGATTCCATTGTTGCAAAGCCTGCAACCAAAGATTCTAGAGCGCTGCAACCGTCCTCATACTATGGTTGTTATAGTTACCCTTCATAAGCATTGATATGGAACGGTGTCCTGTTATTTAAATAGCCACCCCACCAGCCAATCAGAAAAGAGTATTTCTTCTCTCCGGGTGATAAGCACTGATATGGAACGGTGATTAAACTTTTTTTTTTACCAGATCTACTTCATAGGTGTCCCGTTATTCAGACGTAATAGCCACCCCACCAGCCAATAAGAAAAGAGTATTATTCTCTCTGAGAAGAAATATTCCTTTCTGATTGGCTGGCGGGGTGGCTTTTACTGTCCATGCTATTGCTGTTATAGGGCCAACGAAAGTTGTACAACAAGCTGAACTAGTGGGCTAGAAGAGTTCTTTGCCCCTCGCCCTCGTTCATTAATTCCGTATAACAGGACACCTCGGTGGCCGTTATCCCTTACGTAATCACTTTGCATACTGCATAGAATTATCCAACGCGAACATTCCAATAATTCAAAGCAATAGAGCAATTTCGTAAGATCACGGAAACGGCAAGGCTAAGATTGGAAGTATTTTTGTGGATGGAGGATGAACACAGAAAAATAAAATTATTTAGGCCTAGAAAATCTAAATAAACAATAGAAAACCCAATTTTGTATTTTTAAACAAGTAAGGGATAATGTATAGAACGCCGGTCATTACTGGGAAAATAAGTCCCGACAGGGCGAACCCTTCTTGTTCCGCCCTGAAGGGACTTATTTTCACAGTAATGACCGGCGTTCTATACATTATCCCGCTTATTATACGGCTACTTGCCAAAACGAAATAATAAACTCCCCACGATATCACTTTAGCCTACATAACCTAGCCTGTTTGTTACCGTTCATCGTGGCATTTGCTGAGAAACAAATAGTTCGCAACAACACACACTGCTGAACTTGAATCAAACATTCTTTAGAACACAGCTGATCAACCGTCTGCTTTCACGTTTGAATGAAGTTCCAGTCCTTGCGTAGTGATATGAAAGACGTATCAGAAGCACAAAACCCGTTGCCATTGACAGCGGTAATTATATGTTTGCAGCGGTAATTACATGATATATCTTACCGCTAGAACTTTGGGAAATCCCATTCAAGTCAATGGAGCGTTCTACTAGCATTGTGAAGAGCCGTATAATAAAATTAGTTAATGGAACTGTTGTTTAATAGCAATACTGTATGACACTTGTGGGCGTGGTGTTGGTAAAGGATATTGCCACGGCTGTAATTACCTTCATCAAACGGCCTTCGGACTCGTACCCACGGCCGAATTACAGCCATGGCGATATCCTTTACCAACTCCACTCCCACTCGTGTCATATCGCTTAGATATGTACACATGTAGTTGGTTTCATGGTACATATTACAAGACCTGTGTCTTCACTTTCTCATTCATTCTATGATTGATCTTTCAGTTGGCCCAACCACCATCAATATCATTCCTACTATGACAACACAGGTGTTCTCTGGTAAGACTGTCAGCTTTTTCATTATAGTTAGTAGGCTAGGCTAGCAATGTCCTCATGAAGACAAACTGGAAATCTGGTTCCTTATTTTACAGCTAGTCAAGCACACAACGAACAGGTCTGCAGCACATGGGGTAATTACCATTTCAAGACATTTGATGGAGACATCTTCCAGCTCCCGTCCAGCTGCAACTACGTCCTGGCCTCTCAGTGCAAGAGCAGCTATGAGGATTTCAACATCCAAATAAGGCGGAAGTTGGAGAACGGCCTGCCAACCATCAGCAAGGTCACCATGATTTTGGAGGGTGCCAGAGTTGAGCTGACCACAGGCACTGTCAGAGTCTCGGACCAAATGTGAGTTGTGTCAAAAGTAGAAAATAAAATAGTTTAAAAGAATAAAGAAAAAAAAAATCCAGGGACAACTGAAAAGGCCAAATTAAGGACTGATATTATATGGTTTTTTCCCCAGTGTGACACTGCCATATGGGAATTCAGGGATTTTCATCGAGAGAACATCTTCTTACATCATAGCAAAGGCAAAACTGGGACTGTTACTCATGTGGAATGAAGATGATGCTGTTTTGGTAAGCCATCACAGTGATTAATAAAAAAACTAAAAATTAATAAAAACAGCCTTCTATGCTTGAGGAAAACAGCCTTCTATGCTTGAGGAAGACAAATGTGATGGGAATTTTGTGTAACTTACATTAAAAAATGAGACTAAAAATAGACCCAGGTTTTTCTTAGACCAGAGGTATCCTTTAAACCCTCTTCACATAGTTTAAGAAGTTGGTTGAAACATCTTAAATAAGGACCTACATAAGGACCTGAATTACATTCATGACTAACATATTATGTTGGCCCCTTACAACAGGTTGAACTGGATGCAAAGTATATAAATCAAACCTGTGGTCTCTGTGGCGACTTCAATGGAGTCCCAGTGTACGATGAGTTCATCATGAATGGTACAGTTCCATGAGAAAATCACTGTTAAGGATCTATCACGGTAAATGATGTAACCTATTTGTAATTCCGATAAATAAAAACACACGTCAATGTGTTGCAGGAGATACCCTGTCACCATCTACATATGGAAACATCTGGAAGATGGATGGACCAACGGAAACATGCGAGGAACAGCCTTTGCAGGAAACACAAAATTGTGGAGATGAGGTGAGAACATAATTAAGGAAAGCTAGCCAATTTCCCCAAAAGTTGGTGTGTTCCTTTAACACCCACACCCATGGTATATTTGTGATACCCTATGGACTTCAAGTATGCTACTGCTTTGAGTGAACTGCTTTTAAAGGTCTTGTAACAGTTTATTCTAGATGTGCTCAAAAAGTAGACAGTCCTGGCTCTGTTAATGGGAACCACAGTGACATGCCTTCTGGTCTGGATGATACAGTATATAGGCTATGTATTTATCCTGTCATAATGTGTACACTTCTTCTCAACTACTTTTTACTTTTTAAAATAGTTTTTATATTTTCTTTTATATTTTGCTATTTCCCTGGTGTGGGATAAAATAAGGTCTTATCTTATCTTATAAGTACAAATAGAGGATCATTGTAAACCTTTTGTGCACTTGAGGATGCTCTAAACCAGTACACATTGTTTTAAAATGGGAAACTTCCCAGGTTTTGGGTGATTTGTTTAAATGTTGGCATTGACATCTGTTTTGTATCTTTTCCTGTGCAGAATTTTTGCAGAAACATGTTCTCAAGTGATTCCTTCAGTGGCTGTCAGGATGTGGTGGCAATTGATGCATTCATTCAAGTCTGCATGGTGGACCTGTGCCACTGCAACACCTCTGCATCCTTCTGCTTGTGTGGTACCCTGGCTGAGTACTCCCGCCAGTGTGTCCATGCAGGAGGGAAGCCTGACCAGTGGAGATCTAACTCTTTCTGTCGTAAGTGTTTTCAACAGAGAGTAAATAAAGAAAAAGAGATTTACATGCAACAATGTAAAAATCCTACCAACTTAAGCTTAAAGAATTGACAAAGAAATATCACTGGGTGAGTGCTAGCACAAGATTGTTAGATAGAAACTTTTATTGACCTTTTTGACTTAAAGGTACAATATGCAAGATTTTTACCTTAATATAACTTTTACGAAGCCAATTTGATGGTAAATAAACTTGTAGTAGGGGAATCAGTTCACCTAGCATAGCCGTAGCGGGTCACTACCGAGAACCAGCAATGTGACTTCAAGAATTGCTGACCTGAAGACATCTTCTGAGAATCTTGAAATATTACCTTGTCAGTAGATATAGCTCTTTGGAGATACTTTTTACCTTTTGTTAGTCCTTTGTCCCAAAGTAAAATATAAATACAGCTCTGGAGACCGCTGCACATTTTTCTGATGTCATCCGACGGTTGCTGAGTGACTTTTGAATGAGTTGCCGGTCATATTCAAAATTAAGAGACCACTGCAAATTTGAATGTGACCATCACCTCTTTCGAATGTCACTAAGCAACCACAGGATGACATCAGAAAAATGTGCATTGGTCTCTTCATTTTTTCCAGAGCTCTAGAGGGAGCTCTAGAGTCGCCAAATATACCTGAAACTGCATACCTTTAATAGATAGTGTTATTGACCTGTTCAGATATGAATGTACATCTTTATACAACCCTAACCCTAAGGGATAGACCAAACAGTCATGACAGGTAATGCGCTGTTTTGCATACAGTTTGTTTTGTTTCGTCTGGCTAACTAAAGCTGTGTCTTTTTGGCAGCTAAGTCATGTCCTCAAAACATGGTGCACCAGGAGTGTGGAAGCCCATGTGTGGACACCTGCTCAAACCCTGACAGAGGACAGGTGTGTGAGGAGCACTGTCTGGATGGATGCTTCTGCCCACCAGGTACATGGACTTCTTATTTCTTTTATTTTTCTATCCATGTGCATAGGCATTTCTCTAAAGTTTGATGCTAATTACATAAAGACAGGCTGAAATATTAAACATGACATTATACGTACATGTGACATATGATTTCAAACACACTGTACATATATTGTGCCCAACTGATTTGCCTATAGTTGTATTAATAATGTATTGAACCGGTAACCTTTTCTTTTCATTGTAAGATACTGTCTTGGATGACATCAACAAAACTGGATGTATACCACTAAGCCAGTGCTCATGTGTTCACAATGGAAAAATATATGCATCTGGAGAGAATTACACCAGTAGCTGTAAAGAATGGTAAGAATAATGCCCAGCAAAAATATGTGAAAGTAACATACACTTTCCAGTGTACTTTTAAAAAAAAATGCCAATGGTAACTTTTTGGACATATTTCTGGATTTAAAATGCTATATTGATACCATCCGCTAGCTGCCTGTGCCCTGAATACACTGTAAAAAAACAAGGTCTCTGTGGACAGTCCAGGCTCCAAAAATGGCAACAAAAACAATTTGGTCCAGTCTGGACCATAAAAACATAACAAACTGTTCCAGCCAATCACCAACGATATGCACATTTAGGAGATTTTCAATTGCATGAGAGGGAGGGGAGGGAGTAGCGAGCTAGTTCTCTGTTTTGTTTGAACGTCAACAGAAGTGACGTTACCTAACATCGCTTAGGGCACCTTTAACATGTCATCTCTTGCTCTAGCACCTGCGTCGGAGGTCAGTGGAGCTGTCTGGAGAACGACTGCCCAGGAACATGCACAGTGGAGGGGGGTTCTCACATCACCACCATGGATGGAAAAGCCTACACTTTCCATGGGGACTGTTCCTATGTCCTTTCTAAGGTGAGAGAGGTCTAAACAAGGCAAGTAAGGCAATTCAATTTGATGCACTAATTTTTGAAGGAATAATATATATATATTTTCTTTTTTCCTTTAGCATTGCTATGGGGATGAATTCACTGTTCTTGGAGATCTCGTGAAGTGTGGTTTAACTGCCAGTGAGACCTGCCTAAAGACAGTGACTCTAGCTCTTTTTGGAGGGATTACTGTGAGTTTAAATTCTAAATATTAGACATGAATGCATATCAAATATTTTTAAAATGTGATGTTTTTGTGATTAGATTAGTGATGAACAATTGAAGCATCTTGAAGAATTTTTGATTATACTATTTGATGTAAGTTGACTTTTTTCTCTTATCTCTTGCAGGTGGTTAAAGTGGACCAAAGTGGAAGTGTTGATGTGAACAGAATATACTCTCAGTTGCCACTATATACAGGTGGGAACTTAGATCATGCTAAAGCCTAAAATACATAGAATGTAAAACTTTCCTAATCTTTTATAATTTGTACCCACGGTGACTGGAGACCCTTTGATTAACATCATATTTTTTTTCATTGATACTTTGTAGGAGAACTCAGCATCTTCAAGCCATCCTCCTTTTACATTGTCATTCATACCAACATTGGTCTCAGTTTGGAAATCCAACTTGTACCAATCATGCAGGTTTACATCACTGCCAACCCCACATTCCAGGGGCAGACATGTGGTATGTTGCTTTAATGGGTGCATACACCTGCTAATGAAAACTACTAATATAATATGTATCTTACCCAGAGCAAGAAACCCTCCCTTAATCTGAGCATGTACTGTGTTTTGTCTCATCATGTAATGGCTTTTTGCCATATGCAATCAAATCCCATTATTCATTCTTCACAAACTAATGAGAGCACTTGTCCTTGATTTCAGTAGTAAGTAGATATTGGGATGGTTATAGTACACCTAATGTAAGCTACATTTTCATCCTTTAAAAAATGTGTCATAAAATGTCTGAATAAAATTCTTTAGGACTGTGTGGGAACTTTAACAACATGCAAGCTGATGACTTCACAACCATCAGTGGACTGAGAGAGGGCACTGCTGTGGACTTTGCCAACACCTGGAAGACAAGAGCTAGCTGTCCCGACGTGAAGAGAAGCTTTGAAAATCCCTGCAGTTTGAGTGTTGAAAATGGTATGTCATCATCAGGTCTCAATTCAAGTCCAAATAAAATTGCAAATAAATCTCACTGTTAAAAATGTCCATGTAAATGTACAATAAGTTACTGGCAGCACAGTTGCCAGCACGTAACTGTATTTTTATATACAGTACAGCACAATACAGTATTGGAACTATAGTACGAATTACTTTTTTTTAAGGCTGACCATTGTATTGACACAACTACCCTTTATCACTGCCACATTCAAAGCAAAGTGTGACAAAAATGTGTCTGATTTATCATGTTAATTTATCAATTCATGTACTGTAAACATAAAACTGTGATATCTATTTCCTTTTATTTACAGAGCGGTATGCCCAATACTGGTGTTCCATGCTGACTGATCCGGCAGGAGTTTTTTCTCCGTGCCACTCAGAAATTAGCCCAGACATCTACAAAACAGTGAGTTTTTTCATGCTGCCAGTTTGCATCTGGCTTCTCCAATCCCCACAACTCCACCTATGGTTTCACTATGCAGCACACCATTGCAAATGCAATTATTTAGCGTGTATATAGCTTACTCTTTATCCTGCCTGTTATATGGGTACTTGCTCTTTATGCCAGGCTTTATTATTATTTTATTATTAATTAATATTATGATTAAAAATAATAATAGTACATTATGATTGGGCACTAGTGATGTAACACAGTGTTTCCCAAACTTTTTTTCTGGGGACCCACTTTTTAAAAATGACAGACCATCGCGACCCATTTTAACTTCAGATCTAACATGCAACCTGCATGCAACCACCAATATTTAATTTATTAGACAACGTAAATTGTGCTGGCGACCCAAATAAAATCTCCTGCGACCCACCTGTGGGTCGCGACCCAGTCTTTGGGAAACACTGATGTAACAAATAGTAAAGTATTTGCTCTTGTCATTAATCTGCAATACAGATCAGATTTCTACAAGCCATAACACATGTATTCAGAGTAATATATTATATATTATTTACTAACACAAATTATATATTACTGTTATGTTTTATCTGGAAGAGAATACTCACAGACTTTACAAACTAACCTTGCCTCTAAAATCATTGTTGTGATAGCAGCAATAAGCTCAATTAAACAGCAAATCCTATTAACTTTTTCTGCCGCAGAACTGCATGTACGACAGCTGCAACTGTGAGAAGAGTGAGGACTGCATGTGTGCTGCTCTCTCATCCTATGTGCATGCATGTGCAGCTAAAGGCATCCAGCTGAACGGGTGGAGAGACACAACCTGCAGTGAGTAATTGTAACTGCTTTTGGGAGTTTGTTTTTATATAATTGAGAGAATTTTCTCAGAACACTATTCTTCACTATACTTAAAACTCTTTAAACTACATTATAAATGGATTAGCCATACTATACTTACACACACTGTACATTGTTCCCCTTTCTCTCTCTCATCTATTCATTAAATTATTTCTAAATCTGTCTTTATCCTTTACACCTCTGAACAGGAAAGTTGAACAGCTAAATGCCATTTCACTAGGCCTACATGTTTTACAACAGTATCTCTATGTATGTGACAAATAAAAATCTTTGAATCCTTGAATCCTCTCTCTAGACAAATACACCAACTCCTGCCCAAGCAACACTGTCTACTCCTACAACATGACAAGCTGTGGCCGTACCTGCCGTTCCCTCAACCAGAATGATTACTCGTGCCACATTGACTTTGTGCCAGTAGATGGCTGTGGTTGTAAGGAAGACACCTACATGAATGATCGAGGAGACTGTGTGGCTGCTACCAGCTGCCCTTGTTATGATGGCAACACTGTGATACCATCCGGAGAGGTCATAAGTAAAGATGGAACCACATGGTGGGTTTATGATTTCTATCATATAAACCAGAAACACGTCATGGCTTAAGGCTCGATCATTCATTTTTCAAGTTTTAAAAAATCTCTTCAGAGAATAACTAGGCTATATCTGTTAAGATTCAAGTTCAGTACATGTGAAATTGTTGTTGAGCTATTACTTAAAAATCACCATAACCAAATTCAGACCGCAACCTTAACCATAAATTGTAATTGATGGAGTGTCAACAGATTGAGGTTGAGACAGAGGTTGTTGATAATCTTAGCATCTGTAGATAGTCTGGGCAGACTTTCCAGGTAAAGTGTGACTGGCATTTTACTGGATGCTTATGTGAACAACACTGTTAAAATGTGTGAAGGCACATGGAATGGTTTGGGATTTTTAGGACAATTTTGTTGGAGGACAAATGAAACTTTGTAAATTGGCAGGTAAAAACTGTTTATAATGAAGAACTTGTTTATTACTCTATTTAGCACATGCAAACAAGGACAACTGCAGTGCATTGGTAAACTGCAAGGTAAGTAGATACTTCACATTTTATTAATTTTCATTGCCACAATCCTTATCTTTTTACCCTCAATGTAACCATAATTGCTATTACTATTGTTAGTTGCCTCTTTCCACATATTACCATGTTTACCACCAACACATCCTGTAATACCAAAATAACATCACAATGTCATTGTTATCATATTTTAGCCATGTTAATAACATGTCCTGAGCCCATGGTGTACTTCAACTGCTCCAGTGCTGGCCCTGGAGCCAAAGGTTCGGAGTGCCAAAAGAGCTGCAACACTCTGGACATGGCCTGTGTGAGTTCCCTACTTCATGTAGCCAAGTCTGAGGAGAACAACAAATCTGAATTTAAGTTTTCTTTACAAGAAAGGAGCCTTTTGTGACTCACTGCTGTTATGTCCATACAGATAAGCACAGAATGTGTGTCGGGATGCATGTGTCCCTCTGGCCTTGTCACCGATGGAAAAGGAGGATGTATTAGCGAGGATGATTGCCCCTGCACCCATAATAGTGTTCTATACCAGCCTGGAGAGACTATCAAGGTTGACTGCAATACCTGGTATGTTTGTTTGACTTTTCTAAGACATCTTATACAATTGCAAAACATTCTTATCATCAGGAACTCAAGCAATGAATGTCTGATATTCCTCTTCATATCCAAACAGTGTTTGTAAGGACAGAAAATGGCAGTGCACTTTCAACCAGTGCCACGGCACTTGTACCGTCTATGGGGATGGACATTACATCACTTTTGATGAAAAACTGTACACGTTCAGTGGAAGCTGTGAATACATTCTTGCCCAGGTTAATATTTTTACTTTTACCTGTATAGATCTATGAAATTAGATTTGACCAAAAAAAATCTTAATCACATACTAAGTCTTGGTTTTGCCATCTTTTGTAATCTTTGTCAAATTATCTGTCATGCAGGATTTCTGTTCCAACAACAAAGACAATGGCACATTCAGAGTCATCACTGAGAATATCCCATGTGGAACAACAGGCACCACCTGTTCAAAATCCATCAAGATTTTCTTGGGTGTAAGGAATCTGAACTCATTCTTTTTAAAAAAAATCTTAAATGTCAGGAGCGCTGCCCTAGCCACATTCAGCCTGCGTCCCCATGGGATCCCCAGTTTGATTCCAATTCAGGGTCATTTCCTGATCCTACCTCCATCTTTGTCTTTCACTTAACTTTTGTCAATCTCCACTGTCCTGCCCTACGTATATGTATGTATTTAAAACAAAAAAAAACATTAACTGAGGCAGGGCAAATATTCAGTTACACTCTCTTTGCAGAACACTGAGCTGATTCTGACGGATGGGAGTTACCAGGTGGTCCAAAGAGACTCAGGAGAGCAAATACCCTACAAAACCCGCATTATGGGAATCTACCTGGTTATTGAAGCCGATAATGGCCTTATTCTCATATGGGACAAGAAAACAAGCATGTTTATAAGGCTCAGTCCAGAATTTAATGTAAGTTTACCTGTTTTGCATCCACAACTGTATACTGTATAATGTGCTATCTCATGCAGATCATTCAGGAAAATTCATCTATATCAATATCAATCCTGACAGGGTCGCGTCTGTGGTCTGTGTGGAAACTACGATGGTAACACCAACAATGACTTCACCACAAGAAGCCAAGAAGTCGTTATTGATGCCCAGACATTTGGTAACAGCTGGACGTTCTCTTCAAGCTGTCCAGAATCAATGGTTGCTGTGAGCCCGATGCTTGCTGCGAGCCAAGTGCTTGCTGTGAGCTCAAAGGCTGCTGTGAGCCCATGCGCTAATAATCCCTACCGGCAGTCCTGGGCTCAAAGACAGTGTAGCATCATCACAGGCACGGTCTTCTCCTCCTGCCACTCTCAGGTAAGAACAGGGGCCACGGGAGGAATCTATAGTTACAGGGAGGCTACACCGGGCGCGTAACTGAAGTGTTCCGTTCACGTAGTGTATGCTGCAACAATTAGCTTCCACTATAAGGACGCTTAAGACCAATTTAGACCAAAGGAGTTAAATAATGTCTGGTGCAAACACCAAAAAAAAAGAAGAAATGTTTTATTGTTTTACAAATTAGACAATAAAACACATCTGAACAATGCATTGTGTAAATTATATATTTTTAAAAGGTGGATCCCTTGACTTACTATGATGCTTGCGTGAGTGACTCATGTGCCTGTGATACTGGTGGAGACTGTGAGTGTTTCTGCACTGCAGTGGCCGCTTATGCAGCCGCCTGTAATGAAGCTGGAGCCTGTGTAGCCTGGAGAACCCCAAAGATCTGCCGTAAGTTTGTGCTCCCATGAAATAATAATCACAATGCCACTATGTTAAAACAAAACCCCTTGCTGTTGCTTCACCAGTATTATAAATGCAACCTAAAAGTTTGCCTGAAGCTACCTGAAAGATATAGCGAAGATACACACGAAGGATCATCTAATTGCAATTCCCATTTACACATGGCTTGACCAAATCAAAGAAATACATACTTTCCTGACTCACAAGAGGGCACACAAACATCACAAACATATACACTGTGTAAAGTAAAAGTTTACTTTACTGTAATTTCCCAATGGCGTGTCCTCTCATTGCAGCTCTCTTCTGTGATTACTACAACCCACCTGGTGAGTGTGAGTGGCACTACAAACCCTGTGGAGCTCCATGCATGAAGACCTGCAGGAATCCCACTGGGCAGTGCTCTCAACAGATACCAGCGCTTGAGGGTACGTTTCAACAACACAGGGCAGCAGAACCCAAATCTCTCACTACCAGACATCCTCAGTTTTCCACCAATGTCCAAAACGCTATGCAATCTGCTTCCAAATAAGACTTTCAGTTTTATGCTCTGCTCTCTGTAGGTTGTTATCCTCAATGCCCCTCTGATCAGCCATACTTGGATGAAGATCAGATGAAGTGTGTGGAGAGAGAGGCATGTGGCTGTTATGTTGGAGAGATTCAATTCAGCAACGGACAGAGTGTACCCACCAATGAGTCCTGTCAGACATGGTATGAACTATATTTTTGTTCCCATAAGAACAGGTAAAAACCTTAGTTAATGAAAATGAATTGACTCCATTAAAAATACCTCACCAAGACAGACACCGTTTTAATATTTCAAGATCAAGTACATATTTGATCTACTAGCTGTTTTGTGAATTTGCTATGCTTATAAAACATTATACAGCTGTTAAGTATGTGTTTGCAAAGTTAATACATTGGTTACTAGCTATAGTAACTATACTGGTTAGTTTGCTAGATTTAAACAAAAACTCTGTAAATGTCTCTTTGAACTAACCCTTCATGCGACAGCTTAAAATTAAGGAGATTATAAATCAGAGTATAGTGATTTAAAGTTCATTCCTTTATTATTTTTACATGTGCTAGAGCACCAGTCTAGAAACAAACAGGGTTCTGCATATATTTCCTTCGAACTCAGGCACCTGTAAAAACAATTGGCTTCATGAACCAAATATTCCGATCTCTAGAAAAACAACAGGAATTTTTATTTGTAAAAGCCTGTTAGGGCATGATTGTCCCCTCTCTTCTCTCCACCTGCTGGCCTGCTCTCAAACTGCACTTATCGATCCATTTGAGAAACACTCTAGCCCAGGGGTCTCCAACCTTTTTGGGAATGAGGGCTACCTGAAGACCCGAAATCATATGGAGGGCTACTCATTTGAAACAAACATACAGTCATCCCTTTTTTGCGAGGGTAGTCCTCCTAAATAATAGGCCTATGAGATTTGTACTTTTAAATGATCAATATTGTGTAGGCCTATGCAACACTACCAACATTTTTGTTCAGTTTGTTCATTCAAAGTTTGCATGGGGAATCTAATCTATTTTATTATAACAAAAAAAAAAACAATCGTTTTGTGCAATTAATAATTTGGGTTAAAATTTGTACCCAATTTATACCCACCCACCATTATGAATTCAGGGGTTGTTTAAGTTCTGATTTCAGTGGACAATTCAGTTTTAACATTTCAATAGTAATCGCCCACACCACCCTAACATATGAAAATTCCTTTTAAAGTTATTGCACACCTGAAATCTCTCCATGATCTGACAAAAAAGGTAATGCACAGTCCTGCTCAGTCATGCATGCAACATTTTCAGCGCTATTATACGGCAGTAGCCTATGGAGGAGAAAAGGCCTGTGAGCTAAAGCAATTGTTTTTCAGTTCTTGAACAATCATGCAAGAACCGTATTTGACGAACATGGAATGGCCACAGAACTTTTGCAAAGATATGCTTCCATTGGCTACACCAGACGAGCTAGTTTTGCCCCCTTTACTGTCTATGCGTGCGAGCAGCGTGTATGCGCTCCGCTTCTGTTGTTGTTTAAAGACTGAATGGGAAACGGATTTGGAGCCAAAGGCTAAAATTCAACGCAGCTACAATTTGTAAGATATCACCAATATCAATTTAATGTTACAGATGTATGGCTACATACATTCTTAAAATGGTTCTGGTCTAGACTTAAATATCGATTGAAAACTTCACAATAGAGCATGTTTTTAGAGCGTGATCTGCAGGCGACCTGTTGGCTATTTTTAGAAGGTGCGCTGGGGGCGCCTCATAGCCGTCCCGCGGGCTACCTGGTGCCCGCGGGCACCGTGTTGGAGACCACTGCTCTAGCCTCTTTTATTACCATAACAACCTTGCAGTTGAGCAGTAAACATAACAGTTGTGTATACCACATCACGATTTACGTTCTGTACTTATGTATGTGTGGTACAGGTGGCATGGTGAAATTACTGGCAAATTACTGAACTGAAAATACATTTGTTAATTAAAATGGAAACCTTGGTAAGATGTGGGAGATTTGATTTGTTTTTCTCCATTTCCAGCTATTGTTCATCAACTGGAGTTCAGTGCCACTACGATGTCAATGGTAAGGAAATCCTTCAGACTAAAATGACATACATTTAGACCATAATGATGCTGTTTCTGAGTGTATTTCACATATTTCTGTTCTCTGCAGCATGCATTTGCACAGTAAATGGCCAGGAATACCACTATGGATCAGTTCTCTACAATACAACAGACGGGCTAGGTGGTTGTATAACAGCCATTTGCGGTGTAAACGGAACAATTGAAAGGCAACTTGAACCTTGTGACATGACCACATCTATCCCTACATCAACACCAATAAGTTCAACAACAGCTGTGCCTCTTACAACAGTCTTTGTCTTTACATCAACAGGTGAGTCCATATTTGAATTAATTAGATACCCTAACAAAGATTAGAAACAAGACTAACAAAACAAATTTGAAATCAAATACATCAAAAATATATAAATAAATGCAAAAAAGTGTCATTAACAGCCTGCCCTAATTTGCATCCAAAACTACAGTTGCGGAACAGACGACAACAACAGGTACACGATCAACATCAAGTGCAACTGCTGGGTCAAGTACACATACCTCAGGCCCTATTGTAACATCAAAACCTACAACTGTTACAACAACAACAGCCAAGCCCACCACAAACACTGTATTTGAGACAACAGAGGAAATCACATCAACAAGGCCACCAAAGGTTGAGACTACACTGCCAACAACTTCCTCAACAACTAGATCACCATCAACCTCCACAGAGATGACAACAGTTAAAACATCTCTTGAACCAGTGACAGCTACTTTACCTGTGATAACGCTGACAACAGAAGGGAGAGTAAGTCAAACTGCACAAGTTTCTACAACATTACATTCAACCTCCACTGAAACACCTGTCTCAAGCTCAGAAACCTCAACTTCCGCTGTGATTACATCTGGTCCAACTACTGCAACCACCACAACAAATGCACCTACAACAACAGCTCAAGCTGAAACTACAACAGAGGAATCTGCCACAACATCTACTAATCCACCAAGGGTTGAAACTACTGGGCCAACAACAGCATCTACAACGATTATTGTGGAAGAAACGACCACAACAGGTAAACTATCAACATCAAGCGCAACTGCTGGGCCAAGTACACATACCTCAGGCCCTATTGTAACATCAAAACCTACAACTGTTACAACAACAACAGCCAAGCCCACCACAAACACTGTATTTGAGACAACAGAGGAAATCACATCAACAAGGCCACCAAAGGTTGAGACTACACTGCCAACAACTTCCTCAACAACTAGATCACCATCAACCTCCACAGAGATGACAACAGTTAAAACATCTCTTGAACCAGTGACAGCTACTTTACCTGTGATAACGCTGACAACAGAAGGGAGAGTAAGTCAAACTGCACAAGTTTCTACAACATTACATTCAACCTCCACTGAAACACCTATCTCAAGCTCAGAAACCTCAACTTCCGCTGTGATTACATCTGGTCCAACTACTGCAACCACCACAACAAATGCACCTACAACAACAGCTCAAGCTGAAACTACAACAGAGGAATCTGCCACAACATCTACTAATCCACCAAGGGTTGAAACTACTGGGCCAACAACAGCATCTACAACGATTATTGTGGAAGAAACGACCACAACAGGTAAACTATCAACATCAAGCGCAACTGCTGGGCCAAGCACACAAACTTCAGGCCCTGTTGTAACATCAAAACCCACAGTTGTTACCACAACAACAGGCAAGCCAACGACAACAACTGTATTTGAGACAACAACTGAGGGAATTACATCAACTAGGCCACCAAAGGTTGAGACTACACTGCCAACAACTTCCTCAACAACTACATCACCATCAACCTCCACAGAGATGACAACAGTTAAAACATCTCTTGAACCAGTGACAGCTACTTTACCTGTGATAACGCTGACAACAGAAGAGAGAGTAAGTCAAACAGCACAAGTTTCTACGACATTACATTCAACCTCCACTGAAACACCTGTCTCAAGCTCAGAAACCTCAACTTCAGCTGTGATTACATCTGGTCCAACTACTGCAACCACTACAACAAAAGCACCTACAACAACAGCTCACGCTGAAACTACAACAGAGGAATCTGCCACAACATCTACTAATCCACCAAGGGTTGAAACTACTGGGCCAACAACAGCATCTACAACAATTATTGTGGAAGAAACGACCACAACAGGTAAACTATCAACATCAAGCGCAACTGCTGGGCCAAGCACACAAACTTCAGGCCCTGTTGTAACATCAAATCCCACAGTTGTTACCACAACAACAGGCAAGCCAACGACAACAACTGTATTTGAGACAACAACAGAGGGAATTACTTCAACAAGGCCACCAAAGGTTGAGACTACACTGCCAACAACTTCCTCAACAACACAGATTGTTGTAGACACAACAACAACTAGGTCGCCATCAACTTCTACTGAAACACCTGTCTCGAGCACAGAAACCTCAACTTCAGCTGTGATTACATCTGGTCCAACTACTGCAACCACCACAACAAAAGCACCTACAACAACAGCTCACGCTGAAACTACAACAGAGGAATCTGCCACAACATCTACTAATCCACCAAGGGTTGAAACTACTGGGCCAACAACAGCATCTACAACAATTATTGTGGAAGAAACGACCACAACAGGTAAACTATCAACATCAAGCGCAACTGCTGGGCCAAGCACACAAACTTCAGGCCCTGTTGTAACATCAAAACCCACAGTTGTTACCACAACAACAGGCAAGCCAACGACAACAACTGTATTTGAGACAACAGAGGGAATTACATCAACTAGGCCACCAAAGGTTGAGACTACACTGCCAACAACTTCCTCAACAACTACATCACCATCAACCTCCACAGAGATGACAACAGTTAAAACATCTCTTGAACCAGTGACAGCTACTTTACCTGTGATAACGCTGACAACAGAAGAGAGAGTAAGTCAAACAGCACAAGTTTCTACGACATTACATTCAACCTCCACTGAAACACCTGTCTCAAGCTCAGAAACCTCAACTTCAGCTGTGATTACATCTGGTCCAACTACTGCAACCACTACAACAAAAGCACCTACAACAACAGCTCACGCTGAAACTACAACAGAGGAATCTGCCACAACATCTACTAATCCACCAAGGGTTGAAACTACTGGGCCAACAACAGCATCTACAACAATTATTGTGGAAGAAACGACCACAACAGGTAAACTATCAACATCAAGCGCAACTGCTGGGCCAAGCACACAAACTTCAGGCCCTGTTGTAACATCAAATCCCACAGTTGTTACCACAACAACAGGCAAGCCAACGACAACAACTGTATTTGAGACAACAACAGAGGGAATTACTTCAACAAGGCCACCAAAGGTTGAGACTACACTGCCAACAACTTCCTCAACAACACAGATTGTTGTAGACACAACAACAACTAGGTCGCCATCAACTTCTACTGAAACACCTGTCTCGAGCACAGAAACCTCAACTTCAGCTGTGATTACATCTGGTCCAACTACTGCAACCACCACAACAAAAGCACCTACAACAACAGCTCACGCTGAAACTACAACAGAGGAATCTGCCACAACATCTACTAATCCACCAAGGGTTGAAACTACTGGGCCAACAACAGCATCTACAACAATTATTGTGGAAGAAACGACCACAACAGGTAAACTATCAACATCAAGCGCAACTGCTGGGCCAAGCACACAAACTTCAGGCCCTGTTGTAACATCAAAACCCACAGTTGTTACCACAACAACAGGCAAGCCAACGACAACAACTGTATTTGAGACAACAGAGGGAATTACATCAACTAGGCCACCAAAGGTTGAGACTACACTGCCAACAACTTCCTCAACAACTACATCACCATCAACCTCCACAGAGATGACAACAGTTAAAACATCTCTTGAACCAGTGACAGCTACTTTACCTGTGATAACGCTGACAACAGAAGAGAGAGTAAGTCAAACAGCACAAGTTTCTACGACATTACATTCAACCTCCACTGAAACACCTGTCTCAAGCTCAGAAACCTCAACTTCAGCTGTGATTACATCTGGTCCAACTACTGCAACCACTACAACAAAAGCACCTACAACAACAGCTCACGCTGAAACTACAACAGAGGAATCTGCCACAACATCTACTAATCCACCAAGGGTTGAAACTACTGGGCCAACAACAGCATCTACAACAATTATTGTGGAAGAAACGACCACAACAGGTAAACTATCAACATCAAGCGCAACTGCTGGGCCAAGCACACAAACTTCAGGCCCTGTTGTAACATCAAATCCCACAGTTGTTACCACAACAACAGGCAAGCCAACGACAACAACTGTATTTGAGACAACAACAGAGGGAATTACTTCAACAAGGCCACCAAAGGTTGAGACTACACTGCCAACAACTTCCTCAACAACACAGATTGTTGTAGACACAACAACAACTAGGTCGCCATCAACTTCTACTGAAACACCTGTCTCGAGCACAGAAACCTCAACTTCAGCTGTGATTACATCTGGTCCAACTACTGCAACCACCACAACAAAAGCACCTACAACAACAGCTCACGCTGAAACTACAACAGAGGAATCTGCCACAACATCTACTAATCCACCAAGGGTTGAAACTACTGGGCCAACAACAGCATCTACAACAATTATTGTGGAAGAAACGACCACAACAGGTAAACTATCAACATCAAGCGCAACTGCTGGGCCAAGCACACAAACTTCAGGCCCTGTTGTAACATCAAAACCCACAGTTGTTACCACAACAACAGGCAAGCCAACGACAACAACTGTATTTGAGACAACAACAGAGGGAATTACATCAACTAGGCCACCAAAGGTTGAGACTACACTGCCAACAACTTCCTCAACAACACAGATTGTTGTAGACACAACAACAACTAGGTCGCCATCAACTTCTACTGAAACACCTGTCTCAAGCACAGAAACCTCAACTTCAGCTGTGATTACATCTGGTCCAACTACTGCAACCACCACAACAAAAGCACCTACAACAACAGCTCACGCTGAAACTACAACAGAGGAATCTGCCACAATATCTACTAATCCACCAAGGGTTGAGACTACTGGGCCAACAACAGCATCTACAACGATTATTGTGGAAGAAACGACCACAACAGGTAAACTATCAACATCAAGTGCAACTGCTGGGCCAAGCACACAAACTTCAGGCCCTGTTGTAACATCAAATCCCACAGTTGTTACCACAACAACAGGCAAGCCAACGACAACAACTGTATTTGAGACAACAACAGAGGAAATTACTTCAACAAGGCCACCAAAGGTTGAGACTACACTGCCAACAACTTCCTCAACAACACATATTGTTGTAGACACAACAACAACTAGGTCGCCATCAACTTCTACTGAAACACCTGTCTCAAGCACAGAAACCTCAACTTCAGCTGTGATTACATCTGGTCCAACTACTGCAACCACCACAACAAAAGCACCTACAACAACAGCTCACGCTGAAACTACAACAGAGGAATCTGCCACAACATCTACTAATCCACCAAGGGTTGAAACTACTGGGCCAACAACAGCATCTACAACAATTATTGTGGAAGAAACGACCACAACAGGTAAACTATCAACATCAAGCGCAACTGCTGGGCCAAGCACACAAACTTCAGGCCCTGTTGTAACATCAAAACCCACAGTTGTTACCACAACAACAGGCAAGCCAATGACAACAACTGTATTTGAGACAACAACAGAGGGAATTACTTCAACAAGGCCACCAAAGGTTGAGACTACACTGCCAACAACTTCCTCAACAACACAGATTGTTGTAGACACAACAACAACTAGGTCGCCATCAACTTCTACTGAAACACCTGTCTCGAGCACAGAAACCTCAACTTCAGCTGTGATTACATCTGGTCCAACTACTGCAACCACCACAACAAAAGCACCTACAACAACAGCTCACGCTGAAACTACAACAGAGGAATCTGCCACAACATCTACTAATCCACCAAGAGTTGAGACTACTGGGCCAACAACAGCATCTACAACGATTATTGTGGAAGAAACGACCACAACAGGTAAACTATCAACATCAAGCGCAACTGCTGGGCCAAGCACACAAACTTCAGGCCCTGTTGTAACATCAAAACCCACAGTTGTTACCACAACAACAGGCAAGCCAACGACAACAACTGTATTTGAGACAACAACAGAGGGAATTACATCAACTAGGCCACCAAAGGTTGAGACTACACTGCCAACAACTTTCTCAACAACTACATCACCATCAACCTCCACAGAGATGACAACAGTTAAAACATCTCTTGAACCAGTGACAGCTACTTTACCTGTGATAACGCTGACAACAGAAGAGAGAGTAAGTCAAACAGCACAAGTTTCTACGACATTACATTCAACCTCCACTGAAACACCTGTCTCAAGCTCAGAAACCTCAACTTCAGCTGTGATTACATCTGGTCCAACTACTGCAACCACTACAACAAAAGCACCTACAACAACAGCTCACGCTGAAACTACAACAGAGGAATCTGCCACAACATCTACTAATCCACCAAGGGTTGAAACTACTGGGCCAACAACAGCATCTACAACAATTATTGTGGAAGAAACGACCACAACAGGTAAACTATCAACATCAAGCGCAACTGCTGGGCCAAGCACACAAACTTCAGGCCCTGTTGTAACATCAAATCCCACAGTTGTTACCACAACAACAGGCAAGCCAACGACAACAACTGTATTTGAGACAACAACAGAGGGAATTACTTCAACAAGGCCACCAAAGGTTGAGACTACACTGCCAACAACTTCCTCAACAACACAGATTGTTGTAGACACAACAACAACTAGGTCGCCATCAACTTCTACTGAAACACCTGTCTCGAGCACAGAAACCTCAACTTCAGCTGTGATTACATCTGGTCCAACTACTGCAACCACCACAACAAAAGCACCTACAACAACAGCTCACGCTGAAACTACAACAGAGGAATCTGCCACAACATCTACTAATCCACCAAGGGTTGAAACTACTGGGCCAACAACAGCATCTACAACAATTATTGTGGAAGAAACGACCACAACAGGTAAACTATCAACATCAAGCGCAACTGCTGGGCCAAGCACACAAACTTCAGGCCCTGTTGTAACATCAAAACCCACAGTTGTTACCACAACAACAGGCAAGCCAACGACAACAACTGTATTTGAGACAACAACAGAGGGAATTACATCAACTAGGCCACCAAAGGTTGAGACTACACTGCCAACAACTTCCTCAACAACACAGATTGTTGTAGACACAACAACAACTAGGTCGCCATCAACTTCTACTGAAACACCTGTCTCGAGCACAGAAACCTCAACTTCAGCTGTGATTACATCTGGTCCAACTACTGCAACCACCACAACAAAAGCACCTACAACAACAGCTCATGCTGAAACTACAACAGAGGAATCTGCCACAACATCTACTAATCCACCAAGGGTTGAAACTACTGGGCCAACAACAGCATCTACAACAATTATTGTGGAAGAAACGACCACAACAGGTAAACTATCAACATCAAGCGCAACTGCTGGGCCAAGCACACAAACTTCAGGCCCTGTTGTAACATCAAAACCCACAGTTGTTACCACAACAACAGGCAAGCCAACGACAACAACTGTATTTGAGACAACAACAGAGGGAATTACATCAACTAGGCCACCAAAGGTTGAGACTACACTGCCAACAACTTCCTCAACAACACAGATTGTTGTAGACACAACAACAACTAGGTCGCCATCAACTTCTACTGAAACACCTGTCTCGAGCACAGAAACCTCAACTTCAGCTGTGATTACATCTGGTCCAACTACTGCAACCACCACAACAAAAGCACCTACAACAACAGCTCACGCTGAAATTACAACAGAGGAATCTGCCACAACATCTACTAATCCACCAAGGGTTGAAACTACTGGGCCAACAACAGCATCTACAACAATTATTGTGGAAGAAACGACCACAACAGGTAAACTATCAACATCAAGCGCAACTGCTGGGCCAAGCACACAAACTTCAGGCCCTGTTGTAACATCAAAACCCACAGTTGTTACCACAACAACAGGCAAGCCAACGACAACAACTGTATTTGAGACAACAACAGAGGGAATTACTTCAACAAGGCCACCAAAGGTTGAGACTACACTGCCAACAACTTCCTCAACAACACAGATTGTTGTAGACACAACAACAACTAGGTCGCCATCAACTTCTACTGAAACACCTGTCTCGAGCACAGAAACCTCAACTTCAGCTGTGATTACATCTGGTCCAACTACTGCAACCACCACAACAAAAGCACCTACAACAACAGCTCACGCTGAAACTACAACAGAGGAATCTGCCACAACATCTACTAATCCACCAAGGGTTGAGACTACTGGGCCAACAACAGCATCTACAACGATTATTGTGGAAGAAACGACCACAACAGGTAAACTATCAACATCAAGCGCAACTGCTGGGCCAAGCACACAAACTTCAGGCCCTGTTGTAACATCAAAACCCACAGTTGTTACCACAACAACAGGCAAGCCAATGACAACAACTGTATTTGAGACAACAACAGAGGGAATTACTTCAACAAGGCCACCAAAGGTTGAGACTACACTGCCAACAACTTCCTCAACAACACAGATTGTTGTAGACACAACAACAACTAGGTCGCCATCAACTTCTACTGAAACACCTGTCTCGAGCACAGAAACCTCAACTTCAGCTGTGATTACATCTGGTCCAACTACTGCAACCACCACAACAAAAGCACCTACAACAACAGCTCACGCTGAAACTACAACAGAGGAATCTGCCACAACATCTACTAATCCACCAAGGGTTGAGACTACTGGGCCAACAACAGCATCTACAACAATTATTGTGGAAGAAACGACCACAACAGGTAAACTATCAACATCAAGCGCAACTGCTGGGCCAAGCACACAAACTTCAGGCCCTGTTGTAACATCAAAACCCACAGTTGTTACCACAACAACAGGCAAGCCAACGACAACAACTGTATTTGAGACAACAACAGAGGGAATTACATCAACTAGGCCACCAAAGGTTGAGACTACACTGCCAACAACTTCCTCAACAACACAGATTGTTGTAGACACAACAACAACTAGGTCGCCATCAACTTCTACTGAAACACCTGTCTCAAGCACAGGAACCTCAACTTCCGCTGTGATTACATCTGGTCCAACTACTGCCACCACCACAACAAAAGCACCTACAACCACAGCTCAAGCTGAAACTACAACAGAGGAATCTGCCACAACATCTACTAATCCACCAAGGGTTGAAACTACTGGGCCAACAACAGCATCTACAACAATTATTGTGGAAGAAACGACCACAACAGGTAAACTATCAACATCAAGCGCAACTGCTGGGCCAAGCACACAAACTTCAGGCCCTGTTGTAACATCAAAACCCACAGTTGTTACCACAACAACAGGCAAGCCAACGACAACAACTGTATTTGAGACAACAACAGAGGGAATTACATCAACTAGGCCACCAAAGGTTGAGACTACACTGCCAACAACTTCCTCAACAACACAGATTGTTGTAGACACAACAACAACTAGGTCGCCATCAACTTCTACTGAAACACCTGTCTCAAGCACAGAAACCTCAACTTCCGCTGTGATTACATCTGGTCCAACTACTGCCACCACCACAACAAAAGCACCTACAACCACAGCTCAAGCTGAAACTACAACAGAGGAATCTGCCACAACATCTACTAATCCACCAAGGGTTGAAACTACTGGGCCAACAACAGCATCTACATCGATTATTGTGGAAGAAACGACCACAACAGGTAAACTATCAACATCAATCGCAACTGCTGGGCCAAGCACACAAACTTCAGGCCCTGTTGTAACATCAAAACCCACAGTTGTTACCACAACAACAGGCAAGCCAACGACAACAACTGTATTTGAGACAACAACAGAGGGAATTACATCAACTAGGCCACCAAAGGTTGAGACTACACTGCCAACAACTTCCTCAACAACACAGATTGTTGTAGATACAACAACAACTAGGTCGCCATCAACTTCTACTGAAACACCGGTTCAAAGCACAGAAACCTCAACTTCAGTTGTGATTACATCTGGTCCAACTACTGCCACCACCACAACAAAAGCACCTACAACCACAGTTCAAGCTGAAACTACAACAGAGAAATCTTCCACATCTACTAAACCACCAAGGGTTGAAACCACTGGGCCAACAACGGCATCTACAACAACAATTGTGGAAACAACAACTACAACATTTAATCCTGTGACGGGTGCAACAACAAAACCCTCCAGTGCGTCACATGGAGTTGTTACCTCAACACCTTCTATACAAACTACAACAGAATTTACCACAGTTAAAACATCCCTTGAGCCAGTCACAGCTACTTTACCTGTGATAACACTGACAACACCAAAGGTAACAGGGGAGTCTACAACCATTTTCAGCACAGCACATACAACATTGATTGGTCCCATTACAAAGACTCTCGCTAACATTACTGGCACAACACCACAAACAACAACAGAGACAATTAAAGAGACAACTACAACCTCGGAACCACTGACAACAACACCCACTACTGTAACCACAACAACTACTAAACCACCAAGAGTTGAGACAACTTTGGAGACAACAACAGGTTTCACAACAGTCTCAACAACTTTGGAGACATCTATTGCTCCACTGACTCAAACACTGCCACACATCACTGGAACATTACCTCCAACAACATCGGGACCTTGTTCCTGCATAGTAAATGGAACCAGTTATCTTCCAGGTAATTATAAAAAATATTTGAGAATATTTATATTAAAAATGTGAAATAATTGAATAATTGAAATAAGTTCATGAAAACACATCAGGTGTATCATTTGTCTATTTGTTTTACCTTTATGAAGGGTCCAGTGTGTACAATGTGACTGATGGAATGGGATGGTGCTACATAGCTTACTGCAATGGAACATGTAATGTGGTAAAGGAGTCAAAACCTTGTGGCTCTACTCCATCTCCCACCACTATTTCATCCACCACTGTTGTAAGGACCACAGTAAGCCCAACAACAACTGTTTACACAACATATTCCTCCTCAATATCTGCTTCAACAACCACTCCTGCAACCACCACGTTTGAGCCAGATTGCAACACACTTGTGCCACCAAGAAAGGTGAGACATAAAAAGGCTGAATGTATTAGACATTTCTATTGTTTCAGTTAAAATGATCAGATTATAGATTTAACATGAGTATAACATTAGTATATCATGTGGATATCAAATTTCATTTTTATTTTAATTTAAACATACTATTAAAATATATCTAACAATAATAATATTTCCCCCCTTAAATGTGACAACAGAACGGTGAATCTTGGCAGATGAATAGTTGCACAAATGCAACATGTGAAAATGGAAAGGTTGTGTATACATCAGTTCAGTGCAAACCAACTGTAAAACCAAACTGCGAAAATGGCAGACATCCTGTGGAAATATTTGAGGAAAACGGATGCTGCTCCACATATGAATGCGAATGTAGGTTTTGAATAATTTACACAGCAATAGCTATATGAATAACTGCTTATACAATATCCATGATGTTCAATATCTTTCTTTATCACAGGCTCTTGTAATGGATGGGGAGGCTCTCACTATGTGACATTTGACGGGCAAGATTACGATATTCGGGAAAATTGTTCTTATGTTTTGGTCCAAGAAATCACACCTAACTACAACAACTTCAAGGTCATCATAGACTACCATGACTGTGGCAGTGGCAGCTCATTTTGTCCACAATCCTTGACAATATATTACAAATCTTATGAGGTTGTCCTTACACAGACGTTAACTGCAAATGGAGTCCTCAATATGGTAATTACTTTACAGAGTTGTATTAATTCCTCCCTGTTGATTCACTACATAATGTAAACTTTTATGATGGTATTTTATCTTAATATGAAATCTGTTCAAGACTTCTTTGAAGGCCATACCTCTAATCAACAATACAATACTTCTGTTGGATTTACTTTGTATCTTTCAACTATGCACAGGTTATTGTTAACCAAAAGCGTGTCTACCCCGCTTTCAAAAATGGAGATTTCATCATCACAAGCACAGGCTTGGAGACTATGCTAGCAATCCCATTGATTGAGGCCCAGGTGACCTACACAGGATCCTCCTTTGGCATAGACCTGCCCTTCTCTCTTTTCAAAAACAATACCGAGGGACAGTGTGGTGAGTATATAGTTAATTAATTATCTTTGATGAAATTGAATGGACTGCAGTGGTATATGTGTATTTTAGACACCTACTGAATACAAACCAACAGCTTTGGCTTTATGTAGGCTACTCTGCATGACTCATGCTTAGAAGTCTGTATCTGTATTGCTTTGTAGGTACCTGTGATAACTCAAAAGAGAATGATTGCCGTTCACCTGATGGCCAAGTTACAGCTTGCTCTGTGACAGCTCACTCCTGGCTAGTCCCTGGTGAGACTTGCGAAATAACCCCAACCCCTATCCCAACATTACCACCTAAGACCACTGCTCCAGTTTGCAAGCCCTCCATCTGTGAGATTATAAACAGTGTGTAAGTACCAGCTTTGAATCAAAAAGCAGTTAAACGAGAAGGAGAAACTATTACAGTTTAAGGCTATTGATGAGTAACCTGGCCCTAGCCAGATGAATTTCGCTCCGCCTAGCTCCACTCATCCATCTGGAACCGATCCATTGAAGTGTTGCTTCAGAAGGCTGGACCTAATCAAAAAATGCTTGCATATGATTGAATAAGCCACTTGTCCGTCATCTATTGACGTGCTACTTCAACCACTCACATCGAAGCCAACCCGTGACGCTGATAACATTCTCACAGTCGCTTCTACGCTATGTCACATCTATGAAACTCCCGCCCTGGGTCCTGATTGGCTAAACCATAAAGTTGGTTGGAGAAATCACTCTCAATGGAAGAGGTTCCAGATGGATGTGAGTGAAGCTAGGCGGAGCTAAGCGGAACGACATTCATCTGGCTAGGGCCAGGTTAGTTGATGAGGGAATAAGCTTTTGATTACAGAAACATGTTTTTCCTCAAACTATGGTATGTTTAGTTAACACCAGATTACATTGAATTTATTTAAATGTTATAATATAGACCTGTTGAATTTGTTTGTATGTTTCCATCATCTCTATTTCCATGTGCACGCAGAGATTTTATTCCAAAACTGTGACATTTTCACTGTGTCCATGGAGCTGAGACAACATGGTAATTGTTCAATGAGTGTATATCCTAGTCTCCATTCACACACAATGTCTTTGCTGTATTAGAATATTTGAGGCATGCCGGAAGGTGGTTCCTTCAGGGGCGTATGTGGAAGGCTGCAAATCTGATGTGTGTACCAAAACAACATCTGGCTGTGCCAGTCTACAGGGATATGCCTCTGCTTGTGCCCAAGCTGGAGTGTGTGTGGACTGGAGAGACTCTACCAATGGCGAGTGTGGTAAGGGCCAATATATTTTCTAGCAGTTTATTATAATATTCTAATTTGTTTATTCAAATCATGTAGACATATTAAGTCTAATTTATTTACTTAGCTGGCATGTGGACAATTTGAGCAATACTCTTATATCACATTGATATGGACATTGGACAGTATTTCTTTAGAGGAAGTTGTGGTCTTGAATTACCGGTAAACAACCTGGAATGTGTTTTGTGCTTTGTTGTAGCATATAAATGCCCAGCAACAAAGGTGTACACGCCTTGTGGCCCATCTGTGGAGCCAACCTGCAACTCCAAGTAAAGAGACTTCTTTTTGAGTTTTCAGCTATTTTGGACCATTACACATGTACTCCAGTTTTGCTTTTGAAATACAGTGAATGTAACATATGCATTATTTTACCCCTCAGCTACAACATCAAGTACATGGACCTCATAAGCAGTAACAGTACTGACATGAAGGAGGGTTGCTCCTGTCCAGTAGGGACAACGCTGTTCAGCACTTACTCTGATGTCTGTGTCACCTCTTGTGGTAAGTCTTAAATATGAGTGTATACATTATAAAGAGGATTAACCTGAAAACAATGAATATTATGAGATTAACAACTTGCAATTCTTAGTACCTGTAACTCTAATCAATTTATGTATTCTTCCTAAAGAATGTACCGGCCCTGATGGCAACCCTAAAAAGGTAAGATGAGTTTTCTTTTTCAAGACTGAACCAGAAACCTTTTCCAAGTAAATGTACTGAATAAAACACTGGCTTGTAATAGTCACAGTAATTAAAGCACATTTGAATTGTTTGTAGGTAAATGAGACTTGGCAGACTGACTGCAAACAATGCACATGTGAGCCTGACACACTGAGCGTCCAATGTGAGCCAGTCTCATGTCCTCCGCCAATCACTGTCACTTGTGACCAGCCTGGGTATGAAATTGTCAACAAGACTGATGGCTGCTGCCAAAGCCAAACGTGTGGTGAGTGCTTACAACTTTAAGGCTATGGTGTCAAAAGCAAGTTCATTACTGGATGCCTGACAAAACAAAAAATGTGACCAAAGAAAAACATATCTATGATAGTAGATAGCACTGTAAGCAGTCTATTGCCTTTGTTTCCATGTGCAGTGCCCAAAGCTGTCTGTGTACGCGACAACAAAGAGTACCAGGTAAGAATGAGGCAGTTGTCTGTACAGCTTGACCATGAATACATTGATATAGTATGTGTGTGCCATCTGGTAACGTCGGTTTTGATTGCGCTCTTCTGTCCACTCAATTTATAGCCTGGTGCAGCTGTTCCCACCAACAATTCCTGTGAGTCCTGTACCTGTGGCTCAACAGTGGACCCCAACACTCAGCTCCATGCCGTCAAATGTTATCCTCTTCTCTGCTTTGTAAACTGTCCAGAGGTTTGTACAACTATTAGACATTTAATGATGTAATAATGGCGTTTACAAACAGAAGTTCAGGAGGAGCGTGACGGAACTTCTTCAATCAGTCAGGTTACTTATTCGCAGTCTACCTGCCGAAGTTGCAGCATCGGCGTTACTCCGCTCGCAACCTACCACCTCCCCTTAAGCCTCCCGTCTTCCATTTAAAGAATAAAGGGGTGTATGGCGGAATCCTGCCCGACTCCTGCCTGCGCAGTCGACTCCGGCACGATTCCGCAAAGCACTTCAGGACCCTGGCCAGAGACTTCGCCAAACATGCACTTCTATTATGCTTTTATAATGTCTAATTCCAGAATGTGAACTAGTGAAATTAAGATTTTTAAGATTATTATTTTAGATAACAGTTATTCAGTGGCATTGTCAACTGTTATGTATAAGTTGCCTTTAGGGGGTGTCATTACCCATAAAAACCCGATAAAGCTCATGATGAGTGATGAGTAATGACCGGATATTACCTGTATTTTGAGATTCCTTTAAAGATGAGCTAAATGAATATAATTTTCTTTTTTTTTTCAGAACCATGTATACCAGCCAGTTCCCGGACAGTGTTGTGGCACATGCGTACCAAGCAGCTGTGTGGTTAAACTCCCAGATAACACTACACACAGCATCCCAGTATGAACCTTGACCTTTCATTCATATTGACACCTCAAAGAAACTACTGGACTGAATCCTTTTTATAAATGTAAAAATATTATTTTCATTATAACAGGTTAACGAGACATGGTCGCCTACTTATGACAAATGTATAACCTACAAATGCGAAAATCATGATGGATCACTTGAGGCTGTGAAATCCACCAAGGTGTGCCCTTCGTTCAACCCAGACAACTGTGTCCCAGTAAGTATCTACCTCATAGTCCCCTCCTGTGACCAAGACCAAGAACTTAGCAGATGCAATTCTCATCTACTGTTAATGTCTCTAAAGTCACACCACAATGAACAACATGAAATATCATCATTTAGGTTGTGAAATAAACATTGTGTTTCGTAACAGGGAACAGAGACAACAGATGCAGATGGCTGCTGCAAGACCTGTAAGTGCTGCCATTAGATGTTCAATGTATTCATTTGATGTATTAGTGTATACATTTTAACAGGCCAGTGATAAAAATGCATTGATATTTACATAAGATGGTACTATCAGGCCCCAATGACAAATAATGGAGTTTAACTTTTGTAAGTCGCTTTGGACAAAGCATCAGCTAAATTAATGAATGTAAATAAATGTGATAAATGTAATATATGTTAATTACCAATACTGTTTACATTTGCTGTGATTGGAAAATATCTCTATCTCTATCAAGTAGCTTCTATATGAAACCCTCTTACCTTTTAATTTCCCACAGGTACCCTGCGCAGTACCTGTAATGTGCAGACGAACAGCACCAAACTGACCTACCTTGGCTGTACCACCTCAGAGAACGTAGAGCTCACCTCCTGTGCAGGCTCCTGTGGAACATCATCCATGTTAGTATCATAAGTCAGAACTCTCTAGAATCAGAAAAAAGTATTGTCTGGTGTATATGTATGAGTGCATGCATATTATATATATGTATGCGTGTGCTGATCAATCAACTTTATCAATAAGCGATGTGAAATTACTTCAATATTTTGTATGAAGTTACTGGTCACATTCTAAACCACATCCACCTTTATGTGTGTACGTTCATCTCTTCATAGATACTCGGCGCAGGCCAACGGACTGGTGCATTCTTGCTCTTGTTGTCAGGAGGAGATTACGCAGAAGAAAGTCGTGGAGCTGATCTGCCCTGATGGCAAAAGAGTTCTATACTCATACATCTACATTGAGTCGTGTGCTTGCAATGCCACAGACTGTGGTGAAAAATCCACTTCCTCCTCAAAACTGCGTAGAAGGAGAAGATGAAATCCTTCTTGTGCATTACAAATGTGATGTGCAGCCGGTTTTAAAGGAAATGTTTTAAAGTGTTACTACGAGGTAGTATAAGTGTTTATTTTGTCCTATCTATTTTAGCCCCTGAAGCATCATGTTTCTATATGAAGTACCCTCTACGTTTGTCTCTTGCCTTTTCTTTATCAATAAACGTATTGCAACTCAAAAGCAATTTTGTGTGTGACACTTTATTCTAAGAGTAATATCTATCTGAATACTTCAGTCCTTAACTTGGCACTGATTAAAAAAAGAAAACTGTTGACTACAACTGATGCACAGAGACAACAGAGACATTATTGTGGTCAAACAAGAAATGTTTACAGACTGATATTTTGTGTATGGTAGTTGCCAAAGGCTTGAATGTAACCTTACATTGGGGAAAAAGATCAAACTGTTGTGTGCATCCTACTTATTTAGATAGGCTTTGACAAAAGCAAAATTAACCTATACTCTCCCCTACATGCATTGTCATTGGTGCTATTTTTGTTAGGCCCTCAACAATAATTGGGACCCCAGTGGCCTATTGCACAAAACTAGGATAAGGGATTAAGCCGGGATATCTTGGTTATCCTGGCTCAATTTATCCGTGATGCTGTTGCACCAAACCGGGATAGGGGGCAGCAGGATATGTTATGGTATAAGTTACCATGGCGATTTATTCTGTGGAGCTAGCTGTCGGCATTCCCGACCTGTCATGCGACAATGTGACGTCACGGGAGTGCCTAACCATTTCACGCATGGTGGTCGCGGAACTACTTGCAATATGTCCCCATGACATCCTTAGTCCAACATCAGGATACCTGGCGTGTAGGCCTACAGCCCTTATCCTCTTCACATATTCAGAAGACGTAGAGCCGAGCCACTTGACTAAAAAATCGAGTTCTTCACTCGCTGTAAGGAACAGCCCTTGTTTTGCATTATTAAAAGATGACTTCCACGGCCAATAATTTCAGGACGATCATCAAATTTTGTGAGTCCACCATGAATGAGGTCACGCCGGGCCAGAAATCTGACTATGTCGCCAATGGCTTCTTCTCCATTGATAAGTGGTTGTGAGATGACAGTATGCGCTATGCTCTAGCTATGCATTTTTTTCTGACTTCAGTCAAACGGGTGACTAATCTGTCAGCCCTATTAGTGAACCCTGCCTGCATGCACTTTACCACAGACTGTTCCAAAGTTGTCCTTCATCCGATCCCTTTTTATCAGCAGAAGGTGCTCTCCTCACCTCTTAGGATAGGGTCATCAAACTACCTGCTTTACGCCCTGCCACTATAAAGTGAACATCATTATAATTATCCACTGTAGTGGACAATGGGTGACCCTTGAAGACCACACCTTACTTGTTTGACCCCTAGAGGCCAAGAGTGAGTACCTCTATACTTTGCTAGAGGGATGATGCTCTGGTGGCCATGGTTTACTAGTACATAACTAGAATATAAAGGATGGTTCCACCGGCAACTGATGGTGGTGGGTTACCCTGTGTAACAGATGCCAGCTAGCATAGCTGTGCGTGTGGAACGTTGCGTGAGTAAACCTGACCTCGACGCTTTAAGAGTAGTGCTGGCATGAAAGCTAGCAGCCTAGGCTAGCAATTCCCTCTGTATTTAGGCATATCATACAATATCATAAAGGAATAAACATTTATTGCTGAATTTGATCAACTAGTGCAGTGCCCGTTCAAACATGCTATTCCTGTAGCCCAATTACATGCCTGCAGGTAGGCCTGCTTTAAAAATAGGATGATAGGGAAAAACATAATTCCAGTTAAGCATCCAATAATGAATAGGCCTACAGATAATATAATAATATAATAAATGTGAAGTGAGCAGAATTTAAGCATGGCTGCATGTGACATTTTTTACAAATCAAAATGACATAATCCTAACAGCTGTTTTGAGTCAAGGCTATATGCTTAGCCTATTGAATAACTTGATGATAGAGAAAACAAACCATTTTGTGGAATGATGCATCATATGGAATTTGCAACGGTGTGACTCAAAAACAGTCTCTGATGGCCTATAAGTGACATCACACTCTGTCTGCCACTCGTTGCTTGTCGCTGGTTATGCTTTGCATGTGTGGCATTCTGAGACGTTCTTTAATTCGGGACCGTTATCGCTTGTTTCAATTTAGGACCTTGCAGTTGGAATTGTCGTTTGTTTATTCAAAGTCTAAAGACAGTCCAAAGTAATCTGGGCTATTCATAAGTGACATCACACTGTCTGCCACTCGTTGCTTGTCGCTGGTTATGCTTTGCATGTGTGGCATTCTGGGACGTTCTTTGATTCGGGACCATTATCGCTCGTTTCAATTTAGGACCTTGCAGTTTGAATTGTCATGTCATGTGCTTATTCAAAGTCTAAAGACAGTCCAAAGTAGCCTGGGCTATTCGAAGTGTCCGCTTATTGCACATCATTTTTTACGTCATTTTGAAGAGCCACTGCATATAGCCTACCTGTGTGTGTTGGCATGTTGGCGTGTTGTTGCAAAATCCGTGGAGTTTTCTTGCACTCGCTTAAGTTTTTACCCGTAACCTACACTGATCCAATTCTGCCAAAGCCCTGCTTCTATCCTCACTGGTAGCTTACAGTCCTACAGTGCTGTGTGGGAAGGGGAGTGGCTAGCGGCGAAAGCCAATGCGTGCTTCTTTTACCGATATAGGCTATTTAACGATATCTTTTGCATTTCTTATTCAAACAACGTCAAATTCGGCAGTGCACTTACGCATGCCTGTAGCAAGACACCTGCCAATTTTGTAATCAGTCTGACAAACGGTCAGCGAGATATGCGTGCCACAGACAGACACACACACACACACAGACGCTTCTTGCTTTATAGATAGATAGATAGATAATTGAATGAATCATTGCTGGGGTTTATTGGGAAAGGAGTGTGGAGTTAGAATGGGGGTGAAGCAGCGATAAGGTGTTTTTTTGAAACTCATCCCACATGCAGTTTGCTGTCTCCTCTGTTTGTTTCATCATGTGCTCAAAAAAGTTTTCTGCCACCTTCAAAACCAAGAACTGGCGTTCATCCTAAATGTGGATAGGAAATTATCACGTTAGGATATATTTCTGTTTGTAGCCATGACATCATACAGGTATGTGTAGTGTAGTGTAGTGATGCATTCATTTTGGTCTGGGCTTACCAGCAGAAGTGACAGTGGCTTCAGATTTTGTTGTTTTTTCTTCACCAGTCCACAGTGCTTCAAAACTGCTTTGGTTAAGTTATCCTTGAAAGAGATAGAAAGTAAATAATTACATTCAGTAGACTGCGTAACCAAAATATGTGAATGAATTGCATTAAACTGTTAATGTCTGGCTGCCCAGCTTTTGAGCCACTGGACATAACATTTTTACCTTTGTAATGCTCTTACCTGAAACTGTGCATTGCCACTGAACGGAATCTGTTTTGAGCTGTTGGTTTTTATGTTAGATCCGGTTTTGGTTGCAGACAGTATCTTAGGCTCTCTTGGATAACACTCCTGAAGTATCTTCCAGGTGAAGTGGAAAATGTACTGTTGAGAGAAAAATGGGTAACCAAAGGTGTATACTGTTTTTCATACATTCGTCTGTTCTCAGTTTTAACATTTACAATATCCACAAATAAACTAATCTCATCTGTCTAATCGTCTGATCAGCATAACCACTTTCAGATGCGTTTTCAGATGCCTAACCTTGAGATAGTCATATTTCTTGATAGTTTTAAGGTGCTGTCCGTGAATCTCCAGATAGCATTCGAGGGGCAGGCGGCTGTCAGTTGGGCCAGGTCCTTTCAGCCTCGTCCAAACTCACAGATATCCCAGGGGCCTCATTTATAAGGCGTTCTTACGCACAGATTTGATCTTGGACCGTGCTTACGCTCAAATCCATGCCAACGCTCAGATTTATAAAAAAAACGTCTTTGACGTGGAAAAGTGTTTATCTCCACGTCAGGGTCAAACTTGAAGTACGACCATTTCCTTGTGGTAATGCCGGGGTACTGCAAGTAATCTGAGGTCTAAGTGCGATACATTTTCAAAATTCCAAGACCAACGATCTCATGTCTTTCTTTGCCCTATGCATGATCAATATCAGAAGATTTTTAAAGACGTTTTTGGACGCAGCTTAATGTTTCATGGTTTGGCATAAAACTGCTAATGAGAACTATAGCACTTAAGAAAGTAAAAAAATGTATAGCTTACTTATTTCATAATATCTATAAAAAAAACACCAAGACCTACGATAGAATGATTGAAACTTTCTTACAGGTGATCTAGTATATTTAGTGTTCTCACCAATCTAATATTGACCATAAAATGTCCAATTGCCCTCGTTTAGGAGAGGAAAAGTACATTTGTGCCAGGGATGTAGTGGTAAAATAAGAGGTGGGTATGAATTCTGCAATCTCGAATCGGATTTTTAAAAAAGGCATTTGAACATGTTTGATAATGGTGGAGGTTATTATGCAGTATTGGGGATAGGCCTATAGGATAATATTGGATAATACAGTTTTGAATGTTAAAAGTGAATAAACTCTTTTGAGAGGTAGATAAACTCTAATAAGAGGTGGGTAGGCCTAAACTCTATTTCTGAAATGCCAGAGGTAGGTGTTTACTCGCGTTTAGCCTCCACTACATCCTAATTTGCGCTCATAGGCCTATTCCCAGCTTCGTAACAGAAAGGTAATATTTGAATGTAAGCTATACAATGTAGGCTATAGATATTTTCAGGGTTGGGTAGTAACGGATTACATGTAATCTGGATTACGTAATCAGATTACAAAAATCAAGTATAATCAGCCCAGATTACAATAAAAAAATAGTGTAATCAGATTACAGTTACATTGTTGGGGATTACCTGATTACATTTTATCATGCAAACAATGCAACTTTTTTATGATAGCCCAGCTATCTTTTAATTTGACAAGCAGTTCATTCGGATGTTCACTTTTTAGAATTTTTTAAGATATAAAAGAACAAAATTATTCATACCCCTGACAATATTGATTTTCTCTTGACCAATATGTTTGTTCTTACTTAAAATGACACTTGCACATGCCAAAAGGTTGCAAGACAATGTGGTAAAAACATGGAATCTTATTATCTTGGTTTAATGTTCAAATGCTGCCTTTTGGGGCAGCCTGGCCTACTGGTTTGGGCTTCAGCCTTTGGGCTTGCCGGTTCGACTTCACTAATTCACGGATTGGGTTAAATGCAGAGACCAAATGTCCCTCACGGGATCAAAAGATATACTTACTTAACTTATTGGGGCAGGTCTCTCGGCACACTGCCTGATCTTTTCCTCCTAATCTTAATCTCTTGTTTTAGTGTTACCGTTTACTTTGAGAAAGTCACCAGGTCCCCCTGGTTGAAAAACATCCCAAAATAATAATTTTCTCACCCCCACAATTGAAATGGACATGGTGTCATTTGGGTTTAATGCTTCCCTTTTTTATGCCAATCTCAGGCCATGTCCCTGGGTCACAAAAATCCAGCGAAAGCTAAATTCTTTGTCCAGGTGTGACAAAGAAAAGGTTAAGCTGAGTTGTGCATGTTTGGAGAAGAGTGGAGAAAAACAGAATGAGAATTCTTTCATCAATTTTGTGGTGGTGTCTTTTACTTAATGGGCATATTTATTGAAGTAATCCTAAAGTAATCAGATTACGTTACATGTTTTTGGTAATCCAAGTTATTACGTTACTGATTACAGAAATTGCCATGTAATTTGTAGTCAGTAATGGATTACATTTCAAAGTAATCTGACCCAACCCTGGATATTTTATATCATATATAGCATACACAACAAAGAAACAGAAGTTATCCTCTAAAAGCAGGGCATCTTCATATTTAGTGTTGCGTCGGAGTTGCGTAAAGAGGTGCAGAGCGCGCACCTGTTTGCTTTTTTTGACTGGCAGTGCCCAAGATCAGATGACAATACGTGAGTTGAATAATGTAGGCTAAAATATAAAGGTAGGCCTAAAGCAAACAATAAAGGACAATGTTTAAGCCATTGGACATTATTGAAAGAAAATGATAGCAAAGATATGCAGAATGAATGAATAATGACCAGCGAACTAGGATACTTTTTCAGCAAAACATAGCCTATCCTAAAAGAAACGTTAAGCCTACATGACATATCACGCTTATAATTTAGTCCTGTTTTGTAGGCTAAATCAGCATATTACCCTGGGTCATATTGGAAACGTACAGTAGCCTACTGTACCATAACGTACCGGTACATGATTATGCTGTAGGCCTAGAGGTCTTTCCTTCATAAGCTGGGCCTATACCCATTTTTTTTTCTACAAAGTAGGCCTAAACATACTAAATGTTGATTATTCACATTACTGCAAGCAAAAGGAATGAAAGCAAGCAGAGGACAATGGCCATGGATGCATAAAATCTCTTTCCAAAAAGCTTTGCTGGAAAAAAACATAATTAGTTAAGCTATTCGAACTGACATATATAGGCTAGTTAACATTAGATGGCATAGGCTAGGACTATACAATGTTTTCCATATATCATTTTACATAGGCTACAGCTTTTAGGCCATTGATTTCATTAAAACATATGCTAATGATATTAATGAGGGGGTGTTTACAAGGCGGAGACCTAAAACCATCCGGCTGCGCACAAGTTGACATACATTTGTGATTTATAATTGACACATCTGGAAGGGTGGTGTACGCACGCACGCAGAGCGGTACAAAATATGACCACCGCCCAGTCCAGCACATTTTTTCCACAAAAATAAATCACGCTGAAAGGCCTATATGATTCTAACTGTCTCACTAAATTGCATTATCCACACTCAATTCTCACTGGTATCTGCTAGACAACAAGTACCAAAACATGATTAGTTCATAGATTTCACATGTAAAATTCATTTTATACAACCCCACCCCCATCTTGCCTGTTCATAATTCTGAGAAATTCTTGTGTGCATGTGTGCGTGTACATGTTTATGTTTATGTGTGTGTGTGTGTGTGTGTGTGTGTGTGTGCGTGCTTGTGTGTGTGCCTGCGTATGTGCCTGTGTTTGTGCTTGTGCAAGCTTCGCTGCGCGGCGGTCATAAAGAGGCCCCAGACTCCTTAAGGGCAGAGAGAACCATCTCTTCCATGTCAGAAAGGTGTTGAGGGGAGTCCACAGTGGCTTTACGTCTCCTCTTCTCTTCCTTGTGGAGTGACTTATGGGTGGGCTGTTTCTTGGTGGTAACATCTTTCTTCTGAGAAATGGATATTTTCAGCCTCGTTTGCACCTTCACAGCATTTACCTGATCACACTCTTGTTTCTGGTTGACCTTAGTGTGGCTGGATTCAAAATTGTCTGTAGGTAGGTTATCCTGAGGCTGCTGGCTAAACCTCACAAGAGATTTTTCGCCAGTGTGATCTTTCGCTGTCACAGGCATATCAGCCTAATGGTAGAAAGTATGATAATGGAAGAACTGAAGGATTGTTTGAGGTGTACTCTAGTACTACGCTACTATGATTAGAGATGGAACATTAATGTAAAAAGTTCACTTACCGGTGTCTCACGGACAGTTAACACCGTATCTGGCCTTCCTCACTGATGTGCTGCTCAATGGGTGTTGTTCTTTCAGTCATTTCATCAACCAGCGTGACTTCTGTGTTACTCCACACTCGGCAATCGACTCCTACGGACTTTCCCCTAAAGATGGCAGCTGCAGCAGCAACATTTCCGGAAAGGTACTGGCTGGATGAAATTCATTCTGGACTCTCTATCCGACCACATAAAGACCTCGGGATACTTCGGTTTGGCTTTAGGTACCCTCTACTCACTACCACGTAAGTGTAATGTTGTTTGGAACTGTAGAAGAGGTATAAAAATTGCGCTTTGTAGCGGCGAAATGACATGCCCGGGTCACTTCCAGGCTAACGAGTTTTGACTAAAAACGGTAAAATCGAACTTTCTCAAAACACATCCGAAAGACATGATTTTGATGTCAATTTAACGTATGTACTCCCAATCATCCGTAAATTGATCTAAAGTGCATTTTACTCTGGATAATTCCTTTAAGCTCTTTTACAGCATTTCCCTGATATTATTGACTACAACTACTCACCATAGTATTGAAGGAAACAAGTAACCCTAATCATTTACTGTACTATGAGTTTGTGCCTGTAATTCCAGTTTTGTCCATGAGGGGTCACTGTGGGGTTTTTTCTGTTGCTGTTCACCTTCCATGTTTGATAAGTCATTAGTGTGTTCACCTGTGCTTGTTAACTTCACTATTTAAGCCACTGGCTTTCCTTTGTTCTTTGCTCAGTCTTGAGTTGTCTCTCGGGTGGAAATGCTGATCAAGTTTAGTTTTCGTGAGTTCTTTTTGACCTTGTTATTCTGATGTTATGTTTTTTGTTTCTACCTCAAAACTTGTTTTTTGCTGCTGTGGAATTATATTTTTTGACCTGCTGGACTGTTGGCTATTTTGTCTGGATTTTGGCTTTTTGCCTCATTGCCAAGTAAACTGCTTAAATCCTACTTGTCTCTGCAACTGGGTCTTTACAACCTGACTTGTGGTCTAGTGGTAGAGCTTCGGTCTGACACACCGGAGACCCGGGTTCAATACCCGAGCAATCCTAACAGCAAGACTGAGCCATGGAAGTAGACCCAGCGGAGACAGATCAGCCTACAACTGTGGAACATGTTTATGCAGCGTTGGTGAGTCATGAGGCTACAGTGTCTCGTCATGAACAGCAACTCCAGTCACACGACAATGCATTTAGTCGGCATGAGCTAATACTTCATGAAATTCAGCAATCTCTCAGAACCTAATTGCTCACCAGCTCCCTCAGGTTGCTGCCCCAGTTCTGTCTGCTCCTGTCCATCCGGAGCTACGGCCACCTGCTCCAACTCACCATGTGAACGAGCCGCGACTCCCTGCTCCTGAGAGATATGACGGTAATCATAAGGATTGTCGTGCATTTCTTACCCAGTGTTCTCTCACCTTTGAGCTCCAACCCTCCTCCTTCCCTACTGATCGGTCCCGCATCGCCTACATCATCACCCAACTTACCGGGAAGGCCCGGGCATGGGCAACGGCCGTCTGGGAACAGCAGGGGGTCTCCTGTAGTGATTACAGAAGCTTCACAGACGAGATGCGTCGGGTGTTCGACCATCCAGTAGGGGGCAGGGATGTTGCCAACAGACTGCTCCAGTTGCGTCAAGGTGCCTCCAGTGTTGCAGAGTATGCTGTTCAGTTCCGCACCCTTGCAGCAGAGAGTAAGTGGAACATGGAGGCTCTCATGGCAGCTTTCCGATATGGTCTTTCCAGTGGTATCAAGGATGAGATGGCAGCTAAAGATCCACCTCCTGACCTAGAGACTTTGATCGATCAGACCATCCGGCTTGACAACAGACTCCGGGAGAGGAATCAAGAACGACAGCCTGAATTTCGCCCAACCTCTGGAGCCAGTTCTTCCACCCAGAGTTCTAAGCAGTGGTCCCATGAGGTCCCAACCACACCTCCTGCTCCAGAAGAACCTATGCAGCTAGGTGGTGCCCGTCTCTCTCAAGCTGAACGGGATCTTAGAATGAGGGAGAAGGGCTGCCTATATTGTGGTAAACCTGACCACTTCCGCTCTTCCTGTCCTGAGCTTACGGGAAAAGGCCGTTCCCGTCCAGCACAGGGAGGACTGTGACGGGAGCAACCTTTACTCCCACCGCATCTACATCATGCCTGAAGATACCCGTTACCATCTCCTCGAAGCATCAGCACCTCCACCATCTACAGGCACTGGTTGACTCAGGTGCTGCAGGTAATTTCATGGACCTCACCTTAGCCAGTGACCTTGATCTCACTACTCTTCTTCTAGACCACCCTCTCACAGTGACTGCCCTTGATGGACGACCCCTGGGAAAAGGTACTGTACAGTATATTACTGCTCCTGTTCTTATGTCCATAGGGGAGACTCATCATGAGAAGATCCAGTTCAACTTAATTCAGTCTCCTGAGTTTCCCATTGTCCTAGGGTTCCCCTGGCTGTCACACCACAGTCCTCACATCAATTGGTCCTCCGGTGGAGTGGTGGAATGGGGGCCATTGTGCAAATCTACATGTCTCCTTCCCAGAGTGGCGTCGCCTGTTCCCAAATTCCCCAGTACTCTCGAGTTGTCCCAAGTGCCATCCGAGTACCATGATTTGAAGGAGGTATTCAGTAAAAGAAGAGCTACTTCTCTTCCACCCCATAGAGATTATGACTGTGCTATTGATCTCCTTCCAGGAACCTTCCCACCACGTGGTCGGATTTTCTCTCTGTCACCTGCTGAGACTCGAGCTATGGAGGAGTATATCCAGACCTCGCTTGATGCTGGAATTATTCGTCCATCGTCCTCCCCAGCTGGTGCCGGTTTCTTCTTTGTCGGTAAGAAGGATGGTGGCCTCAGGCCCTGTATTGATTATCGGGGCCTCAACAAGGTGACAGTGCGGAACCGATATCCTTTGCCTTTAATGTCTTCTGCTTTCGAGTTGTTGCAAGGGGCTACCATCTTCACCAAACTGGATCTCCGCAATGCTTACCACCTGGTCCGGATTCGAGAAGGCGATGAGTGGAAGACGGCCTTCAATACTCCCACAGGTCATTATGAGTACCTTGTCATGCCATTTGGCCTAACTAACGCACCGGCTGTTTTTCAAGCGCTCATAAATGATGTCCTCAGAGAGTGGTTGAATCGCTGTGTCTTTGTCTACTTGGATGATATATTGATTTTTTCTAAGTCACTGCATGAACATGTTCACCACGTCAGAATGGTCCTGCAGCTTCTGTTTGACAACCACCTCTTCGTCAAACCAGAGAAATGTGAATTTCATGTTTCCGAGGTCTCATTCCTGGGGTTTATCCTGTCTAGTGGAGGCCTTCGCATGGATCGATCCCAAGAAGACTCAAGTTGTTCGAGACTGGCCTCAACCTACCTCTGTCAAGGAGGTTCAGCGTTTTCTGGGTTTTGCTAATTTCTATAGGAAATTTATCAGGAACTTCAGTTCTGTGGCTGCTCCTCTGTCCAACCTCACTAGGAGGAAGCCTGGCCCATTCATCTGGACTCCAGAGGCAGAACGAGCCTTCCAAGATCTCAAGGTGAGGTTTACTTCAGCTCCCATCTTGACACTGCCTGATCCATCTCTTCTGTTTATTGTTGAAGTAGATGCCTCGGATGTTGCGGTTGGTGCGGTCTTCTCCCAGCGTCCTGCAGATGGCAAGCTCCACCCATGTGCCTTCTTCTCTTCCCGCCTCTCTGATGCTGAGATGAATTACGATGTGGGTGACCGGGAACTCCTAGCTATCAAGTTGGCCTTAGATGAGTGGCGGCATTGGCTCGAGGGGGCCCAGCACCCTTTTGTTGTGTGGACGGACCACAAAAACCTGGAGTACGTACAGAAAGCCAAACGTCTCAACTCCAGGCAGGCTAGGTGGGCTCTTTACTTTAATCGTTTTGATTTTGTTTTATCATATCGACCTGGTTCCAAGAATCAAAAACCAGATGCCTTGTCCAGACTCTTTTCTAAGTCAGAGAAGGGGAGTACACCATCACCTATTCTCCCAAGCTCTAAGATTGTGGCTCCTGTGTGCTGGGGAATTGAGACTGTGGTCCGCCAAGCTCAGCAGAAGGAGCCGAGTCCGGGTAATGTGCCTCCTAACTGTCTCTTTGTTCCCTCCTCAGTAGGCTCCCGGGTCCTGCAGTGGGGGCATTCTTCACAGCTGACAAGTCATCCTGGCACTGGAAGAACGCTGGTGTTTCTGAAGAGGCGGTTCTGGTGGCCAGGGATGACCGCAGATGTAAAGGCTTTTGTTGCTGCTTGTCCGGTGTGTGCCAGAAACAAGAACCCCCATACTGCTCCTATTGGCCTCCTCCACCCCCTGTCTATACCCAAGCGCCCCTGGTCCCACATTTCCATGGACTTTATCACTGGCCTCCCCCCCTCTCAGGGTAACACAGTCATTTTAGTGGTGGTGGATCGCTTTTCCAAGGCTTGTCGCTTTATTCCACTGCCCAAACTCCCCTCTGCCAGAGAGACTGCAGATATTGTGTGCCACCATGTTTTCAGGGGTTTTGGCCTGCCTCTGGATGTTGTGTCTGATCGGGGGCCCCAATTTACCTCTCGATTTTGGAAGGCCTTTTGCAAGCTGGTAGGGGCCACAGCCAGCCTCTCCTCTGGTTTTCATCCAGAGTCCAATGGGCAAACTGAGAGGGTTAATGAAGACCTGGAGTCCACTCTCCTTTGCCTGGCTTCCTCTAATCCCTCTTCCTGGAGTCAGTTTGTCCTATGGGCTGAATATGCACATAATACTCTCTCTTGTTCTTCTACAGGTCTCTCCCCTTTTGAGTGCCAGTTTGGGTTTCAGCCTCCCCTATTCCCTGACCAAGAAGCCGATGTCAGTGTTCCCTCTGCCCATCACTATGTCAGACGGTGCAGGCGTGTCTGGCACAAGGTTCGATTGGCTCTGAAGAGGTCTGCTCGCCGCTCCCAACTCCAGGCCAATCGTCGACGCAGATCTGCTCCATCTTTGCGTCCTGGGCAAAGGGTTTTGCTCTCAGCACGCGACCTTCCCTTGCGGGTGGAGTCCCGCAAACTGGCCCCACGGTTTGTAGGGCCTTTCAGGATTTTGAAGAGGGTTAATCCTGTCTGCTATCGGCTTCAGCTCCCACGGACTATGCGCATTAATCCCACCTTTCATGTCTCCCGCCTTCGCCCAGTCTCCACCAGTCCATTGGTACCTGCCACTAAACCACCACCCCCTCCTAGGATCGTTGACGGGGAACCGGTCTACACTATACATCGCCTTCTGGACTCCCGTCGAGTCGGAAGGGGTCTCCAATACCTTGTGGACTGGCAGGGATATGGTCCAGAGGAGCGCTCCTGGGTTCCGGCTCGGGATATTCTGGATCCTGGCCTCATTAAAGACTTCCATCGGGATCACCCAAGTTGCCCCAGAGGGAACGTCAGGAGATGTTCATAGAGGGGGGGTCCTGTTATGAGTTTGTGCCTGTAATTCCAGTTTTGTCCATGAGGGGTCACTGTGGGGGTTTTTCTGTTGCTGTTCACCTTCCATGTTTGATAATTAGTCATTAGTGTGTTCACCTGTGCTTGTTAACTTCACTATTTAAGCCACTGGCTTTCCTTTGTTCTTTGCTCAGTCTTGAGTTGTCTCTCGGGTGGAAATGCTGATCAAGTTTAGTTTTCGTGAGTTCTTTTTGACCTTGTTATTCTGATGTTATGTTTTTTGTTTCTACCTCAAAACTTGTTTTTTGCTGCTGTGGAATTATATTTTTTGACCTGCTGGACTGTTGGCTATTTTGTCTGGATTTTGGCTTTTTGCCTCATTGCCAAGTAAACTGCTTAAATCCTACTTGTCTCTGCAACTGGGTCTTTACAACCTGACTTGTGGTCTAGTGGTAGAGCTTCGGTCTGACACACCGGAGACCCGGGTTCAATACCCGAGCAATCCTAACAGTACTACTAAAGAAAAAAATTAAACACATTAAAAAGCAGATTTTTACCACTGTGGCAGAGGAGCATTTGGCATTGAGCTGAAGTTTCATGGTCTCTACTTTTCTCTCTGCCTCAATGCATCAATGAAACCACAGCCATGACATCGTTAGGGACCGGTGTGGTGTGCGAGGAGGACACATCAGTAGAGAGGACAAACACATCGGATTTCTTATCTTCATCTTCCTCATCCACAGTTGATGCAAGGAACTCAGAAACTCCTTTAGTCGCACAGACATTGTTTTCATTCTCTTTAATCTTTGGTTCTTGGATAGGTGTGTTGCTCTCGGTTTGAGGCGTCATATCTTTGGTTACACCTTGGGGCATTTCTTTCTCAGGTGGTTTACGGGTTTCCATACTCTCAGCTTTATCAGTGGACTCCTGAGCCTCTGTCTTAGCGCAGCACGTGCCTTTTTCCCTCTCCTTTGTCTTCTCTTCTTCCCTACAGCGTTATTAGACTGGAGAAAAAAGCAAACTGATTTCAGTGATCCAAGCGATTCATTCACAAAAAAGATAAGACTAACACTTTTTCACAATTTCATTGAGTCTTAATATATTCTGTACGTTCTTTTAATGTCAGATCGAATACAGCAAAGCCAAACTATATCACACAGCTAAGGGAAAGGCTACAGCATATCTGACACTGAGGAAATTACTTGAAACTACAGTACAGTATATTGTACTTGGAAAAGACTACCATGTTCAGTTGCTGATGCATCGCACGTCTCATAGATCTGAATTCTGAATGCCCACTAAACATGAATTTATGTCAACCTAAAAAAGGACAGGCAACATTCAAAGACACAAATACGGTGTGTTAGTTATGTCTCAAAGCATGGTAAATTTAAATTCATTTGCACACATTTTCAGAGCTGGATTCAGTTGGAGAATATTTGATATTTATAGGATACATGCATCCCACATATTATGCACATATGTACAGTACATATTATATGTCTAATTCAAGCTGCACAGAACTTATATACAGAGAAAACAGGCTCATATGATTACTGACCAGCTCCTGCTTGTGAAGGAGTGCCTCGGTAGGGGTAGATGTCAGGATTTTTGCTCTTTGAAGGAGGCATTTCTCCACAACTTTGTTATAATACTCATGGTTATTCAATATCTGCTGCATCACAGCTCTGTAAGCAGCCACATTAGTCCCGGTGAAGAATGGAAAATGAATGAATACTGGTATCACCTTTACCTGTAGACAGAGGAGGAGGGGATGGGATATGTTAAAGGTACATATGTAAAATGTGAATGTATTACTATAGGACACACTACTACAGGAAATTAAATAGTTTATATTTCATTTAAAATATAATATTTTAGGTCATTATGCAATGTGAAAGGTGTTGAGAGCATTCCCGCTATAGTGTTGCAGGAAGCCAGTCATTTCCATACAGGTTATTTAATTAAAGTTCATAAAGACAATTTAAGAGGATTTTGGTATCTCGGTTGTAGACCAAAAAGGGTATTTATTTTTTTGAATGAACAGGATAAGTTCTATTTTTTCACTTCTCTAGGAATTTTCAGTTTTACTCTTCACCTGTTGCCATCAATCATGTGGGTCCATGCAGGAAGATGGCCATCAGGCGGCTCATCTGAAAACGCATAAGATTCCACATGTATCAGTCTTGAAAAGAGTATCAACCACAATGTTTACAGGTAAACCTATACACATACCTTTACCTACAGGTTTCTCCATTGTATGAGAGCTTACACTGCCCTCAGTGTATGAGCTCTACACTGGAAGAGGCAAAATAGGATGTTCTTTGTAATTAAATATTAAACGAATGCGAATTATTTATGAAAGTGCAAGAAAAGGGTCCTGATAAGACTGAGACACCAAAGAGTCATTTTTCATCTAGAACTCCACTGTGTTCTTCTTGTGATGTCATAAAGCCAGCCACTCTGAAATCAGGGGTAGCCATGGCTTCAGCAATGTTAATTTTCTTTATAATGATCTTGGGATTAAATTAAGTTAAGCCAGTTTATTTCTATATTAATGCCAGTGTCAATTTATAGCACTTTTATACACATTGGCAGTTGACCAAACAGTTGTTTGTTAGACAAACAAAATCAACAAACAAAACAAGAACGCATCATACTTAATACAAAGGTAACAGCTCTAGCTGTTGGCTGCAGCAACTTATTTTTGTTCGTACCGACAGTACTCAGTGACCTTGAGAAACAGAGATCTATGTGAAAAATTGCAGGAATTCTCCTTTAATGTGTCATTAAAAACACTGTATTTTAGTTACCTTGACTGTAAAAAATGATAAATGTGTGAAAATGACCTAATCTCAACTACTTCATGTTTTCCACCAGGATGAATGAGAGTTTATAAATGTTAAGGTGGTAGAGAGGATGTTTGAGAATGAACTGAAGAAAACAAATAACAAAAGCTGCGCTGAGTGGATGAGAATTGTACATCCTGAGAAGTGTCAGTGAGCATAACAAGGGTGATTCTACATTGATAACTGCCACCACTGTATCTGGGAATGGTCCTGGTAAAGACACCTAGACCACCAGATGCCCCACTGACTTTCATCATAAGGAGGAGAGGAGACTGAGAAAGCCACCGAAGAGGTTTCAGAGCTTTCTAAGGATGAGAAACTGAAGGCCCAACAGGTTTTGTCCACAACTGAATTTTCTTCTATCACAACTCCAGTAAGTGGTGTTTCTTATTAAGTTCTTTGTATCTCTCTGAATCCTTCAATGTTTTGATAGTACCCTAGTTTTCCACTAGAGGCTGCTATAGAGGTTGTCTTACACTGTATAATGATACAGTGCCATTTCTGTTGCAGACCCAGGATGACACCAAAGGACATGTTGGACACTCTAATTCCACATTGGCACCAACTCAGCAGGAAGAAGGCTACTCTGAGGCTTTAGAGACGGGCTCTGATCAGGAGGTCAGTGAGGAGCTGAGGAGGTGTCTGAGCTAAACTGGAGGCCCAACAAGTTTTACAAGCTGAGGTATCCTACTCCCTTGCAACTGTAAGAGTCTTTTTGTCAAAGTTATTTTTATCTCCTTAAACCTCAATAGATTTTAAATGATATTCTTCAATATTATTAAATTGCCATGAAGAAATAGTGATTGACAGAAATGTGCCATATTTTTTGTCAGCAGGCCCAGGATGAATGTGTAAGTGAAGTTCCTGTGATGGACACGGAAGGACATTGGGGACACAGAGTCCTCTTTTGCACCAACTCAGCAGGAGGAAGGCCATTCTGCAACTGCTGAGAAGGCCTCTGATCGGGAGGTCAGTGTGGACCATCAAGCCCATATTAAAGTGGACACCATTAGCCCCACCGAGGAAGTTTCTGAGCTCCTTAAAGAAGCCCTATGCAAGTCTGGTTATTCCTTCGCTGTTTCTGGGTTTTCGCCTGATTTGGGCTCACATTTTTCACGACATAGCTCCCCCTGCAGCTTCGGTAGCAAGTGACTGCTACGCTAAACCCCCACTAGCTAGCGAGCTAGCCATCAAGAAACCAAGCTAAACACATACAGGGCTCACAATAAAACGGTCGAGCAAACACATTGTTCAAGAGACTATCAAACCACATTACAAAAAAGTTCACCCAAGGGTAGGCTACTTACAATTTCAACAGCAACAAAGCCAAGTCGGAGTCCGTTTTGCAGTCTTCTTAGAAACTACAATCTGACTACATTTTCGAGGTCCGGGACCAGAAAGTTGCATATTCGGTTTTTCCGCTGAGAAACACTAGGGGGAGACAAAGCACCCACCAAACGACCCAAAAAGTGTTGTAGAACCATTAGAACGACTCTCAACCTGCATAATTATGGTCATTTTTGCTAAAATTGCTGCATAGGGCTTCTTTAAAGGCGCTCTAAGTGATGCTGGGTAACGTCACTTCTGTTGGCGTTCAAACAAAACAGAAAGCTAGCTCGCTATTTCCTCCCCCTCCCTCCTGTGCAATTGAAACTTTCCTAAACGTGCATCTCATCTGTGATTTTCTGGAACAGTTTGTTATGTTTTTATGGGCAAGGTTTGCCCAAGTTGTTTTGTGTTTTTGTTTTTTGGAGCCTGGGTTGTCCACAGAGATCGTGTTTTTTTTTACAGTCTATTCAGGACACAGGCAGCTAGCGGATGGTGAAACGGTTTAGCCTAAAAAATGTATGACATCGCTTAGAGCACCTTTAAGGAAGACAAACTTAAGGTTTTGTCCAAGACTTGGTTATCCTCCTCTCTTGCATCTCCAGTAAGTGACTTTTTGTAAAAGTGATTTTCATTTGCAACATCAACAGGATGTTTGGTAGTTAGGCAGTGCTATAGAGTCACACACATTGATGTAGATGAAGTTCCTTCTCAGTGTAGATGAAGTTCCTGCTGTGATGTACACTGAACAACATATTGGGAACACTCTGACGTCACCTCAGCAGGAGGTAGGCTTCTCTGCAGCTGAAGAGTTTTACCAGTGTTTTATTGAATCAGTCCTGACATTTCGTATTTTGGTGTGGTACAGTGGTCTTCCAATGATCAGCAAGCGTAAGCTAACAAAGCAATGTAGCGTCTAAGGTGGTTGGGGTACAGCTACCACAGCTCCAACATATATAAAAAAAACTTTGTAGACGACACTACGGTGATTGGTCTCATCAGTAACAACGATGAGACGGCCTACAGGGAGGAGGTCCAGCACCTAACATCGTGGTGCACTGACAACAACCTGGCTCTCAACCCCAAGAAGACCAAAGAGCTTATTGTGGAATGTGTGCAGTGTCACTTGTGAGATTGTTTGGATGTGAGATGTAAGACATAATTAAAGGCACCCGTAACAGTTTTTTTTTTTTTACCTTAAACATTTCCAAAATCATTTTGATGGCACATAACCTCATAACATAACATGACTTCTGCCATTGTCTGAGCGGCCCTCTATAGGTGATTACCGACCTAGCAACTTTCTGTGTTCGGGTAGGAACACTGCAAAGGAGTAACTCTTGTTTAGTGCTGCTTTAAAAGACTACATCTAGTGGCATTTTGACCTCTCCAATAACAGATACTTCTGGGCAGTCATATAGAAGGTTGCCATATAGGAGAGATCAAAACTCACTAATTAAATATTTTTTACATTTATACAATGACATGTTACTTTACAGGTGTTACATTACAAAGCCCTCACTTCAGTGTGTAAAAACATTTTATTGAAAAAACTGCAAAATGTTTTACCACAAACATTACTGGACACACATGGCATTATGTGAAAGGAACTCATGCAATGTGGGTGAGTCTGCAACATGCTCCTACCACAACTACATTGCACACTAAGGTTCACCGCAATGGATTCTTTGACCCGCTGACAAAATATGCATTTGACTCTTGCTTCTTGTACCTGCTTTTTGACAGCCAGACACTCTCTCATGAACACATCTCAAGACAGCAAAGAAAGACAGCTCTTTCACGGTGTAATGAAGCTTCAAACATGAAGGAGTTCCGCATTAAGCTTTTACAGTTGATTTTATATGCATACGCTGTTTAGGTCAAACAAGCAGAAATAGTCTTCTGTACTTTGAGTCTCTAGTCTGGTTTTGTGCAGAGAAAAGAAAAACTTCCCACTTCGACACAGACGTGTACAAATCCTGAACTGGCATTCTCTATATTGGGTTGTATGGAAATGAAGAAGCTGGTGAGTTTTACAATGATGTCACTTGTCCTTGTTTAATCTATTTGTGCAATCATTCATGTGGATCACTCTAATGATTTCTGAGATGAGAACAGTCAGCTAGTCAGAGTGAAATCTAGAAAACAAGCTGTGTTTTCGTTACTTCCAACTGATAAGCTGTATAATCTCCATTAGTCCCATACTGCTTTTTCAAATGAGCTGAGGAGACCTGACCTTACTGTTCACTCATGATATTAGCAGCACTTTCTAAAGACTGCGGTAATATAGAGTCAAACTTGGCTAGTAATTCAAATGTGTGAGTGAAGCTAAACAACTCAATCTATGTCACTTCAATGGGCAAAGTACGCCAGTCCAAACAATGTGATTGGGGAGTTTGTACCTAATTGCATACCACTCTAGCAAAGACAGCTATGTGATTATGACCAAGAGCACAAGACCTAACAGACAGCTCATTTGGTAAAGCTTCTGTACGATTGGAAGTTGGCATTCATTCGACTAAGCTCTGTGATACGACAGATGATTAAGGAATTGACAGTAGTAGGGGGCTTTTATGTCATGACTCCACAGGTAATTAATTTTTGTCATGAATCCAATTCAGAGAATAAAACCAATGGACTGGATGTTTGAAAAAAAAACAAAGACTGAGTAATGTCAAATCAACCAACTCCATCAGCTTTAAGTATGGTCTTTTGTGTAACCAGAGTTGTGCAGTTGAACTCACACACAAACACATACAAATAAAACAAACAAACAAACAGAATGACATACACATATCAGTGGAGCTGTCCATAAACAATCACGTGATGTAAAATAAATAGCATTATCTACAGTGGCCCGGGAGGGCAGCAACAACCCAGATCAGGTTCTATATACAGAGGCAGACATCAACAGAAAATACAGGGGGAGATATATCCATACAGACTTAGCCCTTCTTTATCGTAATACAACACAACAAAAATAAGGTAAGTGTGTGTGTGTGTGTGCATATGTGTGGCAGTGTGTGTGTGTATGAGAGAGAGTGAGACAGAGAGAGAGACAGAGATAGACAGAGTGTGTTTGTGTCTTCCAGCATTAAGTAACAAGCCATAGACGTAAGACTTCTCCACCCTCACCCAGTCCAGCCGTATACTCTCTTAATCATGTTTATAACAACTGCTTACTCCTTGGTGCATTCTAGTAGTTAGAGAATAGCTTTCGACTGATGGGACTGGAACAGTATTCTAAATAGTTCTAATACATTTCATCAATCGATTTTATATTTTTTAGGTGACTGTGAGAGATGTTATCAACTGATTCTTCAGACTGGTTTTAGTACTAAACAAACACTGCATGTTGTATGCTTCAATCATCTCAAGGAATGCTGGAGTTACCAATGGAGAAATCAGTATCTAAACAGAAATCATTATCTCAACAGTTAAGCCTCAAGACGCAAGGCTGCATCTTCTCTAGAGAAGAGTTTTGAAATTGTGAAGCAGAGTTCTGTAAAACTCTTTGAAGAAAATGCTATTGTATGGTGTTCTTCATAAACACATGGGAAATAAAACAATCCAACGTTAAGTCTTGGCCATGAGGTTCAAAGCTTAAAACCAGTTATTACTTGTGCACACACC